>NC_064640.1:221267903-221895820 GCF_023864345.2 Schistocerca serialis cubense
CAACAGCATACTCCGCGGTCATATGACAGCAGACGAGAAATAGGATTTTACAGAACGGAATATCTTTATCCCTGCAGATCCGAAACAGTGTGGCACCAAACAGGGAAATATCGGTCTACATTTTTTGCTGTTATTCACACTGGATCCATACAGATTATTAGTTGTAAAAAGGGGTTAAGGACCGATCTGAGAGCACCATCAAATCGAGTCCAAAATGAAGTGGAATACAGTATGTATGAAGCAGGCACTGTTACTATTTTGTGTCCTCCGAGAGGATAGCGTTTATAAGGGTGTCTCATTGACAAGAAAGGTCATGCATTTACCAGTCACCAGGGCACACACATTTTGTTCAGTTCCTGCTATACATGGGAGCCGTCTTCGCCAAGTTAGCTGATTGTTTTGATTCCATGAATGCAGTTTTGAATTGGCCAACAAGTTCAGTTTCGTAATGCTTTCATTTGGCATCCCAGGCTTCTTTTTTCTGTACGACCAGCAACTGTCCAATTGTCAATTAAAGAACCATACATATTTCAGAATCGCCACCTACAGCGGGGACATCATCAAAGAACATCAGCATATATGAGCTGCGTGGGGCGAGCTGAGCACTGACCTTCATGGTTGACTGATTTGTTGATTGATTGTCTGCTCACGTATCGATTACTTTCTTCCTCCACACAGTAACCTAAGGTCGAGCGTTTAACATTCTTCTTGAATTAACTGTCTCAATACACAAAACTTGGATATTGCTACACAGATACACTACTGGCCATTAAAATTGCTACACCAAGAAGAAAAGCAGATGATAAAGGGGTATTCACTGGACAAATATACACTCCTGGAAATTGAAATAAGAACACCGTGGATTCATTGTCCCAGGAAGGGGAAACTTTATTGACACATTCCTGGGGTCAGATACATCACATGATCACACTGACAGACCCACAGGCACATAGACACAGGCAACAGAGCATGCACAATGTCGGCACTAGTACAGTGTATATCCACCTTTCGCAGCAATGCAGGCTGCTATTCTCCCATGGAGACGATCGTAGAGATGCTGGATGTAGTCCTGTGGAACGGCTTGCCATGCCATTTCCACCTGGCGCCTCAGTTGGACCAGCGTTCGTGCTGGACGTGCAGACCGCGTGAGATGACGCTTCATCCAGTCCCAAACATGCTCAATGGGGGACAGATCCGGAGATCTTGCTGGCCAGGGTAGTTGACTTACACCTTCTAGAGCACGTTGGGTGGCACGGGATACATGCGGACGTGCATTGTCCTGTTGGAACAGCAAGTTCCCTTGCCGGTCTAGGAATGGTAGAACGATGGGTTCGATGACGGTTTGGATGTACCGTGCACTATTCAGTGTCCCCTCGACGATCACCAGTGGTGTACGGCCAGTGTAGGAGATCGCTCCCCACACCATGATGCCGGGTGTTGGCCCTGTGTGCCTCGGTCGTATGCAGTCCTGATTGTGGCGCTCACCTGCACGGCGCCAAACACGCATACGACCATCATTGGCACCAAGGTAGAAGCGACTCTCATCGCTGAAGACGACACGTCTCCATTCGTCCCTCCATTCACGCCTGTCGCGACACCACTGGAGGCGGGCTGCACGATGTTGGGGCGTGAGCGGAAGACGGCCTAACGGTGTGCGGGACCGTAGCCCAGCTTCATGGAGACGGTTGCGAATGGTCCTCGCCGATACCCCAGGAGCAACAGTGTCCCTAATTTGCTGGGAAGTGGCGGTGCGGTCCCCTACGGCACTGCGTAGGATCCTACGGTCTTGGCGTGCATCCGTGCGTCGCTGCGGTCCGGTCCCAGGTCGACGGGCACGTGCACCTTCCGCCGACCACTGGCGACAACATCGATGTACTGTGGAGGACTCACGCCCGACGTGTTGAGCAATTCGGCGGTACGTCCACCCGGCCTCCCGCATGCCCACTATACGCCCTCGCTCAAAGTACGTCAACTGCACATACGGTTCACGTCCACGCTGTCGCGGCATGCTACCAGTGTTAAAGACTGCGATGGAGCTCCGTATGCCACGGCAAACTGGCTGACACTGACGGCGGCGGTGCACAAATGCTGCGCAGCTAGCGCCATTCGACGGCCAACACCGCGGTTCCTGGTGTGTCCGCTGTGCCGTGCGTGTGATCATTGCTTGTACAGCCCTCTCGCAGTGTCCGGAGCAAGTATGGTGGGTCTGACACACCGGTGTCAATGTGTTCTTTTTTCCATTTCCAGGAGTGCATTATACTAGAACTGACATGTGATTAACTTTTCACGCAATTTGGGTGCATAGATCCTGAGAAATCAGTATCCAGAACAAACACCTCTGTCCGTAATAACGGCCTTGATACGCCTGGGCACTGAGTCAAACAGAGCTTGGATGGCGTTTACAGGTACAGCTGCCCATGCAACTTCAGCACGATACCACAGTTCTTCAAGAGTAGTGACTGGCGTATTGTGACGAGCCAGCTGCTCAGCCACCATTGACTAGACGTTTTCAATTGGTGAGAGATCTGGAGAAAGTGCTGGCCAGGGCAGCAGTCGAACATTTTGTGTATCCAGAAAGGCCCGTACAGGACCTGCTGCATGCGGTCGTGCATTATCCTGCTGAAAAGTAGGGTTTCGCAGGGATCGAATTAAGGGTAGAGCCACGCATCGTAACACATCTTAAATGTAACGTCCACTGTTCAAAGTGCCGTCAATGCGAACAAGAAGTGACCGAGACGTGCAACCAATGGCACCCCATACCATCACGCCGGGTGATACGCCAGTATGGCGATGACGAATACACGCTTCCAATGTGCGTTCATCGCGATGTCGCCAAACATGGATGCGACCATCATGATGTTGTAAACAGAACCTGTATTCATCCAAAAAATGACTTTTTGCCATTCGTGCACCCAGGTTCGTCGTTGAGTACATCATCGCAGGCGCTCCTGTCTGTGATGCAGCGTCAAGCGTAACCGCAGCCATGGTCTCCGAGCTGATAGTCCATGCTGCTGCAAACGTCGTCGAACTGTTCGTGCAGATGGTTGTTGTCTTGCAAACGTCCCCATGTGTTGACTCAGGTATCGAGACGTGGCTGTACGATCCATTACAGCCATGCGCATAAGATGCATGTCATCTCGACTGCTAGTGATACGAGGCCGTTGAGATCCAGCACGGCGTTCCATATTACGCTCCTGAGCCCACCGGTGCCATATTCTGCTAACAGTCATTGGATCTCGACCAACTCGAGCAGCAATGTCGCAATACGATAAACAGCAATCTCGATAGATTACAATCCGTCCTTTATCAAAGTCGGAAACGTGATAGTACGCATTTCTCCTCCTTACACGAGGCATCACAACAACGTTTCACCAGGCAACGCTAGTCAACTGCTGTTTGTGTATGAGAAATCCGTTGGAAACTTTCCTCATTGTCAGCACGTTGTAGGTGTCACCACCGGCGCCAACCTTGTGTGAATGCTCTGAAAAGCTAATCATTTGCATATCACAGCATCTTCTTCCTGTCGGTTAAATTTCGCGTCTGTAGCACGTCATCTTCGTGGTGTAGCAATTGTAATGGTTGGTAGTGTATAATGAACTTCTCATTTCAATATAACTTCCACGTTTCAGTTATGGGGCGAGCCAAACGAACTTGCCTTGTAGACAGGCTGGGTTAAGTCTTCGGCTGACCACCCTATTTTAAGATTTACTTTGTTTCTCAATCACTGAAATTTCAGACGAATCTCAAGATAGTTACTTCAAAAAGGTCGCAGTCGCTTCCCCACGCATACATATCTGCCTAAAATTGTTTTTCGCCTCCAACATCTTTGACATCATCGAGATGTTAAACTGTTATCTTCCTCCTTCAGACTTTCTCCGTCTTCATTATATATGTTTAGATTACTGCACTCTTTAATCCATTGTTTATTAACAACAAAATATTTGTTAGAACTATTATTTTCTTAATATATGCATAATCATGTACATATCAAATCAACGTAAGTACAAGTAATTTCAGAAAATAGTGTTACACGGTATTTTTATGTAAAGAAGTAGTAAACTAGGGATTGTCCACTTTTTATGACGCTCTGGAAAACAATTCTTATTTCTCATGCAGAGACCAAAATCAACTGTGTGACGCCCATTTAGTGCAATGTCTCACACCACCACCCAATGCACCACCCAGGAAGGCCTGATGTTCCTTTCACAGACGTCTCAGTGTAGTGCTTTACTAACCTTTGGTGCTGTAGAACATGTTAATGGCACCACAAAACCTTACAATGACTGCAACTCTAAACTTCTTCAAACTCATCCTATTTCCTGCATTAATTTCGTTGAATGCTACGCTAACATTGGCTACAGCCACTTCAAGAAAATGCCACATTGTGCAGGTCTCCAATTCCACTTTCATTGTAATTTCTGGGTTTTCCTGTGTACACCTCATTTGGTAATTCATGAGTAACTCATATAGGTTGTTAATAGTCTAGTCAAAATCACAGAAATTCCAAGATCGCGTGGCTGAGAAGAGGAGAAAGCTCGGTTCTTACCAGCTAGTGGTTATGCACTGGAAACAAAAATTATTATCTTTTTTAGTACGAAAGCTGATTTTAGTAATGACTGACAGCACGCAAAACGTTTAAAGCAACATCAATATTTACCATCAAACAAACGCTGAAGTTCTCTGAACCGTATAATCAGAAACAAGAAACAACTTACAGACAGCGGAGCACATATCAGGTATGAGTTACAGCGGTAAACTCACAGCCAGGGATAGCGGAAAACGTGTGCAATTGCAAAACCGAGCACTGTGGGTGGCTACTAGGTACCAGTAGGTACCAGTAAAAGACATGGTTCTGCTATCAGACTACTCGTAAGCATGTTGGTCAACATAAAAACGTGGGTTTATACATTAACCTCTGGCGCATGAAAGGTTTAAGCATTCAATTGGAGAATGAATCTCAGATGTAATAAATTAAAATACATTCTACCGTATTACAAGGAATTTAAATCATTGGTAAAATAACTGCTCCATTTTGAATAGGACCTCCTGAAATAGTTCTGATATATTTGGCTGCTGTTAAAACAAAGGTAAATCAACGAACCCGCTGCCAGATCACTGATCAGAAAAATCTAACAGTAAAGGAACTGAGGAATAAAAGAAACTTTGATAATAGAAATAGATATGGAAAGGAAGTCGTTTATAGCAGATATGGAACGGGAATCGGCTCCAGTGCCAAAAGAGAGGAAAGGCAGAAGAAAGAGAAGAGAGAGATAATTAAATCTGCTAATGCCGATGAGCAGCAATATTCTCTGTCGGTACTGAACTGGAGACCGCCTGCGCACTTGAAAAGAGTCAACGCCTTCCACGAGCTGAGCTGACTTCATAAAGAAATATAACTCTGACACCGTAACGGGCAGTAAAAGAGAGAACAGTCGTCGCATTTCCCAAATGACTTTCTTTCACCAGCGCCACCGCCGCGGAAATTTCTCTGGGTGCGTTTCTGCTACGGCGTCGGCCTCTTTTCCGTGGAGTGTGGCAAATTGTTGTAAGATAAAAGCAGTAAACGAGCAGCCCTGCGAGCGTGCCGGGAATTGTGGCCCGTCGCTTTGCTTTGGTCCCCTCGGCGTGGGATGTGACGAGACGTAGATGCTGTGGTTAGGGTCGATAGCCGCGCCGCTGCCAAGCGTCCTGAAAACATCCGCCCCACATCTGTGTTTGCGCTCTTTAGCAGCGCACCTCAGTTTCCAGCCTGGCCGTCCTCTTTAAGGAACACGGGACCGTCCCCGTTCACTTCTGCTGTTTTCAAGTTATCACCATTTTTTTTCTTTTTTTCTTTTTTTTTCTTTTCCTGGAGCCCATCACATGTTGCATGCTGGAACACTTCTGGCCCTGAGTTTGTAGCTCAGAGACGGTACCTGGAGAAAAATATTACCTCCACGCTCGTGGAATTTTCCGAATTCCGCGAAATTTTTTGAAGCGAGCCTTGCACGCCGCAGACGTCCGTGACAAGATTAGGTTTCTTAATGAGATAGGTGGGCCTTGGTTACGTCATTATACTCATATTACACTACTGGCCATTAAAATTGCTACAACACGAAGATGACGTGCTTCAGACGCGAAATTTAACCGACAGGAAGAAGATGCTGTGATATGCAAATGATTAGCTTTTAAGAGCATTCACACAAGTTCGCCGCCGGTGGCGACACCTACAACGTGCTGACAATGAGGAAAGTTTCCAACCGATTTCTGATACACAAACAGCAGTCGACCGGCGTTGCCTGGTGAAACATTGTTGTGATGCCTCTTGTAAGGAGGAGAAATGCGTACCATCACGTTTCCGACTTTGATAAAGGTCGGATTGTAGTCTATCGAGATTGCTGTTTATCGTATTGCGACATTGCTGCTCGAGTTGGTCGAGATCCAATGACTGTTAGCAGAATATGGCATCGGTGGGTTCAGGAGGGTAATATGGAACGCCGTGCTGGATACCAACGGCCTCGTATCACTAGCAGTCGAGATGACAGGCATCTTATCCGCATGGCTGTAACGGATCGTGCAGCCACGTCTCGATGTCTGAGTCAACAGATGGGGACGTTTGCAAGACAACAACCATCTGCACGAACAGTTCGACGACGTTTGCAGCAGCGTGTATATCAGCTCGGAAACAATGTCTGCGGTTACCCCTGACGCTGCATCACAGACAGGAGCGCCTGCGATGATGTACTCAACGACGAACCTGGGTGCACGAATGGCAAAACGTCATTTTTTCGGATGAATCCAGGTTCTGTTTACAGCATCATTATGGTCGCATCCATGTTTGGCGACATCGCGATGAACGCACATTGGAAGCGTGTATTCGTCATCGCCATACTGGCGTATCACCCGGCGTGATGGTATGGGGTGCCATTGGTTACACGTCTCGGTCACTTCTTGTTCGCATTGACGACACTTTGAACAGTGGACGTTACATTTAAGATGTGTTACGACCCGTGGCTCTACCCTTAATTCGATCCCTGCGAAACCTTACTTTTCAGCAGGATAATGCACGACCGCATGTAGCAGGTCCTGTACGGGCCTTTCTGGATACACAAAATGTTCGACTGCTGCCCTGGCCAGCACTTTCTCCAGATCTCTCACCAATTGAAAACGTCTAGTCAATGGTGGCTGAGCAACTGGCTCGTCACAATACGCCAGTCAATACTCTTGATGAACTGTGGTATCGTGTTGAAGCTGCATGGGCAGCTGTACCTGTTCACGCCATTCAAGCTTTGTTTGACTCAATGCCCAGGTGTTTAACGTCCCGTCGACAACGAGGTCATTAGAGACGGAGCACAAGCTCGGATTAGGGAAGGATGGGGAAGGAAGTCGGCCGTGCCCTTTCAAAGGAACCATCCCGGCATTTGACTGGAGTGATATAGGGAAATCACGAATTTCTCAGGATCTATGCATCCAAATTGCGTGAAAAGTTAATCACATGTCAGTTCTAGTATAATATATTTTTCCAATGAATACCCGTTTATCATCTGCATTTCTTCTTGGTATAGCAATTTTAATCGCCAGTAGTGTAGCGGGGTTCAGATCCCCATTCGGCCATCGAGAGTTAGGTTTTCCTGGTTTTCATAAATGTATCTCTTTCTTTTAATTGGACATGGGGAATTTCCTCTTCGTCATTGTGCTATTCGAGGTTATACGCTGTCTCCAAGACCCTCGTCGGCGGCAGAAAATTAAACCTTTCATTGTTCTTAATTTTTAATATGGTTGCTTTCTCTATGCCACCGTGGTCATAATGGAACTCATCAATCCTAGTTATACTAACGTATTTGAAATTATGTTAAAATATTATGTGCTATGATCATGCCAATCCATGTACAACATTTGGCCTGCTTTTGTATATAGGTAACAGACTAAAAGAAAATTCAAAATAAATACATGGACCACATGATCATCCTAAGACTGGGTACAATACCCTGGCACGGTGGCTTTGCACAACTGCACGAACTATCTTAGCATGCTTACTTCCTCAGTCCAAATGCCCATCCATACCTCAGCCGGCTTGGTGAACTGCAGACCTCGGTTCGCATCCCAGCCTTGGTACAAATTTTCATCCGTTGCTTCAGTCTGCAAACATACATCATATATGTTTGAATCTTGAAAAGGGCACCGGAAGCATATAGTTTCATTTGATTAAAGCACCTATGCCTGTGTTTCAGACGGAATCCACCATTTCCGTTTGTTGCTGAAGTGCTATTACAATACAGTTGGAGAGCCTCTGCAATGCTCTTCAAGTTTAAGGGGAATAACAAGTGGGTTGTGGCATGGTTGTGAATTGGGACTGAGAAGGGAGCGTGTTAGGGTAGTCCATGCAGATGTGTAAAACCAATGTGCCAGGGTGTTGTAGTGGTTAGTTCTTCTGCCTAACGAGTAGGAGACCTACGTTCGAATCCTGGCCTTGGTACAAATTTTCAGTCGTCATTTCAGTCTGCATAGAAACATAATAGATGTTACAGGCTTGAGAAGATCTCTGGAACCACATATTTTCATTTGGTACTGCAGTTTGTTGAATACTCTGTCCTGGGCAGTTGTTGTCTTCGTACTACTTGGCTGCACCTTACTTAACTCTTCACTCCTGGCCCTACAGTCTACTTTATGATAGGTACAGTGATCATTGCCATATTTTTTGTGGTTCTTTACAAGACGATTGGAAACACAAAAATTAGCAACTCATCATCATGTGGTAAAGATAAGGGAGATACCAAAAGCCTGAGTAACAAATGGCAATGTGCATGGGAAAGCTAACTTGTTCCTTTGGTATCACAGTAGCGTTGTGCAGCAACAGTTCTCCTTTGCACATCTTATATGTTCCTGTGGGTAAAAGGTGATGCACGAGAAGGTAAGACTATCAGTACATGCAAACACTTTTCTTCTTTTTGTACATCACTTTCTCCTGAAACAAAACTAAATTTTAATTGAGAGGCACAATGTAGTACTAGATTTATAATGCTCATGAAGAATTTGAATGAACCGGTTCTGTTTTAAGGTGCATGTAGTCACCATCGCATTTATTTATTAGATGCCTATTTCCTTTTGTGCAGAGATATGAGATGGTATTTTATGGCTCAGACTGAAGAAAATAGACGCCTAAGAGAGTTTGTCAGATGGTAACAAGAAATTTCTATTCTGATGTGGATGTGGTGAAGGATACAGAAAATAAGACATTGTAGTAGAAAATTAAAACCGGTAAAGCGCGTCCCTGGAAACAGAGGTTGCGCTATCGAACCTCGGCCATACCATGGACTTCTCGTCTTCGTTTTAACCTAGCCTTCACCTCTCAAAGATGAGATAATTCGCCAGAAACAATACGTGGTTCAGATTCCACATTGAACTGTCGGTCCTCTTTTCCCGGTTCGATAGCTGGGGTAGATTAGGCACGTGCAACTCATCGAAGTGACGCCCAATAGAACGACTTGCACCAGGTCACTGAGCCACATGAAAGTATGATTATTACCTACATATATAATTAAATTTGTAGGAAACCGTCAGAGAGCAAGGCCTACTCGGACTTGCCTGGTTCTTCTATAATGTTTCCCGACGGAGCACTTGTGAAACATCATTATGTTGACTAAACAAACCAGACACGATTAATGTCGCTCTTTTCGTAATATAACATATTTTTTGGACCCTTATAAGTGACTGGGACCCTAGATAAGCAGAAACTACGCAACGATGATTTCATAAGAATTCTTATTAGCTACCAGTTTCGTGATAAACTGTGCCTACTCGCAATTCTTTCGAGAAACTGTCTGCCGTTAAATGATTCACAGGCTCCTTGCATCTTATATCTCTTTCAATGGATACAGGAGATACTATAGTAAAGCAGCACTGTTGAGGCAGTATCAGAGCTTTGCCTTAGTCTTCACAAATAATATTTCATATGTTTGTCTTAAGAGTCCGCTTCTGGTATTACCACAAAATGTAATATTTTACAGATTACTATTACATTCTTTGTGTAGGCGCTTTTTGTGATTCTGACCGTGTTCCAGGGCAAATTTTTCTGTCTAACGTCTGTACTTCTTAAGAGGCCTTGTAGGTGGGATGTTTGATTCTCTGCGTCAGTGCTTTAAAAAGTTAATTTTTCAAATTTTTGTTGGACCAGCTGGCCGAAAGTGAAGTAGAAATTGCCGTGGGAGTGAAAGAACTACACAACTGCAACCAAACTGCACGACAATGACGAGTCTTCAGTGGAATGTACCGCCAGGATATCATGATGACAAATTACCTTCTGATTGGAGCGTTGACAGAGAATCAAAATAAATTACATAACCATCCTTATGAGAGACCTGAAAAGTAATGTACTCTTTTATCAGATAGGATTGTCAGAAACACCAGCACGAGGCATGCACAGTACAGATTATAAGTTCAAAAGACAAAAAATTAGTCATCCCTAGAGAAATCATTACAAGCATCATTTAATACCGCCCCTGGGCTTGATAACCGCCTAGATTCGGTTGGGAAGTGAGTACACAAGACTGTATGGATATGTCGCAACCAGGCTAAGCCACTCGCTGAAGAATTGATCGCGCAATTCCACTAAACTGCGGGGATGCTGATGTCGACGTTTTACACGTTGTTCAATGTCCCACCGGTTTTCTACGATGTTCAGGTCAGGTGATTTTGCAGACAGGTCGAGATGTAAATTGGTGGGGAGTGTTCAGAAAGGCAGTCTTATACTCTCCCAGCCCCATGAACTTTCCTGTTGTCGTCTTTATGTGCCTAAGCGAGCAATGGCCTCTTGCGAGGTGACCGACGCCAAATGTTCATTGCATCCAGTTCCCGTCGCAATGTTCTTTCGCTACCAGCTTGGGATGGACCTTCATTCATTGTCTAGAGCAATTCCTAACGGGTTTGGAAGCGATTTTCATTCACAAGCCGTGAAACGCGTCTCCGATCCCTCTCAGTCATGATCTTTTTCCGACCATAATTTTGACGTCTTGTTCTGTGACCATGTGTATTACGCAACAGTTTGTAGACACGCTGAAAAATCCGCCGGGAAACAGCAGCAAATGCAGCACTTCACATGCCGTATGGCCGTAGGCACGGCGAAACACGATTGCCCTTTTTGCCCCTCTATCACGTTCTTGCGCTTACCCGTGTTTCCGTACAGTGTCCACTTGAAACATAAATCATAAATGTCTCACTGATCGCTACTGCTTTATGCCCACAGAGAGCAAGCGCGCGCAGTTGAGCACGTGACTCGATCGTTGCGCCATCTGTTAAGCCTAAGCGATTCATCTGTGTGTGCGCACTCGGGTGACAAAGTTTATGCCCGGTGAGCTTATTAATTATAATAAAACTCATTATACACCGATCTTGACACAGAACTGTTGTAAAAGCGAAATTTTATCTTAAGATGACCAAATAATCGCTGAAATCTAACATTTTAAATGACGTTTTATCATAAGATGAGTAAACAATCAGAGAACTCAAACATTTTAAATTCTTATGCTTTAATAGTAGTAAAAAGTTGTAACTCTTATTGAGGGTTTTGTAATAATAACTAACAGAGAAGTACACAGCATATGCCGCTATTATTTTGTGAACCATGTGTAATATTCTTTCCACGAAAATGCAGCTTTGGCTCAGGTGGTCCCAAGGAATATGAAAAATATCAGTCACTTTTTATCACCTTTATAGTTGGCAAGACTTTTCGAGACCCTACTTTTGCAACGATAAACACAACCATAGCGATACTATGCTCATGAAGTGTCTGTAGTCTCTTGTTTTATGCAACATTCGTAGTGTAATAGACTTTTGCAGTTTCATGGCAGATCTCCTTCTCGTAGTGCGCCGTTTTTTAATGGTGCAACAAACTTCTCATCTAACCACAGCATACGTTGCTGAAACCCATCTTCTGCTCTGTTGTTTGCACATTGATAAACGTCAGCTGTTGGCTATTTACACCTTGTAAAGTTCCTGTTAGATTTTAAATACCTATGATGGTAAGTCTGGTGGTGGTGGTGGTGGTTAGTGTTTAACGTCCCGTCGACAACGAGGTCATTAGAGACGGAGCGCAAGCTCGGGTTACGGAAGGATTGGGAAGGAAATCGGCCGTGCCCTTTCAAAGGAACCATCCCGGCATTTGCCTGAAACGATTTAGGGAAATCACGGAAAACCTAAATCAGGATGGCTGGAGACGGGATTGAACCGTCGTCCTCCCGAATGCGAGTCCAGTGTGTGGTAAGTCTGGATATTCCCTGAATTAAGAAACAAGCCTTTTTAAACACAATTTTGTGATCTAGAAATCAAATTAGTAACGCAATCTGACTCGAGAGAGTTTGCAGAAAGTTACGTAGACAGTGAACACCTACTTTGTTTGCGCAACGATTTACAATGGGTGAATCGAAAGAAACTTGAAATTAAGTGAACATGAGCAATCTCCAAGCATAAAAATCGTAAAGCAAGCTGGCATTCAGTGCAATGGGCATGTGGAGCCAGTCTGTTATAACAACTCACAGATACAAGGTATCAAATAAGCACATTTTCTGTAGAACAAAGCACTGCATCTCCGCCAGCTGGGTCAACACCAACACCTGCCTTTCCCCGCTGAATAGCAGGTAAAGAAATGCAAAATGTAATATTCGCAGTAAGAAATAACTGCAGATTCCACTAACTGCAGAATGCAAATAGTACGTTCCACGTCAAGTTATCATTTTCCAACTACTGAGCGCAGGTCAGCATAATTCGCCTAAATAGGAAAATGAGTGTCATATTAGAATGTAAATTCATATGACTGACTCCCAGAAAAAAATTTAACCACATTAGTAAGTGTAATATACGTGCCCAAGAAACACGCGACACACAGAGCTCCAATACGTATGGAAAAGTATAATCCTTAGAAGCCGCAAAGCATTGACAACGGTTCATTGATAGAAAGTGTAACAAAGCTCAGTGAACTACCACTCAGAGAAAGCCGGTTTTATACCGAGCCTCGAAACCTACTCTGCTCACTAAGACCGAATTTCCAACCAGTGATAGTTATAACAACTTCGCGATGCAAATCAAGAAAATAGTTAAGCGTGAACCACGCGTTCGCTGTGAATGATTCGCAAAATCGTATTGCAAGTGTGCTCAGCTTGTATATCACAAACTTCACCGTAGACCGAAACAGCAACCTGCGGCACCAGACTCCAACCTACAGCACAGCAGACTTCTTCAAACTCATGCCCCAGCATATATTCGTAGAAGCAGAGGTAACAGCTAAGTGGCACCTGTCTCTTAGGAAAGACGATGACTATATTAGTCTACTACAAGGCTATCAGCTGTTAAATGAACATAGCTGAAACATGTGATCAAATGTTCTAGAGATGGAGTAAATGCGAACGTTGACTAGTGCAAATGTTAAATAACAGAAGATGTTTTAAGGAGTATATCAGTTAACATCTTCTCTCTTTTATAGGTATAGTATGTCAGACAAAAATATACTATATACTGCGCTATTACTATATACTATGTACTGTGTGCTCTGTAGGAAGGTTTCAGCCCCAAATCCAGAAATGATGATAGTTGCGTGTTTTAATTGTGGTGCATAATGGGGAGTTTCAAAGTGAATAACGACAGGCAGCAAAGACAATATTGTGTAGATTTCTGGCATAAAGAAAGCTCGCTTCAACCCGTTACTGCCGGCCGGTGTGGCCGTGCGGTGCTAGGCGCTTTAATCTGGAACCGCGTGACCGCTACGTCGCAGGTTCGAAACCTGCCTCGGGCATGGATGTGTATGGTGTCCTTAGGTTAGTTAGGTTTAAGTAGTTCTAAGTTCTAGGGGACTGATGACCACAGATGTTGAGTCCCATAGTGCTCAGAGCCATTTGAACCATTTAGCCAACCCGTTACTACCACCGTTCGTTGTTTTTCTTTTTCTTTCTTTTCATAATTATGTCTGACGTGCGCGCGTGTGAAACATTCACTAACATATGTTGTTAGATATAGTTGCCAACTATGCTTATAAATTTCTCAAAACACTTCTTCGATAAACAGCAAATGAGGTTCAGCTATTTCTGAACTATCTTTCTCTAGTATTGTACGCGACTAAGGTTATCTGTTAAATGGTACTTTCATTTAGCCAAAGTAAATGCTTGGATAACATCAGTTTGCCACACTGGCTGTTATTGTTAGGATTACACCATCCATTTATTTTATACATTCTTTTTACTCGCAGCTTTCCCCAGATACACGTATGTCACAAATTTTACAAACACGTCTGAATCTCTGCTGTTTTACACCTTATTTATAATAAATGAAAAGCACCAGTTTGCTTTTGTTCTACAATATTATTGATCTGTGGTATTCAGCTGTGCGGCAAGATCCTTCGTCCTTAAGCAATTTGACAAAATTATCAGCTCATTCTCGTGATCTGGTTGACACACTAAACATCACAAACAACAGACAAATTGAACTTCATACAGGAAAACAGTACCAAGTGGTCGAAGGAACCTACGCCAGTTGCCCACATGATAATGGAAGTTAGCAGTGGTTTCATCAAAATAATCAGGAAACATTTAAATCTCCTCCTTAAGCTATCTCCCCATTTTTATTCATCTCTCCCCTCTTCTACCTGCTTCACCAAAGCCTGTCCCTCATCCAGTTGCGTCCTCATACCCTGTCCCTCTTACACTTGCCTCCTCACACCCTTTTCCTTTTCCACCCGCCCATTAGCCTTCTCTATCTTCTACTGCCCCCTGCACCCCGCCCTTCTTTCTGCCCGTCTTCTTCTCCCCTCTCTCAGTTCATATCCTCTCCACCCTCTTTCTGTCCCCATCTCCATCTCCTCGTCCCCCCTTGCCCCTCGGGGTAGCCGTGCGGTCTGGGGCGCCTTGCCACCGTTCGCGTGGCCCCTCCCTTTGGAGGTTCGAGTCCTCCCTTGGGCATGGGTGTGTGTACTGTCCTTAGCGTAAGTTAGTTTAAGTTAGATTAAACAGTGTGTAAGCCTAGGGACCGATGACCTCAGCAGTTTGGTCCCATAGGAACTTACCACAAATTTTCAAATTTCCTCGTCCCTCTTCACACTGTCTCCATCTCCTCATCCCCTAACCTCACTGTCTCCAATCTCTGCGCTACCTCTCTCTGTCCATCTGCTATGCCACACCATTTTCACCCAATCACAGTGGGACGTAGGGGGTTCTTACTCTCACAGTACTTCACTCCAGACAGTGAGTGATTTGCATAGCCAGTTTGGTGAAAATCGGTGAGTCCGCAGCTCGTGGTCGTGCGGTAGCGTTCTCGCTTCCCACGCCCGGGTTCCCGGGTTCGATTCCCGGCGGGGTCAGGGATTTTCTCTGCCTCGTGATGACTGGGTGTTGTGTACTGTCCTTAAGTTAGTTAGGTTTAAGTAGTTCTAAGTTCTAGGGGACTGATGACCTAAGATGTTAAGTCCCACAGTGCTCAGAGCCATTTGAACCATTTTTGAAAATCGGTGAAGAGGTTTAGGAGGAGTGTAGTACATACACTGCTCTGAAAAACTTAAGGACGAAATAGGTCAAGTAACATAGTAAATTAACAACGCTGTGGAAACGAATGAAGGTGCCGGAGCATGTTGCCAGAGGTCCCTAGTCGTGCACTGAAAGTTAGATGTCGCATGGCGTGAGGTCAGCGTGACCATAGCGCCAAATGGCACTGAACTCGCAACACGAAGCACTTGAAGAAACAGGAAAAACTGTGGCAATCGGCGAGCAGTTACGATGCACTGTGTTGGTATTCTTCAGTACAACACGCCCGGAGATGACATTTGGATGACTTCACACGGGGAAGAATCAATAGGAAACTGGAAGGAGGACGAAGTGTCACGAGTGTAGGCCAGGAATTTGTTTTGTTATGTTGACAGCATAATACCTGGAGCAGCGAGGAGTGGGGTTGCGTGTTCTTCGCGGTTGAGTGCAGAGTCAGTCTGAGTAGTGATTCTAATCACACACTCTATTAAGAACCATGTTAAGCCTTTTCAAATGTCCAGGGGACCATTATAAGTTGCGGTGACTTCAGTGTAATTATTGTACTTGAATAAGGGTGTCATTTCTCTTCTTCTCATTGCGTACTTCTTTCTGTTACCTTCTGTACTAAGCTGTAGCAGTTCTCTCTGTGTATGGTGCAAGTTTCATCAAGCCATGTTACTTTCTGTGACGCATCGTGCAAAAGTTACTTTCGTCCTTACGTTTTGCTCACCAGTGTATATACATACATTTTTATGGCCAGCCGAAGTGGCCGTGCGGTTAAAGGCGCAACAGTCTGGAACCGCAAGACCGCTACGGTCGCAGGTTCGAATCCTGCCTCGGGCATGGATGTTTGTGATGTCCTTAGGTTAGTTAGGTTTAAGTAGTTCTAAGTTCTAGGGGACTAATGACCTCAGCAGTTGAGTCCCATTGTGCTCAGAGCCATACATTTTTATAATATACTCGCTTTATACCTGCCGCTTCACTCGTGTACGCGTGTGTCATATACACTCCAAGAAAAAAAATGACGCAGAATGAGACGGAAATCGGTAGATGTGATGCACATGTACAAACAAACAAATGATTACAGTTTCATAAAAACTAGATGATTTATTGAGGAGATAGGACATCACAAATTGAGGAAGTCAATAATCGTTGGTCCACCTCTGGTTCTTATAAAAGTTGTTATTCGGCCCGGCATTGATTGATAGAGTCGTTGGGTGTCAAGTGGTTCAAATGGCTCTAAGCACTATGGGACTTAACATCTGATGTCATCAGTCCCCTAGACTTAGAACTACTTAAACCTAACTAACCTAAGGACAGCACACACATCCATGCCCGAGGCAGGATTCGAACCTGCGACCGTAGCAGCAGCGCGGTTCCGGACTGAAGCGCCTAGAACCGCTCGGCCATTGGGTTATCGTTCCAAATTCTCTCCAATTGGCGTGTTATATCGTCAGAATCCGCAGCTGGTTGGAGTGCCCTGCTCATAATGCTCGAAACGTTCTCAATTGATGAGTCATCCGGCGACTTTGTTGGCCAAGGTAGGGTTGGGCACGTACGAAGACGCGCAGTAGGAACTCGTGCCGTGAAATGTTGAAAAAGATAGGCTTGTCATAAAGGGAAACAAAACGAGGTGTAGAATATCGTCGCCATACAGCTGTTTCGTAGGGGTGCCGCGGATGACAACCAAAGAGACCCCACTATGAACAGAAATGACACCCAAGAGCGCGGTTGACGGGCGTGTGGCGGCTGACATTCAGGTTGGTATCCCACCGGTGTCTGGAGAGTCTCCAGTCACATCTTCGGACTGTCATGTACCTGACTAGTGTAGAATTCTCTTCAGTTATGAGTCCCGCTTCGAACTGAGCCCCAATGGCCAGCGAAGTGACAGCTACCCGGACCAGTGACATTAATTTGACTACCGCGAATGTTCATAGTCAACCTGCAAAACCAATAACAGACGGCAGGTGGTAGAACTAGCAGTAGGAGGTGTATAAAACATATCGGAAAGGAGGGGGAGAGGGGGGGAGCTGAAAACAGTGCAGCCGCTGTTGTGATGCAGAATTGGAGCGATGTAACTGACATCCAAAAGGCTATCATCATTGTCTTTGTGGCCAAGGGTGGAAGTGTTTCCGAAATCACTAAGTTTGTTCCCGTGCGCCGTGGTTGAAGTATACACTGATCAGCCAAAACATAAATTTTCTCAGCATGTTATAGTCTTAGGTGGAGATTTCAATTTACCAGATACAGACTGGGACACTCAGATGTTTAGGACGGGTGGTAGGGACAGAGCATCGAGTGACATTATACTGAGTCCACTGACCGAAAATTACCTCGAGCAATTAAACAGAGAATCGACTCGTGGAGATAACATCTTGGACCTACAGATAACAAACAGACCCGAACTTTTCGACTCTTTAAGTGCAGAATAGGGAATCAGTGATCATAAGGCCGTTGCAGCATCCCTGAATATGGAAGTTAATAGGAATATAAAAAAAGGGAGGAAGGTTTATCTGTTTAGCAAGAGTAATAGAAGGCAGATTTCAGACTACCTAACAGATCAAAACGAAAATTTCTGTTCCGACACAGACAATGTTGAGTGTTTATGGAAAAAGTTCAAGGCAATCGTAAAATGCGTTTTAGACAGGTACGTGCCGAGTAAAACTGTGAGGGACGGGAAAAACCCACCGTGGTACAACAACAAAGTTAGGAAACTACTGCGAAAGCAAAGAGAGCTTCACTCCAAGTCTAAACGCAGCCAAAACCTCTCAGACAAACAGAAGCTAAACGATGTCAAAGTTAGCGTAAGGAGGGCTATGCGTGAAGCGTTCAGTGAATTCGAAAGTAAAATTCTATGTGCCGACTTGACAGAAAATACTAGGAAGTTCTGGTCTTACGTTAAATCAGTAAGTGGCTCGAAACAGCATATCCAGACACTCCGGGATGATGATGGCATTGAAACAGAGGATGACACTCGTAAAGCTGAAATACTAAACACCTTTTTCCAAAGCTGTTTCACAGAGGAAGACCGCACTGCAGTTCCTTCCCTAAATCCTCGCACAAACGAAAAAATGGCTGACATCGAAATAAGTGTCCAAGGAATAGAAAAGCAACTGGAATCACTCAATAAAGGAAAGTCCACTGGACCTGACGGGATACCAATTCGATTCTACACAGAGTAGGCGAAAGAACTTGCCCCCCCTTCTAACAGCCGTGTACCGCAAGTCTCTAGAGGAACGGAGGGTTCCAAATGATTGGAAAAGAGCACAGATAGTCCCAGTCTTCAAGAAGGGTCGTCGAGCAGATGCGCAAAACTATAGACCTATATCTCTGACGTCGATCTGTTGTAGAATTTTAGAACATGTTTTTTGCTCGAGTATCATGTCGTTTTTGGAAACCCAGAATCTACTATGTAGGAATCAACATGGATTCCGGAAACAGCTATCGTGTGAGACCCAACTCGCTTTCTTTGTTCATGAGACCCAGAAAATATTAGATACAGGCTCCCAGGTAGATGCTATTTTTCTTGACTTCCGGAAGGCGTTCGATACAGTTCCGCACTGTCGCCTGATAAACAAAGTAAGAGCCTACGGAATATCAGACCAGCTGTGTGGCTGGATTGAAGAGTTTTTAGCAAACAGAACACAGCATGTTGTTATCAATGGAGAGACGTCTACAGACGTTAAAGTAACCTCTGGCGTGCCACAGGGGAGTGTTATGGGACCATTGCTTTTCACAATATATATAAATGACCTAGTAGATAGTGTCGGAAGTTCCATGCGGCTTTTTGCGGACGATGCTGTAGTATACAGAGAAGTTGCAGCATTAGAAAATTGTAGCGAAATGCAGGAAGATCTGCAGCGGATAGGCACTTGGTGCAGGGAGTGGCAACTGTCCCTTAACATAGACAAATGTAATGTATTGCGAATACATAGAAAGAAGGATCCTTTATTGTATGATTATATGATAGCGGAACAAACACTGGTAGCAGTTACTTCTGTAAAATATCTGGGAGTATGCGTGCGGAACGATTTGAAGTGGAATGATCATATAAAATTAATTGTTGGTAAGGCGGGTACCAGGTTGAGATTCATTGGGAGAGTGCTTAGAAAATTTAGTCCATCAGCAAAGGAGGTGGCTTACAAAACACTCGTTCGACCTATACTTGAGTATTGCTCATCATTGTGGGATCCGTACCAGATCGGGTTGACGGAGGAGATAGAGAAGATCCAAAGAAGAGCGGCGCGTTTCGTCACAGGGTTATTTGGTAACCGTGATAGCGTTACGGAGATGTTTAATAAACTCAAGTGGCAGACTCTGCAAGAGAGGCGCTCTGCATCGCGGTGTAGCTTGCTCGCCAGGTTTCGAGAGGGTGCGTTTCTGGATGAGGTATCGAATATATTGCTTCCCCCTACTTATACCTCCCGAGGAGATCACGAATGTAAAATTAGAGAGATTCGAGCGCACACGGAGGCTTTCAGACAGTCGTTCTTCCCGCGAACCATACGCGACTGGAACAGGAAAGGGAAGTAGTGACAGTGGCACGTAAAGTGCCCTCCGCCACACACCGCTGGGTGGCTTGCGGAGTATAAATGTAGATGTAGATGAACATTATGACCACTCGCTTAAACCCTTGTTTGTCCGTCTTTGGAATGAAATACGTCACTGATCCTGCGAATCAGGGATCCGGCTGTTTGGTAGTAGTTTTGTGGAGTTATGTGGCATTAGATGTCTACGCATAGTTCATGTAATTCGCGTAAATGACGGGTCGCTGTTTTGCGTACGCGGTGATGGCACCCGATAGCGACCTAGATGGGCTCCATAAGATTTACATCAGCCGAATTTGGTAGCTGATACATCAACCAAAGTGCACTATAATGCTCCTCAAACCACTGTAGCATGGTTCTGGCACCGAGACACAGACAGTTATACTTTTGAAGATGACGTCACCGTCGAGGAAGACATCAAGCCTGAAGGGATGCAGGTGGTTCGCAGAGTCAGCTTGTCTTCGATTACTACCACAGGTCCCATTCAAGCGCAGGAAAATGTCTCCCATAGTGTAATACTGCTTTCACAAGCCTACTTCCGTGACGCGCTGCACGTTTCGAGCCGCCGTTCACCTCGATAATGGCGTTTGTGGAGACGACCATCGACCTAGTGCAGCGAAAATTTGGTTCACCCGAATGGCCGACACGTTTCCATTGATTGACGGTCGAATCCGCATGGTCTCGTGCCCATTGCAATCGTAGTTGACGATGTCTTTGGGGCAACATGTGAACACGTTGAGCTGATCTGATCTCCCATGTAGCTCCATATTCAACAATGTACGATGAACGGTGCGCACCGAAACAGTTCTGCGAGCATCAGCATTGTGCTCTTTCGACAGAGGTCCTACAGATCACTATCTACCTTCCTTTACAGAGCAGAAAATCTGCCGAACCCCACGTCCTGCGAAGAGTCGTGGACGTTCAGTCATTTAGCGCCTAGCGGTAGTTTCACTGTCCTTCTACCTCTTTCCGTAAATGCTCACAACAGTAGCATGTGACCATTTGACGAGCTTCACTGATTTCAAGATAGTCGTTCACAGGCTCCGCCTTGTAATAAACTGCCCTTTGTCAATGTCGCTTATCTCAATGGATTTCCCCATTTGCAGCCCATATATTCGCTAGGGTGATCACCCGTCCGTGTCTGCTCCGTTTACATAATTTAGTTACCGTGTCACGTGCCGGCAGCATAACCAGGTAACATGCACCATCGCGGTTAGCAGAGGACATAATGTTTTGGATTAGCAGTGTACAGTGTATGGCAAAATGGTACTATCCAAAACCGGTACCGAGACAACTGTGATGCACCATGGGCCACAGATGACAGCGGTGAATGACGATTGCTGATAAGTTTATGGACGAATGGACGTACATTTGTTGAGCAGCTGGCCACCAAGATGAACCAAGGGGCTAACAACAGTGTATCCCCAACAACAGTTCAGCGAACGTTGCTGCGTATGGGCCTCCACAGCAGGAACGTAGGTTATGCATCAATACTGATTGCTGTTTATCGGCGATGAAGGCTGTAATTTGCACACTAATACCGCAACTGGACGTCACATGAGTGACGACAGGTGGCCTTTCCAGATGAATCACGTTTTATGCTCCACCGACGTGAAACGTCTGAAAGCAGACACACTTCAACAGTCGTCTGAAGGGTCCAGGAGGGAGGAGAAGCGTTATTGGCATGTTTTCGTGGCATCCCTTGGATGATCTCATTATTCGGGAAGGGACAGTCGATTAACACAATTATGCACATATCCATGATGACCATGTATACACCTAAATGCAGTTTGTTTCTCCTCCGGACGATGACATCTCCCATTAGGACAATGCAACGTGTCACACAGCTCGTAGTGTACGTGCGTGGTTCGAAGTGCACCAGGATGAGTTTGCCATATTCGCCTAGCCACCAAACTCTCCGGATTAAACACAGTCCAAAATCTTGGGACGATCTCGTTCGGACTGTTCGCACTGTAGATCCTCAACTGAGTAAGGTAGCAAAGATTGCCACGGCAGTGGAGTCGCCATGGTTCCACATCCCTGTCGGTACTTTGCAGAAACTCATTAACTCTCTTCCTGCAAGTCTCTCAGCGATCCGCGCTACATAAGGTCGTTATTCAAGCTTTTGCCAGGTGGTCACATTAATGTGATTGAACAGTGTATATTAGGCTGTGTGTATGGGTAGTCTTTGGAAAAACGACGTCCATCTATGGAGATGAATGATTGACGAACCATATACTATGTGATCAAAAGTATCCGGACACCTGACTGAAAATGACTTACAAGTTCGTGGCGCCTTCCATCGGTAATGCTGGAATTCAATATGATGTTGGCCCACCCTTAGCCTTGATGACAGCTTCCACTCTCGCAGGCATACTTTCAATCAGATGCTGGGAGGTTTCTTGGGGAATAATAGCACATTCTTCACGGAGTGCTGCACTGAGGAGAGGTATCGATATCGGTCGGTGAGGCCTGGCACGAAATCGGCGTTCCAAAACATCCCAAAGGTGTTCTACAGGATTCTGCTAAGGACTCTGTGCAGGCCATTCCATTAAAGAGATGTTATTGTCGTGTAAGCATTAAACCACCCGCAGTGCATTATAAACAGGTGCTCGATCGTGTTGAAAGATGCAATAGCCATACTCGAATTGCTCTTCAACAGTAGGAAGCAAGAAGATGCTTAATTCATCAATGTAGTCCTGTGCTGTGACAGTGCCACGCAAAAGAACAAGTGGTGCAAGCCCCCTCAATGAAAAACACGACCACACCATAACACCACCGTCTCCGAATTTTACTGTTGGCACTACACACTCTGGCAGATGACGTTCACCGGGCGTTCGCCATACCCAACCCTGCCTTCGGATCGCCACATTGTGTACCGAGATTCGTCACTCCACACAACGTTTTTCCACTGTTCTATCATCCAATGTTTACGCTTCTTACACCAAGCGAGGCGTCGTTTTGCATATACTGGCGTGATATGTGTCCTATGAGCAGCCGCTCGAAAATTAAATCCGGGATTTCTCACCTGCCGCCTAATTGTCATAGTACTTGCAGTGGATCCTGATGCAGTTTGGAATTCCTGTGTGATGGTCTGGATAGATGTCTGCCTATTATACATCAGTGCCCTCTTCAACTGTCGGCGGTCTCTGTCATTCAACAGACGAGGTCGGCCCGCACGCTTTTGTGCTGTATGTGTCCCTTCACGTTTCCCCTTCTCTATCACATCGGAAACAGTGGACATAGGGATGGTTAGTAGTGTGGAAATCTCGAATGCAGACGTATGACACAAGAGACACCAAATCACCTGACCACGTTCGAAGACCGTGAGTTCCGCGGAGCGCTCCATTCTGTCTCTCACGATGTCTAATGACTACTGAGGTCGCTGATACGGAGTACCTGGTAGTAGGTGGCAGCACAATACACATAATACGAAAAACGCATGTTTTTGGGGGTGTAGGATACTTTTTATCACGTAGTGCATATTTCTTTTTGTTTTATACACAGCCGTATAATTTGATACAAGATGGTGAATTCAGCGTTCTGGCCGCCTTTTATCCCGGCTACTCGTATGACAGCAGGCTGAGTGGACCTGGGTCCATCATGAAGGGACTGGAATATGGAAAAGTACTCTCCCTTGTCGTATTGAGCCCGGGATGGGACATCCGGGATTAGAGTCTAGTGCTTTACTCGCTAGACCACCATGCCCACTCTGAGCTAACATAGTGGTGTAAATCAGTCTGTGATTCTAATTTGACGTGACACATCCTGCTGTGAAAGCTATAAATATATTAATCGTTTACATACTTATATCCCAGCATGTAAAAAGACAGTTGTTTATCATCATAAACTGAGACCTACCAAGCAATAAAGTTCTTAGAGAAATTCTCTAGTTTACTACAAGAACATGGCCGATTCGGAAGGAGCGTTTTGAAACTGCTCACGGAGGCACCTTTGTTGTTGCGCTTTAACCGTATGCGTACCGGAGGTTTCGGCTTGAAACCAAAATTTTATCAACTTGCCTTTAGCATCAAAGCACTGATGCTATGCTGTTGTAAGACAGAAACGTCTAGTGGTACACTGAGCTACTTCTATCAATGAAGTGTATTGTAGCAGTCAGTCACTTACCGCGTTCAAAGCAACATGATTGGAGGATACTACAACATGGGTTTTTTTATGGTGACCATATCGAAGAGATCATTGAAAGTGAAAGTAAGTATATCTAAAGCTATTGTAGAGTAAATTTGAGTTTGTGGTACCACTATTATGAGTGTTTTCAAACCACTAGGGAAGCACGTAGTTTTGATACAAAATTTGTTAAATTTTAGGCCCATTTTCCTTGTTATTTAGGACTATAGCTGTTTTGGGAATTATGAGCTCATAAAAGTTTAGATATGTGGGAGTGTGTCGGAAAAATGCGAATTTGCTTTCAAATATATCACACGAGGTGATAGCTGGCTGAAAAATGTGTCTCCTTGTGGTTCCACAGTGAAATAACCTCCTCAAAACAATTGATTGATTACTTTTTTCCAATGTTTTCTAGTTTCCGTTGCTTACTATGATAATAAAGAGTACTTTTGTGAAAAAAAATTAAGGTTACATACATTGGATGACGGAGAATTGCGCTTTCTGGAGCGGTTCTAGGCGCTTCAGTCTGGAACCGCGTGACCGCTACGGTCGCCGGTTCGAATCCTGCCTCGGGCTTGGATGTGTGTGATGTCCTTAGGTTAGTTAGGTATAAGTAGTTCTAAGTTATAGGGGACTGATGACCTCAGATGTAAAGTCCCATAGTGCTCAGAGCCATTTTGCACTTTCTGTCTCAATTAGAGAACCTGATATTCGATTAATTACAAATTGTAAGTACTCTTATAGAAAACCAGAACTCCTTCCTCTTAAAGTCATATTGC
Source organism: Schistocerca serialis cubense (assembly GCF_023864345.2). Classification (NCBI taxonomy): domain Eukaryota; kingdom Metazoa; phylum Arthropoda; class Insecta; order Orthoptera; family Acrididae; genus Schistocerca; species Schistocerca serialis. The sequence continues at coordinate 221,292,837 of NC_064640.1, forward strand.
AGGTACTAATCTTATTTAGAACAGTGTACAGTCAAGATCGCTTGTATTATCATCGCTTTAGAGGTATACCTGAGGTGGAGCAGAACAAGCTGCGTACGATTGTATAATATGTAGGACTCTGGCCTTTTTCCTGTTTATTCAAAGCATAATTATAATACATGAAACAATTGTCTCTACTCTGTACAAGTCCATTGATTTATAGGGTTAACATCGCGTATGTTCCTTCATTTCTGTACAGATGAGACGATTATTGGTGTAACTTTATGTACTATCTTTCGAGAAGCAGGAACATCTCACATATGGCCAAGTGTTTAACTGTAGATAGATAGATAGATAGACGGATATACATTCGTGACTAAGTGTCTGTTCAGTAGTGCGAGGGCACATATTACACACAGTCACTCACCCAGCCACTCAAAAATACACAAACACACACACACACACACGCAACTTGCACAACATGTTTCTAACTATTGCTTAGATAACACGATAATTGTACGTAGTAGTAGAAGCTGTATCTGTACTTTCCATTAGGCAAGACGACCTAATTCAAACGCATTGCTGACAGAAACCACGAAGTCGCAAAGCGTAGTGTACTTGTATTTTATCCCAGCAATTAATCTACAAAATCTGATTTACTAGGCTGCGAGGAAGTTCTGTATTTATTGACTACGCGTCAAAAATACAAGACAAGAATGGAGGAAGTTAAATGGATCAGTAGGTTAAACAATTATTAATTGCTCTTCAGGTTCGTTTCCATCAGGAACAGCGCGCTCCACAGCCGTATTTATGAGATCCGAGATAGGAAGAAGGGCAGCATCGGTCGTAAATTTTTAATTTGTTTATTGCGGATCGATTTCAGTTCCTGTGTATCTATCTTCAGTTATGTTATATCCAAGGCTTTATGACTCATCGTAAATATAATAGAACACGACGCCACTTGACATTAAAGATAACAAACACCGGTTAAACTAATTTCATGTGGTACCACATGCTATTATATTTACTGTGAGTTATCATCACTTGTATATAATTGCACTGAAGATAGCTACACAGTAGCTAAACTCCATCTGCAGCAAACAAATTAAAAATTTACGATCGATGCTGTCCTACTTCCAGTCTTGAATTATTAAATGTTTGAACTGAATTGGATACTCCGTGACTATGTGGTAAAGAGGAAAGCGGACTGCGTTGAACATATTCTACAAAAAGCACTGTTTGCAAAAATTTGTCATTAAAGGAAGAACAGAAGGAAAAAGGAGAAGAGGTAGAAATGTGACATGCGGACGTATCTTAACGAAGGAATATCTGACCAGTAACGAAAAGAATCGATCATTTCAGAGGAGGTTCAGCTGAAACGCCTCTTTTGACAGATTTATGTGTGATGATGATGAATACAATAACAAATGCTCTCGTCCGTGTACTCCTTAATAAACTGAAGATGTACATTTCACTGTTGAGTAGATAGAAAAACAAACAAATCTGCGAGTTCATGTAACGAAGAAAAATAGCAGAAAAAATAGCTACAGAGAGCAGAAGTTTATACACTCATTACAACGAGAGAACGTCCCTGACAGGTAGCAGTGCTGATGTCAGCTTTCAGTCACGAAGCGGAAACATCTGACGCAACACAGACCAAAAGCCTTAGTTGCCTGACACTGTATCACTCTGTGACTTTGACACAGAAACATAAACAAAAGCGTGTTACGCTACTGGCCATGACAGATGCTCAAAGCCCAGTTTAAATCTTAGGGTTCCTTTCTTGCCGTATCGACTGTAGGCGTCGGGCATGGTATTGTTGTAAAAACGGATGATAATGCACTTCAGTGAAATGCAGATGGCGAGCGCATGTCCAGAGCGACTGTCCAGATAATTATGATCATTCTTGAATAACAGTTGAGATGCCTGGGACACTTCTTTTTCAGCAGGAAATCGTACTGTTGATTACAACACAGCCTTAGTAACGAAAGGTAAACAAACAGATGCTCCTGCCATAAATCATCTCGGCCGTGGAGTCTGCAGTTTGCTCCCAAGTCCTCAACAGACGCAAATTTCTCGGGCGCGGGTCCCGGCTATTTTTATGTAACAGCGGTACTGGCAGCAAAGCGTCTAAACAGCTGAACCCGAAAATACGGAACGCCCCGCTGCGTATGCCAACGCATACACGACAGAAATAAAGCTTGTAGCACCGAACATTTGCTGGAACAACACAATTGTGCTGAAAGGATGACTGCATATTTATATATACACTCTCCAGTTTGCTGGGTAAAGAGAATATAATGTTACACTACTTTCAGAGATGACGAGTTTCTAAGGGATCGCCTTCATGAATTCATTCTAGTTGCAGTTATTACTATCATTATCATTGGAAGAGAAGGAGACAGATTATTTTTTCCTGTGTGAGTGCCGCCGAACGTAGAAGTTTCAACGATATACCTAAGCAATTTAAATCTTCCTCCCATAGTCCACTGAAAATGTCAGTGTTTCGTAAAACAACCGAGAGCCCCGTCAATTTTATTAGCAAGCTCCACTGCGTAAAATGTAATTGGAAAAGTATAGCACCCACGAAAATCTACTCAATTATTCATGCTCTGTTGTAAATCACGCTTGTGCTTGGTCACTCGGCCTTATTGACTCTCTTTATGAGTCTATTTCGTCTCCACGATGAGATTCACTCGACCCAAAACTCGGAACCCGCTGTCAGATGAATTTACATTGAAATGTGAGAGATGTATAAGTACAGCTTCACATCACCAAATTACGCCAACACCTGTGGCTAGATTCCAGACATCAAAACACAACCGTTTCCCTGTATGAAGTTATATTTTCCTGGAGCAAGACATGGGGTTCCGCAACAAACTACCCTCATGTTTTTCCATTTTGACCCAACGACAACGTCCGCTGGGACTGCAGTGGACACGAACTGTTCGAGATTGGACCATAGATCAACGGAAACGTGTCCTCTGATCGGATGAAGCACGTTAGTTGTTACACCACGTCGATAGTCGTGTCAGGATAGGCTGTCACCAGGAGAACAGCTGCTCGAAACATCCATCACACTTCTGAGACAGACTTTTGGGTGCATGCTATGGAAGATATTCATCTGGACTTCCATATGACCAGTGGTAGCATTCGAAGGCACCCATTCATGCTTAATATCTTCTTCGATGCTGACGGCGTTTTCCACTAGGATAACTGTCGGGCTCGCACGACAATAATCGTGCTCTAGTGGTCTTAGGAGCATTTCACTGAACTCACGATGATGTTTTTCCCGCCATACTCGCCTCATCTGAATGTCTGGGTCGCCCTTGGGCTCCATATATGCGATAACAGTCTTCGGCCCGTAGTTTACGGTTATTACGTATCCTGTGCGTAGGCAACTGTAATCACTTACTTCCGGAAAACGAGCAAGGACTTAACGAATCCATGCCTTGCAGAATCGCTACAGTGTTATGGACCAACACAGTACAAGCAGGTAGTAAAAATGTGTTGTCTCATCAGAGTACAACTGCAGGGTTGTCAGAAACAGTCTGAGAAGCTTGGAAAGATGTTGCAGGGGAGGTTGTACTACGAACTACTTATCAGGAAAACAATTCGATAAGTTGCGCCGTTTCCGAGTAAGCTAACGTTGATTTTAGCCAATCAAGTCGCTGTTTAGGTTTTTTTATTGGTAACGCCACGTAGCGCTCTGTATGAAAATCACTGGCTGTGCTGTGTGCAGTCTGTGGCTGGTTTGCATTGTTGTTGGCTATTGTAGTGTTGGGCAGCTGGATGTTAACAGCGCGTAGCGTTGCGCAGTTGGAGGTGAGCCGCCAGCAGTGGTGGATGTGGGGAAGTGAGATGGCGGATTTTTGAGAGCGGATGATCTGGACGCGTGTCCATCAAAAAAATGGTTCAAATGGCTCTGAGCACTATGGGACTCAACTGCTGAGGTCATTAGTCATCTAGAACTTAGAACTAGTTAAACCTCACTAACATAAGGACATCACAAACATCCATGCCCGAGGCAGGATTCGAACCTGCGACCGTAGCGGTCTTGCGGTTCCAGACTGCAGCGCCATTTAACCGCACGGCCACTTCGGCCGGCTGCGTGTCCATCAGAAACAGTACATTTGTAAGAATGTATGTCATGAACTGCTATATATATTACGACTTTTGAACACTATTAAGGTAAATACATTGTTTGTTCTCTATCAAAATCTTTCATTTGCTAACTATGCCTATCAGTAGTTAGTGCCTTCAGTAGTTTGAATCTTTTATTTAGCTGGCAGTAGTGGCGCTCGCTGTATTGCAGTAGTCTGAGTAACGAAGATTTTTGTGAGGTAAGTGATTTGTGAAAGGTATAGGTTAATGTTAGTCAGGGCCATTCTTTTGTAGGGATTATTGGAAGTCAGACGTTTGTGGGCGAATGTATTCGTGTCTGGTAGTAGCGTGCAGGGAGCTCGTGTTGCTAGCTAGGTGGTGCTGCAAGCAACTATAGCTCGGCTGCCACGGGACGACGGAAGGAGATTCGAATGAACTGTACCGTGGCAAATTGGCGTTCTCTTCCCAAAGCCCGCCAGCTAATGGAACTGGAAACGTAGGCCCGACACAGTCTCATAGACCGCCAGTTAAAAATTCTTCATAATTCAGCACTGATTTACATAATACACAGATTTTTCTCATCCTCTCTTCAGCGCAATGGAATTTTTATGAATGAAAACACGATACTGATTTAATATCCTACTGTATTTATTATTTTCTTTTACAATCGGTTTTCGACTGTTACGCTATCATCACGCACAAAGATAAATACGTGTGGTTGTGAAACTTTTGTGGGATCAATGAACAACAAACTTTGGTGACTTTGCCAAGTGAGTGGCTGAACAAAATAATATTGTCTTCAAAAGGTCCAACGTTACGAACGGGTAAGATATATAAGTGAGACTAAGGAGGTATGTGAAGCAGTTGCGATCAGACAAAATTCATTTACTCGCCACTTCTAACTGCGGTTACTACTCATAATCCCAACCAGGCCACTTTGCAAATAACCCGTCCTACTTACATGCCCCAGTTTCCTTTATTTCAGCTACTATAGTTTCACTCGACCTGTTAAAAAAAATTCTTTGTATAGTCACAAATGGTTCAAATGGCTCTGAGCACTATGGGACTCAACTGCTGAGGTCATCAGTCCCCTAGAACTTAGAACTAGTTAAACCTAACTAACCTAAGGACATCACAAACATCCATGCCCGAGGCAGGATTCGAACCTGCGACCGCAGCGGTCTTGCGGTTCCAGACTGCAGCGCCTTTAACCGCACGGCCACTTCGGCCGGCGTATAGTCACAGCTGCTTCACTTTCATCCTTAATGTCACTTGAATATCTCACCTGTTTGTAATATTTGATCTGTTCAAGACTCACTTGGAACAGCCACACCTATTTATTTCTGTACCTCATCATGGCGTAACAGCCTAGAACCGGTTTTTAAAAGAAAATAATAAATCTTGTAGAATATTAGACCGGTGTCGTGTATGTTTTCATTCATAATGTAAAAAATATTTTACGAAGAACAGAAGGAACAGTCAGTCTATGCAACCGAAACTTTTGCTGTGAAAAACATCTAGCTACTCGATGTGAGCATCAAATTAACTTGGAAATTTAGTACATTATTCGGTACTGGGCAAGTTTACGGAGAAGCTGACTACGTTACCACGAGGGTATTATGACTGATATAACACACCTGCGAGATGACAGGGTGGTACTTTCACTTCACATGCATCGTACTGTTTTTCTTATTTCACTTATTTATTGGCGTCCGGAATGCGCCCACAAAGCCATCTCAACACTGCAAATGTTGTACTACGGCTTGTTTTTGGCAATTCAGAGTATATATTACTTAATTCGAAGTTGTCCTGTTTTCATGGTAACACATGTCGCACAGTGAAGAGAGCAAAGTATGGACGGTTTAGAAAATGTGCACGCTTCGACCACGTTGCAAAATACTTGACGCTTCACATTTAATAGTTAAAAATACCTGACTTCAAGACAGGGGACTTCAACTTTCACTGGCGGAGGAGAAATAAATCAATTACTCTACCGGCACAGCAACGAGTTAGCATTTACGGCTTTTCCGCTGTCATGAATTAAGATACCGCATACAGCAACTGTTATTCTTGATAAGTATGTCGTGAAGAGACTCAGTCATCGAAACTCTAAATAAGAATGAGGTAGGAAGTGCGAATTAGTTGCCACATATGTTGAAAACGGGAAGAACATCCGAAACACATTGGGAAAAAAGGAACAAAAACATATAATGCAAGGAACCATCTAAAATATTAGAAACACCATACTGAATACGCATTGGAAAGATAAGCAAACACTGGTAAAGTACCATCTAAACTCTTATGTTACGCTGTAATGCATTCACTTTGTTGGAATGTAAATTCGTGTTACCTCTGAGAATATCAGAAACAAGTGCAGATAGAGTGATAAATTTCTTCTCACAGTATAACGATTCACTTCTCCCATTCCTCACAAGGGAACCTCCCCATCGCACCCCCCTCAGATTTAGTTATAAGTTGGCACAATGGATAGGCCTTGAGAAACTGAACACAGATCAATTGAGAAAACAGGAAGAAGTTGTGTGGAACTGTGAAAAAATAAGCAACATATACAAAATGAGTAGTCCATGGGCAAGATATGCAATATCATGGATAGTGTCAGCTCAGGGGTGTGAGCAGCTACTGAACGAAAGGTCCTTGGTTCACGTCTTCCCTCGAGTGAAAAGCTTACTTTCTTTATTTTTGCATAGTTATGATCTGTCCGTTCATTGACGTCTCTGTTCACTGTCATAAGTTTAGTGTCTGTGTTTTGCGACCGCACCGCAAAACCGTGCGATTAGTAGACGAAAGGACGTGCCTCTCCAATGGGAACCGAAAACATTTGATCGCAAGGTCATAGGTCAACCGATTCCTCCACAGGAAAACTCATATGATATATTCTATACGACACTGGTGACAGTATGTGCGTCACATGACAGGAATATGTTGTCGACCCACCTAACTTGTACACTCGGCGAATGGGCAAAAAGATTCTTCTACCTTTCCCGATTTAGGTTTTCTTGTGGATGTGATAATCACTCCCAAAAAAGAGATGAAAACATAAGAGTTGTCACATAAACTGAAAATAAAAAATTAAACTTCTGACTCGATGGAAGATTTGAACCAAGGACCTTTCGCTCCGCAGCTGCTCACGTTACCACGTGACCACGGAGCTCCTGAGTTCATAGTGTCCTAGATGTTGCCTATCTTCCCCATGGACTACTCGGTTTGTATATTTTGCTTATTTTTCCACAGTTCCACACAACTTCTTCCTGTTTTCTCAATTGATCTGTGTTCAGTTTTTCAAGGCATATCCACTGTGCCAAGTTATAACTAAATTTGAGGGGGGTGCGATGGGGAGGTTCCCTTGTCAGTTGCATGAGGTCGAGGAAGAACGTCCCAGTGACGGCTTGCGCTACGTACTTTGCGACTCACGCTATTCACGCACTTGTCACCCAAGGACCTGTTAATCAGCGAACACGGCTGACCCTTTAACCACCTACTGGTCTGTTGCTGCATGCTTAGCGACATGAACGAAGAAAATTTCACGGGATAACAATTCAAAGATATGAAATCGGAAAGTCACACCAAACACAAACACTTTGATTTCAAATGGTTGAAATGGCTCTGAGCACTATGGGACTCAACATCTGTGGTCATCAGTCCCTAGAACTTAGAACTACTTAAACCTAACTAACCTAAGGACACCACACACATCCATGCCCGAGGCAGGATTCGAACCTGCGACCGTAGCGGTCGCGCGGTTCCAGACTGAACCGCCTAGAACCGCACGGCCACACCGGCCGGCACTTTGACTTCCACAGGCACCGTGTAGTTTATTTCTGCCTGATTAGACCCAAAACTCTCGATAACAACCCGCGTCCTGGACTCGACGGACTTGCCTACTCCCACTGTAAAGGCCCATTGTAGATTACCGCTAAATGGTTCAAATGGCTGTGAGCACTTGGGACTTAACTGTTTAGGTCATCAGTGCCCTAGAACTTAGAACTACTTAAACCTAACTAACCTAAGGACATCACACACATCCATGCCCGAGGCAGGATTCGAATCTGCGACCGTAGCGTTCGCGCGGTTCCAAACTGTAGCGCCTAGAAGCGCTCGGCCACCTCGGCCGGCGATTACCGATATTCCGAATTCAAAGCTACTCACGAAATTTGTTTGATATTTGAGGCCTTGCCACCAATTAGTGCTGTGCCGGCAGATTAATTGATTTATTTCTCCTCCACCGATTATAATTCGTTCATCCCGCTTCACACCTCAAATGCCTCCTCTATTCAGTGTCATTATTTCACTTGTTTAGTGTCTGTTGCGTTGAACAACTACTTTCTGCGTCCGACATAAATGTGGCAGAAAGAGAACCCTCTATCACCGAAAGTAGTTGCTGTTATTGAGGTGACTTGCTCGCACGCACAACTATACAGCCTCATCACAAAGTTAAATAGGTTTTGGCAAATTGTGGCAGAAATTTTGGTAATACAGATTAGCAACAATTTACAATAATTTACACTGTTCAGTCACATTAATGTGGCCACCGCCTATGTTTGGCGTCAACGTGCAATAACCACTCATAGACGGCAGGAGGCAGCACTAGCAGTGGAGGGGCTGTTGGGTTGGGTTGGGAGGAGACCAAACAGCGAGGTCATAAGTCTCATCGGATTAGGGAAGGACGGGGAAGGAAGTCGGCCGTGCCCTTTCAAAGGAACCATCCCGGCATTTGCCTGGAGCGATTTAGGGAAATCACGGAAAACCTAAATTAGGATGGCCGGACGCGTAGCAGTGGAGGGCTTATGAAGTGTGTAGGGGGGGAGTGGGGATAGGGGACGACGCGGAAAACAGAGCAGTTGTCTCAATCCAGAAACGGAACGATCTATCTGATGTCCAAAAGGACCCTGTCATTGCCTTTTGGGCCAAGGATGGAACCATTTCCGAAATGGCTAAGTTTTGTTAACTGTTCGCGTGCCACCGTGGTTAAAGTAGACCGTGCATGGCAAAACAGCGAAATCCCAAACTGGCACCGAGGCAACGGCTGCGGAGATTTGTACGGGGGAATAGACGTGCAACTGTTGAAAAAATGACCGCTCAGATGAACCAAAGGGCTACCACATGTCTCTTCAACGACCGTTCAGCGAATGTTGCTGCGTATGGACCTCCGAAGCAGGCGCCCGGTCCATACGCCTATGCTGGCTGCTGGTCTTCGGCCACGAAGGCTGGAATTTGTTCGCCAGTACCACAGCTGGACGTAAACTGTGTGGCGACAGATGGCCCTTTCAGAAGAATCACGTTTTATGCTCCATCGGACGGATGGCCGTTGACGTGCAGGCGTGTAACGTCTGAAAGTAAACACCCTGCTGCAATCGTCGGGAGGACACAGGCCGGAGGAGGGAGTGTTATAGTCTGCGGAATATTCTCGTGGAATTCCATGATTAATCTCGTCATTCTGGAAGGTACAATAGATCAACACAGATACACATCTATCCTTGGAGGCCATGTCCACCAATTAATGCAGTTTGTTTTTCCCCGGCACGATGGCATCTAGCACCAGGACAACGTAACGTGTCAGACAGCCTTGCAGCGTACCCGCGTGGTTCAAAGAGCACCAGGATAAGGTTACCGTATTTCCGTGGCCATCAAACTCCACGAATTTAAACCCAATCAAGAATCTGTGAAACCACTTCGATCGGTCTGTTCGCGCCGTGGGTCGTGAACCGAGAAACGAAACAGAGATGGCTCCTCATCCCTGGTGGTACCTTCTAGAACGTCACTGACACTCGTCCCGCGCGTCTCGAAGCGTTCAGCGCTGCAGAAGGTGGTTATTCAGGCTTTTGATAGATGGTAACATTAATATGAGTGTAAATCGTAGCACATTTTAAAATTACAACCGATTGCATTTGGAAGAGGGGTTTATCATTGGCGCTGGACAGAATCGCGTTCTCAAGTCAGTTTTATGGCTCTCGGTGTGGTGTAGGACACTTATTGAATCATCAACGTATCAGATAAATCAAAGTATTTCTATAACTAAATCTTGGTTAAACAGTGAAAAACAAATGTCGTTCTACACAGTAACGCCATTTTTTATAAACAAGACGCTTTTCTCTTTCAGTCAAGTGTTCATATTAGTTTTCCGATTCTCAAGCCTAATTATACGAGGGGTATTCAAAAAGTAAGTTACAATTTATTATGACAGGCCAAGAAATTTTTATTGAATGCTACGCTATACTTCAGAATGACACAGATAAATGGTACTATTTTTCAACATAGTCACCATGATTCTGTAACAACGACCGAATGTTCTACCAGCCGTTCAGTCCGTGCACTCGTTGGCAACGCTGTGTGGGCGTCCTTGTCCTTTAAAAATCTCTTTCCGCAGATGTTCTGTCAGCTTGCCGAAACGGTGGAAACTGAGTGGTGCAAGATCTGGAATCGCTCTTTGTTGCAAGTGTGAAATGATGGACCCATGTATCATCGCCCGTAATGACGCGACTAAGGCCTTCGTGCAAGCGACAGTGATCGCGGAAGCCAGTGTGAGCATAACTTCCGATGCTGCAGACCAACTCGGACCATGGAATGAACACTTTCTATTGAGATGCGCATGTGCTGAGCATTGTCCGCAATAGTCACTCTGGGATTGCTGAGAATCAGTTTTTCGATGGATTGGACATTGTCTGCTGTTGTCGATGGTCTTCCTTCCCGACCAGCATTACCCACCTCTGTGCGGCCTTAGTCATATCGTTGGCACCATTTCACTGTGGCTGGATACGAGCCTGCATTTGGTCCATATAAAGCCAGAATTTCAAGGTGAATCTGTGTGCAGTTTAGAAGTTTTGCTCACAAGAATCGTACTGTCCCACGTACTGCAGCTTTAGAGTACGTTTCCAGTTGCTATGCCATTTCACGCTATGATGCACCTGTTATCCACAGTAGAACGCTGTCTCCAGAAAATCCAGAACATGTACTCCCTTTTGACAATGCACCACTCCTGTTGAGCAATGGTCTTAGCGTGAGACTACACGAGTAACTTACTTTTCTGAAGTCCCTATGCACATTATTTTGCCTCATTACATTTGACGTAACTGCGAGGTGTTTGTTATTGTTGGGTCTCCCAGTGAGGCTATGTGGCGAAATTTCATCAGTTCTGCCCAGAAAATTTACTGTAAGTTATAATACAACATTTCATACTTTTATGTGTCTTACGTTTGTAATACTTACGGATAATGTAGAAAGTAAAATGTAAAATATTGTAGATAGGCACTTGGCAGCAGAATACTATCTAAACGCGTTGTGCCAAACTAAATATTAATATGAAACGTGGCTATAACATAATGTGTATAAACTTAGTAAGACAGTCACGGACCTCATCCAATTCTATGGAATAAGGAAAAATTTCAATCATAGCAAAATCTGTTAAAAAATTCTTCTGTGTAATAGAGATATCTGTCAAACACTCATAATTTAATTTTATTTATATTAGCTATTAGAAACTTCAGATCGCATTGTAAATGGTCAAAGATGTTTATCGCTGCACACTTCGCTTCTTCCTGGTCCATGTTAAGGTCGAGTAATGGTTAGCGTAGTTCAGGTTCCATCTTAGTGCTACATTTTTTACAATTAATGTTTCATGCTAGTGAATGTTGACTAAGACTTCATAAAGGAAAGAATTTGAACGTGAGATTGGCAATATTCCCAACCTACGACAGAGGTCCAAGGGTAGGCGTCACATTTTATAGTTACTAGTAGTTACTCAGAAATGAATACTTGCTTCGCTAATGAGTAGTTGCTCGAATTACTATGCCACACAGCATTTGTTAAGAAGTCACAAAGTCTCCTATCAGTAACTCAGCCGTTTGGAAAAAAATTTAAACTTCATACTTTTGATCGATTTTCGCCCATGCATTATGCGAGGAAGTCCATTCGCCTGCAGATTAGAAGAAAATGTGTGTGAAATCTTTTGGGACTTAACTGCTAAGGTCATCAGTCGCATACACACTACTTAACCTAAATTACCTAAGGACCAACACACACACCCATGCCCGAGGGAGGACTCGAACCTCCGCCAGGACATGCCGCACAGTCCATGACTGCAGCGCCTGAGACCGCTCGGCTAATCCCGCGCGGCTGCAGATTAGAAAAAAAGTGTGCTACGTAGGGGAGGGTCGTGTAGTATTGGACACATAAGCTTTTGCAAAATTATAATTTTCTCCGGAGGTCGTACTGGAACATTCTTCACACCAAACAATACTACGATATGTCGCTTAAAAGAATTACAAAGCTTGAGTGTCATAAGAAGACACGTTCGTCACCTCCCCAAACATCCGCGCGTGTTAAAGCGCCGTATCCGGTAGGGAGAGATGTGCCGGCCCCACATCGAATCGATCAAGTTAGATTTGCCGGCCAGACTGGGTGTGGTTTTTAGGCGGTTTCCCGCATCCCACTCGGTGAATACCGGGATGGTACCCAAGACCCGCTTCAGTTACACGATTCGCAAACACTTAGAAAACTATAGCTCACTTTCACATGTGATGCACATATTCCGTACTGTGGGGTAACGGGTAGGCGGCAGGAAGAGCGTCCAGCAACCCCTTAGACTAACAGTACCGACCTAGCGACGATACAGTACAAAAGTGCACGAAAAAGAAGAATGTACCACCGGTACAGCTATGATCTCTCCCTTTCATGGTCCATGCCGAAATGGCACCTTGGAAGAACTACTGTCGCGATGACTCCGTATGAGATCTAATAGCTCTAATGTCTCATTTTCCCATCGTAATCATTTCGTTATCTAAGTTTCATGAAAACTAATTATCAGCTAACATCAGCCCTCTAGTGCAAAGTTTTGTGCCCGTCCAAAGCCAGCACGTGCAGCTAGTGTTGCCAACTCTTTTCTTTTTTTTTTTTTTTTTTTTGCCAAAATTAGGAAGACTGTGATCCGACAAAATAAATAGGCTAACGCATTTTTTTTTAAAATCTTAAAACAGGTTTACTGCATCAACCAACCAAAAACGTCTTCCTAACAGTTACAAACTGAAGGTCTACAGACTGTTTTACTTAAAACTATATTTGCTTACAATTTTGGCAGCATCCTGAAGTTTGCGATCATTCTTCACAAATTTAACAAATTCTTGACATGTGTAACCAAAATTAACACTCAATTGTAATTCAGCTTTCATTAAACCTGCATTAGAACGGTTCTTCCTATCATTTACTGTTCATCAAAGAATGAATTATTTGTGTGTGAGCATTAGATGGCAGTATACTGAGAACAAAGCGAAGAAGCCTATTTATCTCCTGGACTTTAATCCCTTTTTTGTCTGTTTCAGTCATTAGAGATATCTAATTTTGCACTGTGTTACCATCAATAGAAATTTTTGTAGTTATATCTTTCAACGAAAAAAATTCACCAAGTAGGTTATCCTCGGCTATGTCTAGATGAATGTGATACAACACCACTAACCCACCTAAAGAAGCTTTCTCGAATTCCACACAATTAGGACTATCGCTTGTGCACCGAAAATAGCTGGATAACTTATCACATGAATTAATTCCCCTAACTTTGTTATTGTGTCCTTCGGTTTTGCCGTGCTGCCGACTGACAGTATTATCACTATGTGCTATGCTGAACACACGCTTTCAAAGGGAGCAAAACGCTTTATAATTGTTACCTTTTACCAGAGTAACACATAAATAAGTTTTTTCCCATTTCTTATGATGTGTACATAAGTGTTTTTCTCTTTTAGGCGGAATTTTGGGTTCATGCATTAGAGGGAACGAAAACTAATACGATAGCATTGTAACAAGAAACAACAATAAAACGGCAATGTGACTCGCGACGTGCCGCCGAATTAAACATAACATAATTTTTTTCTTTTTTTTTATATCTTTTTCTGTTATGTCCTGGTTTTGAAGCCAGCTGGCCCGCTGTGCGGCAGTCACGTTAAGATATCTGTCCACTGGAGAAACATTCCTATCGTTGACTTATGCAAAAGTTGCAGCATATACATTACTTATAATAGATAACATCGTCTATTGCAGATAATACTTCTATTAAATTGATAAGAAAGACTCAAAATATTCTGAAAAACAACAGGTGACAAAAAATTTGGAAGTAGCTAGACGCAAACCTGCTACATTTCTCTTAATAATTCCCGACGCTATCTAATGCACTACGGCTTCCATATGGCAGCAGCATATCAGTTACATGGAATACACTGTGGAACAGCTGTTTCTACAAGTGTCATTATTTGATATTTAACTATGACAAACTGTACCAAAGACGAAGGCTTTTGATAGTTCATCGTGTCATAGCATTGAAACAGTATAATTTCATCGCATTCCTCTCCATGAGACGAAAATCTGACAGACCAGATTCTTCATTTCACGCTTCGCAGCGTAGTGGAACGTGGAATTCCAGGCTGTGACGTCACCAGCCCCTCGTCCACGTACTTTTTCCCGTACCGTGAGAGGACGGCTTCAGCGTGGCTTAGGTCTCTCTGCATGCAACGACCGTGCTACACTCCTACTCGGTAGGAAGCGGGCTCGAACCACAATGTGATCGCCATGAATTTAGTGCCGTGTCTCTCGATAAGGGAACATCGAAATGGTTTTGTGAACAAACTTGCATACGATTCCCTTCCATTCAGGGATAGCATGGCATCTCCAATGCTCTGACTGTACAATAGATCTCATGTAAAGCCTTATCTATCAGGCAGTGTTTTAGCTCAAAATACATTTCCCTGTGATTACAGCCGGACAAAGATAACTTTCAATGCAGCTCGTCCGTTTGCGAGATTCAAAACCTCTCTGAAACGCAGATTTTAATTTGAGAATGAGCAAGGACACGGGACCCTCGCCATCACAGAGTTCGCCTAAATGAATGTGGGAAACAGCTTATAGATCAACTCATCCCGCCCCCACATCGGAACCCGGCAGATTGCAATCAAATAATGCCACACCCCTCCTGCATGACAGGCAACGCAATTAGCAGCACAATGTACTGCTAAGTACTATTAAACGACCCCGGCGCTAATTATGCCCTGCAGTACAGCTTTCGATTATTGGTTAACGCGCATTACGAACGAGCACTTAGTGACACTAATAACCCTTAATATGTCTGCACTCGATTATTAAAGTGTATCTTAATTTTATAGACACAGCCGTTAACCTTTAGAACTCACTTTTATTGCGCAATAGCTTTCGCAATATTGACTTTTTTTTCCCAGCTGCTGTCTGAGTTTATTGCCTGCTTGTGGGCTATGTTAATTACTGTAAGCGCCAACGTCATCCAAGAAACAGCTACGTCGAAATGAATCAGTTCATTGACCTTTCCTTTCTCAAAATGGGAGTCCGTACAAGCCACTCTTATTTTTAAGGCAAACTGTCAAAAGAAAAGGAGTTTGTGGGTTAACATCCCAACGGCAACATGGTAATCAGAAATGCAACAAATGCGTGCATCATACTAAAATAAGGAAGGAAATTGACTTTACCATTTCCGAAGGAAGCAACCCGTCGTTGTCTTTAATCGATTTAGGAAATCACACGAACCTTAATCCGTTTCTCCAAATGCGAGTCCAGTGCCCTGATCACTGCGTCCGCTTGCTCGGAAGCTTTCTGTCAGGGAACATTGTATCACAATCAGTTGACAATGATTACAAGATTTTATGTATAATTAAGAGAACAACACACGCTGAATTACAAATACACACACACACACACACACACACACACACACACACACACATGTCACAATAAACTTCTACAGTTGATCCACTACGAAGCAGATTGCCACGGCGCATCAAGTCAGTTCCATTGGCTCTCAAAAATTTTACTGCGCACGAGATCAACCTCTGCAGACAGTGTAACATTAACACCATCTACGAGTCCTCATTATAAGTACTTTGGACCTAAGACAGAGCTTTTTTCCTTCAGGGATAAAACACGGCACTCATTTTTATGTCAGTTGTTGTTGTTGTTGTTGTGGTTTTCAGTCCTGAGACTGGTTTGATGCTGCTCTCCATGCACCTCTATCCTGTGCAAGCTTCTTTATCTCCCAGTACCTACTGCAGCCTACATCCTTCTGAATCTGCTTAGCGTATTCATCTCTTGGTCTCCCTCTACGATTTTTACGCTCCCCGCTGCCCTCCAGTACTAAATTGGTGATCCCTTGATGCCTCAGAACATGTCCTACCAACCGGTCCCTTCTTGTTGTCAAGTTGTGCCACAAACTCCTCTTCTCCCCAATTCTATTCAATACCTACTTCCTAATTAGTTATGTGATCTACCCATCTAATCTTCAGCATTCTTCTGTAGCACCACATTTCGGAAGCTTCTATTCTCTTCTTGTCTAAACTATTTATCGTCCATGTTTCACTTCCATACATGGTTACACTCCATACAAATACTTTCAGAAACGACATCCTGACACTTAAATCAATGCTCGATATAAACAAATTTCTCTTCTTCAGAAGCGCTTTCCTTGCCATTGCCAGTCTACATTTTCTATCCTCTCTACTTCGACCATCATCAGTTATTTTGCTCCCCAAATAGCAAAACTCCTTTACTCCTTCAAGTGTCTCATTTCCTAATCTAATTCCCTCAGCATCACCCGACTTTATTCGAGTACATTCCATTATCCTCGTTTTGCTTTTGTTGATGTTCCTCTTATGCCCTCCTTTCAAGACACTATCCATTCCGTTCAACTGTTCTTCCAAGTCCTTTGCTGTCTCTGACAGAATTACAATGTCATCGGCGAACCTCAAAGTTTTTGTTTCTTCTCCATGGATTTTAATTCCTACTCCTAACTTTTCTTTTGTTTCCTTTACTGCTTGCTCAATATACAGATTGAATAGCATCAGGGAGAGGCTAAAACCCTGTCTTACTCCTTTCCCAACCACTGCTTCCCTTTCATGTCCCTCGACTCTTATAACTGCCATCTGTTTTCTGTACAAATTGTTAATAGCCTTTCGCTCCCTGTATTTTACCCCTGCCACCTTCAGAATTTGAAAGAGAGTATTTCAGTCAATATTGTTAAAAGCTTTCTCTAAGTCTACAAACGCTAGAAACGTAGTTTGCCTGTCCTTAATCTTTCTTCTAAGATTAGTCGTAGGGTCAGTATTGCCCCACGTGTTCCAACATTTCTACGGAATCCAAACTGATCTTCCCCGAGGTCGGCTTCTACCAGTTTTTCCATTCGTCTGTAAAGAATTCGCGTTAGTATTTTGCAGCTGTGACTTATTAAACTGATAGTTCGGTAATTTTTACATCTGTCAACACCTGCTTTCTTTGGGATTGGAATGATTATATTCTTCTTGAAGTCTGGGGGAATTTCACCTGTCTCATACATCTTGCTCACCAGATGGCACAGTTTTGTAAGAACTGGCTCTCCCAAGGCTGTCAGTAGTTCTAATGTAATGTTGCCTACTCCCGGGGCCTTGTTTCGACTTAGGTCTTTCAGTGCTCTGTCAAACTCTTCACGCAGTATCATATCTCCCATTTCATCTTCATCTACATCCTCTTCCATTTCCATAATATTGTCAGTTACCATTTACTAATTCTCGGCTTCTCATCTCCTTTACAAAATGATACACCATTCACATCGGCCTGACGTCAACTTTAGGTATTTGGCGTTGCCGAGATACGTATGTATTCCAATCTTCTATTAGTCCTTCTCCTCCTCGCCATGTATCTGTCCATCTGCTCCTGCCCCCTCTCTCTGTCCATCTTCTGCTTTTCCCTCTTTCTGTCTATCTCCTCCTTCCCCCCTCCACCCTCCGTCCGTTTCCTCCACCCCCTCTCTCTGTCCACCTCCTCCATCACCCACTCTCTATCTCCTCCTACCACTTTCTCTCTCTCCATATTCTTCTACCTTTCTCTGTATCAATTTGTTCCTCCCCCTCTCTCTGTCCATCTGCTACTTCCCCTCTTTCAATCAGCTCCTTCCCCCTCTGTCCCACTCCTCTTCCCCTCTTCTAATTCCTTTCCTCCTCCTTCCTTTATTTGTCCATCGCCTCCTTCTCCCTCTCTGTGTGTCCATCTTCTCCTCTTCCCTTATCTCTTCACATTATCACCCCCACCCCAATAGGAGGCTGATGGTTCTAACCCCACAGCATTTCTTTCTAGATCGTAGCTACTCTATGTATCAAATTTGGCTGAACTCGTCCCAGGAGTCTAGGATGACCATTTTACCTGTGGCTTTGCCCACCTACGCACATGTCAAATATATTTCAGATATATTTAACATGTTTCATACGTACTTGTACACATATTTCACACGGATCTCAAGCAAATTTCGTCCTGAAGTTTCATTTTCACGCAACTCAATGTACGTGACATCGTATCTTCTGAACTATTTGTCGTATAATGATATAATTTTGTGATACATTTCGTGGTGT
Source organism: Schistocerca serialis cubense (assembly GCF_023864345.2). Classification (NCBI taxonomy): domain Eukaryota; kingdom Metazoa; phylum Arthropoda; class Insecta; order Orthoptera; family Acrididae; genus Schistocerca; species Schistocerca serialis. The sequence goes on from NC_064640.1 coordinate 221,311,319, forward strand.
GCGTCAATACTGTCTGCAAAATGTGTCAGGAATACAGTTAACAATAAAGGAGCAAAAAATTGAAACGTCGTGCTTCATGCGGCAACGGTACTCTATTTACAGCGAAACTGCAGTAAGCTAAAAACTTTTTTTCTTTTATCATTTAATTGGGACTGTCAACGAGAAAAAGTTTCGTAAAGATTTGAAATAATGTGTAAAGTTTGTTGCAAGTCATTAAGTGCTCTCATTCACAAATACAGGATGAGAAAAAGATGGGTATTCGCACGTTGTAGGCTACACTACTCCTTCACTTTCACCCCTGTCTCTTTGATAGGTAGGCCGTTCTTACCCCCAGAGCGATTCGTTCCATATAGTACACCATATGCGTACCATGTATGGTTCAAATCGCTCCAGTGGTTTAGAGAGAGATGTTGAACGTACATACATACATTTTTATAATATAGGATTTTAGTCCATTTTTTTAGATATAATGAATTCGGCTAGTTACGTGTTAAATGTCAAACATTTGGGAATTCAGTAAGTTCCAAGATGCTCCCATAATCGATCAGATCGTGGGTAATGGCTGCAGACAGAAACTTGTACCTCAACTGGCGTAACTGCAGTACTCAGTCGATCTGGTCTAACAACAACCAGATATTTATTTCTTGTCTAATTCGATCGCTCACAAACACTTGGAATGTTTATTAAAACAATATCATTTCACTTTGTTGTGTAGCAAGTAAATATGGAAAACCATTCACACGCTTTCATCAACGTATAAAATCACTGCCTCCAAAAAGAGTTATTTGCAAATGGTGCACAGGTCTTATACAAAATTTCACTTTTCAAACAGTACATAAAGAAATTGTTCTATGTATTCTATCATTTTTTGTATGTATTGTGTGAATGTTATAATTTTTCATACTAATGCATAAAAAGTTGCACTAGAAAAATTTCCACAAAACTACATAAAATTACATAGCGCTAAAGGGCCAAACAAGGGATCTCTTTTCATTTTCAATATGGAACCAACCATTTCTTCAACTGACGGATAACTCAGTAACTTTCTGCCTGTATCTAATATTCACGTTGTTTGACGCACAGAATATCGTCTTCTTCGTCTGTAGAGATGAGTTAATTTTAGTACAGATTGTACGTAAGAGGATGTCTTACAAAAGGAAGTTATCAAACAACCAAAAATGCAGATTACTGTTTGCCGAACTTGTCTTTACGGAGAAAGAAGATCGATACAAAACGGCTTACACTTCGCAAGGTACGTCTGGAAAAGTAAAAATAAAACTTCTGATAATGGCGATACCTACACCAAAGTGCAGGGGACACTATCAACGACGCATTGAGTGGAACATCGCTGTAGGTCGGCAGCACAATTGTCTCGGTCTGCTACCTTCTCTCTGCTAGCTCGTATTTCGCATACTGTAGGCAGGGAGAGTGGTTTAAGGGGAAGCCGCACTGTTACGTGTACTCAGAGAAACATAACCATCTGAAAGCAGCCTTCGTCTAAGGCAGTACCTCTTACAGCTCTACAATTTCACCCGATCTATGTCTAAAATTATTATTAAATACATGCCTTAGATTTGGAGTCTACGCCGGCCGGAGTGGCCGAGCGGTTCTAGGCGCTACAGTCTAGAACCGCGCGGCCGCTACGGTCGCAGGTTCGAATCCTGTCTCGGGCATGGATGTGTGTGATGTCCTTAGGTTTAAGTAGTTCTAAGTTCTAGGGGACTGATGGCCTCAGAAGTTAAGTCCCATAGTGCTCAGAGCCATTTGAACCACTTTTTTTTTTTTTTTTTTTTTTTTTTTTAGTCCGCTGTTATGCACAAGGGATTATCGAAGGATCAGTTTCAGGTCTACAGTTGCTAGCTGTAGCTCTACACTGATACAAAAACAGACTAATTATTTCAGATCCCTGCTATAACAAACCACCACCAGCCTTACCATGACTCGTTGAATGGGGCATAGTTCACTGTGCTGTTGTTTAAGTTGGCAACCTCTTTAATGCTTTCCGACAGAACACAATGTACCACCATAAACAAAATTATTTATATTACCGCTCCATACTAGATATAAAAAACAAAATATGTAAACACTACAAAGCTACTATCGTCGGGGTGAGTGTTTGAATCTATGTCTTAATCTGTCATCAAACACACATTTTATTTGATCTTGAGGCTAACAATAATGTTTCTCTTTCCGATCATGTCCAAAACGATTTCAGTTCGTAATACCACACGCCATTCGTTCTGCAGAAATCACTTCATCAATCCGTTTTTCTTTTTTAGTTAGTAATCACTGCGATGCTGCTGATATTCATATTTTAGTATAATACGTAGCTTCCTACTTGTAATAGCAGACTTGGTAGTTGTAAAACACTGATCTTGAGTATACTTTTAATTGGAAACGGACTGCACTACTCGTCATGCTCCCACTGGGATGGTACTCATTCAGTTCTTGATTAGTTTAAAATATTTTTGTGGTATTTAAGAATTCTGCTATATTGTGAGGCAAATGAAAAGTCTGAAGTCCGTCTGATTATCATTAGTAGATTTCTTTTCAATGCTTACCCAGTTACCACTCTCGATCCTATTCCATTGAAAGTTTGATGCTGACAGTCACCAGGTGAGTCCACTATGAACAAACACGTGTGCCTGATTTGTTTTCACACCATGTCAGGAAGTCAAACCAAAAATTTCCAATTTTAGCTTCTCGAGTATACCTGCCAACCTTTACCTTTTAGGGAACCTACTCGATGCACAGAAGGATTCCAACACTTAGTATGTTCTGCAGGATGGTAAACTTGCCATTTCTGAAGAGGGAACCCATGTCTGGAGCCTTCAAGCTTGTTTGAATTAAATTTAATATCACAATTACTTATGAAATCCATTAGTCATTAGTGAATTCACGAAAAATGCATAATATCCTACCTGTGCATGAGCTATATCTATGGATATTTCTTGCTTCACGTCATAATTGTTTAGTTGTATTGTCTACCAGTGCAGTAACTGTAGACAGCATTACACTAAGTACCAGTACAAAAGTAACGAAATGACCAGTACGCTCCTTGCAGACATCAAAGTTGATGGCAATGGCTTTGGTGCTGCACGATTCTGCGTACAAAGAGTTCCCAATTGAATTGCTCCATAACATGAGACAGTCAGAGAAACAGCAAGACAGTTACAATGCTATGTGTGTTCTTGCACACTTTTTCTTTCAAGCATCTGCTGAAGATCATAATGTGTCCAACACATGCATGCATGACACAGTCAAAGACATTGATCGCATTACTTCATCAAGATGACATTCGGCTATAAATTTATAAAATGCAAGATAATGTTGATAGGATATTTCAAAATTAAGAAGTTAATGATGGGAAATTAAAAAAAAAGTGCTCTCTCTCTCTCTCTCTCTCTCTCTCTCTCTCTCTCTCTCACACACACACACACACACACACACACACACACATTTCTGTCATACGGCAGCCTGATCAGAGAATGTATGGGGTAATTTGTTACACTTTTGTTATAACCTGTCGATGAGTGGTAATTTGTTACAATTTTGCTACAACATCAGCCAAAATGTTACGTTTATGCTGTCTGAAGACTAATATCTTACAATTTTGTTGTAACATGAGGCAATTTGCTATAATTTTACGGCAATATGAGGCAAATTGTTACAAATTTTCTGTAACATTTGTATGTATGGGGCAGTTTGTTACAAATTTGCTGTAACGTAGGGCTATATCCTGCATTTTTGCTGTAACATGGGGAAATTTGTTACATTTCCGATATATGGACCAATTTGTTACAATTTTGTTGCAACATGATTATATATGGAGCATTTTGTTACTTTTTTGCTGTGACAAGGTGATATGCAGCACAGTTACACAGTTTCGCTCAAACATGAGACAGTTTTTTGCAGTTTTGCTTTAACATGGTGATGTATGGGGCAATTTGGTACATTTTTGCTGTAAAATGACGGTTTATAGGGTACTGTGTCATGTAGTCTCCACTGTGTGATACAAGAAGATGACAAACCTTTGCACTGCAAAATAAAGTTATTATTCTAGGATTGGATTGCTACAGAGTTTGAATGAAAGTGGATATCTGAAAGCATATCGAGCCTCCATTTCTCACCTATACGAATGTGAACTACTACTGTTCACTATGGCAATTCTTCAAATATCATGTAGTTTCCACTGTGTGACAGTATGGTTTAGCATTATTAGCAGAACATGGTAAACATTTTGAACTACAAGATGAAGCAAATACCGTAGCATGGGGGTTCACTACAACGTGGTTACATCTATTACTTTGATACAATGATCAAATTGTTCTCACCGATAAGTGCTGTTAATTTATAAGTTAGATCAGCAGCATTGTCTACGTAGGTTTTGTAATGTTATAGAACCAATTTTAATGTATTTTGGTTTCTGTAATGCATGGTACAAAGATCGCATTAATCTAATCGACTAACCTACAGTTTATTTCAGAAGCGCCAAAAAGAACCACATGTTGTTTTTGATAAGCAATATAGACAATTAGGATGCAGAAATACTTAATTGGATGGTGCACTGTGCTTGTAAAGTGTGGTATGCATATCAATCTTTAGTCATCAATAACTGCTGCATAACATGTAAGTTGCATCAACAGTGCCAATATGCAAGTTATGTGTATTTTTTAAATCTTATAGAACAATGAAGTAATGACAGTAGTGTCATGTGTGTTTTGTGTTGGAAATCTTACCTAATTTGAGAAATAATTTTGTTTTGGTCCAAAGTTAAAATTTTCGTTTATGACCATAGATCCATAAATGTACTTCTATATGACAATAAGCAACTTGTGTGTATGTTTTTGTAATTCGCATGGCTGTTTACTTAGATAATTAATTCTATTTTGACGCAACAATTGTGTTTTCGAGATCTCGACCTTTCATCCCTGTATTGTTCCATCATTGTGTTTGGTCATGTTTACATCTTCGATCCAGAGCACTGTGAATTTTTACTTACGTATCACGATAATATGTAGTTTGTGTTACCGTCCAATAAAGATACATCGTAAAATTGTGCTTGGTCAGTTCGTTTGTCTTTGGTCATGATGTGTACCTTAACATCTCGTATCTTGAAGAATTATGATCAGATTTTGGCATTTTTTTGTAGTTGATTACGGAAACATGGTCTGTAAACTTTTTAGAGAGTCATGACATCGTAGTTCTGATCAGTACATGTTGCATGTTTCCTCAAAAGTTCATTTTTACACATAACTTCAGGAATGCCTAAACCACATGTAAGAAATAGCAATAGTAGCCTGTCCAATGAACATTTGAAACATGAAAATAATTTCATTCCGCTAGACATAAACATTGTATTTTTGTGGTGCTGAGGTATTTTTGCAGACATTTTAAATGTTTGCTTGACATTATGACGCTTGACAAGAAACAGAGAACAATTTACATGGGCAAATATTTAATCTGAGGGTCCACTGTGGCCTACGCCAAGTGTAGGCCTAAACATCAAATTTCAGCTGCCTACATAGGATGTGATACATTCATTGATATATGTGTATACTGTCTGAAAAATGTGTCGTAAATAGAGTTAGCAATAAAGAAGTAATAAATTAAAGCTTCATGTCTGATGTGGCAGTTTTAAACTATGAACAGCGAAACTGTATTAAGCAATATCTTTTCCCCTTTCTTTATTTTGTGAGGGTTGTCAATGACAAGAAGTTTTGTAAACTTTTGAAAGAATGTGTAAAAATTTTTGCAAGTCGCTCTCAAGTGCTCTAATTCTCAAATATTCTACGAATAAAGCCTGGGTATTCGCACATCATAGGCTACACTTTTTTTTCATTCCAACTGCTTTGGAATCTACATGGCTCACCCCCACAGCGATTCTTTCCAGACAGCAAATGATTTGTCTGCTAAGTTTGGTTCAGATCGGTCTAGTGGTTTAGGAGGAGATGTGGAACATACATATATACATTTTTATAATACGTATAGATATCTTCTTTCCATGACCAGATTTAGATGAAATAAAGCCTATATTTTGCCCCAAGTTACGGTCAGGTTACGTGTGAAAACTCCATGAAGGTTCGTCTAGCAGTTTTGGAGACTGGCGTGCTCAAACAGACAAATAGACAGACTCGACGGTTTTACGGTTTTATTATTAGTATAGATACAGATATAGATGTTCAATACTGAAGTAAAGAAATAGTTTTGATCTCGAACCGATTTTTTGATTTTGAAATAAATCTTTATTTTTTCGCCAACCTAGCATATCTATAAACGTAGCCTTTATCACTAATCAATTCAGTTGAGCAGAAAGGTACACTTCTGCCTATCGAATTCGCAGAGCGACAGACGGTGGGTAAATCGATTCTGTAACTGCAGTGACCTCACTTTCATCCTTTTTTGAGTGTCGTAGCTTGTATTAATGACGGGAGTGAAATGTAACGTAAGATGTACTGACATATTTACTACCTTTTACTGGAGGTAGCCAACGGATAATTGCTCACTTTGGAGCATTATGGACAGGGCCCTCCAAACAGCTAGGGATTTTGGTGAACTAAGACCCCATTTGGCCAGAATTTTGCAAAACTGCTAGGATAAGGGCCAGAGTTGTACCAACTTGCCCAATCTGTGAAGCTTTTCCTCGTGAAAAAATCATCCAATTTTTCTGAAACTGTAATCATTTGTTTATCCGTACACGTACATCACATCTAAAAATTTCAGTTCCATTTGGATAATTCCTTCGTGGTGCGTCGTTTTTTTCCCTTGTCTTCGAGTGTATTTTTTATTATTAACTAACCAGTCTCTGTTGAGAGTGATTCCATTCAAGGAGTTATTCCTAGAATGACTCACAAAGCACTCGACGTTCGTAGAAACAATTGGAATCTTTATTCATTTTATTTTAAAAAATTTATGTGGTTACAACACAAAAATTATTTCCACTTCTGCTCTATTTATTTTATTGTAACACTACTAGTTTCTGCCTTTTATGCTATTTTCAAGTAATTTTCCGTATCCAAGAGAGCACACTACATAATATCGATGAATAGAAATGTAACGATATGAATGCAATTTATCGGAAACTCACAAGAAAGCTAGTTACCAGCAACAGAAAAATGTGGCAAGCATGAACATGGTTGTGTCTTTAAATTTAAGTGATCTGTTCGTTATGTGTAATTACGTAGGCTTCCGCTGCCAGAGTCAGTCGACATAAAAGTTTTCTGTGTATGGTACCGCGCCGTAATGTATAAAACTGTTGCTCTTGGTGAAAAACCAACGTTTCAACCATAGTTGCAGCGGCCTTCTTCTGAGTGTATTGGGCTTCTGACCCAGACCTAAAAGAAGGCCGGTGCAACCGTGGTCGAAAAGATGGTTTTTCTCCAGCAGCAACAGTTTTATACATTATGACGCCGTACCATACCCAGAAAACTTTTATGTCAACTGTTCGGTATAGTTTACACATATGCTGTCTTGTTGGGTTGACAGTTTGACATTTTAATAAGGATGAAATTTGCAAAGCTGTTACACTGGCCAAAGAATAAAGCTACTAAGACTACATATTTATTTGTGGTATTTGAGGAAAGTTAATAAAGAGTAAGGAATAAAAATAATACTGAAAATAAAGATTAAATAAAAAATATTAAAGTATATGGGGAGGTAAGATTAAATTTTAAACTTCATTTATTGTATGGACGATTTTAATTGGTCATTGGTCAATGTCACTGAAGCTATCGAGAACTTTCTGTTCTGTAAATCTGTTTTTTCATACAGCGGAAGTTGAAAAATGTCACCTTCTTTTAATAAATTTTTTGCTGTGATACCAACTACTAGGAAAACAAAAATTATTTTTGAGAAATGTACAATTATACTATAGCTTCTTACCAAATTTTCTTCCTATTCTATTTTTCACTTGAACAAATAACAGGCGTTCTAGTGTTTATGTTTCAAGTCATCGCTTGTAAGTCACAGTATTTTCGAACTATATACCTCCGTTCGCCTGAAGTATCTTCCCTATCTTTTACAGATCTACTGTCGCCTCCAGGACGAATCTTTTACTTTGCAGTTAATTGTAAGCTTCTGTGGAGATTCCAGTCAGTTGAAAAAACGTACTGAACTGCCAGGAAGTTTCTTAATGACCCACGCTTTGCTGCATGAAGAAAGATTCATCTTAGGTAAACCATCTCTCAAGGCTACTAACCCAGAAAGGTATGCAAGAGAGAGTTGTAGAAGTTTGGAAGCTGAATGGCAGTTCGTGGGTTGTGGTTGGATAATCCAGACCGTAAGAGCATTGTTTGTCACTGGCCAACATCAGGATTTTAGTCTCTGACCGCTAGGCTGTTATGTAAGGAAGTTTCATCTGTCGTTTCACTGATACAGAGTAAGACAGGCGTAGCACGTTTGCTATCAGGGATGATCTAACGACACAATATTAGTCTGTATAACTTAGTACAGGGCACACGTAGCGTGAAACAGTGGCTTGGCTTGTGTCTGATGTTGGCACTCGTTCCGTGGTATGGAGGTCCGCTGGAAATTGCGGCAATTCATCTGGAGCCACGAAGGCTACGGGAGACGCGATTGGCCTGACGTCTCATGAATACTGGAGAAGCAGTTCTCGTTGGGCGAGGCATTAATCACTAACAAGAACAAAGAGGGCCACGTGATTCACTAGCTACTCCGGAACAGAGGTGCCCTAATGAAATGCCGGCCGTGCGGCTTCCGTGGCAACGCTAGAGCAGTAGAATGTATAGCAGAGACCGCTTGGGAAAGGTTAATAGCGAGGGTAACGTTATTGGCTACGAAAGCCCAGTAAATAACGCTTACAAACTAAGTATACTTTATTTGGCGTTAAACGATTTAGTAATCGATTTGCTACCGCCAACAAATATCTCATACAAATTAAAATGTTAACCTCCATTTCTATCATGTTCTATCGTCCACTTTATTACTGGGCTGGTCGCAGCCAAACACTACGAGGATACCACATCATCCAAGCTGAAAAGACCAGGAACAAATAAGGAAGGCATCATACGGATTTTGCTTCGAAACCACTGATTATTGTACACCTCGCTCTACAATTGTTAACATTAGTTTACGACTATGAAAACTTTATACAGATGTATTTTAGTATTTAATTTATTATTTGAAAAAGGTAGGTTTCAATGCAGCCATGATCATCGTTTTTCAGAAGTACAAGGAATTGTTTATGATGTCCAACAATAAGCCTAATGCTTTACCTTTGGTTCTGGTCATAAATTTTTAATGAATAGTCTGATTGCTTCCAATATACACAAACAACATATTCGCATTAAAAATGCAATACATACGTGAGATAAGTTCGTCATTACTCCCTCTGGAAATACTGTGTGTAGATTCCAAAGGAAAAGTAGCTCGAAACACTATAAAACAACAGTACATAAGAAACGTCCCTAGAATATGTTACTGATTTTAAAATAAAGTTAGCTATGATCCACAAGCAGTGCAATGCGTCATCTACGACAGTGAAATATATTTTTATTATAATATTACTATTATAAGAATGTCATTATTACTTTTTCTATGGTTTCATTCGGTGCACCGTCCCGTTCTGATACATCGAAATTGTGCTTTCTCTACACTCTACAACATTCAGATCTTTCTATTGAATTTTATAAAATATATTTTTAATTTTCATTAGAAAAATTTCAAAATATAAAATGAAAGTGAGAAACTAAAAAACACTGACTTTTCATGGAGTGGATAGACAACTTCCTTTCAGATGAAACCAAAGGACGGAATGTTTAGCTTTGAAGTCTCATCGAAATCAATGTCATTTGACACAGAGCACTGTCTCAGATAGGGTGAGATAGGTTCAGGGGATGTCGTTTTGCTAGATGAAACTTTCTGCCATTCGTCTGAAGTGATTTACGGAAACCATCAAATATCTTTTACTGTAAAGTCAAGCCCAAACTAATCACAACCGCTAAATTTTTTGGAGAAATTATACTGTCTGTAATGTGTAAGTCTCGAATAAGTAAGTATGTAAAGAATGGAATTGTAGTTAATGACTTCCTCTTTGCTTACGATTCGTGATATACAGTTAGAACAGAGTTACAGTGCCTATTGGATACCATTATTGAAACACTATGAAAGTATCGCCAAAAAAGCGAAAAATTAGTCTCACAAAACGAATGATGATACGAGAAAATGGTTTCCGACTGACACGAAGCTATTACTGCAAAATTTGCTGTTTTTATCGTCATTTAGACCTCTAGTAAAGCGTATTTATGTGGGATCATCAAATTACCGAAGTATTTGTTGTGATTTGAGGTATTACACACAAGACTGTATTTTTTTGAGTGCTGATCTACGAAAGTACCGTAGCCAACAGTCTTCGCCCGAGTACTTTTAGCTGGTTACATTTCAGCCTAATAGACAGGCCAGGCAAGATACGAGGCATGTTGTTCGGTGAATGCGGCTCCCACATTTCACACAACAAGTGATGGTATATCGTTTTATTGGAGAATGTGCCCTGCAGGGCTGAGAAGTCTTTGTTCGTTCTGTTTATCTTCTGGTTGCGAATCATTTCAGTTGGAACAGTGTGAAGTGCTTGAGGCGTTGGCCAGCATTTCTTTGTACCTAAATATTTTTCATTCACTCATTTTTCTCACTTTCGAGCAAGCGGCAATTTTCCTTAGAACCAGTGTTGATATTAAAATTGAATTTTGTTTCTTTTTCTGGATATGTTTTCATGTGCTCCCTGCCAATCTCAAAGCTTGTATGGTTAACTTTCCCTGAAATTTATATTTTCCGTCACCAACTTCACTTATATTTTGATTAGTACAGCTATTTTCAGGCTAATCGAACAGTCCACATGTGTACTGCCGGTTCGTGGAGCCCAACGGCCAATGTACGTATTTCGGGAATCAGACATGTCACCATGTGCTGATGAACTGACCAGTCTCTGTGCTTTCTGGCCCATGAAAGAAGTACGTGCCGCTATGAGCAATGGTCTTTTGCGAGTGTGTATTGCATGCAGTTTGTTTCACAATGGTCGTTCGAGATCTGGTTGAGACGGATCTAGGCCCACAAACAGCAGCAATAGGCGACTCTCATATGCTAACAACAAAATTTTCGGTCATACTCTCACAAAATATCTGTTTTTATGTAACTGAAGATTAAAAATCTTTAAATTTTAAGATTTGGTCAAGTGATCTAAAACGCTCTGTTATTGGCTGATGCACTGGGGACGACACATGCTAGGAGTAAAATGAAGTGATACATGTGTTGCAGAAGTGTAAGCCGAATTTACAACCGTTTTTCCTTACTTTTCCTGTAAAGGATTTAAGCAACAATGGAAAGGAATTTTGTGAAGACTGATAGTGGAAACATTCCGAAAGTTGATGCGTTTATGGTTTCTTCGTTCTTCAAAAACAACGCAGAATCTAATGTTCCGGAAATAAGAAACGTGAAAACTGCATTGCATTGCTACTGTGACGGAATTACTGCGACTCAGTAATAAGCCGCAGAATTGTTGTAAAAATGAGGGAATCTGGAACTGGATTATTTGTTCCGTCCATGCTCAAAAGGTTTTCCAGGGCGACTTGTGAAATCCTGCACAAAAAACACAGTGGAATATTCTTCATTAAGAAGATAATTCTGATTGTTAACTGCTGTGGCTATTGCCAGAACTACTACTATTTACCAGGTACCTCTTTTCCGAATTTTCAAAAAAGTCAGATAGTATAATAAGACCCTTAGGGAACTGCAGAGCATCATTGTGTTTGCCTTCAACAGCTTCACATATTACAGTTTTTCTGTTCTCCAGATCATTAATATAAACCACAGGAAAATTACGTCTATAAAATAAGCAGATGACGCAGCAGAAAATTAAAGTATCTGTTGTTCTACTGCATACTTAACCGCTGCTGAAACACTATGGTTTACAAGTGCTTAAGCAGGACAACTTTCATTTTGTCGTGATTCCCTGATCTTATTACATTTCCTCGTAGGTTTCAAGCATTGTTCAATTTTTCTCTTTGTCAAATTCTTACAGCTTTACAACAGAATCAAATGATTCAAATGGCTCTGAGCACTATGGGACTTAACTTCTGAGGTCATCAGTCCCCAAGAACTTAGAACTACTTGAACCTAACTAACCTAAGGACAGCACACACATCCATGCCCGAGGCAGGATTCGAACCTGCGACGGTAGCGCCTAAAACCGCTCGGCCACCCCGGCCGGCTATAACAGAATCAATGAAGACAGTTGGTAGTGGCAAATTACTGTCTTCAACGTCTTGTTATGGAATAATAATTTGGTGGGAAATTTTTAATCGTTTCTCAGATTCTTCAGTGAGCTACCTCAGGCATGAAATACAGTTTCTGAACACCATCCTTGTGATTCATCTCAAATTTAGCAGGAATAAAATGAAGCTAATAAATGAAAATAAATAATAAAAAATAGTATGTTATTGAATTTAAAACTGTTACATAACTGTATTATGAATAAAGTAAACTTAAGAGGACGCTAGCCGGCCGCGGTGGTCTAGCGGTTCTAGGCGCTCAGTCCGGAACCGCGCGACTGCTACGGTCGCAGGTTCGAATCCTGCCTCGGGCATGGATGTGTGTGATGTCCTTAGGTTAGTTAGGTTAAAGTAGTTCTAAGTTCTAGGGGACTGATGACCACAGATGTTAAGTCCCATAGTGCTCATAGCCATTTAAGAGGACGCTAGTATTGAGCGAAGAGAACAGGAAGGGAAAAGAAAAAGAAACACCTGCTAAAAGTGAAGCTCGACCTTGCGATCATTGCATTTGAAATCCAGCACGCCTCCTACTACATTACAAGCGACAACACGTTTAGATGAAGTGATTACTTACAAAATGATCCTCACATAAATAAACACGTGTAGTGACCACTTCCTTATTTGTATCTCTGCGAGGGTGTTGCAACCACATTTTACGCATCTTCTCATTCTTTGAAATACTCAGAAACAATTTTTAGCAGTTTTTACAGATGCATTTGCACAATGTAGTGCTACGCGTCCTTTGGAACCCATTTTCCAAGAGTAAATTCCAAAACAAGTTATCACTGTGAATGACCTTTCGACAGTAGAAGCAGCGTGCTAACCAGGGGCGTCGTAAGCATGACATAACTCAAATGGAGCGTTTTAGCGGGATTTCAAGCTTTTTGAATATCATTTCCTGTTTTTCTAATACCAAAATTCATGAAGAAGGAAAACATGTTATAAGCATAAAATAACATTATCAATCATTCAAGACGATTACCAGAAAACAGTCAAGTACCATATTCCTGTGTGGTTTGAAAACGTTTGTTGATGACATGCCCCGACACTCGACTCCGATCCCTGTCGGTTCGGATCTACACTCCTGGAAATTGAAATAAGAACACCGTGAATTCATTGTCCCAGGAAGAGGAAACTTTATTGATACATTCCTGGGGTCAGATACATGATCACACTGACAGAACCACAGGCACATAGACACAGGCAACAGAGCATGCACAATGTCGGCACTAGTACAGTGTATATCCACCTTTCGCAGCAATGCAGGCTGCTATTCTCCCATGGAGACGATCGTAGAGGTGCTGGATGTAGTCCTGTGGAACGGCTTGCCATGCCATTTCCACCTGGCGCCTCAGTTGGACCAGCGTTCGTGCTGGACGTGCAGACCGCGTGAGACGACGCTTCATCCAGTCCCAAACATGCTCAATGGGGGACAGATCCGGAGATCTTGCTGGCCAGGGTAGTTGACTTACACCTTCTAGAGAACGTTGGGTGGCACGGGGTACATGCGGACGTGCATTGTCCTGTTGGAACAGCAAGTTCCCTTGCCGGTCTAGGAATGGTAGAACGATGGGTTCGATGACGGTTTAGATGTACCGTGCACTATTCAGTGTCCCCTCGACGATCACCAGTAGTGTACGGCCAGTGTAGGAGATCGCTCCCCACACCATGATGCCGGGTGTTGGCCCTGTGTGCCTCGCTCGTATGCAGTCCTGATTGTGGCGCTCACCTGCACGGCGCCAAACACGCATACGACCATCATTGGCACCAAGGCAGAAGCGACTCTCATCGCTGAAGACGACACGTCTCCATTCGTCCCTCCATTCACGCCTGTCGCGACACCACTGGAGGCGGGCTGCACAATGTTGGGGCGTGAGCGGAAGACGGCCTAACGGTGTGCGGGACCGTAGCCCAGCTTCATGGAGACGGTTGCGAATGGTCCTCGCCGATACCCCAGGAGCAACAGTGTCCCTAATTTGCTGGGAAGTGGCGGTGCGGTCCCCTACGGCACTGCGTAGGATCCTACGGTCTTGGCGTGCATCCGTGCGTCGCTGCGGTCTGGTCCCAGGTCGACGGGCACGTGCACCTCCGCCGACCACTGGCGACAACATCGATGTACTGTGAAGACCTCACGCCCCACGTGTTGAGCAATTCGGCGGTACGTCCACCCGGCCTCCCGCATGCCCACTATACGCCCTCGCTCAAAGTCCGTCAACTGCACATACGGTTCACGTCCACGCTGTCGCGGCATGCTACCAGTGTTAAAGACTGCGATGGAGCTCCGTATGCCACGGCAAACTGGCTGACACTGAAGGCGGCGGTGCACAAATGCTGCGCAGCTAGCGCCATTCGACGGCCAACACCGCGGTTCCTGGTGTGCCCGCTGTGCCGTGCGTGTGATCATTGCTTGTACAGCCCTCTCGCAGTGTCCGGAGCAAGTATGGTGGGTCTGACACACCGGTGTCAATGTGTTCTTTTTTCCATTTCCAGGAGTGTATTTTACGGCAGGTGTTGCTAATCTGTGTTACAGTATACCGTTTCCCGTGCACACATAGGACTGTCCGCTTCGATGCTCCAACAGAAAGGGTGTCCTCATTCAGGGTGCTGTAATATGCGCCATTCAAACATGGTAGCTGCTTTCTGACTTTCTTTCACGTCACCACATCGATCCATCTTACAGCACTAACTCCATACAAATGACGCACATACGCACCACTTCAATACCGTGACTTAAGTCAGAGGTGGTGATCTACATAAGCGACTGGCACCAGTTATACACTCAGAGACAAAAAAAAAAGACGCTCCACGAAGGAATTATCCGAAGGGGACGGAAAATTCAAGAGAAACAGATTCACAAACTAGCAAGTCAATAACGTGTTGGTCCACCTCTGGCACTCAGGCAAGCATTTATTCTGCTTGGCATTGTTTTTCAAAGATATGTGACATTTTACGGCTACATCGATGCAAAAATGCGAACATAATACAATACCAAAAGAGGCTCCTGTATAGCAGTATATTCAAAGACTGAAAGTATACGAATGTATTAGCCAAATATGTTGTAGAAGTGATTAATGGCACAGACTACTTAGTTTTATGGGCAAACTGGTGATGAACAGCCTGAAAAATAGGGGAGACAGAGGGGAGGACCTTGTCTATGAAATGGGCCACCATCCTATGTGTAGGTAAGACTTCGCATATAATTGCCAAAAATCTGAAATCCATGAAAAATACTCCAGCTTTTTACACTACGAATGCTGTTGCTCACATTGTGTTCAACAATAAAAGTAAGGTTCCATCTTTAGAATAGGGTGAAATTTATAGCATTTTCTGTAGTCTGTGTATCAAATTATATGCAGGTCAACCAAGTAGGGTTTATTTATTTAAGCGTATGGCTAGGGAAGACCGTTCGTCGGGCGCTTGTCTTTCAATTTGTCGCCACTTCAGTGACCTGCCGTCGATGAGGATTATAGGATGATGATGAGGACAACACAACACCCAGCCCCTGGGTGGAGAAAATTCCCCGATCCATCCGGGAATCGAACCCGGGCCCAGAGGACTGACAATCTGTCACGTTGACCATTCAGTTACCGGAGTAGGGCTATAACAACTAGAATGACTGAGCATAAAAGGAGCTGAAGGTTAGTCCACCTTTGCTGACCCTGATCTGAATGAATGTCATTCATTTGATTTTAACTGCGACGTTTTCCCTAGAAGCACCAAAGGAAGAAAAATAACATTACTCGAAATTCTGGCCATTAATAAACACCAATCGAAGAATCCTGATCTGGTCCTTAACAACTAAACACAGTTCCCTTACTCACGCTCACTAAAGTAACAGAAACCAGTTAATATTTCTCTCACCATTAGGTAATATGTTTGTTATAACTGTTCCACACCCACATTCCTTTGACTCCTTCCTCCCCTCTGCCCCATCCCATTTTTTCAGGCTGTTCATCACACTCACCAGTTTGTGTACATACTGTAGTAGTGTGTGCCATTACTAGCTCGCACTCGTGAAACATATTTGGCTTATATATTCATATACATTTAACCTTTGAATATACTGTGATACAAGATTTATTTGCTCAGAGCATCTTTGGGTATTACATTACACTTGCGTTTTTGTATCGATGTAGTTGTAAAATGTCACATATCTTCGAAGAACAACCTTTGTACATCTCTGAACTCTCCCTGAAGTTGTGTAGACTATCTCTTTAGCGTTAAGTTAGATGATGGACTAGAAATCCGAAAGCCAGTTTATAACGAGCTATTAAATAAATAGACTTTTACTGTGGATCATTAATACTGTGTATTCAGGTTCTTACTGTGTCTATGTTCGTCCAAGAAATAACGAAATATTCCATAAATATTATCAAAAGAAAGTTTGTTAAGCGAAATAAGTTTTCAAACCACAACTGGCATCGTTTACAATCTGACGACAATAGAATGAAAAAATCAATTTTTACTTCAACAACAGTTGCGATTTTAGATTACTGAAATTAGTTTAGTGATATTATTTGATTAAAAATGTCTCATTATTTGCGGGGCGCATATTACCCACAAAGGAATTCGACTGAGAGAATTAGCAGCAAAATTTATCTTCATATCGCTGTCCATATGAGATCATTTGTGGAAGGTCAATTTGCCAAACAATTCTTGGTCGTAATAGCAGCAGAGCTGTGTATTCAGTTGGTTCCGTAATTGCAGTCGGAGTCCCTTTCTCGATAGACTAAAATATCCCAGAAAGATGATTTTGCAGAAGATACGGAGGCGCATCTAACAACGAAAATCAGTAACAGTGTTGAACTTTCTTTGCCTCTGGATGCTTGGACTGAAGGGCACAACAAGATGTGTTTGATTCTCTGGACGTCGTTGTAACAGAAGCGCTTCAGCTATTATTGGTGAAATCCTTGGGTTAGCCGCATGAAAATAAAAATGGAGAATTATGACCTGTCGATTATTGCTATACATTGTACGACTCAGCTGCAAAATTCTGCGTTCAGATATTGAAAAACTAAGTAACTGAATGAGCTTAGTTGTAAGAAGCAGTAAAACAAAAGTGTGAAAGGAATTTGCCACTGGCATTTGAAGGCATTTTTTGACGATTTCTGTTGCAAATTAGTGATTATCCATGATATTATTTTAGCCGTTTTGTGAACTTTATCAAGAGAAATCTTTAATCCTGGAGACGGAAGAAATGTTCCTGAACTGTATGATATAGTCATTTAACTGGTGCTACATGACATGTACGCTACTTTGAAGTGTCACTAAAGGCAAATATGTGGTCATCATTCATTTAAATGGCAAAGCTAATGTGGTCAAGATGAAACTGTCGCTCTGGGAGAAGTAACTGTAAATTATAAATCCCTCGTATCATCCGAACCTCTCGTCATTAGCCAACATTGATATTGTTACGAGATTTTGGTCACAATGTAGACGTTCTAAGTAAGCTGACTACCAAAATCGGATACAATGTTTGTCGATCCATCGCATCTGGAAGTAGAATTAGTACTTTCGTCTCGCAATGCGTTCTGCGGATGATGATTCTGTAAATCAAGCATTGCAGATGAAAATCATAAAATACTGTGCGATACTGAATTAACAGGCGGACATCAGAACACAAAAACTTTGAACAACAAACATTTACCACAAATATGGTTCTAGAAACTTCGTAGAGATGCAACACGGAAGTTAAGTCTCTTTTGATTAAGGAGTAATTGCGAACAGTATTTTTTTCTTTGTGAAAATATGTTAAATGAGACTGACAAGTGAAATGTTCCGTATTAGAGAATCGTCTGAATAGCGCTCAGTCAATCGTCCTCAGAAATGAGGGACAAGGAAAAGCAAAGAAATAAAAAGACTATATTGCACTAATGTCGTGTATTTTCATTGTATTTATTTCTCATTGTTGCGTTGTAATTTAATTATTGGGTATATTGAGGACTGCTCGTTTTTATTTAGTTCGTAATTATTACTGATAAACGGGTAAACGTAATTTAAGTTGACTACAATGATCATCATCTTCATTAAATGTAGAGATCCAACAGGAAAGCTGCGCACATTAGCACGCCGCTGCCTGAATTCGGGGACGCACGCCGGCTTCGGATCAAATCGGCCCAAGATGGGGCCCGGTGTGCTGGCCAGCCAGGATGTGGTTTTTAGGCGGTTTACCACATCCGACTAGGTGAATACCGTGTTGATGCCCACGTTCCGCCTCAGTTACAGGAATCGCACACATTCAGAAAACGTTCGCACACTTTCTCGTGGAATAACACTGCACGCGGTGATGGCATAGAGAAATTCCGTTCTGACGAGCGATGAGGGGAGGAGGGGGGGGGGGAGGGGAGAGGAATAACGACAGTAAGAGGAAGGGCATCTGGCCACTATTTACCACATTGTCAAATCCGAGGAATTAACACCCTGACCATGTGAAGACAAGGGATAAAGGCCAGAAAAAAGAAGATCCTCATTATATACAGGAGACGCTTAGTCAGTATTTTGGACACTTTTCTGCTATTTCTTTCGTTCTCAATTCCTGAACTGGCCACGAGAAGGTTTATTCGTGTATCAAAGGTTGAACTGCGACTGTTGTCTTTAACTTAAGCCACCGCTGTATGAGACAGAATGAGACGTGATGCAAGCGCGCCATGGCCTCGTTCTTCGTGGAGCATGGGCGAAATCTCGATACTACAGAGAGCAGTATCGTGAACAGTTCGTCCAGAATGACTGATCACATAATCGTATATCCGAAAGCGTAAAAACGCTGATTTTATCTTAAAGTACACTACTGCCCATTAAAATTCCTACGCCAAGAAGAAATGCAGATGATAACAGGGTATTCATAGGACAAATATATTATACAAGAACTGACATGTGATTACATTTTCACGCCATTTGGGTGCATAGATCCTGATAAATCAGTACCCGCAACAACCACCACCTCTGGCCGTAATAACGGCCTTGATACGCCTGGGCATTGAGTCAAACACAGCTTGGATGGGGTGTACAGATACAGCTGCCCATGCAGCTTTAACACGATATCACAGTTCATCAAGAGTAGTAACTGGCGTATTGTGACGAGCCAGTTAGTCGGCCACCATTGACCAGACGTTTTCAATTGGTGAGAGATCTGGAGAATGTGCTGGTCAGGGTAGCAATCGGACATTTTCTGTATCCAGAAAGGCCCGTACAGGACCTGCAACATGCGGTCGTTCATTATCCTGCTGAAATGTAGGGTTTCGCAGGGATCAAATGAAGGGTAGAGCCACGGGTCGTAACACATCTGAAGTGTGACGTCCACTGTTCAAAGTGCCGTCAATGCGAACAAGAGGTGACCGAGACGTGTAACCAATGGCACCCCATACCATCACGCCGTGTGATACGCCAGTATGGCGATGACGAATACACGCTTCCAATGTGCGTTCACCGCGTGTCGCCGAACATGGATGCGACCATCATGATCCTGTTACAGAACCTGAATTTATCCGAAAAAATGACGTTTTGCCATTCGTGCTTACAGGTTCGTCGTTGAGAACACCATCGCAGGCGCTCCTGTGATGCAGCGTCAAGGGTAACCGCAGTCATGGTCTCCGAGCTGATAGTCCATGCTGCTGCAAACGTCGTCGAACTGTTCGTGCAGATGGTTGTTGTCTTGCAAACGTCCCCATCTGTTGACTCAGGGATCGAGACGTGGCTGCACGATCCGTTACAGCCATGCGGATGTGCCTGTCGTCTCGACTGCTAGTGATGCGACGTCGTTGGGATCTAGCACGGCGTTCCGTATTACCCTCCTGAAACCACCGATTCCATATCCTGCTAACAGTTATTGGATCTCAACCAACGCGAGCAGCAATGTCGCGATACGATAAACCGCCATCGCGATAGGCTACAATCCGACCTTTCTCAAAGTCGGAAACGTGATGGTACGCATTTCTCCTCCTTACACTAGGCATCACAACAACGTTTCACCAGGCAACGCTGGTCAACTGCTGTTTGTGTATGAGAAATCGTTTGGAAACTTTCCTCATGTCAGCACGTTGTATGTGTCGCCACCGGCGCCAATCTTGTGTGAATGCTCTGAAAAGCTAATCATCTGCATATCACAGCATCTTCTTCCTGTTGGTTAAATTTCGCGTCTGTAGCACGTCATCTTCGTGGTGTAGCAATTTTAATGGCCAGTAGTGTAGCTTTATTTACAGTTGTTAGTTATGAAGGATAATATAACGCTGACGCGCGACGCAGACTGTTCGTTGTAGTGTTCTTGCAATAGCGCGTGCTTCTTGAGCCGTTCATAGTCAGCCATGCTTCGGCCTAGTGTTTGCGGAAGTCGGCAGCTGTAATAGCGAACGTTGTTCAGGGGTCAGAGACCTTTATGCAGACGCGACTTCCGCCTCGTGTGGGTGGGACCGTAATACGAGGCCAGGCAGAAGACGCGGTCGCCTGTTGCGGCGCGGTGGCAGGAGGGAGAGACGCCGCAGTTGACGTCATCCGCCGCCCCCACTGCTATACTCCTACACCGCTCCTCCTAAGAGTCGGCAGGCAACGTGCCGACACTATCATATAACTGCCAGCCCCAAAAATTACTTAAAGTGGTGGAACAGAACCTCGCTACGTCTTTTAATAACATTGTACAATAAATGTATGTGGCTATGACTTCTATTTTTTTTTAATTTTCAAACCTATTAAACTGTTACGTAACATCACGAAAATTTCGCCACTGTGCATAATAAAAACACAGGATGATAAGAAAAATCTGATGAGCTTATAACGGTGTTGCAGAGAAGTCTGTGCCGAGAAATAATTCTTGAGAAAAATATTCGATACGTTGCGACGTTACCGATTTAATTAGCATTGGAGTTAGCCAATCAGGCCGTTGCGCGCGCAAACCCAACCAGCCTGCCAGAGACAGTGTCGTCAAACGCGTTCTTCGTTTTGTTTCCTCAAACTGAACGAAAGTAGCTTTTGCTCACGTAGCTTAAATTTATTGCCAGACATCACAGCGCCTACAGTATCAGCAACCAAACTGACAGCCTGCAGCCGCGGGATGCCCGCTTCGCAGGCACCCCGAAGCACTAAACAACCGACAGGCAATATTGATGAACGGCCACAACAACTACAACAACACAGCAAAGACACCAGCGGCCACCAGGGGCCACTGCCGGCCCACATAAACATAAGGAAGGGGTTGCTGCAGATCCCGAACTATTTTCACACGTCAAACCACGTGATGGAAAATAGTTCCGAGGTGCTCATCCGCCGAAGCGCTATAAAGGCCGGCGCTCAGCCGCACGTGGGCAGTTCATCGACCGCCAGCAGACGTGGGTAGCTGCCGCCCCGACAGCACGGCTTGGATATTCTCGTCGATCTCTGGATTAGGCTTGGTATATCGGAGAAGTCTCTGGTGGAGACTAGTAGGAAATTATTTCAGTTGTTTTCTATATTATTCTTGTATGTAGTTGTGATTCGAAAATGGATCACTGTTTTGTGTTATTGTTATACTTGGAGAATTTGTTTAGGTTAATTGAACAGTTCAATAAATTGTTTTCGGACTTTTATCGTTAGTTTCTTTTGCTTACGCAGACATATCATTTATCACTTCCGGAAAAGACTCATCTTAACTGGTAATGAGCATTTGAACAAGTGATGACTCAAGGACCCAAAGATGCCTGTGCATTACCGCAATGTAGAGCGCGTGTAAGTTCTTGAATTTGCGCCCGCAAAGACCTGAATAGCCAACGTCATTGCTAATTAAATCAGAAACGTCACACCGTGCCTAATTTTCTTCTGAACAATTATTTCTGAACAGAGGCTACCTTGTAACACCCTCACAAGCTTTTCAGACTGTTTCTGACCACCCTGTATACCCCATCAGCCCAAATAGTTTCGAGACTGTATAATAATTAAAAAAATGATAGTTGTAATGTTTCAGTTGTTCAAAAATGTACAGCTGTGTGTGAATTCCTAGACTTACACACTACTTAAACTAACATAACGCTAAAGACAACACTCACAGCTGTGCCCGAGGGAGGAGTCGAACCTCCGGCGTGATGGGCCGCACGATTAGTGACATGGCGCCTCTAACCGCGCGGCCACTCCGCGGGCCTTCAGGTGTTGTACATAGTTTCCTCCAACATGAGTATAACTCACAGAAAGTTCATATAACCACGTGAAACAGTCGGAGAAGTCCTTCTTTGGGATGTTGCTGAACTCGCGCGTCACGTTGTCTTGAATGTCGGTTATGTCGTAAGAGTGTCGGCCCTTCATATGAATTTCTACACTTCGTCATTTTGTGGTAAGATCGTATCGATAACACAAAGTCTTATCACCCGTGATAATTTTTCCAGAAAAGAATTGTCCGCGTTTTGCATTTCAATAAAGTTGCGGCAGGCGACCGCTTTCTACCAACTTCATTTTTTAGACGTTTGTATTCTCTTTCTCCTGTCTCATTTGCTGCATTTTTATACTTTCTCCTTTCATCAATTAAATTCAGTATTTCCTGTGATATCGGGGACTTGGAATAGTCCTTGCCTTTTTATGAATTTGATCATTTGCTGCGATCACTATTTCGTCCTTGAAAGCTACTCAATTCTCCTCTTCTGTATTCCTTTCCCCTGTTTCAGTCAATCTTTGAATCATGCTCCCTTTGCACCTGTCAACAAACTCTGACTCGCATTCGGAAGAAGGACGGTTCAAATCCGGGTACGGCTGTGCAGATTTAGATTTTCCGTGATTTTCTTAAATCGCTCCAGGAAAATGCTACGACGGTGCCTTTTAAAGGATACGGCCGATTTCCTGCCCCATCCTTGAAACAATCCGAGCTTGTACTTCGTCTCTAATGACCTCGATATCGGCGGGACGCTGAACACTAATCTTCTACATCCATACTCCGCAAGCCACCTGACGGTGTGTGGCGGAGGGTACCTTGAGTACCTCTATCGGTTCTCCCTTCTATACCAGTCTCGTACTGTTCGTGGAAAGAAAGATTGTCGGTATGACTCTGTGTGGGTTCTAATCTCTCTGATTTTATCATCATGGTCTCTTCGCGAGATATACGTAGGAGGGAGCAATATACTACTTGACTCCTCGGTGAAGGTTGTTCTCGAAACTTCAACAAAAGCCCGCACGGAGCTACTGAGCGTCTCTCTTGCAGAGTCTTTCACTGGAGTTTATCTATCATCTTCCTTCCTTTTTTAAAAATCCTATCTTTTTGGAAATTCTTCAGTTTTAATCTACAGTTCATAACCAATAAATTATGCTCAGAATCCACATCTGCCCCTGAAAATCGTCTTATAGTTTGAAATCTGGTTCTGATATCTCTGTCTTCGTTTGTCTAACCAATCTGAAACCTTCCAGTGCCTCAAGATCTCTTCCTCGTATACGACCAACTCTCGCCATTCTTAAACCAAGTGTTAGCTGTGATTAAATTATCGTCTGTCTAAAATTCTACCTAGCGGCATCCTATTTCCTTCCTTTCCCCCAGTCCATATTCTCCTACTATATTTCCTTCTCATCCTCTTCCTACTACCTCACTTATCACAATTAAATGTTCCTGTCCCTTAACTGTCTGAATAATTCCTTTCCATCTCATCATACATTTCCTCGATATCTTCATCTGCGCGTCTAGTTGGCATATAAGCTTATACTGCTGTGGCGGATGTTGTTGGTGTTTCCGTCTTGGTTACGATAATGCAGGGATTCCCAACAAAATTTCCTCGAGGACCCCCTCACCGAGCATGATTGGTGCCTTGTCATATCACAGTATCAAGTACCTAAAAAAGCCAAATTAAGAGTCTTTCTATAAGTTTTCTATTTTTTGGTACTTAGAAAAGACATTGTCATATTCATTATTGAAAAAATATTGAGCTTAAAACTTTTTCAATTTGGCCATCATTGTTATTGTTAAATTTTTGATTATTGCTCAAAATCTTTTTCTTCAAATTTGGGTGTTTAGTATAACAAATTCTTTAAAAAAATAAAAATTGAATACGAACTGAAAATGACAGGAAAAAATTAAAACTGAGTGTATTGGTCTTTCAAGTGTACTACATTAGAGATTGCATTGAGTAGACATGTGTGAAAAATAAGAAAACACTAATTTCATACAAGGTATTATTTATTTGAAAAAAAAAAATACAGTTATAACAGAGTACTCCATCAGTATACAGTTAGTTTTAATTTTCAGTTCTTAATGAGATGAGTTCAATCAGACCTTTGAGTCCATTATTTCTGAAATATTATTTTCTAAATTTGAAAATTTCACTCTGAAATCCGATCGCATGTCGAGCCGATTCTGGCGGCATCCAGCAGAACTATTTGCCTCTATCTAATTCTAGTTTTGCACTAGAGTGTGCTAGTGTCAGTTGGCTCTAAGAAGACGCTAAACGCAGAAGTTAGCGTTCGCTAAAGCTCTGCTCATGCTGGAAGCGGCCAAAACAAAACATCTGTTCTCATATGAAATATATTTAATATATTTTTTATTCTAACAGTATCTTGTGGACCCCTCTGGCGTAGTTCGCAGACCCCAAAGGGTCCGCGGACCGCCTGTTGGGAATAACTGCGATAATGCATTCACTATGCTGATCACAGTAGCTCACCCATATTCCTACATGGTCCAGGCACATTAATGTGACCACCTGTCAAAAGCCTGAATCGGAACCTTTCACATCGCGGACCGCTGCGAGACCTGCAGGAAGAAGGTCAAGCTCTGGAAGGTAGCGACAGGGATGTAGAGGCATGCCGACTCACGTGGAGGTTGAAGATCCATGGCGAGAACAGCCCGTCGACGTGGTCCCACATATTCTCGATTGGGTTTTAATCTGTGGCATTTGGTGGCCATGTGAGTACGGTATCCTGATGCTATTCGAACCATGCACGTATACTGCGAGCTATAAGAGACGTTGCGTAGTCCTGCCGACAAAAAGCAAACTGCATGTAGGGGTGGACATGGTCTCCAACGATAATGCATACTTGTATTGATGCACTGTGCCTTCCAGAATGACGAGATCTGCAAGTAACACCACGAAAACATTCCGTAGACTAAAACACATGCAGGGCTGTTTGCTTTGAGGCGTTTCGCGCTGTACAAGGCAAAGGCCTTCTGCCCGATGGAGCAAAAAATGTGACTCATTTTGACTCATTTGAAGAGGCCATCTGTCGCCATTAAGCGGACGTCCAGTTGCGATATTGGTGTGCAAATTGCAGCCTTCGTCGCCGACGAACAGCAGTCAGCATGGGTGCATGAACCAGGCACCTACTACCTACCATCGAGGTCCTTTAATTGCCACTATATCTAACTTCAGCCTTTCAGTGACTGGTGCACTGGCCAGTCTGGGTGTAGTTTTTAGGGGATTTTCCGCGCTCGTTTAGGGAAATTATTGGTTGGTCCCCACTTCCTGCGTAAGAAAACATGATACATTAACAGTTAAAATTCGACCACACACAGAGGTACGTTTACAGAATTCTCAGACTCTACTCGCTCAGTTTGCTTTGACGACTGTAACGACAGGAACGGCACCGGCCGCAAAAATAAGTAAAATAAATTTGCCAAAACTTAAGTACCGCGGAGCTCGTAACTGGACTGGATAAACGCCAACGAAAAGAAACAGAAGATTTTGGTTACGTCTCACCACGAATGAAAGCATGTTTTCTCGTTTGCTATTCCTTATTTCCGCTGCAGGTTAGTTGGGAAGAACTGGTTTTAAGGGCAGAGCGGCTGAGTAAATATTTATTGTAAGCGCGTGTTGCTTGCCGCCCCCTTCATCAGTACGAGGGGTCTGGCTGTGAGGGGAGCCAGTGAAAGGGCATGGCGAGTCTGCCGTGTAGGGGACGCGCACGCCTCCCTCGCCGGCCTCTGCAAATCCCGCTACTGCGTCGCAGTCCCGCTTACGTTTAACACGTTTATATTCGAGGAATATTTGCGCCAAAGTAACTGGATGGCGATTTCAATCGAGCTCCTCCGAACGACGATACCAGTGCTTGCTCGCTTAGTTAGTACTGAGGTTTCTCGTAGTGGGACATCTCTTCAAACACACTACTGGCCATTAAAATTGCTACACCAAGAAGAAATGCAGATGATAAAAGGGTATTCATTGGACAAATATATTATACTACAACTGACATGTGATTACATTTTCACTCAATTTGGGTGCAAAAATCTTGAGAAATCAGTGCCCAGAACAACCACCTCTGGCCTTAATAACGGCCTTGATACGCCTGGGCATTGAGTCAAACAGAGCTTGGATGGTGTGTACAGGTACAGCTGTCCATGCAGCTTCAACACGATATCACAGTTCATCAAGAGTAGTAACTGGCGTATTGTGACGAACCAGTTGCTCGGCCACCATTGACCAGACGTTTTCAGTTGATGAGAGATCTGGAGAATGTGCTGGTCAGGGTAGCAGTCGGACATTTTCTGTATCCACAAAGGGCCGTACAGGACCTGCAACATGCGGTCGTGCATTATCCTGCTGAAATGTAGGGTTTCGCAGGGATCGAATGAAGGGTAGAGCCACTGGTCGTAACACATCTGAAATGCAACGTCCACTGTTCAAAGTGCCGTCAATGCGAACAAGAGGTGACCGAGACGTGTAACCAGTGGCACCCCCTACCATCACGCCGGGTGATACGCCAGTATGACGATGACGAATACACGCTTCCAATATGCGTACACCGCGATGTCGCCAAATACGCATGCGACCATCATGATGCTGTAAACAGAACCTATATTCATCCGAAAAAATGACGTTTCACCATTCGTGCACCCAGGTTCGTCGTTGAGTACACCATCGCAGTCGCTCCTGTCTGAGATGCAGCGTCAAGGGTAACCGCAGCCATGGTCTCCGAGCTGATAGTCCATGCTGCTACAAACGTCATCGAACTGTTCGTGCAGGTGGTTGTTGTCTTGCTAACGTCCCTATCTGTTGACTCAGGGATCGAGACGTGGCTCCACGATCCGTTACAGCCATGCGGATAAGATGCCTGTCATCTCGACTGTTAGTGATACGAGGTCTTTGGGATCCAGCACGGCGTTCCGTATTACCCTTCTGAACCCACCGATTCCATATTCTGCTAACAGTCATTGGATCTCGACCAACGCGAGCAGCAATGTCGCGTTACGATAAATCGCAATCGCTATAGCCTACAATCCGACCTTTATCAAAGTCGGAAACGTGATGGTACGCATTTCTCCTCCTTACACGAGGCATCACAACAACGTTTCATCAGGCAACGCCGGTCAACTGCTGTTTGTGTATATGAAATCGGTTGGAAACTTTCCTCATGTCACACCAGCGTCAACCTCGTGTGAATGCTCTGAAAAGCTAATCATTTGCATATCACAGCATCTTCTTCCTGTCGGTTAAGTTTCGTGTCTGTAGCACGTTATCTTCGTGGTGTAGCAATTTTAATGACCAGTAGTGTGATTACAGCTGTTAAGAGTAGTATTTTTTTGGTTGAATAGTACCTCCAAGTACATGGGGCAAAAGCAAGACGTTATGCTTATTTTCCGCTGCGCAGCAGATCAGCTGTTGAAATGTGGACGTGTGGACGCAAAACGGCTACTCTACACTGACAGTCGTAGTCCACTTAGTGGTGCAGTTACGACCGTGCAGAAAATATCAGGTAGTAAATTGCATGACGTATTTGCGGTAAGACCTTTTGACGCAGAAAAAAAGCCACTAACACACTGAAGTGTTAGATATTAGTATAACAATGACCCCAAAATCTGCACTTATACCCCTAACTCGTAGCGTAAGGTATACAGCTACTGGAACAATTTTATAAAATTACTAATTCAGTTAAATTTCGCAGTCACTTTCTCGGCCTTCCAACATGGAAATGAACCCACTATGGGTCATATAAGACTCAAAACTTTCGCAAGGAGCTAGATATCAGTTTCGTTTATTGACTGTTACCAAAAGTGTTGGCTAAAGATAGGAGAGACGGATTTGATATTGCCAAAGAATTTGAGCCGATCTACTTCGTTAAGTGCCAGCTTCAGAGCAAAACAGTACCTGCTGTGCACCATATAACAGCATCGCTGTAGAGATGTTTATGCCCCATCGTTGGTGTCTCACTTTGTATCAGAAGAAAAAAAACAAGGCAAACTCACAATATAAAATGGAATCTTTTCCAAGACGATGTTCACTGACTCTTGTACCGAAACGCCAAAAATCGAAAAAAGCTTCTATAACAAACATATCTGTGACTACTGAATAATTTAACACCCCAAAATAAATCGAGTGAGTGACTTACTAGTAGTCCTTTCAACGGAATCCCTTATTAATGAATGCAGCGAGGCAGTTCTGAGCTGGGAGAGACAGAGCTGACATAAATGAAACAAGGTTTCCATTATCAAGCATAATAAAGTACGGACTTCAGAAAGTAAGTTACGCATGTCGTCCCACGCTAAAAACATTGCGCAGTAAGAGTGGTGCATTGCCAGAAGAGAGTACATGTTCTAAATTAACTGCAGACACAGTTCTGCTGCGTTTCGAATAACAGGTGCGTCGCAGTAAAAGAGAAATGGCGTCGCAAGTAGAAACGTACTTCAAAGTCGAAGTACGCGGGACAGTAAGATTCTTGTAGGCAAAACGTCTAAATTGCACACAGTTTCACCATGAAGTTCTGGCGGTATAGGTGCCAAATGCAATGTCGCGTCCTGCCGTAGTGAAATGGTAGTAACAATTCGGTCAAGTCCGATTTCCATCTTTTCGGCAAACTGAAGCTCTGGAGTGGAGGGGGGGGGGGGGGGGACGGGGGCGGGGGGGGGGCAGATTTTCCAACGATGAGGACGTTCAGACAGCGGTTCTCGAATGTCTCCGTGACAAAGAATCAAATTTCTATCGTCGAGAAATTGAATTATTGGAAGAACGTTCCGATCTTTGTTTATAGAGACGTTATGGCTATGTTAAAAATAGTGTCATACACAGGGTGGTCCATCTGAAGTTTCGGGTAAAAATAGTGGGTAAGACAAGTTCTGAAGCTCAAAGGGGGACATCAAATGATACTACACGTGACCTCCAGACCGCCCCCTTGGGTGGGGCCGGGGGCAACTTTTAAATCTTAAATGGAAACACCCATTTTTTTTATTGCAGATTCCGATTCTCCATAAAAAGGTAATCACATTTTGCCTGAAATATTTTTTAAACCATTAACAGATGGCGTTGAAATCGAGAAAAATTAAAAAGGGGAAGAACTCCAATTTATTTAGAATGATCCGTGAAAGACGCATCAAATCGACACAAAATGTACACCAATTCTTTCATTACGCCAAATTAACCTATTTTTTTTTTCATAAAATGTATCCCACCCGCCACAGATTTTGATGGAGGGAGGCGGAATGATATTAAAATCTCGTTAGGGAACTCTTCACAATTGCATTACTCGCCCAACTGTGGCACTACCATGGCCAAACTGCGCACTATGGCTCAGTATAAAGGTCGGTGCATTGCGATCAGACGTCACTTCACCTTCAGATTGTGCGCCGTAAGCATCAACTCACGAAAGTAAATTATTCCTTAGCGAAACATGAGCCGGCTGGAGTGGCCGAGCGGTTCTAGCCGCTGCAGTCTGGAAAGGAGCGACCGCTACGGTCGTAGGTTCGAATCCTGCCTCGGGCATGGATGTGTGTGATGTCATTAGGTTAGTTAGGTTTAAGTAGTTCTAAGTTCTAGGGGACTGATGACCTCAGAAGTTAAGTCGCATAGTGCTCAGACCCATTTGAACCAATTTAGCAAAACATGGCTCACTATCCTCCTACAGAGATTGTTCATATGATGTTAATTTTAAGTGAATGCCATAACAATTACGCTGCAGTGCGCAATTGTATGCATATCGTTTCCCAAACAGACGACATCCAAGTGAAAACATTATTCGAAATTGCACTCAATGAACTCGAAATGGATACATGCACCGTCCACCTTGTCATTGCGAATACAATGAAAATGACGCTCGTACCCTTACCGTTCTCGCCTGTGTTCAACTGGATCCCGAAATGGGTAATCGTGCGATTCAGAGACAAACTGGAACACCGAAATCAATTGTTTTCAGGATTTTGAAGGCACATCAATATCATCCGTATCATATCACACAGACACAGGCATTAACGCTGAACGATATGCAAATATGAGTGCATTTCTTCCAGTGGGCCGTGGAAGTGATAAGAGGTGACAATAATTTTTTTAGAAATTTTTTATGTTCACCGATGAGGCCACATTCGAAAACAATGGCGAATTAAATCGTCATGATTGTCACTATTGGTCCTTTGTCAATCCACACTGGCACAGACCCATTGACAATCAACAAAGGTTGTTAATGGTATATTGTGGAATTTTAAACGGTTACACGATAGGTTAGATGTTATTTAATCTGTATATTGAGCAAGCAGTAAAGGAAACAAAAGAAAAGTTCGGAGTAGGTATTAAAATCCGTGGAGAAGAAATAAAAACTTTGAGGTTCGCCGATGACATTGTAATTCTGTCAGAGACAGCAAAGGACTTGGAAGAGCAGTTGAACGGAATGGGCAGTGTCTTGAAAGGAGGGTATAAGATGAACATCAACAAAAAGCAAAACGAGGATAATGGAATGTAGTCGAATTAAGTCGGGTGATGCTGAGGGAATTAGATTAGGAAATGAGACACTTAAAGTAATAAAGTAGTTTTGCTATTTGGGGAGCAAAATAACTGATGATGGTCGAAGTAGAGAGGATATCAAATGTAGACTGGCAATGGCAAGGAAAGCGCTCCTGAAGAAGAGAAATTTGTTAACATGGAGTATTGATTTAAGTGTCAGGAAGTCGTTTCTGAAAGTATTTGTATGGAGTGTAGCCATGTACGGAAGTGAAACATAGACGATAAATAGTTTAGACAACAAGAGAATAGAAGCGTTCGAAATGTGGTGCTACAGAAGAATGCTGAAGATTAGATGGGTAGGTCACATAACTAACGAGGAGGTATTGAATAGAATTGGGGAGAAGAGGAGTTTGTGGCACAACTTGACAAGAAGAAGGGACCGGTTGGTAGGACATGTTCTGAGGCATGAAGAGATCACAAATATAGCATTGGAGGGCAGCGTGGAGGGTAAAAATCGTAGAGGGAGACCAAGAGATGAATACACTAAGCAGATTCAGAAGGATGTAGGCTGCAGTAAGTACTGGGAGATGAAGAAGCTTGCACAGGATAGAGTAGCATGGACAGCTGCATCAAACCAGTCTCAGGACCGAAGACCACAACAACCTACATGATAGGACCGTATTTTTTCTAACCGAAATGTTACTGGGGAATCTTATTTACAACTTCTCCGCTATGACTTGTTGGAGCTAATGGAAGACGTTGATTTAGAGTCTAGGCAACGAACGTGGTTCCAACAGGACGGAGCAGCTCCCCTTTGTTCCAAAAGTGTGTGAAACGTTTTAAATTTACGGTACCCTGTTCGGTGGATAGGTCGCTGGGGACCAATTCAGTTGCCTCCACGTTCACCAGACCTAACATCTTCTGATTTTTTCTTGTGGGGTTATTTAAAAAACATTGTTTATGACAGACAGCCCACAACCCGAAACAATATGGAGCAATGCATTCGAAGAGCGTGTGCAGCCATACCACAGGATGTGCTGCTAAAAACTGTGGACAACTTTCGCAGACGACTGACTTTATGCACTGAAGCAAATGGGGATAATTTTGAACAATTACTTCATGGCCCGAGGTGGCAAGTGAGTAAAGGTTTCCGTTCTTTTGCTGGCATATTGCAGCATCGGCTGTTGCTATGCCGCGCACAGTTGGCTCTGCTTTCTTCGCCTGTCGGCAGTGTTTTGCTTCGCAACGCATAACAATCTTGCCTGCCTGTAGCTGGCTCTGTTGCAACTAACTTCCGCTCTGGCGCACTTTTTGACCAAATAGATACACTACATCTCGTATGATTAGAAACAAAGCAAAAGACAAAGGTTTCAGAGAGTATACTTTGTTGACGCCTTTGACTACGTTAGTTCCTGCTAGATTCTTTTCCTATCAACAATTTACATTGCTAATAATGAATAAAGCAAGTCTTACATAGTACGAGGTAGTTTCCGAACATTTTATTTTACGACACGCTCAAAAGTGCGTGGGCATCACATGTCCTGGAATCGAAAAGTTTTAATAATAGGCTTTTGCTGGTTAAGCCGTCAGTAACAACTTATTAAAACGCCAAGCAGTATAAAATAGTTGCACTTTTTTGTTGTGGGCTCGCACACTATTACTCTTCCTCATGATGCCTCTCAGTACAATGACCACGACGCAAGTATAACACAAAGCTGTGAAACTTCGATGCGGTTTAGTTCCATTGTACTTTGTTCCAGATGAAGAAGAAAGCCAGAGGGGAAGATGAATGGACGTATGTAATTGAGATACTTACCAGCTGCATGAATTTTTTCGTGTGTCTGAATGATTCGCAACAGTTCGTCAACTGTTTTCCCGCGGCCCGCTTTTGCGTTTGGTAGAAAATGGATTACTAACTGTGTCATCAGGAATTCTGTGGGCGACTGTTAACAATTTAGACAGGTTAAGTTATATTTGCGATTCAACGCAGGCACGGATCCAGGGCTCGGGTCTGAGGAGGGTAATCAATTTGTTAGCGATTTAGGAGGATTTTCAAAACATATTTCATCCTCAGCGTCTCTGTCAGCGTAGGAGGGATGCATCCTTCACAGATTTCTCATTGTTTTCCAGTATGCAGATTACTTTCACTGCAGATTATTTGTCTACAGCTATTATCCCCCCTTTCCCCCTGTCCCCCTCCCCATCCTACGAAAATAGTTTACCTTTACCCCATGTTTTCTCATATGCCTAGTGTTTTAATATAACAATTTATTTACGTCATTTCTTAGTACATCACTGTAACATAACTTCAATGATACTGAAAGTCAGAGAAATACAAGATTTTCAAAACACTCATCCCAAAGTTTGAGAAATATGTTTGTTACGCAATTGATTTAAGAACAGTAACAGCAATAAACTTTTATAACTTTGACGACGTCCTAATTTACACGATATGGAAATAAAATTATCAGTGTTTCACTTAGCTCTACGACTGAGAATACAGGTCTGCACACAATTCCTATGTAAACTTGTATATGTGTGGGATATCCATCGTTTCGATCGTTTTTGCCTACGTTTGGGAAAGCTCAATCTTTCTGTGGTTGTGCTTTTAGCAGAACGGAATGTTTCCAACAGCCATCAACGTGGACTAGCCGTCAAGCAAGCAACTAAAAACTGCAATTCCTTGCCATTATCAAGATTCACAGCTTCAATGTTGCATTACTCCTCGAGAGTGGCTTAAAAGTCTGGAAAGCGATTTACGTAAAAATATAAATAATTTTAATAGATTGTTCTTTCGAGACGGTCATTACCCCTATGTCCGCCCCCGGTAGCTGAATGGTCAGCGTGATGGATTGTCAGTCCTCTGGGCCCGGGTTAGATTCCGGCTGGCTCGGGGAATTTTCTCCGCCCAGGGACTGGGTGTTGTGCTGTCCTCATCACCATCCTACCATCCTCATCGACTGCAGGTCGCCGAAGTGGCGTCAAATTGAAAGAGCCGCACCCGGCGAACGGCCTCCCCGATGGGGGGGCCCTAGCCATACGATTAAATAAATTACACCCATGACCGTCCCTTTGGATCCTCGCCCGTGTCCAGCCTAGGGTGTTTCACAATTCCTATTATGTGCTGCCAGAGGTTGTACATAAAGTTTTTATAATGAACCCTTATCCAGAAATGCGTCGTCTGGATGTAAAATAAATCTGAAGATAGGGTCACTTTCAAATTTCATACTTCACAGTACGCAAAAGCTGGAGACAATGAGCTCTGAAGTATGTATTCTACAGGAGCTTATGGCGTGGGCATTGTTTCGAGTGCTCGTCGCCGTGATCTCTTTTACGTGGCGAATCACGTCCCCTTCAAAGGGGAGAGTGCCGTGCGGCCACGGATAACTAGTCAACACCGCTAGATGCGAACGTACCAGTTTCTCGCAACCATTGTTATGATGCAGTGTATACTAATGACATATGCAGTAGGAGGGTAATAAGCTGTATGGGAACAAGTCATAGACATAGTTATGTATGGCAGCTGGTGTAGTCTTCAATAATAGCAAAAATAGGTATGGTGATGGGAAGTAGTATTGTGTTAGATGTAAAATTGGGTAATTTTGCCAATGCTTAAGAAAACAAAACTGCTGTTGAAAGTAATAATTTGCGTAAGGATAAATAAAGTCTTTGTTTCTTATGTGAAAACTCTTAAAGCTTTTTAAACGAAACAGACGTTACTAGCATTCTACATCTTTATGCCTCCTCTCTACCTATATGCAGCTCTCTGCCGCTAGAGGGCTCCGAATAGTAGCGTGCAAAATGACTGTGTGCAATGTAACTGTGTTGGTGCGTGAGAAACGGCGTGTTGCAATCGAGTTTTGAATTCGAAGAGTTTTGAATTCGAAGAGTTTTGAATTCGAAGAGTTTTGAATTCGAAGAGTTCGTCTACTCATGGAACACCCTTTATTACAACACGATAATGGGGTTGGGTTGTTTGGGGGAAGAGACCAAACAGCGAGGTCATCGGTCTCATGGGATTAGGGAGGGATGGGGACGGAAGTCGGCCGTGCCCTTTCAAAGGAACCATCCCAGAATTTGCCTGGAGCGATTTAGGGAAATCACGGAAAACCTAAATCAGGCTGGCCGGACGCGGGATTGAACCGACGTCCTCCCGAATGCGAGTCCAGTGTCTAACCACTGCGCCAACACGATAATGCCAGACTGCACACGAGCGTTGCAACATCTGCAACAGTCCGACGCCTTGGGTTCACTGTTATCGATCATTCTCCATGCAGTCCCGACTTTGTCCCATCCGATTTTCAGCTGTTTCAAAAACTTAAACTCCTTCGAGAACTTCGCGTTGATAGTTCTGAAGCCGTGGAAGCAGAGGTGAGGTTGTGGCTCCGTCAACGAAGTCAAACGTTCTACAGGGTCGTCTCTCGTTGGAAGAAATGTGCTCATCACCAGGATGACTCTATTAAAAATAAATGTCTAGACATGAAGAATAAAGATGTTGAATGTTAATAAAGTTTGTTTTATTTAAACAGCTTTAAGAGTTTTCACATAAAAAATTCGGAG
Organism: Schistocerca serialis cubense; assembly: GCF_023864345.2. NCBI lineage: Eukaryota > Metazoa > Arthropoda > Insecta > Orthoptera > Acrididae > Schistocerca > Schistocerca serialis. The sequence goes on from NC_064640.1 coordinate 221,346,729, forward strand.
GCATTACTTTTCAACACCCACGTAAATTTTAGGTACCAGGCTACAATGTAACAGGTAAATGTGATGTCATAATTACAACCAGACTGACGACGGCAGCCTGTTCTCAGTTTGTGAGCTCACAATGAAGCAGGAGATTTGAAAGTGATTCGATCTTCAAGCTTCTTTATATCCAAGCGGTACATCTCCCCACATGGTTTCCTTATCAAAGTTTAGTCTACTAAATGCCCGCAACAGCTCCTAGAAGCCTGTAAAAGGAATTATGGAACATCCTGTATATACAAGTGTCCTGTTTGCTTCTGCGCTCATTCTGGCTGCCACAGCATAGTCTCCTTCCTGAAAGGCGATCTAAGTAATTCATACGTTTCACTAAACGCTGTCAACGTAGAGTCGCTCAATGGCACTAGCTTTTGAAGAAAAACGGAACATCTACGGGTCTGACATCGACTCGAATAACGCCTCCAGGATCTGAAGATCTGTTACTTTACAGCCCTACAAATAAGGGGAAACTGTGATGTGCGACTCGCAGTCCTCGTTGGCTTCCCGGAACAACACAAACGCACACGGCTGTGGTGCGCCCAGGTTTCAGTACCTGCTGTCGCAGCTCCCGTTGTTCCAGGAGCTGGAGAGGTACCTGAGTTCGTTGCTGTTGCATTAGGAGTTTGATCTGTCCCAGTTTTAATTGAAGAATATCCGCTGTCGAGTTCATGGATTCCCGCCGCTACTCCCCTGTCATAGTTTGATAGACCTTTCATCGCACAGCATTAGTGATGCATAAATGCACAAATATAAAGATCGCTTAGGGTTCATTAGGAAGAGAGGAAAAGTGTGAAGGAAGGAAGATTACAGCCTCACTTCCCGTCGATAACGAGATCATAAGAGATCAAACACAAGCTCACAGTAGCCGCGCGGTCTGGGGCGCCTTGTCACAGTTCGCGCGGCTGTCCCCGCCGGAGGTTCGAGTCCTCCCTCGGTCATGGATGCCGAACATACCACTTACCAGGAACTTACCACTACAAGCTCGGAGTCCATACATCTAGCTTTCCGGAAAGCGTTTGACACGTGCCCCACAGCAGCTGTTAACGAAGGTACGAGCATATGGAATAGGTTACCAGATATGTAAGTGGTTCGAAGACTTTTTAAGTAATAGAACCCAGTACTGGCCTTGATTGCGAGTGTTTATCAGAGACAAGGGTATCGACAGGAGAGCACTAGGGAAGTGTGACAGGATCACTATTATTCTGTGATCTGACAGACAGGGTAAACAGCAATCTGCGGCTATTTGTTGATGATGCTGTGGTGTGCGGGAAGATGTCGTCGTGGAGCGGCTGTAGGAGGATGGAAGGTGACTCAGACAAAATTTTTAGTTGGTGTGATGAACGTCAGCTGGTTCTAAATGCAGAAAAATGTAATTTAGTGCAGACGAGTACGATAAACAATCTCATAATGTTTTAACACACCATTAGCAGTGTGCAGTTTGGCAGAGTCACATGGATTAAATATCTAGGCGTAAAGTTGCAAGGCGATGTGAAGTCTAACTATCACATAAGGATGGTAATAGGGAATTTGAATGGTCGACTTCGGTTTAATCGGAGAATTTTTAGAAAATGCGGGTCATCAGTAAAGGTGACCGGGTACAGAAGACTAGTTCGACACATTCTTGATTACTGCTTGAGTGTCTGAGATCCCCAACGAGTCGGATTAAAGGAAGACATCGTAGCAATTCAGAAGCGGGCTGTCAGATTTGAGTCCGGTGTGTCCGATTAATAGGCGAGTATTAGGGAGATTCTTTGTGAACTCAAATGGATATCCCTGGAGGGAAGACTACGTTCTTTTCGGTAAACACAATTGAGAAAATTTATGAAACTGACATTTGAAGTTGGCTGCAGAACGATTCTTCTGTCACCAACGTACATTTTGCGTAGGGGCTACGAAGATGAGATAAGAGAAATTAGGGCTCGTTCAGCGGCATGTAGACAGTCAATTTCCACTCGCTCTATTTGTGAGTGGGATAGGAAAGCAAATGACTAATATTGTTATAATGTACCCTCCACCATGCACCATAAGGTGGCTTGCGGAGTATGTATGGAGATATACATGCAGATAGAGAGGTGGGAAGAAAGTCGGCCGTGCCCTTTCATAGGAACTATCCAGGTATTTGCCCGAACGATTTAGAGAAATCACGAAAAAATTAAAACTGTATGGCCGGACGGAGATTTCAACTGTCGTCTTCCGAATTAAAGTCCAGTGTGTTAACCACTGCACCACCTCACTCGGTAGCAAGATTATAATTCAACGCCTCGTCGACGATGGAGCCAGTAGATGCGAAGCACAAGCGCCGTAGGACAAGAATAGGAAAGGAATGATCTTGTCGTTTTCAAACGATCCCGATATTTGCCATTAACTGTTTAAGGAAACCACGAAGGCCCTGAATCTGGTTGTCCGGGCTAGGCTTCATTTAATCACTGGGCGAGGAGGACATCAATTAGTTCCAGCTCAGTACAAAGAACTAAGCGGAAGATAACACTAATAGATTTTACCGAAGATTCTTAGTGACAAAATTTTAACTTTAAGGGTGAAATCCACAAATATTTGCTACCGAATGCAGCTGCTACACTACTCACATTGCATTATAACAGCAGAAGATAGTCAATAGTTCACAGTTCATGCACGTAGAGGACGACACCCGTATGTGCAGGAGGGAAAATTCAAGGAAGGGATGAGTACTGCGGTGCAGTGGACGAGCGAAAGGGTTAGGCGCGGTACAGGCATACATAGGAGAGTGTGTGGGGGTTTATTTTAAAATCACAGTCATATGAAACGTACAGTTTCGTCGTAAACAGTAGACTGTTAGCAAGACTTCGTCGATCTTTAGAGTAATTAGAGATACGAAGGTGTGCGGAAACGTAATGCTTCCGAATTCTTTATATGAAAAGTCTTAAGTATTTTAAAATAAAACCAACGTTATTAACATTCTACATCTTCCTTTCGAAAGGGGATTCAGCAGACCCGTTGTGCATTGCCGTTCCATCCGTATGATGCTACGTGATGGCTGTCAACAAACGTCTCGCCCATACAGACTGGACAACACTCATGTCTCTATTGAATACTTTTTAAGCAAGCATTTGTGAGGCCATATTGCCCGTAGTTGATTTACAATTCTTGAGGGTACATTCGTTCTTTCGTCGTTGCAACTACAAAAATGCGTGTTTTTTTTTTCACCAGACGCGTTTCGCTTTATTGAGGTAAAGCGTCATCAGTGGTCTTTAATAAATTTATTTACATTTGGATTTGCTGTAAGATCGAAAAACAGTTCGTTAACAACACGTTGGTTTGTACGTATGATTTTCGCTTGACTTCTTGCTTAGATCGAGAAATGCCACCTGCTATCACATCTTTGAAGTTTTACTTCTTTAGGCACTGATAGTGGTGGTCTAATTTTTAGTTGTTCCGCATTCACTGTTTTCTGTTTATTTTTGTACTTCTAATTATGTGTTGTGGTTTGTAGTGTTGCCAAGATGACCTTTCCATTAGTTTGTCTTTGACCTACAATCTCTTTTTTTATATTATTGTATGTGTGTAATCCTATTTACTTATGTCGCTGGGTATTTATATACTGTGTAACTGTAGGGGGGGAATAGAAATGGAGCTTCTTTTTTTGCGTGCAGAAGGGAGAAACAATGACGAGGGGACATAAGTGAATAGTAGTGTGATGGAATGTGTGCTAGGGGGAGGAAGGTGGTGAGCAAGAAGTGAAATGAAATTGAGAGGAGGGGGAGGGGGTGGGGTTGATGGGTTGGGTGGGAGAGTGGGAGGGGGTGAAGAATGCAAAAGGCTCTTTTCTTTTTCATGTAATTTCATCAATTATTTTATATAAAGTCTGTTTTCCAATGTTTTTTTGGTCTTCTTCAACGTAATTTCTACACTGCGAAAAATTTTACCAAGTGTGTTTACACTTCCTTCAAACTTTATTAAATTTTTATTAATTTTCTTTAAAGTGGGTAGTCTTCTAACTGCAGTGTAGAAATTATTCGCCACGTGGCGAACTACTGTAGCCTTCTAAGGCTTTCTGGGCCTTTCTTTGTGATGTATCGAGGATTCACCTGCATAGACGCTTTCCAGCTCTCCGTTGATTTGCCTAACAGAAGTAAACGATACACCAGTTGCTTCGGCCAGTTGTTTCAATGTGGATTTTCGTTTCAGTGGAGCACGTAGCAGAGATTTTTCTTCATAAGCTGGTACACATTTGCACCACTTTATGGGTTTGACTATGAAGAACTTTGACCGTTTACTGGTGGCATTTTCAATTTCGAATGTGCTCTTCCACGGTATTTACTAGCTGAGGGTTCCGCCTGATCCTATGGTAACACTTCCGATGCTGGAGAACAACTGAGACAGGTCGACTGCACATCATGTTTATGGTCTTCAGGTTTGTTTGCATTAACTGTACATCTACCAAATGCAATCTACTGAGTTCATAGCGAAGATGGTAATGAAATCCAGCAGTGAAACTTTCTGAGAGCACGCAGTGGAGGCGATTGAGCCAGAGTGGTAGAGAGTAGTGGGTTCCGGTGTATTTCCGGTATCGGGCAATGGGCGTGTCCCACGTAACACGGCAGGACGCATCGAATTTTGCGACCGCGCTGCCTGCGTGAGGTTGGCGTCCATAAGCTCTGCGGCCTTTTTTAGTCTCACAACCAATATCTTTAAGTGAGCCGTAATAGAGCTCGTTGCTGTTATGCATGTAGAGCTGCTCCGCAGAAATCTGACAGTGTTTCTTGTAAAGGAAGTGCGTGATCTCGAACCCCCAGAAACAACACGAAAATGTGCTTAGAATATAAATCGCTAAATGAACGATCACCTATTCGGGAACCCGAAGAAACATAATATACATGTAATAGGACCAAAAACACGCATATTTCTGTGCTTGACTTATGGATATATTTCCCTCTGCTTAAAATAATTACGATAGCTGAACAAAAAACTTTTTGTACTGACCTGATAGTGTTGCGCAGGTATTCAGTCTTCATTGTGCACGTGTAGTATATCAATGAAGTGGAGCAGAGCGAAGTGGAATAGAACAGTAAATACACTTGACTAAAGCCGCTTTTTCACATTCAATATCACTTCGGTATTCAACGAGTCCATTGTCAATCGTCACGCTAATTACATTTTCTAACGATGATGTTTGTATGTCAAGGTCATAACCTGCCTCTTGTCAAGCATATTGTAAAAAAGGTTTTGGAATTAGGTGCAGTTGATTGTATAGCACAGATTAAAGTTGATGGTGAAGCGACGATGGTGCAACTTTACTTGTGGTTTTATACGTTTTAATCTTACATAATCAACGATGCTTCTCGTGTAGAGCTTTTACTGTCTAAAGAAGTACACATCAAGATGTCGGCATTATTTTGTCCGTTTACGAGTGTTTGTTTCTACTATACCGATGTTTTGTGCCTTCACGTTGCCAAAATTCCTCTCTTTAATCTTGAATATGTGATCATTCAAACGTCTCACGTGGTAAGACGAGCAGTTTAGAATACAAACGTTTCCTACCACTGTTCTTGGGATATATGAGTTATAAGGTAATTTTAGTACAGTTCTGAGGTTCGAGGTCACAAACTTTGTTTGTTAAAGGGAAACACTCACTGTATACGATATGAACTTACCTAATGACTTCGTAAAATTAAGCTCACCGGCCGAAAAATTATTCATCTGACATGTGGTTATGACCACGCGTGGAGGAGGGAAGGAGTGAGGGTATTAATATGCAATTCGTTATCGTTGCTAACTCTAGGAGAGGCTTGCGCTAGGCAGCCTCGTTAGAGATGACTGGATGCTAAAATCTCTGACGGAAGGAAAAAACACTATACCTCCTGCATTCGCACTCTTGCCAGATTTTCATATGGAGGATACCGGAAATACAGAAAGTCATGACGAGGGTCAGATTTACAAAACTGAAATGTAAACAGAATTTCTCATATACGTATTATTTTTTGTGCGTACTTTTTATAATTGTTTACTTCGGATATTACGATGATTATTATTAAATAACCTCAGGTCGTAGCATTCTCAATCACAAAAAATGATTGTTTCATCCGCAAAAGGTTTTTGCAGTCCTTTAAAAAATGTAAATAATCGCCAAAAAGTTGACTTGGGAATAAACACTGTGGATTCAAAAAGTCGGACCTGTCATCGAAAATTTAACTTTAATAGCACAAAATCATCGGCCAATGGAATATATTTAAAATATCTTTCAACAAAATCTCCCAAAACCGTCAAACATCACAATTACAACATATCTTGCTCTGAAATTCAAATCGCAGGACAATAATTGTAAACAACTTTCCAAATCTATTCTAAACTGCTCGTCTTACCACGTGAGACATTTGAATGATCGCACATTCAAGATTAAAGAGAGGAATTTTGGCAACGTGAAGGCACAAAACATCGGTATAGTAGAAACAAGATAACAATCAAATGATTCTAAGTGCAGCGTAGAACTCCTCCACACACAAAACGTTTTCTCTGTATTGTGTACGTAGTTGATACGAGGTGGCAGGTGTATGACACTCTCAAACATTTAATAAATTTTGTTGGTGAATCACGTAACCAGCCACATATACTTTTTAAAATGTTTAGTTTTAGCACCAGTTTCGGGTTATCATGGCCATCTTCAGGTGGCTAATATTTTCAGTTACACAGATGTTCTGATCAACAGCATGTCGACAGCTCCTACACTACACAAAAATATTTGAATATTTAGTGCCACTTCATAAGTTGTTTCATTAACAAAAACACGCTAAAGTACTTGTATTTATTTAGATAAAACGTGGAGTAGTTGTATTCCCTTGCATAAATTCCAGTAGATGGCGATTTGTTTCGTTGCGTTCCATGTAGTTTTCCAGGTCGCTGTTTATGTTGTTTAATTGGAAACAGCACACATATTGTAAATAAATTACTATGCCACACTTCATAATATTCTTAACGTCAGTGTCGAGGGACACACATGTCCTATAAACTTGACGTTTTTGTATACAGTGCAAAGGTTATCATTAAAGAAAGATACAAAAATATCATTCATTTCCTATTGACCTAGGATGTAAACAGAACAAAGATGATATGTTGAAAAAATGCAGCACTTTAATAACATAAAATATTTGCACTCTAAGAGTAAACTTAATATAAAAGACTATAGGACAAATTGTTTTTAGTATGTTTTCTTTTAACTAGCAGCGGAAATTTCGACGAAATACTTTAAAGCAAATCAATTGTATATTATAAATTAGACATACATCTACACACATTTACATATACAGACTTATCGTTACAGTTTATAAGTTCGTTGCGGGAAATACAAAATTAAAAAGGTGGAGGGTGGGATGAGAGCAACACATTTGTTCACCATTACAGTTTATATAAATAGAAATTTTTCTTATATCTTACACAGGGTATTTTTTCCCTTTTGCATACAGTTGTGGTTTTAGGGGTCCTGTTTGTGTTCGAGTTCTGCGAACAGTCAAAGGAAATTATTTAGAAACTTTTTACTGGATAGCTCCAGCCGCTCATTTAGAATTTTATAATACGTTGGGGGTGAACTGAGGGTGTGAATATATATTTCTAGTTACTCTAAGAAGTCTATTTTCTTGCCTTTGTTCGTAGTACGTAATATCTGTAAGCTGTCAATGTTAAAAACAGAATGACCATATTGACTCATGTGAGTGGCTATTGCAGATTTATTTGAATTTTTTAGTGGAAAAGCACCCATGTCTTCACGTTATCTTATACTGAAGCTTCTGCCAGTCTGTTCAAGATAAAAGCTGGGGCAATTTTGGTGCTGTAGATAATGTTAAGTTGCAGTTGATCAATACATCTATATACCTGAAAATATCAGACATCTGAAGATGGGTGTGGTAACCCGTAACCGGTTATAGCACTAAAATAAAACGTTTTAAAAAGTATATGAGGCTGGTTAAGTCATTCACCAATTGTCATTAGCAGCCACAGGGTCCACAAGAACCAATACGGATATTCACAATATGTACAGAATAATAACAAAATGGTTCAAATGGCTCTGAGCACTATGGGACTCAACTGCCGAGGTCATTAGTCCCCCAGAACTTAGAACTAGTTAAACCTAACTAACCTAAGGACATCACAAACATCCATGCCCGAGGCAGGATTCGAACCTGCGACCGTAGCGGTCTTGCGGTTCCAGACTGCAGCGCCTTTAACCGCACGGCCACAGAATAATAACATTTTACGACTAAGTATCTTCGTATCCTTTGAGTTCGCTTCAGCAAAGTCTCTGTTCCGTTAGATAATTGAACTGTCTTTGATATAATAAGGCAAATCACTTGTTAATAATTATCATCACTTTAGAGCTGTTATAATATTAGTAGCGTTGTGCTAGTACGTAGTGGCTCACCGCAAGTCTTTTTAGATCTGGAGCGAACTGTGAGTGCGGCGTCTTAAAAAGACGAGCGCAGGGTTACATTTGCATGCAGAGATTTGAAACGCAATCTGAATACGGTGGAGCACGTAACTAGCGGGGCTCAGGGTAGTAGCTGATGGCGACCCGTTTAAAAGCAGCTTCCTCTGTGGAGCTGTGAGCGGCGCGCGGTGCAGGGTGTGCGGTATACACAGACACCGTCGATACTGTACCAAGCCTTACGCACCAAAAGCTTCACAGTCAAATACGACTGACGCTGTCGCTCTCAGCGGGAGGCAAAAAATATACAAAATGCCGCGCTTCGCTCTCACTGCCACTGAGGCTACACTGCAGCGTAACGCCGTGTCAGACAGAGCTTTCCGGCTCCACTATACGAGGCCGTTCAATAATGCAACACATTTTGTTTCTCGACCAGCTTCGGTTGAAAAAAAAATGTGGAATTTATTGTGGGACGTCGTGAAATATTCCCGCTTCATCCTGTAGTTTCATGAAGTTCCGATAGGTGACGATCCTATACGTAACTTACAAAATGACATCTGTAACGGAAGTGTGTTGGAAGCGGAGAGTTGTTATTGAACTTCTTTTGCCGAAGAAACAGAGCATCGCAGATATTCAAAGGCGCTTGCAGAATGTCTACAGAGACCTAGCAGTGAGCAAAAGCACGGAGAGTCGACATCTACATCCATACTCCGCAAGCCACCTGACGGTGTGTGGCGGAGGGTACTTTGAGTACCTCTATCGGTCCACCCTTCCATTCCAGTCTCGTATTGTTCGCGGAAAGAAACATTGTCGGTATGCCTCTGTGTGGGCTCTAATCTCTCTGATTTTATCCTCATGGTCTCTTCGCGAGATATACGTAGGAGGGAGCAATATACTGCTTGACTCCTCGGCGAAGGTATGCTCTCGAAACTTCAACAAAAGCCCGTACCGAGCTACTGAGCGTCTCTCCAGCAGAGTCTTCCACTGGAGTTTATCTGTCATCTCCGTAATGCTTTCGCGATTACTAAATGATCCTGTAACGAAGCGCGCTGCTCTCCGTTGGATCTTCTGTATCTCTTCTATCAACCCTATCTGGTACGGGTCCCACACCGGTGAGCAGTATTCAAGCAGTGGGCGAACAAGTGTACTGTAACCTACTTCCTTTGTTTTCGGATTGCATTTCCTTAGGATTCTTCGAATGAATCTGTCTGGCATCTGCTTTACCGACGATTAATTTTATATGGTCATTCCATTTTAAATCACTCCTAATACCAACTCTCAGATAATTTATGGAATTAACTGCTTACAATTGCTGACCTGCTATATTGTAGCTAAATGATAAAGGATCTTTCTCTCTATGGATTCGCAGTACATTACTCTTGTCTACATTGAGATTCAATTGCCATTCCCTGCACCATGCGTCAATTCGTTGCAGATTCTCCTGCATTTCGGTACAATTTTCCATTGTTACAGCCTCTCGATATACTACAGCATTATCCGCAAAAAGCCTCAGGGAACTTCCGATGTTATCCACAAGGTCATTTATGTATATTGTGAATAGCAACGGTCCTACGACACTCCCCTGCGGCACACCTGAAATCACTCTTACTTCAAAAGACTTCTCCCCATTGAGAATGACATGCTGCGTTCTGTTATCTAGGAACTCTTCAATCCATTCATACAGTTGGTCTGATAGTACATATGCTCTTACTTTGTTCATTAAACGACTGTGGGGAACTGCATCAAACGCCTTGTGGAAGTCTAGAAACACGGCATCTACCTGGGAACCCGTGTCTTTTTCGAAACCCTTGCTGATTCCTAAAGAGTAGATTTCTAGTCTCCAGAAAAGTCATTATACTCGAACATAATACGTGTTCCTAAATTCTACAACTGATCGACGTTAGAGATATAGGTCTATAGTTCTGCACATCTGTTCGACGTCCCTTCTTGAAAACGGGGATGACCTGTGCCCTTTTCCAATCCTTTGGAACGATACGCACTTCTAGAGACCTACGGTACACCGCTGTAAGAAGGGGGGCAAGTTCCTCCGCGTACTCTGTGTAAAATGGAACTGATATCCCATCAGGTCCAGCGTCCTTTCCTCTTCTGAGCGATTTTAATTGTTTTTCTATCCCTCTGTCATCTATTTCGATATCTACCATTTTGTCATGTGTGCGACAATCTAGAGAAGGAACTACAGTGCAGTCTTCCTCTGTGAAACAGCTTTGGATAAAGACATTTAGTATTTCGGCCTTTAGTCTGTCATCCTCTGTCGCTGGGCGAGACGTCTGTCTTCATCGCAAGAACGTCGCGCAAACCAATCCGATCTCCCGCGTGCCTGCAGCCACACACAGCTGTAAATCCTGCAGTGTTGAAACGTGCGGACACTCTCATTCGAGTTGATCAACAGCTCACAATCAAACACCACGCTGCTCACTGCTCACTGCTCGCTGTTCACTCGTCCACCAATTGGGGTACTCAGAAGTGTGCACCCGCTGGGTTGCTCCCCGCTTAACACAAGGCCATAAAGAACAACGAAGAACAATCTGTGCGGAATTACTTGCGCCTTACGATGTTGATCGTGACAATTTCTTGTCGAACATCGTCATAGGCGATGAAACTGGTTCATCACTTCGAACCGGAAACAAAAATTGAAACCAACTTCTTCTCCATGGCAACGCAAGGCCTCACACAAGTTTGCGCACGCGAGAGGAGCTCACAAAACTTCGTTTGACTGTTCTTCCTCACCCAGCCTACAGCCCGGATCTCGCACCTTCCGATTCCCATGTGTTTGCCCCGGTGAAGGACACACTCCGCGGAAGTAGTACATGGATGGTGGGGGAGGTTATTGATGGAGCAAGAGGTTCGCTCCTACGTCGACGAATAGAGTGATACCATGGGGGCACAGAGGCCCTCACAGTAAATTGAGGTAAGGCCGTCGCATGGAACGGAGATTTTGTTGTAAAGTAGGGTTTTGTGGCCGAATGAGCGGGAAATAATATGGTGTATTGGAGTCCTAAATAAAACCAACGTGCTTTCAGTAAAAAGAATTTTTTCAAATCTTGTTGACTACCCCTCGTACATAGGGACTTCAGAAAGTAAGGTACACATCTCGTCCGACGCTAATACCAATACACAAAAAGAGTAGCGCATTTTCAGCAGAGCATATGCTCCGAGTTTCCTGCACACACATTTCTGCTACGGTACGGATAACACGTGCTTCACAGTGGGGGAAAGAAATGGTGCAAATATTCGAAACGTACTCCAAAGATGAAGAACACGGAACAGTACGACTCTTGTGGTCAAAACATCTAAATTACATACATATTGAAGGTCAAAGGCTGTTGGTATGTGGACTAATTGAAATGTCGCGTCCATCCGTAGCGAAATGGTGCCAGCCGGGGTGGCCGAGCGGTTCTAGGCGCTACAGTCTGGAACCGCGCGATCGCTACGGTCGCAGGTTCCAATCCTGCCTCGTGCATGAATGTGTGTCATGTCCTTAGGTTAGTTAGGTTTAAGTAGTTCTATGTTATGGGGGACTGATGACCTCAGAAGTTAAGTCCCATAGTGCTCAGAGCCATTTGAACCATATGAAATGGTGCCCTGAAATCGACTGAGGCGTGGGTGAAGGTCAAGAAGTCTATATCTTATGCATGCGATTTAAATCTTTTCGGAAAGCTGGAATCACATCTGCGGGAAGGCGGGAGAGGATTTTCCAAAGATGAGAGGTTCTTGAATGGCTTAGTGACCAAGGCGCGGAGGTCTATCGTCGGGGGATTTAATGCTTGGTGCAACATCTCGACGGTTGTCTAGAGAGGCTTAATGACTCTGCTGAAACATAGTATATCTGTGTCGCTTTGAATTGTAGTGCAACAGTCAATAAAAGTTACTTGGCCTGCCATAATAAATAATGTGCAACTTACTTTTTCAAGTCCAACTACAAATTATATCTTGGTACCGAGCCCCACAAACAGCGAATTAACGATCGTAAAGCGACGACGTGTAGTTAAGACACGGTCTACCGAATGTAACGAACATCATGACATACTGGGTATCCGTATTTAAAGTTCTAGTTTCAAAACGCTGTAGAAAGAGAACCACTGCTCAGAATGACGTCAGATGTGAACAGCATATTATTGACGCAGACCGAAACGTCATGGAACAAAAAAAATTAACTAAAATTTGACCAACAGATACCACTGTAAACGTCAGAATATACACACTAACAGACCGCGTGAAAAAGCTCTTTCTCATCTTCTGTGCGGGACGCCCAGAATTCCTGTCTCCATGAAGGATCGCGCGCTGCTGGTAAAGATCTTATTCAAGAATGGTGACTGTGCACCAACAGCCCTGCAAAAGTTCCGGACACTTAGGTGTACTGGCCGTGCGGTTAAAGGCGCTGCAGTCTGGAACCGCAGGACCGCTGCGGTCGCAGGTTCGAATCCTGCCTCGGGCATGGATGTTTGTGATGTCCTTAGGTTAGTTAGGTTTAACTAGTTCTAAGTTCTAGGGGACTAATGACCTCAGCAGTTGAGTCCCATAGTGCTCAGAGCCATTTTGAACTTAGGTGTACGAAAAAAGGCATTGGTCTCATATCTGCTAAGGATCTGGAGAAAATAATCACAGAAATTGAAAAAAACAGGTTCTTTTGAAGTTCAGTGTGGCAGAGGGAGGAAAGCAGTCGAAGATGTGGCAACAGCGTTGCAGGAGGGATCGAGCTGTGGTGCGTATACATGCAGTGCAGGGTGTGCCCGAACGTTGGATATGTCTGCGAGTACGGTGCATAAAATCTTGTGAAACGTCCTGCATTGCAATTCATACAAACTCGCCCATGTTCAGGAAATGCTTCCTACTGACCTGCCAGCAACAAACGTTCGCTCTGGAATTCCTTGCTCGCATAAAAGTGGACAATGAATGGCCGTGGAAAATTCTGTGGACAGAAGAAGCCCATTTCCACTTCAAGGACATGTCAAAACGCTCAACTGCAGGATATGGGCAATGGAAAAAGTCCGCACATCAACCGGTACCATTTCATTCGTCAGAAGTGACTGTGTGGTACGGGTTGACGGCATTGTTTACCGTATGGCTCTATTTTTTCGTGGACTTGAGTCCTGCGTGTCCTCTTACCTGTACCGTCACTGGTAAACACTACGAGAATGTTCTGCCCACCAACATCATTCCTACCCCTCAACAGCGTGGATATGTGGGTAGGATCATTTTTATGCGGGTTGGCACTCCTCCGCACACTCCATAGCCATTAAAGCAACTGCTGCAGAGGCATTTCGGAAATGCTAGAATTATCAGCCGTCATTTCCCTACAGCTTGGCCGTCCCGATCACCTGACCTTAATCCGTGTGACTTCTGGCTGTGGGGTTGTCTGAAACATGTTGTGTTCAGTGCTCCAGTTACGAATCTAGAAGCACTAAAGGTGCGTAATGCGCAACGCATTCTGAACATGACCCCCGAGCCACTCCTATGTGTTGTGTAACATGCTGCTTCTCGATTTTAACTTATAGCAGAAAGCGGTGGACAGCATATTGAACATGTCTTGCGTCAGTCTCACGACTGCTAGAAACCGACGCCATTTTGTTTATGTGGTTTTAGACCTCAGGACAATTGAGAACCGATTTTTCCCATCCGATGTGGTACGACGTTGCCGCGGTGGATGAGCTTGCCTAACTAACAGCATCCCAACTGTTGACTGCCAAACTTGTGCTGTCATGCATACCGAATAGTATGGATGTGCAATTCAAACCATAGACCTTATACATATTGCGGTTAATCTGTCATTTGTAGCCAACCTAATTTACGTTAAAACGCTTAAAGTGCTATCTATTGATGAAATTTTCCGAATGTTTTCCCACGACTTTTCCCCTGTGTCAATAACAAGTTGCAGAAATTTGACGTCGTTCTGAGCAATTTCTCTCTTTCTATAGCGTTTAGAAAATAGAATTTTAATTATGGACACCCCGTGTTTATTTATGAGGGGTAGTCATATAGTTTTAATTATGGTCTCGAAAAATCAAGCTGCGACTTTTATAGTTGGCCGTTCTCTGCATATTCGCTCTTCATTGCGACGCGTTGTTCCAAGCGGTGGATGACTTGGCGGAAACCTTTGCTGTACCTGTTCAGGAAACGTTCTATCTAGAAAATTATCTCGTTGTCTTTCTTAAAACGCCATCTACGCAATAGTTACTTCATCCGAGGAAAGAGCCATGTCAGGACAACATGGGTGTGAGGCAAAACATCATAGCCGCGCGGGATTAGCCGAACGGTCTTGGCGCTGCACTCATGCACTGTGCAGCTGGTCCCGGCGGAGGTTCGATTCCTCCCTCGGGCGTGGGTGTGTGTGTTTGTCCTTAGGATAATTTAGGTTAAGTAGTGGGTAAGCTTAGGGACTGATGACCTTAGCAGTTAAGTCCCATAAGATTTCACACACATTTGAAGTTTTTTTTTTGGCAAAACTTCATAGCCCTAAGAAGCAGCATGTGTTACTATATCCTCTGTACAGTAAGTTGGGGCGTTGTCGTGGTGCAAAACGACCCCTGGACTGCTTCGTCTTGGCACCCCTCCCCTTACCCTGTGTAGTGGGGTGGCAAGACAGCAAAGCCACTCGGAGGTAGCCGAAAGGCACGCGTCAAGCTCACGCAGATTGGCATGAGGTCTGGAACAAGGTAAAGTAATTATCCTATAAAGAAAAGAACGTAGTTCTTGGAATACTTAACTTTAATCCACAATTGGAGAACATCGCTCTTGATGATACAAAAGTATATATAAACTGGTAATGCCGCCTTGCTAGGTCGTAGCAAATGAAGTAGCTGAAGCCTATGCTAACTATCGTCTCGGCAAATGAGAGCATATTTGTCAGTGAACCATTGCTATGAACGTCGGCTGTACAACTGGGGCGAATGCTAGGAAGTCTCTCTAGGCCTTCCGTGTGGTGGCGCTCAGTCTGCAATCACTGACAGTGGCGACACGCGGGTCCGACGTATACTAACGGACCGCGGCCGATTTAAAGGCTAACACCTAGCAAGTGTGGTGTCTGGCGGTGACACCACACCCCGTCAGGAGATTTCGGCAGTACGCTCATGTGGTGTATTACCCTCGAAAGGCATCAGTCAGTTCTCTGACTGCTCCGTTCATTTTCGCTTTATATGATACAAATTTGCAACACTCGGGCAACAGGTATAAAAATGATACTCGAACGTTAACAGAGACAGTTGTTCAAATCTGGCGTATCTACCCCTCTCTGACCTCCTTTTTGTCGTCGTAATGTAGTTGATTTTCCCACTAGAGGCATTGCATGGGAAAATTTTTATACAAGCAGTATGGGAAGGAGATTCCTACTCTCATCTAGAGAGGAGCTGTTGTTAGAGACGGGCAATCAGCCGCCCCGCGGTTAGCGAGGGCGTCTTTTGTAAGGCCGCACAAAGGAAAATCGTCTCTCCTCACGGCAACGTTACGCAAGTGGCGCCCACGCACACGCTCTGTAGAAGGGTGACGCACCAACACTTGTGCCCGTGGAACCGCATTAGGGGTCCGCTTCGTCACCATACATATACGGGGGGAAACGGGGTGTAAGTGCAGATATTTCTGCTGAAGACTGAGGACGGTGTAATGAATAACATTACATAATTACTAGTATTTACGTCATCTGCGGACTGCCAGTTATAGCCAGTACAAGTTGTATGTTTTTAGGACGGTTAGTACCTTCAGGTACATGTGGCAACAGCAAGCCACTAATGCTTAACTTCCCCTGGGCAGAAGGTCAGGTGTTAAATTATGGACGCGTGGATTCAAAACGGTTAGTCTATACTGACAGGCATAGTCCACTTGGTGAGTGCTCCAGTACGAACGCGCAGAAATCATCAAGTCGTACAATTTGTGACGTATTTGTGGGAAGACTGTTTGACGGAGAGAAAAAACAACCAACACAGTGGTGTGTGTAGACATTAAGGAGCCACATGTGCCGGCCGGGGTGGCCGAGCGGTTCTAGGCGCTACAGTAGAACCGCGCGACCGCTACGGTCGCAGGTTCGAATCCTGCCTCGGGTATGGGTGTGTGTGATGTCCTTAGGTTAGTTAGGTTTAAGTAGTTCTAAGTTGTAGCGGACTGATGACCTCGGAAGTTAAGTCCCATAGTGCTCAGAGCCATCTGAGCCACATGTAATATTATCTGCCCTTACAGCCGTTACACCTCGCATACGTTATGTTCTCGAAAATTGTGTAGTGTGAGGCTCAGGAGCAAACGTTGATGTGTCCTGTCTGGAGCCGCTCCCTGATTGTTGGTAGCGCTGCGATAAAGTCTCTCTTTGATTTTAATTTCCGATCGCAGTTATCCTAGACGATCATTGCCCAAGTATCTCTTAACAAAGTTGAAGATGTGGTGCCCAGTCAGAACAATTAGCTCCTTGCATGATTAAGTAAGGCTAAAATATACACTGACCATTAACGTGAGCACGTGTCAGAAGCCAGAATAACCCCTTTTAGCGCTGCAGACCACTGCGAGATGTCCAAGAAAAGAGTCATTGAGGTTGTGGAAGGTACCGACAGGGATGTGGAGCCTTGCTGACTCCAGAGAGGTGGCCGGCTGTGCTTGCTATCTCGGCTGAGGGACCACTGCGCGAATTGCCCGTTCTAGGTGGTCCCACAGAGTCTCGATTCGGTTTTAATTGGGGGATTTTGGTGGCCAGATGAGTGTAGTAAACCCATACTGTTGTTCTTCGAAATCACGCACCTACATCGCAAGGTGTGTGACGTGGTGCATTGTCCTGCTAGTAGATGCCATTGTACTGAGGAAAAACAAACTGCATATAGGGGTGGACATGATCCCCCAAGGATAGATCCATACTTGTGTTAACCGACCGTTGTGGCCGAGCGGTTCTAGACGCTTCAGTCTGGAACCGCGCGACCGCTAAGCTCGCAGGTTCGAATCCTGCCTCGGGCATGGATGTGTGTGATGACCTTAGGTTAGTTAGGTTTAAGTAGTTCTAAGTTCTAGGAGCCTGATTACCTCAGATGTTAAGTATCATAGTGCTCAGGGCCATTTGAACCATACTTGTGTTAACCACTGTGTCTTCCAGAATGACGAGATCAACAAGGGAATGCTACGAAAACACTCTCCAAACCGTAGTCTACATCTATATCTACATGGTTACTCTGCAATTCACACTGAAGTGCCTGGCAGAGGGTTCATCGAACCAATCCACACTCTAATGGCGAGTGGGGAAAAGGAACACCTAAATCTTTCCGTTCGAGCTCTGATTTCTCTTGTTTTATTATGATGATCATTTCTCCCTACGTAGATGGGTGTCAACAAAATATTTTCGCATTCGGAAGAGAAATTTGGTGATAGAAATTTCGTAAATAGATCTCGCCGCAAAGAAAATGGCCTTTGTTTCAGTCACTGCCACCCCAACTCGCGTATCATATCAGTGATACTCTCACCCCTATTACGCGATAACACGAAACGGGCTGCCCTTCTTTGCACTTTTTCGATGTCCTCCGTCAATCCTACCTGGTAAGGATCCCACACCGCGCAGCAATATTCCACCAGAGGACGGACAAGCGTAATGTAGGCTCTCTCTTTAGTGGCTTTGTTGCATCTCCTAAGAGTTCTGCCAACAAAGCACAGTCTCTGTTTCGCCTTCCCTACAATATTATCTAAGTGGTTTTTCCAATTTTTGTTGCTCGTAATAGTAATTCCTAGGTATTTAGTCGAATTGACAGGCCTTAGATTTGCACGATTGATCGTATACCCAAAATTTATTGGATTTCTTTTAGTATCCATGAGGATGACCTCTCACTTGTCTTTGTTTAGTGCCAATTGCCACTTTTCGCACCATACAGAAATTCTCTCTAGATCATTTTGTAATTGGAATTGATCGTCCGATGATTTTACTAGACGGTAAATTACAGCGTGATCTGCAAACAGTCTAAGGGGGCTGCTCAGATTATCACCTAGATTATTTATACAAATCAGGAACAGCAGAGGGCCTATGACACTACCTTGCGGAACGCCAGATATCACTTCTGTTCTACTCTACACTACGAACTGCGACCTCTCTGAGAGGAAATCACGAATCCAGTCACACAACTGAGACGATACTCTATATGCACGCAATTGAATTAATAGTCGCTTGTGGGGAACGGTATCAAAAGCCTTCTGGAAATCTAGGAATATGGAATCGATATGAGATCCCTTGTCGACAGCACTCATTACTTCATGGGAATAAAGAGCTAGCTGTGTTGCACAAGAACGATATTTTCTGAATCCGTGTTGGTTATGTATCAATAAGTCATTTTCTTCAAGGTGATTCATAATGTTCGAGTACAGTATATGCACCAAAATCCCACTGCAAATTGAGGTCAGTGATATGGGTCTGTAATTCAATGGGTTACTTCTATTTCCTTTATTGAATATTGGCGTGACCCGTGCTATTTTCCTATCTTTAGGAATAGATCTTTCGTCAAGTGAGCGGTTGTATATGATTGCTGAGAAAGGCGCTATTGTGTCTGCATACTCTGAAAGGAACCAGATTGGTATACCATCTGGACCAGAAGGTTTGCCTTTCTTAAGTGATTTGAGTTGTTTCGCAACACCTATGATACCTACTTTTATGTCACTCATGCTAACAGCTGTTCTGGTTTCGGATTCTGGAATAGTTACTTCGTCTTCTTTCGTGAAGGAAAACTGTATTTAGTAACTCCGCTTTAGTGGCACCATCATCGGTAACATTTCCATGGCTATCGCGCAGTGACGGTATTGACTGTTTTTTGCCACTGGTGTACTTTACATGCCACTTCCTCCATTCTGAACATTTCTCGTGATTGTTGCAGGGTGTTTGATCTCATACGTTTCACGCCGTACCCGCCAATGGCCATGCCCGATGAAGTATAAACGTGATTCACCTGAAAAGGTCATCTGTCGCCACTCAAAAAAATGGCTCTGAGCACTATGGAACTTAACATCTGAGGTCATCAGTCCCCTAGAACTTAGAACTACTTAAACCTAACTAACCTAAGGACATCACACACATCCATGCCCGAGGCAGGATTCGAACCTGCGACTGTAGCTTCGCCACTCAGTGTACATCCAGTTGCAGTATTGGCGTGCAAATTCCAGCCTTCGTCGACGACGAACAGCAGTCAGCATGGGTGCATGCATGAACTAGGGACCTGCGGTGGAGGCCCATACACAGCAACATTCGCTCAACGGCCGTTGAGGAGACACTGTTGGTAGCCCCATGGTTCATCGGGTCGCTCAGTTTCTCAACAGTTGCACGTTTATTCGCCCATACACATCTCCGCAGCCATCGTCATCTATGAAGCGAGGTGCACCACATTTGCCTTGGCGCCGGTTTTGGACAGTGCAATTTTATCATGCATGGTATACGTTAACCACTGCGGCACGCGAACGGTTTACAAACTTAGCCATTTCGAAAATGTTTTCATTCTTGGCCCGAAAGCCAATGATCATGCTCTTTATGATGTCAGAAAAGTCACTCCATTTCTGTATTAAGGCGAGGAGTGCACTATTTTTCGCGTTCATACATCTTACTCTGAGGTGACAAAAGTCATGGAATACCTCCCAATACCGTGTCGGTCCTCCTTTTACCCGGTGTAGTGCAGCAACTCGACGTGGCATGGACTCGACAAGTCGCTGGAAGTCTCATACAGAAATTCAATGCCGCCTATATCATCATCATCATCATCATCATCATGATCATCAGCCAATTCAATCATTAGATGATGTGGCCTCTTCGAGTCGTGGATTCAGGTAGGCTTTCAGAAGTCTTCTCCAAGTGGGACGGTCTTGGGCAGTTCTCTGCCAGGTGTTACCAGCGATCTTCTTGATGTCTTTGTCCCATCTGTCTGGTGGTCTTCCTCTAGGCCTCCGGTGCTCTCTCGGACTCCACTCCAGTACTAACTTCGTCCATCTGTTGTCTTTTCTTCTTGCGACGTGGCCAGTCCACTGCCATTTCAAGGAACCTACTCTCTCTAAGATGTCATTAACCTTCGTCACAGACCGGATGTCATCTGCCCTTTTCCTGTCCTTTCTTGTATAGCCCAGCATTGATCTCTCCATGGCTCTCTGTGCTGTCCTAAGTTTCCCTTTTGTGAATGAGTTCAGTGACCATGTCTCGCATCCGTACGTCATCACAGGAAGAATGCATTGATCAAATACTGCTTTCTTCAGATTTACTGGCATTTTTGATCTGAATACTTTTGAATTTTTCCCAAATGCTTGCCAGCCAAGCTTGATACGTCGATAGATTTCTGGTCTTATGTCTCCCTTCATATTTATAATCTGGCCAAGGTAGACATATTCACTGACCTCTTCTAGTAGACTGTCCTTGACTTTCACATCTCCAGCTGGGACCCATTTGTTGGATATTACTTTTGTTTTGGAAAGGTTCATGTTCAAGCCAACCAGCTGACATTCCGATGCAAGATCTGTAACTATATAGCCATCCATAATTCGGAAAGTGTTTCCGGGGCAGGTTTTTGTGCACGAACCGACCTCTCGATTATGTCCCATAAATTTTCGATGAGGTTCATGTCAGGAGATCTGGATGGCCAAATCATTCACTTGAACTGTTTAGAATGTTCTTCAAACCAATCGGAAATAACTGTAGCCCTGTGACATGGCGCATTGTCATCCATAAAAAATTCCACCGTTGTTTGGGAACATTAAGTCCATGAATGGACTGCAGATGGTCTCCAAGTTAGGTTGGTTGGGTTCTTTTGGGGGAGGAGACCAGACAGCGGGGTCATCGGTCTCATCGGATTAGGAAAGGAAGTCGGCCGTGCCCTTTCGAAGAAACCATCCCGGCAGTTGCCTGGAGCGATTTAGGGAAATCACGGAAAACCTAAATCAGGATGGCCGTCGTCCTCCCGAATGCGTGTCCAGTGTCCTAGCCACTGCGCCACTTCGCTCGGTGGTCTCCAAGTAGCATAACATAACCATCATAACTCTTTCCAGTCAATGATCGGCTCAATTGCACCAGAGGACCCAGTCCATTCCATGCAAACACGGCCAACATCTTTATGAAGCCACCAGCAGCTTGCACAGTGCCTTGTTGACTACTTGGGTCCATGGCTTCAAGGGGTCTCCGCTACACTCGAATCTTGCCATCAGCTTTTACCAACCGAAATCGATACGCATCTGACCAGGCCACGGTTTTCCAGTAGTCTAGGATCCAACCGATACGGTCAAGAGCCCAGGATATGCGCTGCAGGCGATATCATTTTGTTAGCCAAGGCACTCGCGTCGGTCATCCGCTACCATAGCCCAGTGCAGCCAAATTCGCCTCACTGTCTTAACGAATACGTTCGCCATACGTCTCACGTTGATTTCTGCGATTATTCCACGCAGGGTTTCTTGTCTGTTAGCACTGGCAACTCTACTCAAACGCCGCTGCTCTCGGTCGTTAAGTGAATGCCGTCGGCCACTACGTTGTCAGTGATGAAAGATATTGCTTTAAATTTGGTACTATTGGCACAGTATTGATACTATGGATCTCGGAATACTGAATTCCCTAACGATTTCCGAAACAGAATGTCCCACGGGTCTACCTCCAACTATGATTCCGCGTTCAAAGTTTATTAATTCCCGTCGTGTGGCCATAGTCACGTCGGAAACCTTTTCGCATAAATCACCTGCGTACAAATGGTAGCTCCCCCCGTGCACTGCTCTTTCATGCCTTGTGTACGCAATACTACCGCCATCTATATATGTGCATTTCGCAATCAAAATGGTTCAAATGGCTCTGAGCACTATGGGACTTAACAACTGAGGTCATCAGTCCCCTAGAACTTAGAACTACTTAAACCTAACTAACCTAAGGATATCACACACATCCATTCCCGAGGCAGGATTCTAACCTGCGACCGTAGCGGTAGCTTGGTTCCAGACTGTAGCGCCTAGAACCGCTCGCCCATTCCGGCCGGCTATCGCTATCCCCTAAGATAATATACCGTCCATTGTTACTGCGGTCACCTGCCGTCTGTAAGTGGTTTTGCACGCTGATATCGAACATAGGCGGTGGTCACATTAATATGATTGGACCGTGAACCACGACCGGTACAATTGTCTGTCTCAGCGCCGAAGGTTGCCTTCAGCAAGATTATTTGGAATGACGATTTTTCTTGTTTATCCTCTCAGTTCCAAGTCTTTTAATCGATACTAATGAGTAAAGTTGTTCGTCTCCCCCTCCGGAAGATCTGAGAAAACTGCATCCACATCAGAGTTACGTTCCTTTCCTGTGCCTTTGTCCCGCATCGGCGCAAGGTTGGCATTCTTATTAACATATTTTGCGTGGTTAATTTACGGTGCGGCCGAATACCCTCCTTGTCGCCACCCCATTAACCCCTCCCTCCGCCCCCTCCCAGAACAATGTCTACCCCAGCAGATTGTGTGAGTGTTATTCATGTGAAAGTGAGCGGAACCTTTCTAAATGTTTCCTAATCGTGTAACTCAGGCATTATTCACATAATGGCACGCGGGAAACCGCCTAAAAACAACATCCAGCCTGGCCGGCACACCTCGTCGTTAATCCGACAGGCGGATTCGATCCGCGGCCCATGCAGTTCGCCGTCCTGGAAGCGGCGCTTTTACACCCACGGCTACCGGGGAGCGGTGGTGGGGGGAGAGGCGGTAGTCCACATCTTAATTTACTTTCCAGTTGAAAAATCACTTACAAAAAATAAGGGCCAATGGAACGCGCTAGTTATATGTGTGTCTGAGAATACCAGATTCCACGAATCATATCGGCTTGTTGAGTGGTTTCTTTAAAAATTCTACCATGGATGCCACAGCACATGCCAAGTGTATAACTCTAGAAAAATGGACTAAAAATTATTTACATAGATAAAAAAAATTGTTCAAATGGCACTGAGCACTATGGGACTTACCATCTGTGGTCATCAGTCCCCTAGAAGTTAGAACTACTTCAACCTAACTAACCTAAGGACATCACACACATCTATGCCCGAGGCAGGATTCGAACCTGCGACCGTAGCGGTCACGTGGTTCCAGACTGTAGCGCCTAAAACCGCACGGCCTCACCGGCCGGCCCATAGATAAAAAATTAAATTACTTGAAACTACAACTGAAAAAAATATGAAGTTCGCAGTTTAGCACTCAGTGGTTTTACTCCCAGGTTCAATATCTTGAACAATATCTTGAAACCACACCAAAGGAAACACGTAATATGGCACATGGGAAAAATATGTCGTTTAAAGTGAGATAAGCTGCGTGAAAGTGACTTGTGGTGTAAGACACACAACATTTAAATAAGTGGCAGAATAACGACTTATATTTACAAGACGAAATTACAACCCGATTATCCGATAAACAAGAGTTCATTTGAAACGAAACTAAAACTCAAGAAGAGCAGCAGTATGAATTATCACATTATATCACAACAGGCTGTTCAAAAGCTTCCATCTTGTACATTAGACAGAGGACATGAATAACTGCTTGAATATGTCGTGTTCCTAGCCAGCGGGTCAGCCCCGAACGATCGACCATCAGAAGTGCCATGTGTGCCATGTGTGCCATGTGTGCTCGGAACCGCGTGACCGGAAAACCAGCGAAAGTACTGCCTAGCGTTTCAGTTGACATACCAGGGTTCAGATACACTAGCATCTCAAAAGAGACCATCACACGTTCACACAAGCAAAGATACAGAGCTTCCGCTCTATGCAGTCGACACGCTGATCGACAACCAGACCAAACAAGTGATAAATACAATGAGTATTGCAGATTCAGGAGGAACGAAAAGGCGCGTGTCATTAAGTAGCCAATACATGTCAAGATTCAGACAGGTCGCAATCCTCTGGTTTTCCTTCAACTCGAAGTAATGAATATTGCCGGCCGCGGTGGTCTCGCCGTTCTAGGCGCGCAGTCCGGAACCGCGCGACTGCTACGGTCGCAGGTTCGAATCCTGCCTCGGGCATGGATGTGTGTGATGTCCTTAGGTTAGTTAGGTTAAAGTAGTTCTAAGTTCTAGGGGACTAATGACCACTGATGTTAAGTCCCATAGTGCTCAGAGCCATTTGAACCATTTTAATGAATATTCTTCGAGTAGAACATATGAATCCTCTTTAAAAAAAAAATGGAATGAAAAGATAAATGTTCGATTTCTTCTATTCTAACCGCAAAAGTTTGATATCGGATTCATCGTATCTTCATCTTTTCAACATTTTTTTTCTGAGGGGGGGATTTAATTGCTGTAGCCGAAAAATATTCATTTCTTCTGATGAAAAGGAACGAGTGAACAGTACAGCAGGTCAAGGCGAAACTTCAGTATCTGAACATGCATTTGAATCATCATACGTAGTCTTCATGTGCTCAAAAGGTACTGTTTATAAGGATTTCTACATTTTCGAAATTCGCAACTGCGTTGTCTGCTTAATCTTGTTTTGTCGATGTAACTTTTTTACGATCTTATCTGTGTTAAAATTTCTTTGGACGTTACAAGGAACCAGCTGGAACCGGTATACTGGGTGCCCGTCTTCCAGTTCAGTGTTTGGATCTCGGAATCTTTCTGGGTGTAGTTAGATAAAAACTAAACTAAACTCTGCCCGAACAGGCTACAAAGGCCCAACTGTACCGACCGGCCGCTATGTCATCCTCAGGCCGAAGGCGTCACTAGCTCTCCCGGCCGCGACCTGAAGTCATATCTGATGGCTTACCACAACACCGCTGCACCTCTCCAAAACATTGAAAGAATGGGAACTCTCCCAGGTCGCCGCCATAATCTCCGACGATTGTCATCCGGGGAACTGCAGAATCGTTATTCATTTCTGAACAAAAAGTGATTAAGTTCACCATCAGACATGCTTCCCGACCACGGCACCAATCGAAACGCAGCCGTTTGTGTTGCGGCGTTAACGGCAGCCTACGCGTGGGACGGTAATTCCTTAGACCGACTGCTGTTAGTATCCGACCGATAGTGCGAGATGAGACAAAATGTTGCAAGGAACCCATTGCTTGCTCTCGGACGGCAAGCGCAGATGTGAAGGGGCTACGATATGCCTGGTGCACAATACGGCGATCCTCCATTGAGATGGTCAGACGGGATCAGCTAGAACCTTGACAACAAATACATCTGCCCTCAAGTTCTTGAGCGGTCCAAAATCGGGTCATTGTCACACCCGAATGGCCCACAAATTTGGAAATTGCATGATTCGACAAGCCGTCCAAACGAAGACCCACAATGAAGCCCCTATCAAACCTTGTCAGATGTTGATAACGCTTTCTCACACGAGTATGTCTCCGTTTCCTTCACAATGATCACTCAACATCTGACGTTCTTCGCCCCTTATATAGCCTACCAAGCCTGGTAATATCAATGAACAGGAACAACACTAATGCTCTCTGATGGCCGTTATAACTGTAACCATTTACACACCCACCGATGATGTGTTCGTGTAGGATGCTATACTGACATTTGACGGTGCCTTCTAGGAGGTACAGTTTTCTTCTTTTTTTGTCAGGAAGTATACGTAAGTGTATGTTGCCTGTTATTTGTTGTATATGAATTTTGTATTTTCTCGCTCGAGGTTTTTTGAGCAAATCCTAGCTAGCACCATCTGACACGAGTCTACTTTTGAGCTTCAGTCAAACTGAGTAGAATCTATCAGAACAGATCTTTTTCACATATAAGTCTTCATGCAAAATCGAATGTACTTCACCTTTCGATAAGGCTAATATTACATTTATCTCGTGATAAATCACATGACGATTCTCTTTAATCATGCTGCGCACAGTTTGTACGCTTTTTGGAAAAACAGGCGTTTCTTGTTAACCTTCTCGTAATTCACCACTGACTGCAGTTTTTTTCGGAATCTGATTGATTATTAAAAGCTAAATATATTGACTCGAGACATTGGTATTGAGTTAGAATATTACGAAAATCACAAAAAGTCGTCTTACAATAACCTTCAGGTTAAGTTTCTATTTTTTTACAACACTTTATTTATACGTTCACTGTAAACAAACTACTGGGCCAGTTCATGAGCTGTGATTGTCGTAAACAGTCCGCCGCTGTAGGTGAGGGATCTGTGCCCGATTCCCGGCACTGGCAGGGATTTTTCCTTGGGAGGAACACTGTTACGGAGTACGCTCGGCCTCATGAGGCCAGCTGAGGAGCTACATGGCCGATTAGTAGCATTTCCAAGGCCAAGAGACTAGGCAACGACTGGGAGAGAGGTGTGTTGAACACATGTCACTGCATACCACATCTGATGGCGCCAGCGACAGAGGATGACACGGCATTCAGCCGGTCCCGATTGGCCCGTCAGGGACAGAATGCGGAAATTTACCTTACTTTTAAAAATAGTAACCTTTAAAATAATAATAATAATAATAATATCGCATATCAGTAGCGTCCTATGGTAGGCCCCATCGTTCTTCTTTAAAACTGTAAGCAGCTCGCAGGTGCTGGACATTGATGGTGTTCCAGCGGTTCGAGAAAGTACTCTCTTCGCGATTTAGAAGTGTGGTGTCTACTGCAAAGCCACATTACGTTTGCTCATTGTTTGGATGTACTTTATATTGCTTCCAAAAAGTTTGGATGTCTGCCATACAAATTGTAGAGAGTGAGGACGTAGAGATTTTGTAACATGTCGAAAGTTGCGTCCCATTTCTAGATCAGAATCGAGGAGCACAAGTGCAATGCTCCTTACAAAATAAATCTTTGACAATACAAGACGATCGTTGGGGGAACTGTGTAGTAGTCTGCTTACATCAGACGTTAACCTATTTTCAACATGCACACTCGTGTTTTTGTATCTTTTTAGTCTTTATTTTATTATATGACTTTCATTTTCGTGACAAATTCCAGATGTTCCATGACGACTTGGATAATTTTTCCATTGAGTTTTTTCTTCCATAAGGGAGGCCAGATATCTGAAAACGAAAAATGATTTAGGTTTTACAATAATATAATATAGCTGACACATACAGTATGTGTAAATAAGAACATAAGTTGATGAATCAATTTTCGTTAAATTACGTTTTTCGTGAGAAAAACTCAGCTCTATTGAAGGAGAAAATGCATTTGTTTATGGCGTTGTTTGGTATGTAAGGAAAAAACATAATGGATAAGGTAAACAAGCTCTATTTATTCCCTTATTTATTGATTGATGTGTTTGTATCTATATATTTTCACTAGCGAAGAAATGTCGATGTTCTGAAATATTATTTCACTTCTCAGCACTTTCCTACGCAAAACTGATCAAGAACATCCGTTATGAAGCTTGTGTTGATCATGAATAAACTTTATTGTTGTTAGTTCCTCAAGTTCGATACTATACTCCGACTTTTTGTTCAAAATGGCTCTGAGCACTATGCGA
The DNA here is from genome assembly GCF_023864345.2 of Schistocerca serialis cubense. NCBI lineage: Eukaryota > Metazoa > Arthropoda > Insecta > Orthoptera > Acrididae > Schistocerca > Schistocerca serialis. Next base: position 221,374,521 of record NC_064640.1, read on the forward strand.
CTTAACTGCTGAGGTCATCAGTCGCCTAGAACTTAGAACTAGTTAAACCTAACTAACCTGCCCGAGGCAGGATTCGAACCTGCGACCGTAGCGGTCGCTCAGCTCCAGACTGTAGCGCCTAGGACCGCAAGGCCACTCCGGCCGGCCCCGACTTTTTGTATCGTGGATAGTATCTCAAAATCTCACTTTTACCGTTTGGTACTGGGCTAAGCGAATTGACGTAACGTGACATGACGTCTAGTGCAAATTCTGGGACATGTGTTGATTGGTAAGCTAAGTACCTACGCGAATATGGCCGCTACTGTAATATCTATTGCGACATCCCTTCAGGATAGCAACGGAGTCCACATCTCATTTAATCCTGCAGCAGATGCTATTTGTTTTTATTTTGGTAACAGGAATCTGAATTAGTACGACTGAATCTAACTTTGAAACCGACTCTGGCCGAGTACGAATAGTGTTCAGTTCTTTTTAATTTTATATGTCACAGATGAATCTATCTCCCAATTCCTTTTACAGTCATAATTTCATTTGATATTGTGTACGCTAACATTTTAGATCTTGTGAGCCTAACTTCTGTTGCTTTGATTTTTGCAAAATTTACCCAATCTTGTGTGATTTCTTGTGTCTGGTGTTAACAAAGGAACGACGTCACATAAAGCAGATATAAAGATACGACAAAAGCAACTTACTGTTAATGATAAGGGCATTCCTTGGAAATGTGCCGACGTAAAATAGCTTCAGAAACAAAGATAATTTCATAATCAGCACCATACAATAGACTGCAAATTTCGTGAATGAAAAAACTATATTCTGCAAACATGACTTTAACAGCAACTTTTTTGATGCACTTCTCTTACATTTAGCCATTTCAGACAAAGAGCAAGAATGCTAGTTAGATGTTTGCAGATATCTAGTTTCTGAAATGAACAAGAAAGCGTGTGCCGCAATACGTAAAAGGTTATACCTTTAAATGTAGTACACAGCTTCATAATAACATCTTTAAAAATTTTCTGTGTTTGATTGGTTCATGCGTATTATTTGTGCTTCATAGCGCCCTTGTATTAAGTGCTGTGATGAGCAATAATGTTACATTGTGCCGATATGTTATTACTTAGGTTTCTGGGGCTGTTTTTACGTTTCCATATTGCTAAGGGGTGTCTCTGACGTTAACAATACATATTGCACACAAAGTCAGTTTCGTTATCAACATTTCCAAGACAACACATAACAAGATACTTGCAAACACTTTAAAAATCTATCCATCTGTAGTGTGGAAATTTGATTCTACCTGATTATATGAACAACATAATCTCTTCTTATGCTCCGAACATGTTCTAGCACATTTGTGCCATCATCAACGGATCAGATCTGATGGTTCATAAAATCGTACCTTGTAAGCACAATGCCCTAAGATGTATGCTGTTCACTAAAATTATATATGGTTTATGTCTCTGACTATCTGCTAGAGACGAGCATACATACATATATATATAAGGACGAAGACAACGAGAATAAATATGACTTGCTGTATAATCATTTAAAGAAATTCCTGCAAGACCTAACATTCTAGAGTCTAAGACCCGAATAAAACATGTCCTCCTGATGATGGCACGAAACTGCTGAAACCTGTTTGGGCAAAAAGAACAGACTGTGTTGTTTGCAAAATCAAGTGCAACCCAACTCCCAAAATTTAGTCTGCAAATGCGACTGCTGTTAGAGCATCAAAAGCCAAATGATGAAGACCAACCATCTGAAAATAGATCCTTGGAACCTGAAAATGTAGCGTAAAGTGTTGTGTGGCTCATTTACCCCAGGCAAGATTAAACCTGTGTGTTTGTGTGTGCACGTGTGTGTGTCTCTTCCTTTTATTACTATAATTTAAAGCCCTAGCTAAAGCGAGGTCCTTAGAGACGGAACACTTGCTCAGATTTGACGAGACTGCGATACTGACTGGTCCGTAACTTTTTTTCGTGGAACCACATTCCCATTGCGTGATTTACGGGAACATCAGGCAACTTTAAGCAGGTTGGTAATCGAACTAGTATTTGCGTGCCCTCCAGTTACGAGGGCAGGCCTGCATAGGTAAGCTGTACCGTCGGAGACGATTGACCATTGAGACCTCTCCAGGTAACTCCTTGAGCTATCGGTCTGCAATATAACTGGGCGTCAGGTTATTCATACTCTCGAGATGAAATCTGATTGAGGTACAGTGGTAGTATTCATCCATCATTTCCTTCATATCATCAACGTTTCCGTTCCCATAGCTGCTTGTCTGTTGTAGTTATCATTATTACACCATTCATACCCCTAATTGTTACTAATAAGCACACAGGACAAATAATTAGTCAACCCTAGGAGACATCAAACCAATACTGCGTAACACCGCCTCTAGTCTTGACAGCTTCACTTAGACGAGAAAGAGAACTCACAAGATTGAAACGGTATTTCGTACCCAGCTAACCTTACTCATTAGTCATTAGATCCCGTAGAGCTCCCAAATTGCAGAGATCTACCTGGTGATTATAATTAAAGTGCTACCGCTCACGAAGTTACAGTGTGGACTGTAACTCTCGTATGGAAGCGAAACTTGATAGATATGGTAGTGCGTTAATGCGGAGCCGATATTCGCCGGAAAAACAGTTGTTCCAAATTTGGCCACCAGGTACAAATATGGCGTTGTATACTGTTTTTATGACCGTATGACACCCACGCTGTCAATTGACACGCCATAACGTGAGTGAACAGAATGGGTATAGAGAAGAGAGACCGTGCGCTATTAGTGAAACTGTTTTGTGTTAACGGCAGCAATTACAGTGCTCCACTGAGAGTATCACCAACTGAATGGTCTGAGGAGAGGCCCGATGTCATTAAATGGTTTAAAAAAGATGATAATGAAAATTCAAAACACGGGTGAGCACGAGGAAAAGGAAGGTATTCTATCCCGGTGGAAGTTATTGAGGAAGTTGCTCACCATGCAGAATGTGCCCGAGGTAGAGTTAGTGTTCGTCCAGTGTAACGAGAATTGTCCATCCTATGGTCAGCAGCATGGAAAGTTTTCTGGTCTACTTTACACTGGTACCCGTAAAAGATCCAGACGATGCAGCATCTGAAACCTCATGATCCGCAGCAACATTCGGAATGTGCTCATCGGTTTCTGGCACGGATCTAATTTGATGGCATGTAGCCGGGGAATATTCCATGGAGTAACGAGGCATATTGCACACTGCAGGGCGCAGTGATTACACAAAACTGCCGAATTTGGGTTACTGTTAAACAGCGTGTTCAGCACGAAGAGCCATTGTACTCGCCGTATGTGATTGTGTGGTGTGGATTCACAAGCACCCTTGTTATAAGTCTCTTCTTCCTTGAAAATAATACGCCCTGAAGGCCTGTCAGGTGTCCCGTGATGTCAGCGTATTAATCGAGAGCTCCTTGTACAGCGTGTGATTTCTACTTTGGAAGAGCGCAGCTGCATGGAATCCATTGTTTTCTTTGAAGATGGAACAACACCTCATGTCGCTCGCCCAGTGAAAGATCTGCTTATTGTAAGTTTCCACAAATGTGTTATCTGCGAAGGCTTTACAATGCATGGCAGGAAGATCACCTGATGTGAATCCATGTGACTTTTGGGTCAGGGTATATCTAACAGAACGGGTTTACCAGGGACACATGAAGGCTAGTACACAGGAACACGTTGGTCAGATTCTATCGGAAATGCTGCGAGCAAATGTTAATCACTTTGTTTTACGGATGCAGCATCTCGTCGCCCCCTCGGTGCTCATATTGAACAAGTTGAGTAAGCAACGGTTAGTAACAAAATCAACATTATGGCGTTCTCACTTGTCTGACCTTTCTACCCATGTCCCATTCCTAATCTATTACATAAGGAAACATTTTTATAAGTATTTCTCTCATTCACAGCTCCAGATTTGCACCTGGTGGCCAAAATTGGAACTGACTTTTCTTTCCAGCGTAGATCGGTTCCGCTTTAACACATCAGCATATGTACCAAGTTTCTCTGCCATACGATAATTACAGCTCACACTGGACCCCTGTGAGTAGCCTCACTTTAATTATAACCACCCAGTGAACTGCTCCGTTTCATCCACAGTTCTAATAGTATATTTTCTGTGCTGTTAAGACCGGGAGATTTTACAGACCAACCGAGGTGCAATAGGAAGCCCCATTGCTCTTCAAACCAGGAACTCATACGTGCTGCCATGTGAGCATGGCTGAGGTCATCTTGAAATACGAGAGTGTCCATACCATACTAATCATGAACGTGTAGAAGAAAAAGCAATACCTGGTGAACGAGAATGTTGATGTAAACAATCTGGCTCATTTTCACGTTCAAAAACAACCCCAGACATCACAGAGCAATCTCAAACCTGAACTGCACACGCCACACAGCACGAATTGAACGCCTCTTTGGGCATCAGGTGCACCCGATGACTTGCATCATTTGAAAAGTGGCAAAATCTCAACTTTCTGGACCGCACTATACGTCTCGAGTTAGCTAATGTGCAGTTTCTGTGTTAATTGGCCCATTGAAGAGCTGCAGCATTATATGCTACTATGACAAATGTTTTTGTTGAGTTTTATCCAAATTTTCACTGCATGCAGTTCCCTTCACAAAGTTCACTGGGAAACTGAGATGGTCCTACGGTCACTCACGGTAGCAATTCTAGTCATGTTTGGCAGCGATTGTCACTGACAAGGCGTCACACTCCCCTCCGTTCCCTCTTGGTTAGCTTTTTACGACAACTGCTCTTACACCGTGTTGCACGGTTGCAAGTGACACACACGTGCCTGCAGGCGCGTTGGACAAACCCCGCCGATAGACCAACAAATTTCATTCAGGCTGTGGTCATAGACACTTTCGAAAACGATAGCTCCATTCTGCGACAGGCGTTCAATAAGTAATGCAACACAATTTGTTTCTGAAAACAGGTTGCTTTTATTCAGAATTCCAATACACCATATTATTCCCCAGTCTTTTGGCTACAAAACCTTGTTTTTCAACGTAATCTACGTTCAGTGCGACGCCTTACGCCCCCCTGTATACCCTCTTGGCACCATTCTGCTAGTCGATGACGGGGTCAACGTATCGCTGCAGCAATAACCTAATCATCCACGTAATGCTTCATTGGGCCAAACAGACGGAACTTCGAAGGTGCGACATCCAGGCTGTAGGGTGGATGAGGAAGAACAGCCCAATGAAGTTTTGCGAGCTCCTGGTGTTCTCAGGCTTGTATGAGCCCTTGCGTTATGAGCCCTTGCGTTGTCATGGAGAAAGATAAGCTCGTTTGCATTTTGGTGGTGACGCAGGGTGCGATTTGTGCTTTTACCAGTGGGGGGGGGGGGGGGGATGTCTTAGGGGGTTAGTGGAATTATATATGTTACTAGCTTGGACTGTGGGGTTACGCATGGTTAAACAGCTATTTATAAATAGATGTTAATGCCGAAATTCACTATTGACGCGTATACAGTATCAGAAAAGCCATCCCTTGTTATATCTTGAAAAGTACATTATAGGTAAAGCTTATTTACAAAATCATCTACATACGGGTAGAGGCACATTTGTGAAAAGTTGTACTTATTCTGATGACAGAAAACTGAAACATATTAATAGTAAGACTTATTAAAAATTTTCAGTGTTCGGCTCCACAAATTTAAATTATTTATAAAGTTTGCCTCCATTGCATGGGAAATAAACATCCCAGGTTGGGATGCATAAACAGAAACCAGAGGAGGGGATGGTCTGATGCAGAGGGGGGGGGAAATCCCCCCATCCCCCCCCCCCCCCCCTGCAAATCGCACACTGCGGTGACGGGTACACTGAAGTCTTTTTTTCAGTTTCCCAAGGGTTGCCCAATACATTTCAGAGATGATCGTTGCATCATGAAGGAAGACATCAAACAGAATAACCTCTTCAGGCTCCCAGAAGACAGGCTGAGTGTGCTTATTCGAACTTTTTCTTCAGAGGTGTGACGCCACTCCATGAATTGCCGTTCTGTTTCCGGTTCTAAGTGATGAACCCACGTTTCATCGCCTGTCAAGACTTTCGACAAAAATTGTCACGGTCAGCTTTGTAACGTGCAAGCAATTGCTCACAGATGGTCCTCCGTTGCTCCTTATGGTCCGCTGTTAGTCGGCGAGAAAACCAACAGTGAACGAGTGTGTCGGCACTTGCGATGGTGACAGACGCCTCGCCCAACGACTCACCGTGCTTTTGTTCACTGCATGCCCCACAACAAATTCCACAATTTTCAACCGAAAATGACCGAGAAAAAAATGTGCTGCATTACTTATTTAACGCCCCTCGTACATCCTGTCACGTCTGTACGTCGACGTGTATATTTGCAATGATTCTATACAGTCGACTAGCAAATACACACCTCTTCACTGTCATGACTGACGTCGGCGGGGGTAGTCCCGTGACCGCCTGGTACCAATTCCACACCGTCTACAGCGCTCCAAATGGAACCAGTGAGCTCTTTCAAATGGGTAACTAATATTTTGTCCAGTGAGCTTATTTATGCCGCCTCTGCAAGACACGAGGAAACGAGCCCCGTTCCTGTAACACGAGAATGCAGCGTGGCGCGCAAACTGAGTGTAGTGTGTGGTGTGGTGGCAGCGGCGAGCCTGTTGGAGGACCTGGCGGAGGAAGTGAAGCACGTGACGCACCTGCGGCGCCACCACCTGCACCTGCTGCTGACGCCGCCGCTCACGTCGTGGCGCGCGCACGGCGTCGGGGACCTGCTCGTCGCCTTCCCGCTGCTCGCCCTGCGCTGCAAGGTACGTCGCGCGGGGGCTGCTACCCAATCAGGTTGCAACACCAGCAAGAAAGCACACAATGATGTTTCACTTATAGTGCATGTACTGTATACACTGATCAAAAGTATACGGCCTTACCTCAGTAACGCGGAAGTACCCACTATACGTCACGAGAGGTGGGGAGTATTGGGTTTTGAGCAGAAAAGCAGTAACAGCAGAATGGGTCGGTCAGTAGGCCTCAGTGACTTCGATGATGATGATTGGTTTGTGGGGCGCTCAACTGCGCGGTCATCAGCACCTGTATAAAGTCCCAATTTTTACATAGTCCAATTTTTACGCAGTCCAATCTTGCCACTGTCACGAATGATGATGATGATGACGATGATGAAATGATGAGGACAGCACAAACACCTAGTCCCTGGGCAGAGAAAATCCCCAACCTGGCCAGGAATCTAACCTTGGACCCTGTGATCCAGAACGTCAGTGACTTCGAATGTGGTCTAGTCACTCTGGATCTCACCTGACTGACAAAGCCATCAGGAACATGTCAACCATTCCAAAGCTGTCCAAGTCGACTGTTGGCCAGGGCCGGCAGGGGTGGCCGAGCGGTTGTAGGCGCTACAATCTGGAAGCGCGACCGCTTCATTCGAATCCTGCCTCGGGCATCGATGTGTGTCATGTCCTTAGGTTAGTTAGGTTTAAGTAGTTCTAAGTTCTAGGGGACTGATGACCATAGATGTTAAGTCCCATAGTACTCAGAGCCATTTGAACCATTTGAACCATTAGTGACTTCACCGTTGTTATCGCGCAGTGAAGGTATTGATTGCGTCTTGCCACTGGTGTGCTTTATGTATGACCAGAATCTCTTTGGGTTTTCTGCCACATTTCGAGACAGAATTTCGTTGTGGAAATGATTAAAACCATCTGGTATTGAAGTACGCGCTATATTTTGAACTTCTGTAAAACTTTGCCATCATGGAGATTTTGCGTTCTTTTAAATTTGGCACGCTTTTTTCGTTGCTTCTGCAACAACGATCTGACTCGTTTTGTGTACCATGTGGGATCAGTACCACGCGGCCCAAATTGCCGTCCTCTATTCTTCTAACCAGAACATCCAGAAAGGGGAGCACTCCCTCCACCTCGACTTCCATGGTGAATTTGAAGTTCTGGTGTGAGGAATTGAGGCGTGTAAGGAAGTCATTCAGCTTGTCTCTTCCATGTGGCCATATGACGGAAGTGTGATCTGCATACCGGAAGAAACAGGTAGGTTTCCATTGTGCTGATTCCAGGGCTTTCGCCTCGAAAAATTCCATGTACATATTGGCGACAACTGGTGAAAGAGGACTCCCCTAGGCTACTCCTCCCGTTTGCTCGTAGTAGACACCGTCGAAAAGAAAGTATGCAAACGTCTAGACGTCCCTAAAGAGGTTGGTCGTCTCTGCGTCAAATTTCTGGCCAGCAAGTTCTAAGCAGTCTTGTAAAGGCACTCTGGTAAATAGGGAAACGACGTCGAAAGTCACAAGGACGTCGGTATCTTTAAGCTTGAAGTTGTTATGGCGTCCAACAAAATCCAGTGAGTTGCGAGTGTGATGTGAGCACTTCCCGACGTAATGGCCAAGCAAATCCTTTGAATTCTTAGGACGTGAGTATGTCAGAGCACCAGTGTTGCTGACAATGGGACATAAAGTTACCCTATCCTTGTGAACCTTCGGCAGTCCACAAAGGTTTGGTGGAATTGATGCTCTTTGTCTTAGCTTCCTAATAACCTCGTTTGGCAAGCCGGATTCTTTGAGAAGCGCCATGGTCTTCCTCTCCACCCTCTTGACAGCGACAGTGTCGATCTTCCGATATGCACTGTCTTCTAACAGGCCCCGCATTTTCTCCATGTACTTCTAGTGAGATAGGACCACAGTTTCGTTGCTCTAATCGGCTGGTAAGATCACAGTTTCAGGATATTCTCTTAGTCCCCTTATGTCTATCCTTCCCCTGCTAGAGATGTTCGGTTTCATAGATTTTGTTTGCGTGAGAGCACGACAGGTTTCGCGACATACTTCTTTTACTGTTTCACGAAGAAGTCGTGCTGCTGCCTGTTCAACTGAACTGATTATATTCGTGACAGGGGCAGATTTAGTAGCGGGTGCAAAATTCAGTCCTTTCTTAAGAACTGACATCGCACCCTCATTCAGCTGCTCGCCCGTGATATTGATGATAGTCTTTCAGAGAATATCATGAGGTTGCCTCTCAGATATACAATCGAATTTCGATGTCTGGTGTCCGGTGGCCCTTCTTTGCGCAGAGTCTGTTATGACCAATGTGACACCATCAATCCAGTCCCACGTCCAAGAACTGAACTGGTTGGCCAGCTGTAGATGTAATTTGTAAAGCGCTTTGTTGGTCAGGTCCAGGCACTAGCGAGTACAGCGGACTCTCTCACGTACGATGGCTGGGCTGGTACGTCTCCTGATTCTTCAGGTTGCCGCTGAGTCGATATGATGACAGAATCCTTATTCTAAGTTCCTCCAGCAGAGTTCAAGACATCATCAAATAGTTCAAATGTGTGTGAAATCTTATGGGACTTAACTGCTAAGATCATCAGTCCCTAAGCTTACACACTACTTAACCTAAGCTATCCTAAGGACAAACACACACACCCATGCCCGAGGGAGGACTCGAACCTCCGCCGGGACCAGCCGCACAGCATCAAATAGTGCAATTGAAAGTAGAGCTAGTTGTCTTAGCCTTCGACTCTCTCGTAAGCTCGTCGCATACTCGCAACCATTACGTGCAGTGGGACAGACATCTGGTGCAGCAAGCCATCGACGTCCCACTGTGCGTGTGCTGCTCGTGAGATCGTTGACAATCGACTGTTGTCATAATGCTACGCTCGACGGAGGACGTTTTGAGAAAGTTAACTGAGGAGACGTACTTTCTACTGAATAGACTCGGAATAAGCAGGGGTAGTTCCAGCTGCGATAATTTCAAGTTGCTGGTTGTTTAATTTTTTAATGTCCAGTGAACGAGGTGCCCAAACCAATGTTATTGGATTTTCCTGGAGATTTTTCGTTGACTCTTACAACCATCTGAAATGAGAGTCAATTAGTTTATTTCAAAATTATTATAGTTTCTGAACAGTAGCATGCTAAAATAATAAAAACTGGTGGACTTCTTTGTCTCATTATCTTCATTAAGTTATCTCGATTCCATATAAAGCTAAAAAGTTCAAATACGGACAAAGGAGCGAGCATATCGTCAGACATTGTGTTAAAGAAATTCTAAAAGATGAACTCAAGGGCAAAATAAAATTTGATAACAGTTCTTAGAAAAAGCTTTCCTTCGATTTCATCGATAATTTGAATAACAATTCTTATTTACCGATGAAACTGTCCACCAACTTTCGACTTGGACCATTATGGGAAGAATCAACACAATATTGTCGTCTACGTTTTTGTCTTGCTGCTTTCTCGTTTGAGAAAACTTGCATTATTATTTTGAAATGGTAACAGAACGAGATAGGGAGCTCTATTCGACAAAACGAATATACAACACTATTTTTAATTTCAGATGGTGGCTAAAAGCAATAATTTTAGTCTTGTGAGGCGTTAAGTGCAGAACAGCAGGATACGAAGCGTTACTCAAATGCCACAGACTTGAAGAATATCCCATAAAGTCATAAAAAGGTTCAAATGTGTGTGAAATCTTATGGGACTTAACTGCTAAGGTCATCAGTCCCTAAGCTTACACACTACTTAACCTAAATTATCCTAAGGACAAACACAAATACCCATGCCCGAGGGAGGACTCGAACCTCAGCTGGGACCAGCCGCACAGTCCATGACTGCAGCGCCATAGACCGCTCGGCTAATCCTGCGCGGCAAACAGTCATAAAATAACTTCGTAAACTGAGTGTGACTACAGTACACAAAAATTTTGCTTCTGGGCACATGCTCATCGAACGAAAAGCGTGACTGCTTTCTGATGCAACGCTGTTTGTGAGCAAGAGGGGAAGAAAATGCAGAGATGAAAATATTATAAGAAAGAAATAATATATTCACTAAGTTGTATTTACGAAGCTTGGAGTTTTAATTGCAGTTCCTTCACTACATTAGCCGTTTCCCTTTCCGCTACGACCGAGTGTGTTGTTCATACTCGAATTTCTCGCTACCCCAGCAGAAGCAATTGTCAAGATCACGAGTAACGACAGAGCTTGATGCGCGTGCCGCCACTTCTAGTTCTACGAATACACGATTAAGTTTTTAGGTTATTTGGGGGTACGCTCTCTGTAACCGCTGCACCCGGTGGAAGGACCCTTTGCAGTCGGAACATTTGTCATCGACGGGAATTCTCGAAGCCCTCCTACTGGACCTGTAACAAACTAATTTTACATAAGTCATTTTCAATATGTTTTCTACCAGCATACGTAGGATAATTGAAAAATATTAAGTTCTAACAAAATGGTCACGCGTTGAAGCAAATGCTACATTTTTTCGCCCAGAATATTGATACACGAGTGTGCACCGAAAACAGGCTCTTGAAGATATTGCAAAACGGGTGCGTACTCTGACAAAGAATTCAGTTTAGAATGCCAGCATCAAAGTCCGATCAAAATCTTATGTACCGTTTCAAATTATGTTTACCACCAATCTGAAAAATATGGTTTCGAGAGATACGTGTTTAAAGTTTTGGATTATATTTGTTGTAGTTATGTTAAACACACCTCCAGTCAGAGATCTCTGGACCATACAGCAATTTTCCCAGATCCAGATAGAGGCCTCCTCCACCTTCTCCATGGCTACGGTGGACCAGCGGGACTCTTTGGCAACTTTTGTTATCCATTGCTCTGTCCGATAGATTCACTTTTAGTCCGATTTTGGGCAGAAATTGTAACAGGTTGGTTCGATCTTAAGTTCAGGCACATTCGTAATTTCCATAGTGGCTGTTGAACCGTCGTTGAAATTAGATGTCTACTATTTTTTTCCCCATTGTGAATGGTTTTCGGAGACACCTCTTCACAGATTGCCTTGCAACTCGACAACGGAGTTTCTGGCGAACTTTGGATGAACACTACAATAAAATAGAAATCCTAAAGAACATTTTTAAGCTTAAAAATAAAAAATCAGTTTTTTTAAATTTTCAACCAGAACTACCGCTTTGGTTGATACTGTTAGTGGCTGTTGTCGTGGAGAATGTTCCACACGGTCGTCTGGCCTATACCATGCTGTCTAGTGCTGATATCGAACCCACTGTCAAAGATCGTTTCTTCAAATGTGTGTACTTCCCTTCGAACATATTTCCAGTCCTATGTCCAAATGACCTTTATCGGTCCTTGTCCTAACAGGGGCCGTTTCCTGGAGTTTGTCCTCGTTTAGCAAAATGAGCCTGTATACAAAATGTTGCCCTACGTACTGTGTATGGTTGTGCCGAAACGCTGATCATTTGCACATCCAAGCAAAGAGTACACTTCATGCCAATTTCAAGTTGTGTCCCGTCTTCATGGAGTGAATAATGTAATGGCCAGTTATGGAGTACGAACACCGACCTACATCACAGAGCATAAATGTCAGTAGAGTGAGCATTCACATGCGCGTAACGAGGGTTCTGTCCGCGAATTCTCCTGCAGCTCAAGTCGCGTGTATTTTAGGCCGTATAGCGCTTAGCGTATTACGGGCATTGTTACTTCGCTGCTACAGATAGATCACCTTCAGAGGTACCGCGAAACTTCGTATACGCATTTGTCAGAGCTTATTAAACTGATACCAGGAACTGAAGCTGCCTTAAAGATTTTAAGAGCGATGGCATTGTGCTTTTTCGCATCAAGATCATAGCTCAGATATTCCACTTCATTTACGTTTTTAATGGGATAAGAAGTGACAGACAACAATTTTTTTACGTTTTGTATTGCGATTATTCATATTGTCGATTCTAATTAATTCCGTTACAAGGACACTGTAGACGACGCCAAAGTGTCACGAAGAAACAACGCATCTGGAACTATCGAAATTGTTACGGTAAATACGGTAAGCGATTTGCATCACCTGCTTGTCCATTATTATTTTCTATTCTTCTTTATTTACCCTTCTCATTTTTGTAGACAAGTAATATATCTGTAACTTTTTTCGCCTTCCCATCAGAAAAGTAAAATCATACACTTCACAATCCGCCCCGATAGCTGAGTGGTCAGCGTGACGGATTGCCGTCCTACGGGCCCGGTTTCGATTCCCGGCTGTGTTGGGGATTTTTCTCCGCTCAGGGACTGGGTGTTGTTGTCTTCATCATCATTTCATCCCCATCCGGCCCGCAGGTCGCCCAATGTGGCGTCGAATATAATAACTGCACCAAGGCGGCCGGACCTGCCCCATAAGGGGCATCCCGGCCAATGACGCCAAATGCTCATTTCCATTTCCATACACTTCGCACAAAAAAAAAAAAAAATACAGCATCAATGCTTGAATTTCGGACTAATAGAAGAAGTGACAGCTAACAATAGTCTTCTATTGTACTCATTCACATAGCCGAAATTGTTCTAATTAATTACGTTACAAAGACACTGCATACGAAACTGTCTCACGCGGAAATACTTAGATACACACAAGGGTATGAGAACCTGCATAAACTGGAGGAAATTAATCAGACTACCATGTATGTCTGGCATTTTACTCAAACACACTTGCAAATTTATCTAGTACTTCTCTTGTAAATACATGGCCATAAATAGCAGATTTTATTCCTACAGTGCAAGACTTCGTAATGTCATGTCCCGATATTTTTCAACATGAAAGTGCCTCATATCAGCATGACATTTACAATTACATATATTTATTGTACATACCCATGAAAAATAACAGATCCTCCTTTCACATACTTCTCTTTACATTTGTGGCAAAGACAATACTGGACCATAGCTGTTACTAAAACTCAAACGTGCAGAAACGTATATAAAACAAGGCGAATACGTGCAGTATTCAAATTTCGGCATTACCGCAAACTGTAGACACAGTGTAGTCCCAAAATCACGTGACTAGCTCGGTATGCTGTTGATAACAGGCGCAGTAGACTATGCTCACTCCATAGGAACACATACTCTATGACATATACCAACGATCCAAAGCATTATGACCATCTGCTTAGTAGCGTACTGGTTTACATTTGGAACACAATACAGCAGAGATTCTGCGTGACATGGATTCAATAAGTCCTTGGTAGGGTTCCAGAGGTACACGGCTCTAGATTTCTAGGTTGGTTGGTTGGTTGTTTTGGGGAAGGAGACCAGACAGCGAGGTCAACGGTCTCATCGGATTAGGGAAGGACGGGGAAGGAAGTCGGCCGTGCACTTTGAAAGGAACCATCCCGGCATTTGCCTGGAGCGATTTAGGGAAATCACGGAAAACCTAAATCAGGATGGCCGGACGCGGGATTGAACCTTCGTCCTCCCGAATGCGAGTCCAGTGTCTAACCACTGCGCCACCTCGCTCGGTCTAGATTTCTACGTACAGGTCATACAGTTCCCGTAATTTACGGACCGATGGTTTGCGGACGCGGAGCTGCGCCTGGTTGCGACGCAGATGTGTCCCATAAGGTTCAAATCAGGTGAATTTGGTGGCCAAGATACCAAACTGAGTTTACAATCATACTCGTCAAACTGCTGTAGCACGATTCTGGTCTTTCGACACAGACCATTATCCTCCTGGTAGATAAGCTCACCAGACAAAAAATTAGTCACCCCTACAGAAATCATAACAAACACCATTTAATTCCACGTAATGCCGCACGTGGACTTGATAACCGCCCGAATTCGCTTAGGAAACGAGTCCATAAGGTTATGCAGGTACATCACGTCCAGGTTAAGCCACTCGCCGAGGATTTGATAACCCAGTTCCACCAAATGGTGGAGATACTGATGCCGGCGTTTTAACGGTTGTTCCAACATGTCATGCAGATCCACTATGGGGTTCAAGTAAGGTGATTTTACAGATGAGTAAAGATGTTCTGTGTTCAGAAAACTAGTTACACATTCTTCCAGCCCAATGAACTCCATTGTTGCTGTCTTGAAAAATAGGGGTGTCAATAGCATATCGATAATGCAAATGTTGTGACTGAAAGGTAACATCCGATCATTCAGAATGCTTACATAAACATGCTGCTTCATGTTAGCAGTCACCTCAGGGATTGGGTCTACTTCATGACAAGAAAAACACCCCCAAAATATTACCGATCCACCTCTGACTTGAACCTGACCTTGCACACATTCAGGATGAAATGCTTGATTTGGCCTTCTGTGCAGTCGACGACGTGTGTTATTTGAATATAGGCAAAAACGTGATTTGTCAGACTACGTTACGTTCCGCAAGTCAGATATTGCCCACATTAGATGATTTCCGTCCCATTTAAGACGCGTAGCTTCATATGCCAGTGTGAGCAATGGCCCCTTGTGATGTGGTCGACTCCAAAAGCTCATTGCACGCTGTTCCCGTCGTAATGTTGTCTCGTTAATAGGTGAGATTGGACCTTCATTCACTGACTGCAGCGATTCCTGTTGGGTTTGGGAGCGATTGTGATTCACAAGCTGTGAAACACCTCTCCACTCCCTCTCAGTCAGGATCTTTTTCTGACCACAATACTGACGCGTTACGGGGTCACGGGTGCTACACCACTGCTTGTAGTCTGCCGCGAAAGACCAAGAAATTCACCAACTTCACACACCGTATAGTCATTGCCACGGCCAAACACGATTGCTCCTTTCTGCAACTCTGTTAAGTCTTCACATTTAGCCGTGTTTACGTCCAACGTCAGCTTGAAACATAAATGTCTCACTGATCGTAACTGCCTTAGGCCGTATCCTACATGAGCGACAGAAGCGAGTGACAGTGCGCGACAGCTTCGGGTGACAAAACACAACTGCAGGTGTACTTAGGGAAGTGTCCTACGTGAGCGACATGTGTGTCGCTGCCTGTCTCCCACTGCAACTAGCGACGTTTGAATTCAAACGTGTTTGAATCTTGTCGCTGCAGCACACGTGACACAGAGCGACAGCCACGTGTCTTCTTTGCAAAGCAGTGGAGCGGACGCGACGGCAGTTATGAAATACTTAACATCCGATTTTAAGAAAACTATTCGGTGAAAAAAACTGATTCTTCCGCAACCTATAGCCTGATATCCTTAAAGGATAAAGGTCAGAATTTATTTTCGTTATTCGTCATAGTTACTGTGCTGCACAAAATTTTTAAGAATTTGCAGAGGTAAAATCACATTGTGCAGACTTTCCGTATAGTTCATTTAAGGCCATACATTATTGCGTATGAAATGTAACCAATATATCTCAGTTGTATTTAAAGTTGAGACCTGAATGATATCTCTTTTCATTCTTGAGATATTGGTTGTTATATCCGCGGACGAGTCACGCGCGGCGCGTCCGAACCTTTCCTGCTCTTCAGGAATCAGGTGGTCGTAAAAATCGTCGTATCCCATAAAAGGTTCAAGGTATGGGAACGTCGATTTTTGGAAATGACAGCACGCAGAAAGGACAATTTTATCGTATGATTAACACTCGATACGTTTTTGTAAACGCATGAGCAAAGTGAAAACAGGACTCCCTATAACTTACACCATGAGGTTTCGTCCAAATTTTCATAGCCAAACAAAGGGAGAGAAACAGGTAAATGGGGTATCAAAGTGACCAGCATGAGGTCTAGTTTGGCATGAAAATATTTAAGTGCTTGAAAGTAATCAGGGTAATGAACGAAAACTTAATTAATAAACTGAGGAAAAACTGAAATATTTCACGAAAAGCTGCTGTAAATGAAGTGTCAAAAATTTCATCTGGTCAAGACATAGCTATTTTGCACATAAAAAGATACATTGGTGCGGTATTTAAATAACAAAAAGGCTTCCTTCGAATCAAGTACGTTAGGACAGCAAATGTAGGGTCAGTAAGATCATGCTTTCTGAATAAAACTTGAAATTCAAAAATGGAAGAAATCAGTCAAATATATTATGAAGTAATTTGTGTAAAAGAAATAAGTAGATCAGAGAAACGTTCTACATGCCTTTGAATGATGCTCGAAATCATGTATAGGAAATGAAGTGCACCAAACGTTTCCATAATATTTTTATTTTATGCTTTTAGACAAATCATTATACAAAACATTTGACTTTCTTTTAAAAAATTTTGGAAGCCTTACTTTTACAGACTACTTAGAGTAATTGAAACGCTAGGCCTTAACACTGACCGCTGATGAATTACGTTTGCAACATCAAATATCTGTAAAATTTCGTGGTTCATTATTAGGAATTAAATGTGTGTGATACACTGGGATAGGTGTGAAGATCAAGTTCTTTGGTAATACCTTAAAAATATACTTAGCGTTGCAGCGTTAACAGTATACATAAAACTTAGTATACAGAATCGTAACAGTCAGTGAAATTATAAGAACGGCCCGGAATCGAACCCAGATCTTTATCCACACACGTAATTACGAAGTGAACACGCCACCTCTACACCACAACTAGCTATTATTCACTAAGTCAGTGTGTGTGCTTATGTTCGTATTTAGTGTAGTTAGTCATGTAATAGTCATTCCTCCACATTTATTGGCTGTTAAAAGTTCTTGATCAAGTAAAAAAACATTCGTATTTAATTTATTGATGGGATAGTCGAATGCTCCTCTGCTCATTCACGTGTATTCGAAGAATTTGTCTGGCGATTTCGTAGTTGATGATACTCATGGAGATTCCTCCATTTGTAAATTTCATACACAGCATTCCTTTTCACTTTATTTTCTTAAGCAAACCTAATTCTGTAGCCTTACTGTCCAGCTACAGAATTCTATGGATTAAGGACACCGTTTTATAGAAACAGCTGGTTGTCTCTAAGCAGCCATCTTGAGTGCGACATGGTCTCTCGCACGCAGGACACCCAAGGTTGTCGCTCCATGCTGCTGCTTGTCGCTGGAGTGTCGCATATCCAGAAGTCGCTCGCTGTCGCTCGCTTCTGTCGCTCACGTAGGACATGGCCTTAGGCTCATTTACAAGGGAACCTCCCCATCGCACCCCCCTCAGATTTAGTTATAAGTTGGCACAGTGGATAGGCCTTGAAAAACTGAACACAGATCAAACGACAAAACAGGAAGAAGTTGTGTGGAACTACGAAAAAATAAGCAAAATATACGAACTGAGTAGTCCATGTGGAAGATAGGACACATGAAGCAAGTTGTGCGCTCAGGAGCGCAGTGGCCCCGTGGCTAGCGTGAGCAGCTGCGGAGTGGGAGGTCCTCGGTTCAAGTCTTCCCTCGAGTGAAAAGTTAAATTTTTCAGTTTATGTGACACTCTTATGTTTTCATTACTTTTTTTGGGAGTGATTATCACATCCACAAGAAAACCTAAATCGGGCAAGGTAGAAGAATCTTTTTACCCATTCGCCAAGTGTACAAGTTAGGTGGGTCGACAACATATTCCTGTCTTGTGACGCACATGCCGTCACCAGTGTCGTATAGAATATATCAGACGTGTTTTCCTGTGGAGGAATCTGTTGACCTATGACCATGCGATCAAATGTTTTCGGTTCCCATTGGAGAGGCACATCCTTTCGTCTACTAATGGCACGGTTTTGCGGTGCGGTCGCAAAACACAGACACTAAACTTATTACAGTGAACAGAGACGTCAGTGAACGAACGGACAGATCATAACTTTGCGAAAATAAAGAAAGTAAACTTTTCACTCGAGGGAAAACTTGAACCAAGGACCTGTCTTTCTGCAGCTGCTCACGCGAACCACGGGACCACGGCGCTCCTGAGCTCACACTATCCTTGATGTTGCCTATGTTGCGCATGGACTACTCAGTTTGTATATTTTGCTTATTTTTTTCATAGTTCCACACAACTTCTTCCTGTTTTCTCGATTGATCTGTGTTCAGTTTTTCACGGCCTATCCACTGTGCCAACTTATAACTAAATGTGAGGGGGATGCGATGGGGAGGTTCCCTTGTTAGAGGCAGTGCGCACGCAGTTGACCTCGTGACTCGATCGCTGCGCCATTTATAAACGCTTCACGGCTCATCTGCGCGTGCGCACTGGGATGACTAATTCTGTGCTAACCAGTCGGGGAAGCCACCAAGCATGAAGAGATGCAACTCGTCCGCAATTACGTTCGCGTAGTAAACAGTTGCCAGGGTCCCTTCGATTATTACCACAGGTTCGATGGCTCTCAAGTGAATATCCCTCACGGCACAATACTGTCCCCACAGCCCTGTATATGTGGTACCATGGATGTGTCGAGCAGCCGTTCCACTGGATGACAGTGTATACGGATACAACATCGACTTGGTGTTACAAGAAACGTGATTCATTCGATCAGGCGACACGTTTGCATTAATCCATGGACCAGTCTCGATGATCTCGTTCCTATTGCAATAATCTTAATTGTGGATGTCATTAGGTCAACATGTGTAAACACGCAGGGGGCGACTGCTGCGGAGCCCCCTGTTCAGCAACGTGTGCTGAATGGTGTGCTCGGAAACACTTTGCTTGCACCAGCATCGTATTCTGTCGTCGGATCTACCGCAGGTCGCCACCTATTCTGCTTTACGGTGCGTGCTAGACTAGGTCCTACAAGTTCTATGATGATGTTTGGACGTCCAACACTGTCGCCAACACGTTTCACGTCCTCCAATCAATTTCCATAGATGGTCATGACGGTTGCATGCCAGTAGCCGACCAGCTTCTCAGTTTCCGTAATTCTCGTTCCCAGGTGCTTGCCGTAACAATCTGCCCTTTGTGAACGTCATCTATGCCAGTGACTTTCTCCATATGCGATCCGTGTCATCGCTAGAATGATTTTCCAGTCGTCTCTGGTCCACTTGTATACTTTTGTTCTTACATTACGTGAGCGCAGCGTCACCAGTTGGCATACAGTCTAGTGGCGGGTAGTAATCCTATTGTTTTGGCTCATCAGCATATTATGCTTAAGAATTGCATTTTGCGCGTTAAATTAGCTAATCCTCGTGAGATAGGTGCATGTATATCACTTTTATTTTCTATCGTGTCGGAAGTACGAAGTAAACAATCAACAAAAGGAAATCGGTCGTTGACATTAGTTTATACATTGATTGATCATAAATTGGCCACTTTGAGTGCATCCGGTGTTGCCCTCGTCAGGTCTCTCCTGGTACCCCACCACACTTGAAGAATAAAAAAATAAAATAAAAACACTATGACTCCAAAGGAAGGCCCCACTTTTGCAGGTTGGTCTCATATCTCGTGGTACGAGTCTGTTGAGAGCCTTCCGTGTTGTCCAAGTCATTGAATGACGAGGAGGAAGCTCTTCCTTCTGAACCATCCATTTCTCCAAATTTTGACATTTCCCCCACCACTTTGAGGTCCTTGCTGTGGTGTTCCTGTGAGAGCATCATTAGTTGCCAAGAAGCTCTCTCTTGATTTCAGCACATCATTATCGTGCTGTTGTCGAGGGTCGAATTCAAGAGTTTTCCCCACATGAAGCACTCTCTGCTTCAGCATGACAATGCCAGAACACACTCGAGTGCTGCGACATGTGCAACAATCCGACGCCTTGGGTTCTCTGTCATCGATTATCCTCCATGCAGTCCCGACCTGGCTCCATCCGATTTTCATCCTGTTCCAGGCCTTAAAGAACGCCTTCGATGAATTCACTTTGATAGCGACGAAGCAATGCAAGCAGAGGTGAGGTTGTGTCTCCGTCATCAAAGTCAAACATTCTAATGGGACGGTATCAACAAACTGGTCTCTCGTTGGGAGAAATATTTTCGCCGCCAGGATGAATATGTTGAGAAACAAATATGTAGATATGAAGAATAAAGATGTAGAATGTTAATAACGTATGTTTTATTTAAAAAGCTTTAAGAGTTTCTTTAGGGGTTTTCACCTAAAAAAAAAATTCGGAGGCATTACTTTTCAGAATGCCCTCGTAGTATTCGACATAGTCCCCTCTGAGGTGAATGTATTCCGTCCAGTGTCTTACCAGAGTGTCCCTGAAGGGTGATCCTGGGTGGTCTGCATGTTTCTCATGTAATACTGTCTTAATCCCTTAATACGATACAAAACGTTTACCAGCCACAAATTTCTTTAACTGTGTGAATGTATTTGTCAGTAGGTACCAAATCAACTGAAAAATAGAAATTTTTCAAAAGTTCTTGTTTGAAATTCTTAATTTTCCGTATGTTCACCATCCTAATTGGCATATAAATTGTCTTCATGAAGCATAATTTTTAGTCCTGAAGACTTGCATAGGATTTGGCTCTGGGCACTGTGGGACTTAACATCTGAGGTCATCAGTCCCCTAGAACTTAGAACTACTTAAACCTAACTAACCGAAGGACATCACACACATCCATGCCCGAGGCAGGATTCGAACCTGCGACCGTATCTTACACCGGCACGGGTCGACAACAATAATTAGCCTACTGTTAGATCTCTGTTAAATGGTAATGTTTACGTATAACGGAATTTGTATGTCTGCTCATATTATTGAATCTGACTGCGCTCATGAGGCCGGCCGCTTTGACCGAGCGGCTCGTCGCCGGCACGGTAGCTCAGCGTGTTCGGCCAGAGGGCAACTCGCCCTCTGTAATAAAAAAAACTGAGTAAAGGAATCAACGATAAACTTCAACGGATGCCTTGTGACGTCCGCCCAGACCAAACGCAACGAACAATACTGAACAAAATGAAAAAAAAGAAAAAAAGGTTCTTCAGTCTGGAACCGCGCTGCTGCTACGGTCGTAGGTTCGAATCCTGTCTCGGGCATGGATGTGTGTGACGTCCTTAGGTTGGTTTGGTCTAAGTAGTTCTACGTCTAGGGGACTGATGATCTCCGATGTTAAGTCCGATAGAGCTTAGAGCCATTTTTTGCGTTCATGAACTGAATTTGACTGCAATAGAAGTTATTTTTAAATTCTGCGACATGGAGACAACACTAGCGTTCCCAAGCTGTTCTCTTGAAGGTGTCTTCTTTGTCTTGAGAACTATCTCGCAAGTTGCGCAATAAAATTTTATTGTTTAAAATGAGTGGAGCTGCTATGGAGTGTGTTGTCGGTCCTTTCTTGAGTTAAATGTGTAGGCAAATGTTTTACGGAAATAAGAGACCTACACTCATTTCCTTTACCTTATCACTTACTAGTTACTGTTATATTGCGACACAAACGGATAACATACACTGTTACTACGTATTGCACCACAAGTTTTGCTAGGTTGCACTTTGTCAAAAATAAACTTTTTCGACTACTATTACAGTCAATATTCAGCACACTCTTCCGCCCTCAGTATTCTGTCTCAAAACTGTTAATTATCTCCCCATTCCTTCACGTAATTCGACCTCAGTCATCACGAATCACTTGCTGCGTCCAGTGCAGCTTTCCCTCGTCCCCAGCACTCGTCCACTACTCCCCTCTAGACACAACTGCCAGCATTTGTCCTGCCTGACGTCACTCCTCGGGGATATAGCTCCTTCCCTGACGCCAGTGGGTAGCGAGCTTACATCATATGTGTTAATTACCACTTATCATAACATTTAACGATGAATGCAATACTCTTTCAGTAATTTCGTCTTCTGAGTAGTACTTTCTTGTAATGAAACTGCTACGTACACTGGGGTTTGAATTCAGGGTTCATTAACGTGCTACTTTACGTATACAAAATGTTTAATTGTTAGTCACTGAATATGGTCAGTATCCAGACAGAGTAAAATAATAAGTAAAGCCACTTTATAAAAACAAGGAGTGGATGATCCTCACAAAAGTTAGACCATTTCCATACTACCAATGTTTTCGAATGGTTTTTGAAAAGCCTATATCTAAAAGTGTTGCAACACGTATTGGTACACATATTTTCCTGTCGGAATCTCTTCAGGAAGGAAATTTTAACAGAAAATGCGGTTTTCTCGTTCGCATGCGAGGCATTTTTAGAACTCAATGGCAAATTGAGGACAGTAAGCGTTTTCTCTGATCTAACTTTTACATAAGGTGGATAATTATGGATTAGGGGAAAAGCGCATCAATGATTCCTTACGTATCTAGCATACAAAAAGCAGAACGTTTCGCTCCAGTGTTGACAAATAGGAAACAATGATCCGCTACTAACAAGGGAACCTCCTCATCGCACCCCCCTCAGATTTAGTTATAAGTTGGCACAGTGGATAGGCCTTGAAAAACTGAACACCAATCAATCGAGAAAACAGGAAGTTGTGTGGAACTATGAAAAAATAAGCAAAATATACAAACTGATTAGTACATGGGCAACATATGCAACATCAAGGATGATGTAAACACAGGAGTGCCGTGGTCCCGTGGTTAGCGTGAGCAGTTGCGGAGCGAGAGGTCCTTGGCTCAATTCTTCCCTCGAGCAAAAAGTTTAATTTTTTATTTACAGACAATTATCAAAGTTCAGGCACTCACACATAATCAACTTCGCTCTCCACAATTCCAGGACATGTTCAGATTTGCTTGGACATATGCAGGATTTGACGATCTACACACGGCAAAATTTGAAAACGTTAAAAACATATGTTTTGACAGAGCACAGAAGAAACTGTGCGACTGTGAAACTGTTGCATTAATTTGTTGCAGTTTATGTGACACACTCTTATGTTTTCATCACTTTTTTGGGAGCGATTATCACATCCACAAGAAAACCTAAATCGGGCAAGGTAGGAGATTCTTTTTACCCATTCGCCAAGTGTGCAAGTTAGGTGGGTCGACAACATATTCCTGTCATGTGACGCACATGCCGTCACCAGTGTCGTATAGAATATATCAGACGTGTTTTCCTGTGGAGGAATCTGTTGACCTATGACCTTGCGATCAAATGTTTTCGGTTCCCATTGTAGAGGCACGCCCTTTCGTCTACTAATCGCACGGTTTTTTGGTGCGGTCGCAACGCACAGACACTAAACTTATTACAGTGAACAGAGACGTCAATGAACGAACGGACAAATCATAACTTTGCAAAAATAAAGTAAGTAAACTTTTCGCTCGAGAGAAGACTTGAACCAATAACCTCTCGCTCCGTAACTGCTCACGCTAACCACGGGACCACGCGCTCCTCTGCTCATCTCATGCTTGATGTTGCTTATCTTGCCTATGGACTACTCAGTTTGTATATTTTGCTTATTTTTTCATAGTTCCACACAACTTCTTCCTGTTTTCTCGATTGATCTGTGTTCAGTTTTTCAAGGCCTATCCACTGTGCCAACTTATAACTAAATCTGAGGGGGGTGCGATGGGGAGGTTCCCTTGAAAGCAATTTTTTATTCTATCTTCTCACTAAAGTAATTGCGGAACATGTGGAATGTCATGTGCACGATTTAGCAGTTATGGTAGTGGGTAACAGCAGCACGAACTTTAAAGAGGACGGGTTACCATTTATCGGTAACAAAACGCAATTCATGCAATCTTTGTCAGGGAACTCTTGTAGAAGTAAAATTTTATTAGAGTAATTTGGTCAAATTTGCAAAGCCGAACATAGAAATTTTTCTAACAAATGGTAGATGAAACTTGTTCTTGAACGTGCAACATTCAGGATGTTGCAAAAAAATGAGTGTAGCTGTCTTAATTATATGAATGACTTCGTAACCACTAACAGCGAAGCACGAAAGCCTGTTTGCTTTGCTGCATTCTACCCTACATCTACATCTGCGTGCAAACTCAGCCAGCCATCACACGTCCTATTCGGAGGGTACCGTGACCACTGCTAGTCATTCCTCGTGCCGTTCCACTAACATATGGGGAAACGGAAAAGCGATTGTCTGTATTTCCTCTAATTTCTCTTATCTTTTCTTCACGGACCTTGCGCAAGATGTATGTTGATGACAGAAGGACCGTTCTGCAATCTGTCACACATGCCGGTCCTCTGAACTCTCTCAATAGTCTTTCGCGAAAAGAACGTCGTCTTCCCTCCAATTGCTTCGATGTCTTCCATTAAACCGGCCTCTGTACGCGATCTCCTTCCTAGATGAGGAACGCTTTCCTAGAACTTTCCCAATAAACCGAAGTAGATCGTTCGCCTTCCGTACAACCCACCTTACGAGCTCGTTCATGCGCTCCTGACAATACCGTTTCCTCCCATACACTCGGCGACCAAGACAACGTATTGGGTTCTATCGCTTAAAAAGTCTCCAAGCCACTCTCATATCCGAGAACCTATTCCTTTTGCTGGGACCTTCGTTAACAGTCTGCAGCGTGGCACCGTGTCAAACGCTTTCCGGAAATCTAGGAATATAGGAATGCCTGCTGCCCTTTATCCATAGTTCGAAGGGCATTGTGCGAAAATAGGACAAGTTAAGTTTCGCTCGAGCGACGGTTTCTAGATCCGTGTTGCTTTGTGGATAGAAGCTTTTAAGTCATTATATTCAAACTTAGAATATACTCAAGAATTTAGTAGCAAACCAAAGCTCAGGCCTATCATTTTGCTGGCCCATTCTTCTACTTCTCTTATATACAGGAGCAACCTGCGCCTTTTTCCAGTCGGGCGACAGAATTGCGGTAAATGCAACCTAAGTAGAGGGCCAATTCTGAAGAGAACTTTCTGTAAAACCATCTAGACCTGGTGATTTATTTCTTTTTTTCAACGCTATCTGCTGCTTTTCAACGCAAGGGATGCCAGTTTCTATTTCCTCCATACAGGAGTTTGAGCGGCGGTCACACAACCGGATGTGAATACGAGCCACTTGCGTGCACGATTTTTTTTTTATTTTTTAAAATGTGAAATTCAGTATTTCTTTTGCTGGTTGGTCTAGTTGACGAGTGACTGAATGGAAGGAAGCCTTAGATCTCCTCAACTATTTTACATAATACCAGAATTTTCTAGTGTTTTCAGCAAGATCGTTCGCTAACGAATCATTGAAAGTTGCATGCTTTGCGCATCGACTTTTTTATAGACGCACAAATTTCTATTAACTTTTACAAGTCAAAACATCTACGTTATTTTTTAACAGATAGTGCAGCAACCTCTGTATCCTCAACATTTTCTGAATTTTGTCATTAAACCCAGTGGGGCTGTCCCGTCCTTATTCCACTTACTCAGCACATACTTCTCCATAGCGCGATTAAGAATCAGTTTAGCCTCAATGTTGTCATATTAAACTACATAATGTCCATTTGTTGTCTGTCATGTTCAATGACTTTTTTTGGCGAATCTGTGCTTTTTTTAAAAATATCCCAAGCCGTGAAAAGGGCGGTCAAGACGACCCGTGTTAACAGCTTGTGAACTCCTTGCACATATTTGTGCAAGTGTCTCAGACAACTTACTCTGCTATCCTTATATTTAACTCTAGGCGCTCATGTGTTTCGCAGTTTACAATATGGATTCATCTAATATGAAGGACTGTATTTAAACACAATGCTTTTGTTGCACAGGGTGAATCACTAACTGTTGCCACCTAGAATAACTCCGAAAGTATAATAGTAACTGAAACGTTTGTGGGACAAATGTTGCATGGGACAAAGGGGGCCATAATATGACGTTGATTTTTTTTGTTGCTGGGTGGGGTCGCGTCAGAGATATGAAGGTCTTTTTTTTTCTTTTTTTTTTTAATGGGGTGCTATAGATGGGTATTTATTTTCCGATAGCGGCTATCGAGACGAATCCAATGATGTGTAACAGGTCTTTGAAGACCAACGAAGGTCAAAAAGGCGGCATAGACGTCCATTTACAGAAGGTGTTCCAATGATGACCATTGGTAACAATGCTGCGTTGCAATCATCGTATCATGGGTTGAGTGGTATTCCTTATCACTTCGGTACACTTCTAAACATGAAGATATACGAGGGAGAATTGTCAGAGCATGTGCTTCGATAAGTGCCGATGTGATAAGGTTGGTTCAAATGGCTCTGAGCACTATGGGACTCAACATCTGTGGTCATTAGTCCCCTAGAACATAGAACTACTTAAACCTAACTAACCTAGGGACATCACACACATCCATGCCCGAAGCAGGATTCGAACCTGCGACCGTAGCAGTCGCGCGGTTCCGGATGATGTGATAAGGAATATCACTCAATCCATGATAAGAAGATTGCAACAATGCATTGATACCAATGGTCATCACTTCGAACACCTTCTGTTAACGGACGTTCATGCCACCTTTGTGACCTTCGTTGACCTTCAAAGACCTTACTGTTACACATCACTGGATTCGTCTCGATAGCCGCTATCAGAAAATAAGTACCAAATTACAGCATCCCATTAAAAAAAAAAAACAACAAAGTTGACCTTCATACCTCTGAATCGACTCCACCTAGCAACAAAAACCAACGTCAAATTATGGGCCCCGTTGCCCCATGCAACTTTTGTCCCACAAACTTTTCAGCTCCTATCATACTTCCGGATTTATTCTTGGTGGCAATAGTTAGTGACTCACCCTGTATACAAGAGTTCTTCTTAGTAGGTTTTTGCTACAACATGTTTCGTATTTGCATGTTTTATATCAAATACACTGCTCACCATTAACACTGCTGTCACATGAAAACAGTACACAACAGACATCGAATTGGTGTGAAGTGTACTAGATCCTTGGTTACGCAACTGATTGGCACTTCAACGCATCTACACAAAGTAGCCGGCAGTAAGGCCATTTTCCGCGTGTTTGTAATTGAAGTGCAGCTACTCTCGGAGGTCCAGTGTGGGCTTAATTATCCAATGGCAGCGAAATTTGATATATATATATATATATATATATATATATATATATATATATATATATATATATATATGCGTTAATGCGGAACCAGTACCACTGGAAAAAATAGTTCCAAATTTGGCCACCAGGTGCAAATCTGGCCCTGTACAGCATCTCTTCGACGTCTTCCCGTGTTCATATTGAACGAATTATACAAGCAATGGGTAAAAATGAATTCAACAAAATGCATTTTCACTTATTTGACCTTTTCTGCTCACGTCCCATTCCTAATCCATTACATATGGAAACATTTCTATACGTCTTTCTTGCATTCAAAATTGTTCAAATGGCTATGGGACTTAACTTCTGAGGTCATCAGTCCCCTAGAACTTAGAAATACTTAAACCTAACGACATCACACGCATCCATGCCGGAGGCAGGATTCGAACCTGCGACCGTAGCGGTCGCGCGGTTGCAGACTGTAGCGCCTAGAACCGCTCGGCCACAGCGGCCGGCTTGTGCATTCACAGCACTAGATTTGCACCTGGTGGCCAAACCTGGAACTAATTTTTTTTTTTTTTTCAGGTAAAATCTATCCCGCATTGACGCATTAAAAATCTACAGAGTTTCATTGCCGTGCGATAATTACGGCCCACATTGGACCTCTGTGAATAGCTGCACTCTAGTTACAACCACTCAATATATTCTGCATATAAGGAAAGATTACGCAGTAACTTTCTCATCAAAAAAATAGCATTTGAATGTTGGCTGTTTTTGAAGGTCTCGTTATATCTCGTGTCAGAAAGAAAAACGTCTGTCAGAGAGTGTCAGGACAGGGGCAGGTTCGTCATCTCCCACCCAAGCTGAGTTCCAGTCATTGTTGATGCCAGACGGTGCAGCTCTATGTACAAAATTTCGCACTCTGTGCAATCCCCAATTCTCCCACAAATTTAATCATATATTTCTCATATTACAATGTTCACGAACAATAAGTAAAACTTCGTTATCTGTTATCCTTCCCGGTGTTGCAGTTTTAGTGTCTAGCAGTGTACATCATTTTTGTGCTTTTTTCATGTTCAAATATTTTGATGTATTCTTTTCAGCATTCTGTGTAGTGACTCGTCCTGTAACCCAATAGGTTAGACTCATTTCCCATAGACTCTAAAAAAATTACATAAAACCCATAATTTCCACAAAATCTGAGCAGTCATGAAAGTAGATACAGCTTTTCCGTATACCCCTAGTCAATTTTCAACTGTTGCTATGCATGAACCAAATAGCACCTGAGAAGTTGGTAAGTCATTAGATAAGTACACAACATAAATCAACAACCACAGATGTACAGGCGATCCAGAACATTTCCATACGGCATGGAGCGGAAACTAAACAGAAAGCTAGAGCGTTTCATAGCAGTCTTAAAACAATTTCTTCGAATTATTTGTTATTCATATTAATTTCTCTCACCCCTGAACCCAACATCATGAAAACCTTTGTATTCACCTTGTCTTTGACCCGAAAATCGTCAAAATCTTTTTTATCCTGTCGAACCACAAAGGCTCCAAGTGGAGAGAAGTCCGCCAAACGGTGAAATTCCTCGGAAAACAACTCTGCATATGTCTTATCGATAGCCATTTATAATCTGAAAAGCAATAAGCCCTTCGGCTCGTCTCTTTTCATTTGTTTATATTTACTAAACCGACAGTAGGGAGCTGAGTTAGTTCAATGAGATTAATGAGCTTACATTGCTTATATGATCTGATTTCATTTCTGCTTTTTAACGTTCTGTAATCTTACATGATACTAACTGTATCAATTTGCTTTTATGGGCGAGCTTTGGAAATAAGGAGCGCTGTGAATATCAGACAGATTACTTGCAGCGAGGCTCGGCGAAAGCGAACCCCGGGGAACTGAGGGCACGAACCCCTGGGAAGTGAGGGCACGCAGGCTTTCGTAGAATTACAGGGGAAAAGAGCGGCAGGAATAACCGCCTCGGTGTCCTGTAAACTGCACCCAGTGAAATTTACACCGAAAAAAGGTAGAGGAAGCGTCCACTAATTCCCCCGTCCCAGGTATAAGAGTCGAGGGCCCGCCTAGGTCCGCCGTAATACGTGCCCTTAGCGCTAGGATATCACCCGGAACAAGTCCCGCCCATTCACCCCCCTCCACGCCTATCCATAGTGTAAGGTCCTCCCCTAAACGGCCGCCAGTTCCGCAAACTGGAAGCTACAACAAAGTTGTTATCGTCGCAGTCCAACACGTGTTATACTGTGATGAAATTCAGTAACGATAAGAAATTTAAGCTTTTCTGGATAGTAATGTAATATGAATCTGCATTATTAAAGAAATAAAAATATTTATAGAGAATTGAAAGCATCGCCAGCAATAGAAAACAAAAAATAACGTGATGTAATTTAAGGGCAATAAGGAGAAATTTTTATTAACTAATTCACTTACTATAATACGTTTATTTGAGCGAAACAGCAGAGCAAACATACAATGCGAAAACAATGGTCTTGAATCTGTCATGGATGCACTCTAGTAACTCTATTGTCTAAAACCATCGTTATATAGAAATAAGTGAAGGTTGTTTTGTTTATGTAGGCCCTCATAGTAGCTCACGAAAATTAAAGAATGTCATAAAGTAGAAATGCCTAATGAAAGCAGTAAGATGTTTGCATGTATGACATATTTCGTTAGTATTTGCATGGGTAATGGGTGAATTTTAACTTGTAAATTCTTCCAATACCATACCTGCGCATTATAAACGAGGTTACAAAGAATTGTAGCTGTTTCTTTGTGATTAGTGACCTACATGCTGTTGCAAACGTCTCAGGAAAATAATGTCGTTATTCTTTGTCCTGTCTGTTTTTAACCAAAAGATTTATTAATTTCGTAAATGTCATTCAAACCATTTAAAAAAAAAATAATGTGATGTTTATGTTTGTTACAGAGCAGTTATGGAGGAAATATATGCTGCGGTGTTTCATGGCTGTAAAACGTCCTTCATGCTGTGCTAGTTCTTCTTTCACCCCTAAAATTTTTCAGCAAAACTATTCAGTGAATACCACGCGAAATACGCTTGGATCGATCAAGCAACAACAAAGTAATTTTGATGCCCTCAGGAAGTATAGTGAACATTGGTGCTTGTTTCACATATACTGTCTGAGTTCTGAAACTTAAGTGTCAAGTATACTGTGGTTCCTCTTTCTCCAAACAAATTATTCTTTGAGGGTAGGTTTATCCTGTTTTAGCTTTGGGTGCTTTTCCTCACATAGAAGTATGTTTCTTCATAGGCTATTCATCTGGATACTGAGTTCTCGTATTTAGAGAATTCAGTGCTACATTGTTTTCTGTTAGGTTTTCTGTGGAAGTACCTGGCACAGCTGAGGCCATTGTGCACGTTTCTTGTAATGTGTCTTTTAACTACCTGGGAAAATTTAAGACCTAGCAAGATATTAATGTAACATTCACTCCAAGTGCAGCCGAACGCGGTAAGCCACGTGGGTCAACTGAAACGATGCCCAGGCGCCGAACAAAGACCAGGAAACCGAGGTTGAGTGGGCGGGACCTGTTCCGGGTGAAATCCTAGCGCTAACGGTTCCTCGCCGTAATCCGTCAGTGCAGGTGGGTAGGGTCCGCCAAGCAGTCGTCGGCTTCCACACAAGAGTCGGACGAGTCGGCGGACCAATCGGGATGCGCCTTTTCGTGGTGTGGTGATGAAGAGGATTAGAGATGCTCGAACAAGAACTGTAATGCCTAATTTTTTCCAGTAGGGCGTGATTGTAATTTCCTTTTTGTCTCTCATACCCAACAATAAGTTTTTGTACTTATCACCAGATCTTCAGAAAATACAATGGAAAACATTAAAACCCAATTACAAAAACGGATTTTAAAAATTGTATCTCTTATACAAAACATACTTCAAAATCAAGTATGGTTTATATTCGTGTATCAACATATGGTACATGTACTGTGCATAAGATGCTTTATCCTTCTAAAGAGAATGCCATTTTACATGTGTACAAGGTGAACCAGAACTTCACCGACAAAGTTCAGACCTTGCCCAAGGATATTTTCCGAGTACTTTGGTGTAAGGTACTACAAAAAATGGTTCAAATGGCTCTGAGCACTATGGGACTTAACTGCTGAGGTCATCAGTCCCCTAGAACTTAGAACTACTTAAACCTAACTAACCTAAGGACATCACACACATCCATGCCCGAGGCAGGATTCGAACCTGCGATCGTAGCGGTCGCGCCTTTCCAGACTGAAGCGCCTAGAACAACTCGGCCACTCCGGCAACTGTAAGGTACTACAGTCTCCCATCGTTAGTTGCTGAGTAATTACATTTCGTTTGATTTCGTATCCCTTATATCAGTACTGCACTGAAAATAGCTGCACAGTAGTGCAAAGTAGACGGTATGCCCTGTCTGTATTGTTTGGAAACAAACTTGTTCCGTTCACACTCAGTAGTTACTGTTGACAATAATAATGCCTACTTTACTCTGTGTCCTCAAGGTTGCATTCAGTAGTGGTCAATCAAGTCTCAGCTTGGTTTTTCCAGCAGCGTTAGTCGTATGGTAACGGATAAACACAAAAGTGCAAGATAAGTTTACTCATTAAGAATCGGCCAATATGCATCACGTCGATGGATTCAGAAATGGAAAAACAGCACGACAACAATATGCTGAGCTGTTCCCGCAGTGACGGCAACCCCATAGCAGCAGTTTTATACCATTACAAAGGCATCCACAAATAACCAGAGCCCTTCGTGTTATTACGTTTTGGTGATTGCACATTACAGCCTTTTTCATTTTTGTGAAAGAATTTCACAGAAACAAAGATTATTCTCATAACAAAGCCTATTAATTCATAATTTCATTATCACTTTGTGACAAGCCACCAGAGGCCACACTCACAAAACATCCCTGAACAAACCCGGTAGATTCCCAGTTCACCCTGACATGAGCTGTACGTATCTTCTTCTCCCACTCCTAGTACTACAAGCGTGCGCCCTCTGTATCTGACTTAAAAACATGAAAACAATTTTTTTCTTTATAGCAATAATTCTACACCTACATCCATACCGTGCAAACAAATGTGAGATACATGGCAGTGGGTACTTCCCACTGTACCATTTATTAACATTTCTTACCATTCCATTCACGTATGGAGCGCGGAAAGAACGGTCGATTAAACTTCTCAGTGGTCGCTGCAGCTAGTCCGAACTGTTCTCGCTACCCCAACGGGTCCAACACGTAGGGGGGTTCCAGTATATTTCTAGATTCATCATTTAAAGCTGGATCTTGAAACTTACTAACTAGGCTTTATCGGGATAATTTGTCTCCATCTTCAAGCAACTGCCAGTTCAATTTCGTCGGCATCTACGTGACAATCTCCCACTGATCAAAAAAACCTTTGACCTACTAGGTACATGGAAGGAGGAGGGAGGAGGGAAGAGAAAGGAAAGGAAACGGAAGGGATTATTGATATCGAATCACGATTTTGTGTGACATCAGTGGCGACGAGTGAAAAATATGTTCCACGTGGTTCCGATAAACACGGTATCCGAGTGGTGCAGTGGTTAACGCAACTGGCTCATAAGCAGAAGATGCTGGGTTCGAACCCTGGTCCGATCACGTTTTCACTCATGGCCGCACAAAGTCCTGATGCAGCTCATATCAATAGTCTCTTCCCTTTACTTTCTCCCCTCCCCCCTCTCTCTCCTCCTCCTCCTCCTCCTCCTCCTCCTCCTCCTCCTCCTCCCCCTCCACTTTACACAACATGTATCCCAGCTGCGGATTCCGCGCGTTGTCTCTTCTTTCGGATACGTCCGAAAGAACAGACACCACACGTTCATATAAACCTGCGACCATTAGTGCTCTCATAAATTTCTTTACAATGGTACCTGCAGCATATACACATGTCACAATAGGTCATTATGCAAATAATTGGTAGACAGTATGCTGCTCGATACTTTATTTTAGTCTATGAGCTTATTTCGGCTTAATTGCCTTCATCGGTACATCTGCAAACAACCGCATTTATTTATAATTTACATAATTTATAGTTTATAAAGGTTTTTTACATGTGATGAACTCATGTCCTGACTTTGTAGATGAACATTTGTCGACTTTGAATAAACTATTATTGTTATCTGTAATTGTCGGATGCAATATCTCTTTCAGTGATATTTTAAAGCTGTTCGGCAATTTGCTGTTGCTTGTATGTTACAGTACATTTTTATTATTTGATAGTCGTAGAAATTCAAGTTCGATAACTAGTTGTTTACTCAAAGATATTTTTGTTGTTGTGGGTCGTATATCTACGGAACTGCTGTTGAAGTGTTTGTAATCTCTGGTGTTTTGGCTACCCATTGTCCCTATATAAAATTTCAGTAATTTTTTTTAACTGTGAGTGCTTGAAAGCGGTTTCTTGTTTTAGTATATTGTAGAGAAGTCCTTAGTGTGTATGTATATTTCAAATTCCTCCAAAATATTCATGCCTACACTTTTTGGGATTTTTTGCAGGATTTGTAGTGCGTTTTCAATGTTGTCAACTTTACGTTACTCATTTTCGAGGTCTGTGTAGAAGGATAGGTTGTTATACGTTTCTCTCGTATTTTTTCTGAATCTAACAATAAAATTTCTTCCCGTCTGTTCTACATAAAATTTTGAGCAATTATTAGCGTTATTCTTGTAGATTTCAGGGTGTAACTGTTTCGGGAGTAGGGCTTTTCCTGGACTAGTTTTGTGCTAATTTTATTTGTCATTCTGAAAGCTAATTGCACGTTTGTATTTTTTTAGTAGAGCGTTTATTTTATCAGATAGTTTTCCCATGTGGTTTGTTGGTACGTAGATGGTCTTTTTTTTTTTAATACAGTCTCTCTCGTTAGTGTAATTCATGATTTATTGGGCATTTTTTAGGGTATGTTTTTTTTGTTGTATAGTTGTAGAACCACATTAAGGCCATAATTGTTCTTGTATGCGATGTATTGTAGTGCAGTTATTTCTTCACGTATGGCCTCTTGTTGAAATGGCAGATTTAGGATTCTGTTAATCATGGAATGAAAGGATGCGTATTTGTAATATTTTCGATGTGAAAATGTATGGTTAATTATTCCATCTGTAGTGCTTGGTTTCCTGTAGATTTCAAAAATGTGTTTGTAGTTGTTCGTTACTGTGAGATCCAGAAAGTTTATCGATTTTTTTTTCAATTTCTATCATGAATTCCATGTTAGGATGTAAATTATTGAATTCTTGGTGTATTGTTTGCATGTCGTGATCATTTCCTTGTATGAGTAGCAATGTGTCATCGACATAGCGGTGGTAGTAAATTAGGTTTTCTTCTTCCTTTCTTTTTCTTTTTTTAAATCTTATGGGACTTAACTGATAAGGTCATTAGTCCCTAAGCCTACACACTACTTAACCTAAATTATCCTAAGGACAACACACACACACACACACACACACACACACACACACACACACACACACACACACACACATGCCCGAGGGAGGACTCGAACCTCCGCCGGGACCAGCCCCACAGTCTATGACTGCAGCGCCTCAGACCGCTCGGCTAATCCCTCGCGGCTGTTTTCTTAGAAAGAGCTGTAGTGAGCTGAAGAATTTAGTTTAGAGTTTATTGAGGAATATATTGCCTATGGTTCTTGCTGTGTCTAGGAATCCTGCCTACTCGGTTCGCTAGACAAACAATTAAACGATTCGTATTAATAAGTTTTATTACAAAAAGACCATTACAGATACTTAACTTTGGCGGTAACACAGATGTGTCGCAAGCAAAGGGCGACATACGAAATAATGTCTTTGCAGTGACTGCTGATCTCTAACTGACAAAAGTCTGTCCTGAACTGCTAACGTTAAAGCTGCCATCCAAGTGCGGTGCCACCGGTCTGGCGCGGCGCTTACGTTCTCTTCACCTAGGAGCAGTTGCTGTTGCGTTGTCGTCCTGGAAGGGGGTCGGTCAGCGTGCAATTGGCTAGCATCCTCTCACAGCCGTCTAGTCTCTTTCATTCCCGACTGGCGTGCCAGCGCTTGACTTTACGGCGTAACAGTTCCAGCAATATTACTCCCTATAGCCACACCATCTAGCTGTGTGTAAATTTATTAGTTAAACCGAAAATAGTTTTGCGGAAGGGTTAGTTTGACAAGTTGTATAATTTCACATATGCCTTCATTTGTTAGTTTTTTATGAGTCATGGGATTATTTCTATAATATCTACTGTTTCTTCTGTAGGTATGTTAGTGTAGAGGTTTGTTGTGTCCAGTGAAACAAGTTCGGCATTATGTGGGATCTGTATGTTCTTTGTTACACTACTGGCCATTAAAATTGTTACATCACGAAGATGACGTGCTACAGACGCTAAATTTAACCGAGAGGAAGAAGATGCTCTGATATACAAATGATAAGCTTTTGGAGCATTCACACAAGGTTGGCACCGGTGGCGACACCTACAACGTGCTGACATGAGGAAAGTTTCCAACCGATTTCTCATACACAAACAGCAGTTGACCGGCGTTGCCTGGTGAAACGTTGTTGTGATGCCTAGTGTAAGCAGGAGAAATGCGTATCATCACGTTACCGACTTTGATAAAGGTCGGATTGTAGCCTATGCCGATTGCGGTTTATCGTAACGCGATATTGCTGCTCGCGTTGGTCGAGATCCAATGACTGTTAGCAGAATATGGAATCGGTGGGTTCAGGAGGGTAATACGGAACGCCGTGCTGGATCCCAAAGGCCTCCTATCACTAGCAGTCGAGATGACAGGCATCTTATCCGCGTGGCTGTAACGGATCGTGTAGCCACGTCTCCATCCCTGAGTCAACAGATGGGGACGTTTGCAAGACAACAACCATCTGCACGAACAATTCGACGACGTTTGCAGCAGCATGGACTATCAGCTCGGAGACCATGGCTGCGGTTACCCTTGACGCTGCATCGCAGACAGGAGCGCCTGCGATGGTGTACTCAACGACGAACCTGGGTGCACGAATGGCAAAACGTCATTTTTTCAGATGAATCCAGGTTCTGTTTACAGCATCATGATGGTCGCATTCGTGTTTGGCGACATCGCGGTGAACTCACATTGGAAGCGTGTATTCGTCATCGCCACACTGGCGTATCACGCGGCGTGATGGTATGGAGTGCCATTGGTTACACGTATCGGACACCTCTTGTTCGCATTGACGGCACTTTGAACAGTGGACGTTACATTTCAAATGTGTTACGACCCGTGGCTCTACCCGTCATTAAGTGGCCGTGCGGTTAAAGGCGCTGCAGTCTGGAACCGCAAGACCGCTACGGTCGCAGGTTCGAATCCTGCCTCGGGCATGGATGTTTGTGATGTCCTTAGGTTAGTTAGGTTTAACTAGTTCTAAGTTCTAGGGGACTAATGACCTCAGCAGTTGAGTCCCATAGTGCTCAGAGCCATTTTCTACCCGTCATTCGATCCCTGCGAAACCCTACATTTCAGCAAGATAATGCACGACCGCATGTTGCAGGACCTGTACGGCCCTTTCTGGATACGGAAAATGTTCGACTGCTGCCCTGGCCAGCACATTCTCTAGATCTCTCACCAATTGAAAACGTCTGGTCAATGGTGGCCGAGCGACTGGGTCGTCACAATACGCCAGTCACTACTCTTGATGAACTGTGGTATGGGCAGCTGTACCTGTACACGCCATCCAAGCTCTGTTTGACTCAATGCCCAGGCGTATCGAGGCCGTTATTACGGCCAGAGGTGGTTGTTCTGGGTACTGATTTCTCAGGATCTGTGCACCCAAATTGCGTGAAAATGTAATCACATGTGAGTTCTAGTATAATATATTTGTCCAATGAATACCCGTTTATCATCTGCATTTCTTCTTGGTGTAGCAATTTTAATGGCCAGTAGTGTATATTTGGAAATACTCTGGAATTTCTTATACTGTAGCTTATCCCATACGTAAAGTATTTTCTCAGCAGTCTGTTGAGTGTTTTATTAACTTTGTAAGTTGGTCTGTTAATACTGTTAGCAATAGGACGTATAAGAGTTAAAAATTTATGTTCCTTTACTTACCCATAAAGTGTTGAGGTTCTTGGATTCATTACGATATTTGTTTTCTTTTTAAATTCCGACAATATTGTGTTGAAATTTTTTATTGTTCCCTGATTTGTCCTACAGATTTATTTGCTGGATTTCTCTGTAGTTCAGTAATGTTATAGACCGCGCTCGTAGTCTAGTGGCTAATGTTGCTGCCTCTGGATCACGGGGTCCTGGGTTCGATTCCCCGCCGGGTTGGGATTTTCTCTGCCCGGGAACTACGTGTTTGTGTTGTCTTTATCTTTTCATCATCCTATTCATCATTCGTGCCAGGGCTGTATTGGATTGTGCAAAAAATTGGACTGTGTAAAAAATTTGGACTTTGTATGGGCGCTGATGACCGCGCAGTTGAGCACCCCACAAACTAAACGTCATCAGTAATGTTATTTCTTTCAAGGATTTATTTACTTTAACTAATCATTATAGTCAGCCGTAATTATACTATTACTCTAATCGGATTTGGCTGCTTTGGCGTTGTTGTCTGTCAGTTTTTTTGTTTATTTTTGTAGGAGTAGGCAATAAGGCCGAAATAAGCTAATATACTAAAATAAAATATCAAGTAGCATACTGTCTACCAATTCTTTGCATAATGTCCTTCTGTGACATAATATACACTGCAGGTCCCACAATAAAGAAACCTATGGCAGCACTAATGGTCACGGGTTTATATGAATCCGCGGTGTTTGTTCTTTCGGACTATCCGAAAGAACAGACACCTCACGGAATCCACAGCTGTGATACATTATATGTCAACTGAAGGAGGAGGGGGAGGGGGGGCAGAAAGGAAAGGAATGTGACTACTGGACATCTGGACTTTGTGCGGCATCTGCGGCGATGGGCGAATATGTGTGTCGGACCGGCATTCATACCTAGCATCTTCTATTTCCGACCCAGTTGCGTTAACCACTGCAATATTCGGATACCGTGTATATCGTAAGCGGGTGGACTATCTCAGCACGCCTCTCGGCCGACCCTACTTTTCAATCGTTGCCGCTGATGCCGCACAGAGTTCTGATGCAGCTGAAATCAATAGTCCCTGCCGTTTCTTTTCCTCCCCCCCCCCCCCCCCTCCTTAAATGTACATTGTAGGTCACAGGTTTGTTTGATTTGTGGGAGTTGGCACGTGGCTGCCTCTACCAATTTTTTGCATTAATGCTGCATTTCTCTTTTCGTTGAATATACCCTGGTAGTCCTATCTGGTTCGGGTTCCACGCACTTGAGCGCTATTATAGGATGGTTCCCGCGAATGCTTTGTATGCAGTCTCCTTTGTATATTGATTTTATTTCCCTAGTATCCTACTAATGAACCATAGTCTCCCCACTGTTTTATCTACGACTGAGCCTGCAAAGTGATACACCTAGGTATTCGTGTGAGTTGACCAATTCCAATTATGATTCGTTGATATTGTAGTCATTGGATACCACGCTGTTTTCGTTTTGTGAAGTGCACAATTTTACATATTTACACCTTTAAAGCAAGTTCTCAGGTTTTTTTTCTCACCATTTTGAAATATTATCAAGGTTAACTGAATATTCATGCAGTTTTTTTCAGATAGTACCTCTTTAGAGATAACTACATCATCTGCGAAAAATCTCAGTTTACTAAAATATTGTCCGCAAGGTCATTAGTATACAATATTAAAAATAGTCCCATTACACTGCCCTGGATCAACCCGAAAGCTACGTCTACACTGTCGATGACTCAGTCCAAGATAACTTCCTGCGTCCTCCGTATCAAAAATAATCAATCCAGTAATAAATTTCGCTTAATATCCCATACGACTGTACTTTATATAGTAATCGTAGGCGTTGTACGGAGTCAGATGCTTTGCAAAAATGGAGAAATACTGCGTCTGCCTGCCTTGATCCATTGTTCTCAGGTTATGTGAAAAACTTGCGAGTTGGGTTTTATATCTACATCTACATTTATTCTCCGCAAGCCACCCAACGGTGTGTGGCGGAGGGCACTTTACGTGCCACTGTCATTACCTCCCTTTTCTGTTCCAGTCGCGTATGGTTCGCGGGAAGAACGACTGCCGTAAAGCATCCGTGCGCGCTCTAATCTCTCTAATTTTACATTCGTGATCTCCTCGGGAGGTATAAGTAGGGGGAAGCAATATATTCGATACCTCATCCAGAAACGCACCCTCTCGAAACCTGGCGAGCAA
This sequence comes from Schistocerca serialis cubense, assembly GCF_023864345.2. NCBI lineage: Eukaryota > Metazoa > Arthropoda > Insecta > Orthoptera > Acrididae > Schistocerca > Schistocerca serialis. The sequence goes on from NC_064640.1 coordinate 221,414,210, forward strand.
GCTACACCGCGATGCAGAGCGCCTCTCTTGCAGAGTCTGCCACTTGAGTTTGTTAAACATCTCCGTAACGCTATCACGGTTACCAAATAACCCTGTGACGAAACGCGCCGCTCTTCTTTTGATCTTCTCTATCTCCTCCGTCAACCCGATCTGGTACGGATCCCACACTGATGAGCAATACTCAAGTATAGGTCGAACGAGTGTTTTGTAAGCCACCTGCTTTGTTGATGGACTACATTTTCTAAGGACTCTCCCAATGAATCTCAACCTGGTACCCGCCTTACCAACAATTAATTTTATATGATCATTCCACTTCAAATCGTTCCGCACGCATACTGCTACCAGTGTTTGTTCCGCTATCATATAATCATACAATAAAGGATCCTTCTTTCTATGTATTCGCAATACATGTATTCGCAATATGGTCGATGTGTTTGTAATCCATGCTGTATGGAGAAGATACCGCATTACGATTGAGCTCAGAATATATTCAAAAACAAAAACGACGCACCACGTAGGAATTAGCCGAATGAGACGGAAGTCGGCAGCTGTGACGGACATGTACAGACAACTAAATGATTACAATATCAAAAAATTGGATGATATATTCAAATAAAAGACCTTCAGAAACCGAGCAAGCGAATAATGCGTTGGTCCACCTCTGGCCCTTATGCAAACAGTAATTCTGCTTAGCAGTGATTAATACAGTTGGCGGACGTCCTCCTGTTGGATATCGTGCCATATTCTGTCCAAATGGCGAGTTAGAGCGTCAAAATCCAGAGATGGTTGAAGGGTCCTGTTGCAAACGTTCCCAACTGGGGACAGATCGGCGGCCTTCCTGGCCAAGCACGAAGACAAGCAGTAGAAACACTCGCAGTGTGTGGTCTGGCGTTATCTTGCTAAAATGTTGATATACGCTTTCTACGGGATCAATCAATAAACTATTCTCCCAACAAATTTCAATAACAAGCGGCAAACAATCAGTTATCTTTAAAGGTAATGATAAGGGAAAGGATTAATTCGCCCCAACGCTTCACTTTAGATTTTGCATTTATTGTCACACACTTCAGTGAAAACCACAGAACAAGCAAGTGTAACAGTGAGAGAATGTTTGCACTCGTAATATTTGCCATATAACTTAAGAATTACTTAATAAGCTATAGGAACATAAGATTATTCCTTTTTAACAAACATATTTTTTAAGACCATAAACGATAAAAGATCAACGGTTAATAAAGTCCCATAAACTTGAGCGAGGGTCGCCTTTTCAGTATCTGAATGAGGTCAGTAGGTGACATAGGCGACAATCAGACGTACACTAAATGTTACGCCATTAAGGACGCTCACTCAAAGAATTATAGCCGCAAATTAAAGAAGATTCATTTAAAGCAATTAACATCAATAGCAAATAATTAAGTCACGTCTCAGAAAATTTATCAAAACCAAATCTTTCAGTTCTATAACAATGTTGGATCGTGGAATACGCCGGATTACCGACACAGAAGGCTAAATTTTACCAAACAGCAATTTCTCCAAACCTAGAACTATCTTTATAGTGTACAATACTTCGGTTATCCAGAACTACACTAATTCACCTTTCTTGGAAATAACGGTGGAGTAGATAATTAACCTCTTATTTCATGCTCCTGGAACATTGGGCGGCAAGAGACACTCGGGCAACTCTTACCCCTGCGTGGCTCGGGAAAGAGGATGGCTCCACCAGGAGGAGGAAACATTTACCCGAACAGGAAAGGGAACTCGTCTAACACGAGCCACTAGGTTGCACGAAGACCAGATGGCGATTTTTAATCATTAACCAAAGCTTGTTGGCCAGCGGACGAAAATTACAGAGGCAAAGGGAGCTTTGTTTGTGCTCACTAGAACTGATAACTTCTGCAAATGAGATTCCGGCAGAACTACCGCCGTAGTATCAGTACGGAACTTCGGAGCTGAGGAGAGCAAGTCAACAACAGTCTCTATCCAATAGGCCCAACATTTCAAACAGACCGAGCAACCGACATCAGTCGTGGCTAGGCGAATTACCAAACAGAAACCCTAGCACTACCTTAAATATAATTGAATAGAGCACTTTAATGTCACGGGGACTAAACTTCTTAACACAGGAATATATACACAATAACAACTACTAAAGTTAAATATTCCTACGTACTAAAACACAACAGATATTGGCGAACATTAACATAATCTCGCATTTCAGACATCCATAAAATTGGCTACAGTCCACTATCTCTCCGCCAGACAGTACACGGTTATTTAACATTTTACAACGTGCTTATCCAAACAGTGACCTACGCCGTGGCCGTGCGGTTCTGGCGCTGCAGTCCGGCACCGCGAGGCTGCTACGGTCGCAGGTTCGAATCCTGCCTCGGGCATGGGTGTGTGTGATGGCCTTAGGTTAGTTAGGTTTAAGTAGTCCTAAGTTCTAGGGGACTTATGACCTAAGATGTTGAGTCCCATAATGCTCAGAGCCATTTGAACCATGTTTATCTCCTCCTTCTTGCTCTTTAACTTATAAATTACAACATAAACATAAATGAATGATTAAGGGAACTAGTAACTACAAATGATAAATGCTGTTTCTGCTTATACATTTATTGTAAATTAAAAACCCTTTATATATTACAAATGTTTATGTATCAATGTCCAATGGACATAAAGGGATACAAATGGATTTCCAAACTAATATGATTGATCTATTGCTCAAATCTGCCTCTTTTTTATGGCTACGCGATCTAATATAAATAATGCGAGATGACTGACATCATCTACGTACCAAACACTAGGAGACACTACTTTCAAAGGTGATCAACAGTGGTGTGCAACCTCAGTGGAGATAAAATTTACGTGATCACAGCTGTTTACCTTTATAGCCCTAATAAGCCGAAGAAATTAGCAATATCACCGTGTGCACTGCGTCTGGTGCGTCGGAGTGATGGTTCTCGTACACGTCTGCGACGATGGAAGAACTCCTGCCACAAAATAAACTCTTTCAAATACTAGGACGGCAGAAGACGGTCCTCTGAGTAATATAATCTGTCTTCTCCTTTCTGTGTTCTATAGACAAGAAACGAGAACTCCCACCCACAAGGATGGAATTCAGATAACGTCTCTAAGTGAGTATAGACAGAAGAAGTGCTCTCAATCACTGAACGCTGCGTACTCAACAACGACTCCCTACCCGGAGGCGAAGTCCAGAATCGTATAAGTTCGCAACAGTACAGTGCCTAACCGTTCTAACTATAAAATCTCCTGAGAGAAAAGACAGCAAGTCTGTCTGTACCAACGAAAGCTGATACTGAACGACCGTCAAACACGGGCGCTCAGAACGGAAGACCTCATCCTCTCCACTGACGGCTTCCCAGCAAAGCTCGGCTCCCCTCCCTCGTAACTGCAGAAGGCGAATCATATTCTCGAAACCACAGAATATTCTCCCTCTCTACAGATTCTTCCGAACGCTGACCAACCATATTTTAGTCTTTTGTCGTCCAGCGCGGAACGTTTGCGAGGAAATACCTATCACCGTTAATTAGGAATTCATACAGTGGCACGCTTCTCAGAGTTAAAATCCCCGGAATTAACCCCGCCTGCGTGATTTCTGAAGTAACGCTTCCTTGTTCCTCTCTGCTGCGTCCAATATTTTCAGAGTTTCCGGTAATCCTTCCGGCCTAGCTACAAGACAAGCCAGCTGCCACTCCATTGTGCTTCAGCGCTCAGGTGTCCTGACCGTCCGGCTAGGCCTACTTCCTCTGTTAAGCAGGACCAACACATCTGTGCGGGCTTTTCCACTCAGGGCCTGAGTTACGCCTGCAGTTTCATTTCCACTGGCGTTCCAACCTCTACTAGTATAGGCAATCATCATTACGCCGTTTCGATAATAAAGACACTCCATCACCTTTCGTGCTATAAGCGTTAACAACTATTTACAAGGTGTACGTGACAATATCAGTCTTCTATAAATATTCATATATCCTATGTAAAAACTATCAAATGATACCTAATTACGGTTGTAAATCACGACAAAGTATGTAGATGAGTGCTTGTAAGGTGCGAAATTACAGCCACCTTACAACGTTACAAAAGAAAAAATTAACCTGACAAAGCATGAAGGTTTTTCATATTGGGACACAGTATGCAAGGTAACGTTACCGATGACAATGCCACTAACAGGGAGTTACTAAATCCGGTTTTCCGTAATTCCTTCATCAAAGAAGAGGGAATAAATACTCCAGAACTCGAATTAAGAACATTTGCCGACATGAGTAACTCAGAAGTAGATATCCTCTGTGTAGCGAAACAACTCAAATCAGCCTTCCGGTCGTGAAAGTATACCATTTTTGTGTCTTTCTGAGTACACTGATGTAACAGCTCCATATTTAGCGGTCATGTACAATCGATCGCTCGACGAACGATGCGTACCAAAAAAAGGGAAAGTTGTAGAGGTCACATCAATACTCGAGGAAGGAAATAGGGGTGACTCATGTCACGGACGTCGATTTACAGTATGATTTTGTAACATGATGAATTCTCTCCAAGAAAACGAATCACTGACACATAGTCGGCACGGATTCATTATAAGCGTTTTTGTGAAACACAACCAGCTCCTTCTTCTCATGAAGTAATGAGTGCTAACGACAGGGGATCTCAAATTGATTCCATATTTCTGGATTTCCAGAAGGCTTTTGACACCGTTCCTCACAATCTACTTCTAATCAAATTGGGTGCCTGTGGAATATCGTCTCAATTGTGAGACTGGGTTCTTCGTTTCCTGTCAGAAAGGTCACCGTTCGTAGTTATTAATGCCGAATAAAACAGAAGTGATGTCTGGTATTCCCCAAGGAAGTGTTATAGGCCCTCTGCTGTCCCTGATCGATATAAATGATTTAGTAGACAATCTGAGCAGCCCCTCTTATGTTGTTTGTAGATGCTGTTATCATTTATCTTGGTAAACTCATCAGAATATCAAAACTAAGTGCAAAACGATTTAGACGAAATATCGGTATGGGGCGAAAAGATGCAATTGACACCAAATAGTGATAATTGTGAGGTCATCCACATGAGTATTAAAAGGAGTCCGTTAAGTTTCAGTTACACTATAAATCACACAGATCCAACAACTGTCAGTTTAACTATGTACCTACGCATAAGTTGTGAGGAAGGCAAACCAAAGACTGCGTTTTATTGGGAGAACACTTAGAAGATGCAACAGGTCTACTAAAGAAACTGCATACACTACGCTTGTCCGTCCTCTGCTAGAGCATTACTGTATGGTATGGGTTCCTTACGAGATAAGATTGACGGAGTATATCGGAAAAGTCCAAAGAAGGGAAGCTTTTCTTGTATTATTTCCAAGTAATGGTGATCGTGTCACGGATGTGATACGCGAGTTGGGATGGGAATCATCAAAACAAAGGCGTCCTTCGTTCCGGCGAGATCTCTTCACGAAATTTGAATCTCCAAAGCTCTGCCCGACTGCGAAAATGTTTTGTTGACGGTCCACTACATAGGGAGAAACGATCGGCGTAATAAAATAAGAGAAACCAGAGCTCGCCCTCTGCGGAAGAACTTAGATGTTCGAATTTGCCGCGCGCTTTTCGAAAGCGGAACGGTACAGAAATACTGTGAAAGTGGTTTCATGAACCCTCAGCCAGGCACTTAAGTGTGAACTGCAGAGGAGTCATGTAGATGTAGATATCCATAAAAAGGAGAGGTAGGATATAAACGTTAAAACAAGTAGAACCAGTGTAATATGTGTACATAAGAGAGAATATCGTAGAGCGTTATGTAGATAATTGGTGGAGCTCCTGCTCTTCTTCCCGCAGTAGGATATTTTGTTCACGTTGATCGTTTGCATGACGGTGCCGACGCGACTCGGTCGAGGCCTCCCAACACGTTTCCGCGGCCGGAGGGACAGGTCGAGCGAAGACTCCTATAACCTGAGCTGAACTGTGCGCCATGTTTTCCCCAAGTATAGGATATTGCAGTTGCTTACATACGAGTCACTATGCGAGTGGAGATTTCTAATTAAGTGTTTTCAAGAGTTCATCGTAAATATGGGTGACCACTCAGCTGTGAACTGCACTAACTATTACAAAAATGGTTTTCGTATGTTTAGATTTCCAAGTCACCTCCAACGAACACACATGGGCCGTAAACTGCCGGAGAGACAACTGGGAACCAGGAAATGGCTCTCAATTGTGTATTGTAAATATACGTTTATTAAAGTAGTTAGGAATATGTAACCAGTTGTATGCGACTGCGTTTCTTCCCCCAGCTGTAAACTGTACTGAAGCAGTTCGCCTCAAAATTGTTAGATTCCTGAAATATTCTCTCAGTTGTCAAAGTGGAGAGGAATATTTGTGATATGTTTATACGTCGTTATCATAAATATACATACACAAACTGAAACATACTTCACCCCATTTCTTATATACGTACGGTAGGACGAGTGATAATTAAGATATTTTTATAGTGAATTGGTCATTGTGAAGTAACCTGCACTATAGTAACATAACCTTCAAAGAAAAGTTTTCCACCAGAACTCAGCAATCAACAAACCTATCATGAAGTACACGAAATGGATACTGATTAAATGATAGATGAAACCATTAATAAAAATTCGTTTTACTGTAACATGAAACTATACTTTTCCCCCATGCACAGGTCACACCAATATTCAAGAAAGGTAATAGGAGTAATCCACTTAATTGCAGGCCCATATCATCAACGTCGATACGTAGCAGGATCCTGGAACATTAATTGTGTTCGAACGTTATGAATTACCTCGAAGCCCGCATCTCGTGGTCGTGCGGTAGCGTTCTCGCTTCCCACGCCCGGGTTCCCGGGTTCGATTCCCGGCGGGGTCAGGGATTTTCTCTGCCTCGTGATGGCTGGGTGTTGTGTGCTGTCCTTAGGTTAGTTAGGTTTAAGTAGTTCTAAGTTCTAGGGGACTGATGACCATAGATGTTAAGTCCCATAGTGCTCAGAGCCATTTGAACCAATTACCTCGAAGAAAACGGTCTATTGATACACCGTCAACATGGGTTTAGAAAACATCGTTCGTGTGAAACACAATTAGCTCTTTATTCGCATGAAGTGAAGTGTTGAGTGCCATTGACAAGGGCTTTCAGATCGATTCCCTATTTCTGGATTTCCAGAAGGCTTTTGACACTGTACCATGCAAGCGGCTTATAGGGAAATTGCGTGCTTGTGGAATATCTTCTCAGTTATGTGACTGGATTTGTGACTTCCTGTCAGAGAGGTCACAGTTCGTAGTAATTGACGGAAAGTCATCGAGTAAAACAAGTGATTTCTGGCGTTCCCCAAGGTAGTGTTATAGGCCCTTTGCTGTTCCTTATCTATATATATGATTTGGGAGACAATCTGAGCAGCCGTCTTAAGTTGTTTGCAGATGACGCTGTCGCTTATCGACTAATAAAGTCATCAGAAGATCAAAACAAACTGCAAAAAGATTTAGAAAAGATATCAGAATGGTGCAAAAATTGGCAGTTGACCCTAAATAAGGAAAAGTGTGAGGTCATCCACTTGAGTGCTAAAAGGAAATCGTTAAACTTCGGTTACACGATAAATCAGTGTAATCTAAAAGCCGTAAATTCAACTAAACACCTAGGTATTACAATTACGAACAACTTAAATTTGAAGGAACACATAGAAAATGTTGTGGGGAAGCCTAACCAATGACTGCGTTTTATTAGCAGTACACTTAGAAAATGTAACAGATCCACTACGGAGACTGCCTACACTACGCTTGTCCGCCCTCTTTTAGAATACTACCAGACAGGACTGACGGAGTACATCCAGAAAGTTCAAAGAAGGGCAGCACGTTTTGTATTATCGCGAAATATGGGAGAAGGTGTCACTGAAATGATATAGGATTTCGGCTGGACACCATTAAAAGAAAGGCGTTTTCCGTTGCGACGAAATCTTCTCACGAAATTCCAATCACCAACTCTCTCCTCCGAATGCGAAAATATTTTGTTGATACCGACCTACATATGGAGAAGCGATCACCACGATAAAATAAGGGCAATCAGAGCTCGTAGGGAAAGATGTAAGTGTCCGTTCTTTCCGCGCGTTTTATGAGACTGGAATAATAGAGAATTGTGAAGGTGATTCGATTAACCTTCTGCCAGGCACTTAAATGTGTATTGCAGAGTATCCATCTAGATGTAGATGTAGAATAAAAATGGCACATTTTTAAAGTACCTAGCTGTGATTAAAAAATAAAAACAACTCTTGCAAGTTCCTATATCCAGGCAAAAACCAATGAAGAGGCACAGGTCCTTACTGCATAGCACCTGTATTTGAAGAAATTGGTACCAAATTCTTAACTCACTACATTGAATATTTACAAAGTACCACGAAAGTTCCGAGCCTGAGTTTCTATAGCCGTGAAATATTACATTTCAATTTTTCGCCGCCCGAGGTGGCCGAGCGGTTCTAAGCGCTACAGTCTAGTACCGGGCGTCCGCTATGGTCGCAGGTTCGAATCCTACCTCGGGCATAGATGTGTGTGATGTCCTTAGGTTTGTTAGGTTTAAGTAGTTCTAAGTTCTAGGGGACTGATGACCTGAGTAGTTAAGTCCCATAGTGCTCAGAGCCATTTGAACTACACTCCTGGAAATGGAAAAAAGAACACATTGACACCGGTGTGTCAGACCCACCATACTTGCCCCGGACACTGCGAGAGGGCTGTACAAGCAATGATCACATGCACGGCACAGCGGACACACCAGGAACCGCGGTGTTGGCCGTCGAATGGCGCTAGCTGCGCAGCATTTGTGCACCGCCGCCGTCAGTGTCAGCCAGTTTGCCGTGGCATACGGAGCTCCATCGCAGTCTTTAACACTGGTAGCATGCCGCGACAGCGTGGACGTGAACCGTATGTGCAGTTGACGGACTTTGAGCGAGGGCATATAGTGGGCATGCGGGAGGCCGGGTGGACGTACCGCCGAATTGCTCAACACGTGGGGCGTGAGGTCTCCACAGTACATCGATGTTGTCGCCAGTGGTCGGCGGAAGGTGCACGTGCCCGTCGACCTGGGACCGGACCGCAGCGACGCACGGATGCACGCCAAGACCGTAGGATCCTACGCAGTGCCGTAGGGGACCGCACCGCCACTTCCCAGCAAATTAGGGACACTGTAGCTCCTGGGGTATCGGCGAGGACCATTCGCAACCGTCTCCATGAAGCTGGGCTACGGTCCCGCACACCGTTAGGCCGTCTTCCGCTCACGCCCCAACATCGTGCAGCCCGCCTCCAGTAGTGTCGCGACAGGCGTGAATGGAGGGACGAATGGAGACGTGTCGTCTTCAGCGATGAGAGTCGCTTCTGCCTTGGTGGTATGCGTGTTTGGCGCCGTGCAGGTGAGCGCCACAATCAGGACTGCATACGACCGAGGCACACAGGGCCAACACCCGGCATCACGGTGTGGGGAGCGATCTCCTACACTGGCCGTACACCACTGGTGATCGTTGAGGGGACACTGAATAGTGCACGGTACATCCAAACCGTCATCGAACCCATCGTTCTACCATTCCTAGACCGGCAAGAGAACTTGCTGTTCCAACAGGACAATGCACGTCCGCATGTATCCCGTGCCACCCAACGTGCTCTAGAAGGTGTACGTCAACTACCCTGGCCAGCAAGATCTCCGGATCTGTCCCCCATTGAGCATGTTTGGGACTGTATGAAGCGTCGTCTCACGCAGTCTGCACGTCCAGCACGAACGCTGGTCCAACTGAGGCGCCAGGTGGAAATGGCATGACAAGCCGTTCCACAGGACTACATCCAGCATCTCTACGATCGTCTCCATGGGAGAATAGGAGCCTGCATTGCTGCGAAAGGTGGATATACACTGTACTAGTGCCGACATTGTGCATGCTCTGTTGCCTGTGTCTATGTGCCTGTGGTTCTGTCAGTGTGATCATGTGATGTATCTGACCCCAGCAATGTGTCAATAAAGTTTCCCCTTCCTGGGACAATGCATTCATGGTGTTCTTATTTCAATTTCCAGGAGTGTATTTCTCAATTTTTCTGTTATATGAAAAGGACATTCTAAATATCTCTAATCAGTAATTACTGTTCCATACAGTTCATACACGCAATATCAAATATTTTATGAGAAGCAGTGTAAAAAGTAGGTAACTAGGTTAACCACCCATAAAGTAAACGTTGCCGAATCCCCGGAGTTGGGGAAAACATGGCGGACGATTTAGCCTGTTATGTAGGAGCTCTAAGACAGGCTGTGACGCAGTGAGCAGGTAGGTTCCAGGTAAACATGTGCAAATTTCACAGATTTCTGGTTGGGTGCAAATTTCATATTTTCACATATCCAGCCGCCTCGTCTTGTTGAGGAGAAAGTCGCTTCACCCGGCAGTGTGCGCAGGGGTATTGTACCGTTCATAGCACGGATCAGAGGGTGGTAGGCACCGGATCATGTTAAGAGAAATGCTTCAACAGATAAACATCTCTCAGGTTTAGAAAAACCATGACAAAACAGCTCTGACCTACTAAAGGTTTACACAGGGCTTATCAACTGGCCGGTTGCAAGGTCGCGGAGTAGGGTGGGAGGGAAGGGAGGGGAAATGCGCGCGCACGTTTGAATGTGATCTCGCGTTCTTAGCAGATTTAACTAGCCATCTGAATGCTTTGTACATTTTCCTACAAGGTAAAGATCTGCTAATTACTCATTTCATAGATCGAATACGAGCTTTTAAAATGAAATTGACACTTCGGGTGAGTCAGCTGGAAACAGGAAACCTAGCTCATTTTCCTAAATTATCATCCATGCAAGATGTTCACAAGGACTGTGAACGTTGTAACCTCCCCCTCACTTATCGACCTTAATGACAGTGAAAAATTAAACCTCGTGTACGTAATGTAAATTTGGGAAAAAGCAATCGTCACCGAAGTCAATTTGTCGGTAAAGAGGGAGGGAAAGGGTTACATCTAAATGAAAGGAAAAATGCAAATGAAACTGGTGGAAATTAATTTTGAAAAGGGGTAAAGTTAATAAAGAACGTAAATGTGCGGCCGTTACGTTAATAATTAACTAGCGGTAATTAGATATTTGAGATTTGGGGGAAATTACGGTCGCCAGTCCTAAGGACAATTACTATAGTAACTGAAAAAAGAAAGGTTATTACACATATAATTAGCACTAGAAGCGTGGCAACTGAAGGTTGACACGTGTAGTGTGAAAACTGAAAGTTTGTCAGAAGTAATAAATTTCGCTACACTCTGACTTAATTTAGCAAAACAATTAATAAAACCGAAAAATCGAAAGTTAATTTAGTGACTGAAGTTAATAGTGAGCTTTCTTTCTGAAGCACATCGAAATTCAGTAAAATACGGTTAGTCTTGGACTACCTCAACAATCATATCAAACGCTTCTTGAATCTACGCAATTTAGAAATAAGAGATTTAACTTTGAACTTGAATTAAATGATTCTGAACAATTAACAATAGTAAAATTTAGTATGTACCAAGCTGAGCTGCAGTCACAGGTAACTAAAATACGGTAACAAAACTCGCACTCTTAATTTGTGCTTGTGCAATCTAAATATTGTAGCCAGCTATGAATACCTTAACTGAACTTTGAAATTAAAGCAGTGAAATCGAATGATGCTGGTGTTTGAATTTCAACGACACTCGGGCTCATTTCGGAAAAGGAAGGACCCTGCTTGGCAATGCAGTTGGGACAATGAGCAACAAAGGTTCATGCTAAGTTGCTGTAATTTTGTGATGCAACAATTTTAAAAGTTTGAAAAGCTGAGGTCTGCCATACAGTTCTAAAACTTTACGTGCTTCCAGTCTTCCTTGTTGGCTGATTGAAGGTTTGAAGCCGTCGATCGAGGAGATGGCGTCAGTCACTCATTGTCGGCCGTCGCTGTTGCAGAAGCTGGATGTTGGCGCGCCTTCTTCTCGACACGGTCACCAGACGAAACGGGCTCTTGATGTGCGCCAGCTAATGCTTCCCGTCCGCGACACCATGTCAGAAACTATCATCGCAAGTCGAGCGCAATTACATGCTGCCAAACCCCCAAAGCGCGGCAACTCGCGGGAGCTTCACACAACACACCTGCTCCACTGCACCACCCCAGCCAGACTCCCTCTGCTCTGCCCGCGCTCCACGCGGCAGCGTTAACGCTACCAAAGACCCTAAACACTTTGGTTCTCCACACGACCTATCGATGTAATGGTTAGATAGCATAGTTTCCCTAGGGCCAGACCCAGCGTAAAAATACAAATAATCTTTACACAACAAACCAATTATAGATCGACATAAATGCATATATATACAAACAGTAAAACAATTACAATATAAAAAGACACAGAAACGTCATATATTCAGGTAACAAAATAAGGAAAAAAAATTATAGTACAATAGATGGAAATACGAGGATATGCATTTCTGGCGTTACACGTGCCCCACACTGTCTGAGGATGTTCGTGTAACCTAAACAGACTCAGAAAATGTCCCCCCCCCCAAAAAAAAACAAAAAAAACAATGGAAATGCATATACTCCAAACATCAAGAAATTTTAGCATTAGGCTGATTAACCATAAACCAATTTTTAGACCATAATAATTGAGTGGAGACACTTCTAATCTTTATTCCACTCTGTCATCTTACACAAAAGAAAGCAGGTTGACAACATATTAAAATTCATAGAAAACATAGAAAATGGTTTAACTATTCTAAAATCGTCGAAATTCCTAACACTATCAAGAAATGGAATACTATTTACAAAATTAATCAGAGTACCTGGTCATAAAAAACGGGTATATCAAAATACGCAAATTAATAATTAATTACATAGAATACACATTTTATATAACCTTTTCATAATTAATATTCTCGTCATGAGAGTCCACTTAACGCTAAACAAGAAAATAATATACAGCAGATCGAAAAAAACATAAATACTGACAGCAGAATTCTTTCACATCAGCTGTCCGGGAAGAAAAACAACTCCGCCTTCCGTACCCGCAAGTACAAAGAATGCCGACAGCGGCACAAGAGCCGACAGCGGCACAAGAGCCGACAGCGGCTCCGCCTCGCCAGTATTGTTGCGCCCGCCTGTGCGGCACGCTTGATCTCACTCGCCCTGTGTAACGGCATCTCCAGAACGTCCGTTTCACTGAATTCTTTCGGAAAAACTCACTCCCGAGTAATTTCAAGGAGTCCATTAACACTATCACAGTGGATAACTCAACACTGTCCATCATCACACGCATGTACTAGCCTGAAACTTAAAACAGCGTCTAAGTACATCGGCAATGACTAGTAAAACACAAAATTCATAAAATCTTACAGCTAGTTACAAAATCATATTTACATTCCTTAATCTACTGTGACTCTGCTGAAAACTCAAACTAGCAGCTTGGATTTTTCGATTGATTAATAATCACTCTCTCTTAAATCATTTAGTAAAATTTAATTACTTGTTAATTACAACTTCTTTAATGTCCTCTTGGTCAGGCAAAAGCATGGCAATCTAGCAAACTTTAAATCTTACACTCTATATTTACATACTGAACAAATTACCCATTCTGTGGTATTAATCAATCCTAGGTTGGTACAATTTCAAGTCTACAATGTTCCGTACACCTAATAGTTTTCCAGAGCTTGGATACTCTAAGCAATAAGCATTTGTGTGAGGTATACCAATGACTTTATATGGTCCATTATAAACAAACTTAAATTTCGAGATTTCATTGTCTATCTCGCTCGATTTCTCATGAGCTTTTACAAGTACTGGCTCTGGCTCTGAGCACTATGGGACTTAACATCTATGGTCATCAGTCCCCTAGAACTTAGAACTACTTAAACCTAACTAACCTAAGGACATCACACAACACCCAGCCATCACGAGGCAGAGAAAATCCCTGACCCCGCCGGGAATCGAGCCCGGGAACCCGGGCGTGGGAAGCGAGAACGCTACCGCACGACCACGAGATGCGGGCAATTTACAAGTACTAAGTCTCCGATTGCAAACTTAGTAAAACGCGCTTTAGCGTCATGACGACGTATGCAAGCATCGGCTTTTAGCTTCATTACTTCTCGCAAACGATCTTTTTTCACACCAATACTAATGTCAATCCGTGGAGGGAATTTGATTATCTCTTCCACTAAACTTTTACTTCTGTCATCCAACAGGATTTCCTCTGGAGAAAATCCCGTAGATTCATGTCTCAAGGTGTCCATAATTCTCTCAAATACTGCTACATATTTGCCCCATGCCCTATGGTTGTGATGGCAATAGGTACGGCAAAGTCGGCCTAGCTCGCGCATATACCTCTCAGCGGGATTCCCAGCCGGACAATAAGCTGAAATATGGATCACCTCGACCCCATTATTTTCCATGCCTTCATTCCACAACTTAGAAGTAAATTGTGCCCCATTGTCTGATAGAATCGCCTTGGGCTTACCAATATGAACAAAATAATCGTTCACAAGCTTGCTATAGACCGCATTGGCTGTAGCTTTCCTAATAGGGTATTGTTTGATGAACATGGAAAAAGCTTCTTGCACTACTAAAATGTAGGCAAAGTTTCCTGATGTCTTGGGCTAATGTCCGTACAAGTCCACGCACAGTAATTCAAAGGCGTCGTTAGGCCTTATACTTTGCATAGGACCACGACTCGTACAGTTGGTAACCTTCACCTTCTGACATAAATCGCAAGTCTTCACTCTATCAGTAACGCGTTTTAACATGTTGTTAAAATGCACTACTTCACTCAGCTTTTCCGTACATTTCTTTGGTCCACAGTGACCATACGCCAAACGGTAGTAGTCTATTATTTCCGTGACGTATTTGGTGGGCCAGCATACCCGCCAAATATTACTATCTCCATCCTTACGCATGTACAAGATATGATCATATATCTTGTAATACTTCCTTAATTTCTCTCCTTCTGGACTCCTTTCGTCATATCGGGTTTTCACCATATTTAAACAACCATCCTCGTTCTGATGACGACGTAGATTCTTACAGATGTTCACTATTAATTTGCGTCCCTCAACTTCTTTAAAATAGTATAATTTGACCACTCCATCTGACTCATCTTTCAATATGTCCTGATTGGACTCGGGCAACCGCGACAGCGCATCCGCTACGCAATCGTCGGTCCCTTTTACGTAACAGATGTCATAGTTAAATTGCTGTAAATACAGCGACCACCTAGTCAGTCTTTCGTGAAATAGTTTACAATCCTTCAGATAAGTGAGCGCCTTATGAGCCGTATGAATAATCACCTTACGGTCCCATAGGTAACCCTTGAACTTTTTGAATCCCCACACGATAGCGAGACACTCTTTCTCAGAAATCGTGTAGTTTCACTCCCTTTTTGATAAAGTTCGACTCGCGAACGCTATCGTCCGGTGTTCCTTATCCTCTCCTTTACCAACTTCTTGGAACAGTTCTACTCCCACCCCGTAATTCGACGAATCCGTTCCCAGATGGAAGGGTAGCGATAAATCAGGATGAAATAGTATTTTAGATCTTAACAACTCGTCTTTTAATCTCTCGAAAGCGACCTGACACCCGTCAGTCCACACAAACGGAACATTTTTGCGTAAGAGGTTATTCAAATTTTCATCATTAAACACTTGTCCTTTTACAAATTTACGGTAAAATCCTGTGAGCCCTAGAAAACTTTTTAACTGTTTCCTAGACTTGGGTGGAGGACAATTCCTTATTGCCGCTAGTTTCTCTGGGTCTTTCGTAATACCAGCAGTGGCAATTACATGCCCTAAAAATTTCAGTTCCTGCTTCACAAATTCGCATTTCTTTAGCTTCAGAGCCATTCCGCCATGGCGCAATGCTCTAAAAACTTCATCTAACAGGTCACAATGGTCATGCCAAGTGGCATTGGCCAACAATAGGTCGTCAACATAAACAGTTAATCTTGAACTCAAAGCCGGTCCTAGCACTTTATCTAGGGCCCTGATGAATACGGACACAGATATATTAAGTCCAAACGGCAGTACTCTATACTGATAACACCTGCCCGCGAACAAGAAGGCGGTGTATGGCCTAGATTCTTCTTCGAGTTCTATTTGCCAGTAACTAGCCGTCAGATCGAGGCTAGTCATGAACTTAACGTCATGAAAACGTTGCAAAATCTCCTCCATACTCTCTGGTCTGTCTGTTTCGCGTTGAACGACCCTATTCAACGTGCGTGCGTCAATCACAACACGCACACTACCATCCCGTTTTGCTACAACGACCAAACCGTTATTGTATGGACTCGTACTTCTTTCAATCACTCCCAATTCGATCATCTTATCTATCTCCCGTTGCACTGCTTCCTTTTTGGACAGCGGTATAGCATACGGTCTCACGAAGAATGGTTCGTGCGGAATTACGTGCAACCTGCATTTATATCCTTCCACGAGTCCCGGTTTGTCTGAAAACACACTCTTATTCCTCATTATTACTTCATACAGGCCTCGTCTTTGTTCGTGTGTCACGTTTGACACACCGTCTACAATACTTTCCAATTCACTTTCTACACTATTGTCAATGCCGAGATTCCTCACATTAAAGTAGTTCAAATTCATACCTACATCAATACCATCCGGCCAGTTAACAATGTGTATAGGCTGGTATTGCCTATGCACACCGTCTCCTGCCTCGTCAAAGCTAACTACTGTTGTTTTATCTTGTGACGTACATGTCAAAGTTTTGCTTTCGCAATTAATCACATGCCCGGTACTTTAATAGCCAATCGAACCCGATAATTACTTCCGTAGTTAAGTCTGGCACGACGACAAACTCTTGTTCAAATCGTGCCCCACATATCTCGAAGTTGACAAAAATCTGTTTTGTGACCGGTTTACTGGCCTTCCCAGTAGCACCGATAATTTTCACTCCTGTTACTGGCATAACTACGATGCCGGGTCTGTCTTTCAGTAACTCAAATATTTTCCCAGATACAGCACTCAATTCTGCACCGGTGTCAATCAACACGTTTAGTTGTAGGTCGTGCATATTAACAGACACTACTACCTGTCTACACTTGTCCTCGACTGTTTCTTTATTTTCCCACAATAATTCCTCGTCTATATCCAGGTCATTCCAGAAAAAACCATCCGGCTTTGATCCTAAATCCGGCTTATCTGGCGGCCTTTTCAGCTTCTGTTCACATACAGTTTTAATTTCAACACGTTTGTCCTGAGGCTTAGTCTGTAGCTTCGCCTCCAATACCGAAACCTTTTCCTGTAACTCTTCAACTAGTGAGTGTTACTTTGCTATCAATTCACTAATTGTCACCTTCGTTGATTCCACTTTGGTCAGATTGATTTCATCTGCCAATCTACCTGGAGGAATGTGCCCAGTAGTATCTGCAATTACTTCCTCTGGATCTGCGCAACCCACACTGCTACCGTCTGACCGTATAACGTCTGCTCTAACCTCATACACGCTGTAATCTACGTGCTTTTCTACCAATCGTGTCCGGCTATCACTAAAATTTTCGTAATCTTTCTCCTTAATACTCTCGCAATGTTTAAACTGGAGGTTTGCGTCGGATGGGTCGGCTACTTCTACCACTACAACTTTCGGTAAGGTCTGCCGGTTAGGGCCAGAACTTTCCGTTACTACTACAACATCTAACTCCTGCGGGACGAAACACGACGAATCTTGCTCGTGCTCCCCATTAACATCAATTGTGTCTGGTAAAATCTGCCGGTTAGGGCCAGAACTTTCTATCATTTCACAAACACTATCTTCCTGCGGGGAGAGACGCGGAAAATCCTGCACGCGCTCCCCATAAATCCTTCTCCCATACAGGCCCCTATAATCTCTTAGTTCGTCGTATAAGCGACCGAACTGCCTTAACTAGATAGACCTCATCCCTCTCTGCATCCCCTCGCTCGATGACGGACGTTTTATCCGACATCTGATCTTCTCTCAACACTTGCGAATCATTCTTAAACTCAATCTCCAGTTCCGCTGTGGGTATTACAGCTGCCACTTTATAATCGATTTCCGGAACACTACTTAAATTGTTCTCACTGACAGTGAATGTACTTTCTACTGCCGTGTATACAGCTGATCTACTACTTGTGGGCGCACTCCTTTCTCTTAACACTGGCACACTCTCCCGCCGTTGATTATTCCATACGGAATTTTCATAACGACGACACCTGGGTTTTCTCTTGTTATTGGGCCTCCAAAATTTCTCCACGCCCGGTCGGCCCCTCACCGGCGAGGCTAATGGTTTCCCTGTCTCGTCCCAGCAGATACGCTCCACGGATGCTGCTGAGGCGGCTGATCACACCCTCTGGCGTTATTACTATTCTACGAAGCCCGTATCACGCTAGTATGATACTGGTTTCCGTCATTCCTGTTATTATTTGCATTGTACCGCTTGTCATTACGGCCCGAACGACTATTGTTGTTGCTGCCATGGTTACGGTATGCATTATTCCCATGGATATCGTTGTTGTGGTTCCCGTTGTTGTTACCACGACCTCTACAACTGTCGCGATTATTGCGCCAATTGTCCTCGTCCTCAACTCTTTCCAGGAAATCATTGATTGTCTTGTAATTGCTTCCTACGTAGCGTTTTGTATCATCTGGAAGCTTCTTGTAGAGTTCCCAGACTATTTCGGATTCCGTGCGGCGATCACGCAAATATTCCAACTTGCGGATCCAGCCCTCACAAAACTCCTTCATCGAGCCGCGCGAATTCGCATCGAAAGGCCTCGATACGTCAAATTCGCGCCAGACACTTTGCTGTTTTTGCTCTGACCAGTATTCAGCCAGAAACAAATTTTTAAACTAGTCAAAAGTCAGGTTCGTAATGTTGAGGTTTAAGCCCCAATGCTTGGCATCACCAGCCAACACATCAATAACCGCATTAATTTTTCTCTCATTAGTCCATGATCTGGGTAAAACTCTTTCACAATTTTTAATGAAATCCGTCGCGTGTATACCGCCTTTTTTCAAGGGGTCGAACCGCTCCTCTTTCGTCAACAATTCCGATCTATGTGCACAGATTGGCACATAGCTCTGTTTTTCGTCAAGTTTCTTTTCTAATTCCGACACACTCGTAATTACTTGGCAAGTGGTTGTCGCAAGCGTTTCTACTTTCCTTTTTTTCTCTTCGCAGGTATTAGCCTGCTTCGTCACTTTGGTATCTACTTCGGATACTAAAGCCTTTAAAGTTTCCACCTTCTTTTGATCCTCTTTTTTTCACTAATTGAATTTGTTCCGTCACCTTATTCTCGATGATCGGAGCAACTGCTTCTCCTACACTTTTCTCGATTATGCTAATTTCGGAATAAAAACGAGTACTTATGATCGCAATTTCCGCCTGAACGCCTATCATTTCCTGTTTAAGATTACCGATTTCAATATTAATCACAACAATATCTTCTTTCATTTTATCAACTTTTGTGTAAACAACTCCAACATTGTTGTTAACAACATTAATAGCTTTGTTCTGATTGTCTAGCTTTCGTTCAATTTTTTCAAACTGAGCTTCTTGCTTGGCAGCCTGATCTTCTTGCTTGGCAGACAGAGCTTTAATTTCTGCCGATTGACTCCTGATTTCGTTAATCAAAACATTCAATAAATCAGTTAAATTCCCGGAAACTACTGGTTTTACTTCCGTAGCGGCTTCCTCTTTAATTGTCCCCCCGTATTCGTCATCAAGGGATTCATATTTGATTTTCACTTCCGATTCCGAAACATTTACTAAAGTTTGGAATTCCATTTCTGCTCTTTGTTGCGTTTCGGCGGTCGCGTCTTTCATGCTAGCCGCCTGCTCCTGAACAATGTGTACCGCGGTGCGCGTTTCCCACTGTTCGACCGATTGTTCCGTATCCAAGTCTACCAAATTTTGGCAATTGTTGCCTTCACTCATTTTAATAATTTTCAATATAAATGCCAAATCTTAAATCTAATTAGGATTCCTCACACTAATATTCTCGCTGACGTATCGACCATTTCGTAACCAGTACCTTGTTACGAGATTTGCACAATGCAAAATTCGTGTCCAGAACAACCTCAAATCTGAAGATGGTCCTGTCACCAGGTCGCCACGTGTAACCTCCCCCTCACTTATCGACCTTAATGACAGTGAAAAATTAAACCGCATGTACCTAATGGAAATTTGGGAAAAAGCAACCGTCACCGAAGTCAATTTGTCGGTAAAGAGGGAGGAAAGGGTTACATCTAAATGAAAGGAAAAATGCAAATGAAACTGGTGGAAATTAATTTTGAAAAGGGATAAAGTTAATAAAGAAAGTAAATGTGCGGACGTTACGTTAACAATTAACTAGCGGTAATTAGATATTTGAGATTTGGGGGAAATTACGGTCGCCAGTCCTAAGGACAATAACTATAGTAACTGAAAAAAGAAAGGTTATTACACATATAATTAGCACTAGAAGCGTGGCAACTGGAGGTTGACACGTGTAGTGTGAAAACTGAAACTTTGTCAGAAGTAATAAATTTCCCTACACTCTGACTTAATTTAGCAAAAGAATTAATAAAACCGGAAAATCGAAAGTTAATTTAGTGACTGAAGTTAATAGTGAGCTTTCTTTCTGAAGCACATCGAAATTCAGTAAAATACGGTTAGTCTTGGACTACCTCAACAATCATTTCAAAAGCTACTTGAATCTACGCAGTTTAGAAATAAGAGATTTAACTTTGAACTTGAATTAAATGATTCTGAACAATTAACAATAGTCAAATTTAGTACGTACCAAGCTGAGCTGCAGTCACAGGTAACTAAAATACGGTAACAAAACTCGCACTCTTAATTTGTGCTTGTGCAATCTAAATATTGTAGCCAGCTATGAATACCTTAACTGAACTTTGAAATTAAAGCAGTGAAATCGAATGATGCTGGCGTTTGAATTTCAACGACACTCGGGCTCATTTCGGAAAAGGAAGGGACCCTGCTTGGCAATGCAATTGGGACAATGAGCAACAAAGGTTCATGCTAAGTTGCTGTAATTTTGTGATGCAATAATTTTAAAAGTTTGAAAAGCTGAGGTCTGCCATACAGTTCTAAAACTTTACGTGCTTCCAGTCTTCCTTGTTGGCTGATTGAAGGTTTGAAGCCGTCGATCGAGGAGGTGGCGACAGTCACTCATTGTCGGCCGTCGCTGTTGCAGAAGCTGGATGTTGGCGCGCCTTCTTCTCGACACGGTCACCAGACGAAACGGGCTCTTGATGTGCGCCAGCTAATGCTTCCCGTCCGCGACACCATGTCAGAAACTATCATCGCAAGTCGAGCGCAATTACATGCTGCCAAACCCCCAAAGCGCGGCAACTCGCGGGAGCTTCACACAACACACCTGCTCCACTGCACCACCCCAGGCAAACTCCCTCTGCTCTGCCCGCGCTCCACGCGGCAGAGTTAACACTACCAAAGATCCTAAACACTTTGGTTCTCCACACGACCTATCGATGTAATGGTTCGATAGCATAGTTTCCCTAGGCCAGACCCAGCGTAAAAATACAAATAATCTTTACACAACAAACCAATTATAGATCGACATAAATGCATATATATACAAATAGTAAAACAATTACAATATACAAAGACACAGAAACGTCATATATTCAGGTAACAAAATAAGGAAAAAAAATTATAGTACAATAGATGGAAATACGAGGATATGCATTTCTGGCGTTACAACGTTATTCACATAGTTGAGTTGATCAGTGCTTTCAAGATCTGACAGCACTAGACAGTGATTTTGATCTGTTTTCTCCATATTCAGCGAATATTTAAGAGATTCGTCCTGGGCTGCAGCAAGAAATTATTGACCTGCAGTGTGACAGAGAATACAGAGACAAATTTCAGAACAAGAAAAACATTTTGGAATTCTACGGACACTTCCCTCAGGATAGATTTCCTCGTTTGCACAAACTGGCGGCTACAATAATATCAATGTTCGGTTCCACGTAAATTTGTGAACAACTGTTCTCTACAATGAAATGTAACAAGACGCGCCTGAGAAATGCATTGTCTGATCGAAATTTAAACTGCACGCTGCACCTAAAATGCACAAGAACAATTACTCCGAACATAGACGCAATTGTAAAGGGCAAAAAGTACAAGATAACCGAGAATCCCACACTTCAGTGACACCTTTTATTGTGTAACAGTTCACAAATTAATGCGAATGTAGAGGTATACACTAAGCTAATAAAATTATGTGGCATGTGCACATTCTCCTTTATTTGTTTCATTTGTCGCAGTAATAATTCGTGAGTGATATCCCTGCACGTGGCCGCGGATTTACATTGACTGGCGGCAGCTGTTGTGTGCCCCACGTGACTTTCCCCACTCTCAGCTCTGGTCGGGTAGTGGGGGTAGCGTACTCGCGCTGCTCCGTGCTCGCGCCTTGCTGGTCACAGCTTGCTCCGCGAGCACGTATGTTGTGAAGCCCTGGTTTAGAAGTTGCAGCGGAGTCAGCGACCAATCTCATGAACAAATTTTTAACATTTCTCAGGACCTATAATGCGAGGCTAGCTGTTGGTTGTGAGATTACAGACGGGTGTGATATAAGTGATGTCAGAAGGACGTAATGCTTAATGGAAAGTTTTTTTCTAGATAGAAGGGTAGGAAATTCAATTCATTGGCTTGTTGACGTCTCGCCTTTTTTGCGGGATATTTTGTCAAAGAATCAGTTACACCAGTGGCGTGCCTAGTAAATTTTCATGGGATTGGTGGTCATGTTTTGTTGGCGGGAAGAGGGAGCAAGCACCTCTTTTTGGATCTGCAAACTAGACTTCATTGCGGGACTTGGAGGTGAACAAATTGGCCCTCTGCGGTCTGCGCTCTCAACTGGAGGAGACGTCTGGGGTCCAGTGTTCGAGTACCCAACTCTGCTCGTATTGCACTGAAGATTATGGTGAGCGCCGCTAACAGCACCGGCATGTTAGGATGAGCGACAGTTTGTAGTTCAAATTCATGATAGATTTCACTGTCTTATGTCCGTCAGTGCATTCTCAGATGTTTGCAGTTCTTCGGTTCCTGATTCAGACAAACGGTCACTGTAATCGTCATGTTACAGGTGGCGATAGATGTTATAGTCAGATGCGAGATTATTAAGCAACTCCACACCACTGAGTAACTTTTCCGACCGATAGTTCTGCTATTCTCATCGGAATGTTTGTCATTGTAATGTTGATAATTTCATATTGTTTTGAATACTTTGATTCCAATTTTTTTATAATAAACCATAGAGAGTACTTAAATCTTGAGTTTTATAAAATGTAATCCACACAGTGATAAATATTATGTTAATTCCTCACCATAAAATTCATCGCAAGGTAATAAACTATTAATATTTGAAAGAAGAGTAATGAGGAAGATATGGGGACCAGTTTTAGATAATGGAGAATGGAGGAGGAGGAAAAATGAGGAAATCTGCTTTCTGATGCGACAACCAACTATCCTACAGAAAAAGTGCAAAAGAATACAATGGGTGGGCCATGTAGCCCGGATGCCAGATGGAAGACAGGCGAAGATGGCACTAGAGGGGAAACCAAACACCAAATGCCCCATTGGACGATCAAGGCAGCGTTGGATGGACGACCTGGTGAAGAACCTAGCAGGCCTGGGAACTGAAGACAACTGGAGGAACCGGGCACAAAACAGGAAGGGATGGAGGCAGTTTGTGGAAGCAACGCGTGGTCTGCAGGGCCTGTGATCGCTGGATATGATGATATAGGGCATAAATAATTTATAGCATTTGTAAATCTGTTGAATACTCTAATTCAGCAATGAGTCTCAAGGGTGTGCCTGTTTCACGATTAATTCTGATTCAGTTAAATTCACTTACACACAGGGGGTTTTGCAAATTTCGTAAAGGAAATGCTTATTCGATCTGATCCAAAAGATGACTAACCGAATTCAAGCTTAGTGAATTGTGATCAATATTCGTTAAAACTGGGGATGATGATCTTCAAATGCTTCGAAAACGATTTCACCTAGTGACTTTGTGTAGTATGGTTGTTTTAGGTGGCTGGACTAGAGGTCTTCCCCACAAAATCACCGCGGACGTTGCGGTGGTGGTCGAGTATAGCGGGACATAATTGGTGGATGTTGCTTACTAGTATCTTAATAGCCGTATTTTCTTCAGCTACGGTGGTGCCAGTTTTAGGGCTGCGGAATCGGCATCCCCTTAGAGATACTCAATATATCGAGAAAGAAACGTGCATTCGGAATGGAATATCTCGCTGCTGCGTGGCGGAGTGCTGCTGCTCTGCGAGTCGTCCGACTGCGCGGCTTTATCTTATCTCACGGCCTACTGCCCTTTATTCCTTTTGGGAGCCGCCGGGGATGTTATTAGCAAACGCAAATTTTTCCAGACAGTAGCTCCACTTACTCGCGTTTTCCTGGCTTCTCTCTCTGCAATGGCGTCGCTTGACTCACAAGGGGACCACACGACAATTGTATTTTTGTAATTTTTTATGTTTATGATATGTGAAGTACAGAACTCAATTATACTGGATGGTTTTATTCACAGTGCAGCTATTCGCGGAGATCCAACTTGGGCTGCAATTATCGTAAGGCAGCGAAACTTGGTAGATACGCTAATGCGTAAATGCGAACCGACTTACATTGGAAAAAAATAGTTCAGATTTTGGCCACCAGGTGCAAATCTGGCGTTGTACGCTGTTTGTTCGACGGTATGACATCCACGCTGTCATTTGACGAGCCATAACGATTAATAATAAAATCAACATTATGTCTTTCACGTTTGTTTGAACTTTTCTGTCCACGTCCAGTTCCTAATCCAATACATATCGGAATACTTCCATTCGTCTTTCTCGCATTCATAGGGCCAGATTTGCACCTGGTGGCCAAAATTGGAACCAGTTTGTTGGTGGCGTAAATCAGTTGCGCATTAATGCATTAGAATATCTTCCAAGTTTCACTGCCATACGATGGTCACAGCTCATACTGAACCTCTCTGAGTAGCTACACTTTAATTATAACCACCCGGTACCTGTCCCAAAGTAGTTCGGTGTAACTCCCAAATTTCTCGAAAAAATAGGCTTTGAAGTCTTTCAACCACGTTTAAATGAGATTTGTATTTCTGGACGAGAAGGGTGGCTCTGTGGTAGAGAATTTGCCCGCTGTTTGGATGGCCTGTATTCGATTCCAATTTTTAAACGAAGGTGCATGTTCCAGGAGCATTTCGATGAACTGTAGAATACAAAAAGCACACGTGACTGGTATCGCTATATCGAGTATCGTTCCAGTCATTCTTTCCATTCAGGTCGATTACGTACGTCATTTCAATATACAATTCTTCAAATACGGGCTTCTTAGCGCGTCTAATTTTCATTTTTATGGAAAATGCACGTCTTATTTCTAATTAAACACACATGTAAAAAAATTTTGCATCACCTCGGTCCCGAGAGTACCGTAACCTGTACAGGAAATTGGAATAGGGATCAACATAAACATCATTTCCGCCCTTTTTATCGCTCATGAAAATCACACATTGCATTTTGTACCATCATACAGCGAGACCTTCAGAGGTGGTGGTCCAGACTGCTGTACACGCCGGTACCTCTAATACCCAGTAGAATGTCCTCTTGAACTGATGCATATCTGTATTCGTCGTGGCATACTATCCACAAGTTCATCAAGGCACTGTTGGTCCAGATTGTCCCACTCCTCAACGGCGATTCGGCGTAGATCCCTCAGAGTGGTTGGTGGATCACGTCGTCCATAAACAGCCCTTTTCAATCTATCCCACGCATGTTCGAAAGGGTTCATGTCTGGAGAACATGCTGGTCACTCTAGTCGAGCGATGTCGTTATCCTGAAGGAAGTCATTCACAAGATGTGCACGGTGGGAGCACGAAATGTTGTCCATACAGACGAATGGCTCCCCACTATGCTGCCGATATGGTTGCGTTTTCGGTCGGAGGCTATCATTGACGTACCGTACTGCTGTTACGGCGCCTTCCATGACCACCAGCTACGTACGTCGGTCCAACATAATGCCACCCCAAAATAGCAGGTTCAAATGGCTCTGAGCACTATGGGACTTAGCTTCTGAGGTCATCAGTACCCTAGAACTTAGAACTACTTAAACCTAACTAACCTAAGGACATCACACACATCCATGCCCGAGGCAGGATTCGAACCTGCGACCGTAGCGGTCGCGCGGTTCCAGACTGTAGCGCCTAGAACCGCTCGGCCACTCCGGCCGGCAAAATAGCAGGAAGCTCCACCTTGCTGCACTCGCTGGAGAATGTGCCTAAGGCGTTCAGCCTGACCGGGTTGCCTCCAAACGCGTCTCCGACGATTGGTTGAAGGCATATGCGACACTCATCGGTGAACAGAACGTGATGCCAATCCTGAGCGGTCCATTCGGCATGTTGTTGGGCCCATCTGTACTGCGCTGCATGGTGTCGTGGTTGCAAAGATGGACCTCGCCACGAACGTTGGGAGTGACGTTGCGCATCATGAAGCCTATTGCGGCACAGTTTGAGTTGTAACACGACGTCCTGTGGCTGCACGAAAAGCATTATTCAACATGGTGGCGTTGCTGTCAGGGTTCCTCCGAGCCATAATGCGTATGTAGCGGTCATCTACTGCAGTAGTAGCCCTTGGGCGGCCTGAGCGAGGCATGTCATCGGTTCCTGTTTCTCTGTATCTCCTCCATGTTTGAACAACGTCGCTTCGGTTCACTCCGACACGCCTGGACACTTCCCTTTTTGAACGCCATTCCTGACATAAAGTAACAATGCGGACGCTATAGAACCGCGGTACTGATCGTCTAGAGGCGTGGTTGAACTGTAAACAACACGAGCTGTGTACCTCCTTCCCTGTGAGATGACTGCAACCGATCGGCTGTCCGATCCCTTCTGCCTAATAGGCGCTGCTCATACGAGGTGTGGCTAGAAAAAAACCGGACTAGTACTGGTGAAACAATAAAACGAATGCAATAAGGCTGAAAGTCGCGTGGCCTGTCACGTGACTCTCGCTCCGCCTACTGCTCGAGTTTCATCTGCCTCCTGCACTCAGTCTGCCCGTGGCGTCTGTTTTAAGTAGTTGACGTTTTGTCCGTGCGTCGGAAAATGTTGAGTGTACAGAAAGAACAGCGTGTTAACATCAAATTTTGTTTCAAACTAGGAAAATCTGCAAGTGAAACGTTTGTAATGTTACAACAAGTGTACGGCGATGATTGTTTATTGCGAACACAAGTGTTTGAGTGGTTTAAACGATTTAAAGATGGCCGTGAAGACACCAGTGATGACACTCGCACTGGCACACCGTTGTCAGCAAAAACTGATGCAAACATTGAAAAAATCGGTAAACTTGTTCGACAAGATCGCCGTTTAACAATCAGAGCAGTGTCTGAGTTAACAGGAGTTGACAAGGAAAGTGTTAGGCAGATTCTTCTTGAAAGTTTCAACATGAACAAAGTGTGTTCAAAAATGGTTCCAAAGTGTCTCACAATTGAACAGAAGGAACGCCGAAGAATGATTTGTTCTGACATCCTGGAAAACATTGAAAGTGATCCCACCTTCTTACAAAATGTTATTTCTTGCGATAAATCGTGGTTTTTTACTTACGATCCCGAAACTAAACGCCAATCGATGCATTGGAAAACTCCTGGTTCTCCACGACAAAAAAAAGCACGAATGTCAAAATCGAAATTCAAGGCAATGATGATTGTTTTTTTTTTACAT
Source organism: Schistocerca serialis cubense (assembly GCF_023864345.2). Taxonomy (NCBI): domain Eukaryota; kingdom Metazoa; phylum Arthropoda; class Insecta; order Orthoptera; family Acrididae; genus Schistocerca; species Schistocerca serialis. Next base: position 221,441,947 of record NC_064640.1, read on the forward strand.
CAAAGGGATTGTGCACATTGATTGGGTACCAGAGGGACAAACAGTGAATCAGCATTACTACATTAGCGTCCTCGCTACCCTACGTGAGCGAGTACGGAGAAAACGGAACGATTTGTGGAGAAAAAAGTCATGGATCCTTCACCAAGACAATGCCCCAGCTCACAGTGCGTTGTCAGTGAAGACGTTTTTGGCAAAACACAACAGTCCCATCTTAGATCATCCACCCTACTCACCTGATTTGGCCCCCTGTGACTTTTTTCTTTTCCCTAAAGTCAAGTCAGCTTTGAAAGGAACTAGATTTGAGACTGTTGAAGCAGTAAAAGAAAAAGCGACGGAAATAATGTATGGACTTACCGAAAATGATCTGCAGCATTGCTATGAACAGTGGAAAATTTGTATGGAGCGGTGTAGAGACCGAGGAGGAGAGTACATTGAAGGAGATAACATGAAATTGTAAATAATTGTAAATAAATGTTTTTTCCAGCATCAGTCCGGTTTTTTTCTAGCCGCACCTCGTACATGGTTGTTTTTATCTTTGGGTGGGTTTAGTGACATCTCTGAACAGTCAAAGGGACTGTGTCTGTGATAAAATGTCCACAGTCAGCGTCTATCTTCAGGAGTTCTGGGAACCGGGGTGATGCAAAACATTTTTTAATGTGTGTATATTGCACACAAAAATCGAGTTTTCATGGAAAACAAAAATTCTTAGTTACCGGCCGTTTATAAAACATAGATAATCAATACTGTATAACACAAAAAATTGTAAATTGAATTTTATCTTTGCGTATTTTATACTTCACGTAAATGCTCATAGTGCATACATCCATACATAAAAATTTGATTTCGCTAATATTCGTATCAAACCCCCACCCCACACGTCAGTTGAGCGCTCTCTTGTATAGCCACGCTGCTTGTCGAAAAAATAACACTTTAAAAAATGGTCGAAAAAGTTCAAAGTTGGTTTTTTGGAGAGTGGCCTCGAACTGCTTTGGGAGAGGTATATTTGAGTTCTGAACTTCTTTTGCCGTAAATACAAAAAGCTACAAAAATCAGAGTGCCGTGTTGTCCCCTTGATAGTACTAATTCCGATCTTCAGTGCGGACAACCAGCACACTATCTCGAACTTGGAGGCTTTCTACCCACTGAGAAATATTCGAACATCTTCGCGGTCATTTCATAATGACACCTAGACATTCTGTCAAATGCTGTTACTAGCAGGGCACATGAAATCCGTGAAGTGGCTTACATTGTAGCCTTGAAACTGAATGTACCGATTTTCTCTCGATGCTGAGTTCACATGCTCTTTAGGACCCAAATCATTATATTGCTAAACGGCCATCTTATTGTACAGTGACGTTGACTACAGGGTTCATGCCATAAGTTTGCACCAAACGTGATCTTGAAACACTTGACTAAATGATGGCCGGCCGAAGTGGCCGTGCGGTTCTAGGCGCTGCAGTCTGAAACCGCGAGACCGCTACGGTCGCAGGTTCGAATCCTGCCTCGGACATGGATGTGTGTGATGTCCTTAGGTTAGTTAGGTTTAACTAGTTCTAAGTTCTAGGGGACTAATGACCTCAGCAGTTGAGTCCCAAAGTGCTCAGAGCCATTTGAACCATTTTGAACTAAATGATGGTTTTCAGTCAACAAAAACCTATTGAATGTTGTTGAAGCGCACTGATCTCATTTCAATAACGTGATATCGGATGTTAGGTGACTTAGTGGCAGCTATGTGTTACTCTACTCCGTTGTTGGCGCTCACGGTCATTACTTTCACGTGGTTGGCCGCTACACTGCCCATAACGGGATTTTTGTCGACAATATTGATTCGTTCAAAGAAACTGCAATATTTATTCAACATTACTAGACGGAAAAACGATATGCACTTGTATAAGCCTTGCTTAAGCATTATACAGAAAGGTGAACACTAATCATAAGGTCTCATTTTCAATGAGCAGAACTGAAAAACTAAGTGATAAAACTCGTGTATACAAAATCAAGTTGGAAGGCTTCATTAAGCAACACTCCGTCTGTCCCGTAGAGGAGTTCTTCGCAGTAGTTCAGAAGATTTATCTGTAGCGTGTTAGTTATTTGTAAATTCTCACACCATATTTTTCGTGTAGTATTGATCCTTTAAATCTTTTGGCTCAAATGGCTCTGAGCACTATGGGACTCAACATCCTAAGTCATCAGTCCCCTAGAACTTAGAACTACTTAAACCTAACGAACCTAAGGACATCACACACATCCATGGCCGAGGCAGGATTCGAACCTACGACCGTAGCAGCCCCGCGGCTCCGGACTGCAGCGCTAGAACCGCACGGCCACCGCGGCCGGCTTAAATCTTTTGTTTATAAATTTTCCAATCAGCGTTCTGTAAACTTTGTACCGATTCGTTCCATGACCAAGTAACTTTTCCTCTCATGGTCTCATGCAATCTGAAAAATGTGTACCCATTATGAATTAAAGTACCCCAGCGCATTATTCTGTCTGTATCTGAAGGGTAATCTCAGGAACTACTGCAGAAATTTTACTGTGGAAATTCTGATCCTGTTTTCGCTAATAGATAGACTGATTTACGACGAAGGTTTGTGTATATAATTTAATACAGTTACTCTAGACAAGTCGCCCGGTTGTGGATATTTAGTGCTGCCTGTGCAAATTCAGGGCAGGTCCTTAGTAAATAAATGAAGTCTCTGCGTACCCTCCACGCTGGGTATCGGGTTATCCTAGCCGTAATCACACTAAAAAATTTTTACAACATACATTAGATACAACCCAAAAAACCGATAACACTCTACGTATTTCTATAAGCACTCATGTGATTAAGGCACCACTCGACTATACACATACCTCTAGCCCATTTCATTGTTTGTACAGTTGTATGTCCGTCATGTACGTTACTACATTTCCACCACGGCAGTTGACGTAAAATCATACTGTAATATGGGAGCACTTCCGCTCGTATTATTGGGCTTCGGTATGTGTGAAGTCTCCCACATTTGGGGAAAGAATGTGATGCGGCTTGATAATCTTTGAAACGAAAGCAACTACACGCTAGTGCTGACCGCTGGTAAGAAGCTGGACGGTCACCCGTTGCTATTCGTGCAGCGTGATCGTGTGAACGAACAAGCTTCTTGACGGATACCTCTAATATCACTTCATAATTCGTACTGAATGCGCTACCAATTAGCAGCAAGCCAGTGTAACTCTTGTGTCACCAAAGATGCTGACTGCGTTGTCTGCTAAGCGTGACACTGGCGGCCGCGGCAAAAGAACCGCTTTTGCATACTGGTGAGATGTGGATCTTACAAGGAAAACTCCCCAGATCATCCCCCTCAAATTTAGTGGTGAAATGACCAAGTGGATAGCCCGACAAAAACTTGTAACCCTACGCTACTGCGCACGATACTTATTAAAGCCTGTACTATGGTAAGTTAACGGGCTTCATCTTATAAGAAAGGATTTTGGTATATATGTTGACCGCGTGTACCTGAATGGAGGCAAAATCAGACTTCCACCCACTCAGTAACAACAATGATACGTCAAGCAAGTCTGAAGTGCAACTACACGTTAGGACGGACAAGAAACGACACAGCAGATGCTACCAAATTGTTAATAATACGGTCGCCAGCCTAATTAGGCATTAACTGAGTTTCTTCCCAGTACAAGTTGATGTACGTTCATACAAAACAACGCGTAATAGCACTGCATAATATGGTAAATTTTAGAACCAGAAAATTTACTGAACTAATAAATTCACTTTCTGTACTAATATGGACAAGCCAAAAATACACAACAATACACTATAATGTTTACTACGAACTTCGTACTGTCTATTGATCTGATTAAAATCGGGCATAGGTTACCCTAGAAATAGCACTTTCGAAACACACATACAATGTCAATTTTGAAAAAGGTAAAACACTAATAAATTTTGGTTTTATATTGACTTTAACTTTGCTGGTCAAATCAGTTCAGTACACTTCAGAATTTAAATGAATAGAAAAGAAAAGGGAGGGGGGGGGGGGGGGGAAGGGAACCCTGAAACTGTTATGATCACTGTACTGAAAATTTTGATTATCGAATCGTTAAGCACTCAAGATTTCCAATATATGAGTTACTACTCTTTTTGTCTTATTTCTTGCTCATTTAACTACCATTAATTTTGTCTCAAATTAATTAAACTTTATTACTAAACCAATTTCAACATTATCTTCCAACTTTGTCAGACCTATACAATTTGCCTATATATTCATTGACAACAAAGTTCTTTAAACATCATTCTAAGATAGATAGGTCTGCAGATAATTATTATTAACATAAACTTTAAATCTTCATCTCGGGACACTCGGGTTGCACAACATGTGGAAAGGACCCTGTCTAGGTTAGTGATTAGGATAATTAAATGATAGGACTGTTCTGGTAAATGTTAAGTTGTTATTGAACAGTAAGGAACAAACATAACACTGGTCCACACAAATACAGTACTAATAGTTTCAACCTGTTCGTATCGATGTGGCGGTTGGCGGGCGGCAAGATGGCGAGGCGCAGAGCACACATACAATCACAGCTATGGCTCTTGATGTATCGGCACTTTACTTCTTCATAGGGTCGCAATATTTTTCCATTTAGTGCCTATGGAATTTTGCCATGCTGTATAGTCGTCGGAAACGGCACATCCGAGGCTCAACGAAATCACGTTTTCCAGGAGAGCCTCCTCGATTCAGAGCGTGTTTCTCAGACCGATGCCCAACTCCGACTACTACTGCTGAGCCCGTTATGCCATGCCGCGCCCGTGTGCATTTTCCCGCGCTCGCCTGCCATCCACCTATTACCGCTCCCCTACAGACAGGGTATTCACCAAAGGTTTTACATTCTACATATCCCAATACATTGCCTACGTATGAACCAGACACACAATTACAACTTTAACATCTTACAACAGTTTCAACATTTCTTACATTTCCATTTTGTTATAATATTGCTTGCAATTTGACATAAACATTAATCTTCACATCGAAAATTGTTTACAGTTTCTTTAACATAATGACATGAAACAAAAAAGAAATGAAATCAGAACATCGATTATACTAATTTATCGAAAAACAGAAGCAAAAATTATTATATGTACAATAGTATAACGTTGTCGTTGTTACAAACTGAACACATTTGAATCAAGAAAACAGGAAGAAGATGTACTGAACTGTGAAAACAAGGTGCAAAATTGAAACAGTGAACGGTCCAAGCTCAAGATGTGCCACATTGAGCGAATTTTAATGGCCACGGCGTTGAGGTTATGTGGTCACAACGTTGGACTGCGACTTGGGAGATCTGTGTTCAAATCTCCCTCTTGCATATTATTTTTCCCACAAAATTATGAATTTTCCGCCCGGTCATCGACGTGTCTATTCTCCTTCTCTAGTCCAGGCAATTGTCATACATTGTTTATAGAATGTGAGATGGTGAGAATATTGTTGTTGTTGTTGTTGTTGTGGTCTTCAGTCCTGAGACTGGTTTGATGCAGCTCTCCATGCTACTCTATCCTGTGCAAGCTTCTTCATCTCCCAGTACCTACTGCAACTTACATCCTTCTGAATCTGCTTAGTGTATTCATCTCTTGGTCTCCCCCTATGATTTTTACCCTCCACGCTGCCCTCCAATACTAAATTGGTGATCCCTTGATGCCTCAGAACATGTCCTACCAACCGATCCCTTCTTCTGGTCAAGTTGTGCCACAAACTTCTCTTCTCCCCGATCCTATTCAATACTTCATCATTAGTTATGTGATCTACCCATCTAATCTTCAGCATTCGGTAAGAATATACACTCCTGGAAATTGAAATAAGAACACCGTGAATTCATTGTCCCAGGAAGGGGAAACTTTATTGACACATTCCTGGGGTCAGATACATCACATGATCACACTGACAGAACCACAGGCACATAGACACAGGCAACAGAGCATGCACAATGTCGGCACTAGTACAGTGTATATCCACCTTTCGCAGCAATGCAGGCTGCTATTCTCCCATGGAGACGATCGTAGAGATGCTGGATGTAGTCCTGTGGAACGGCTTGCCATGCCATTTCCACCTGGCGCCTCAGTTGGACCAGCGTTCGTGCTGGACGTGCAGACCGCGCGAGACGACGCTTCATCCAGTCCCAAACATGCTCAATGGGGGACAGATCCGGAGATCTTGCTGGCCAGGGTAGTTGACTTACACCTTCTAGAGCACGTTGGGTGGCACGGGATACATGCGGACGTGCATTGTCCTGTTGGAACAGCAAGTTCCCTTGCCGGTCTAGGAATGGTAGAACGATGGGTTCGATGACGGTTTGGATGTACCGTGCACTATTCAGTGTCCCCTCGACGATCACCAGTGGTGTACGGCCAGTGTAGGAGATCGCTCCCCACACCATGATGCCGGGTGTTGGCCCTGTGTGCCTCGGTCGTATGCAGTCCTGATTGTGGCGCTCACCTGCACGGCGCCAAACACGCATACGACTATCATTGGCACCAAGGCAGAAGCGACTCTCATCGCTGAAGACGACACGTATCCATTCGTCCCTCCATTCACGCCTGTCGCGACACCACTGGAGGCGGGCTGCACGATGTTGTGGCGTGAGCGGAAGACGGCCTAACGGTGTGCGGGACCGTAGCCCAGCTTCATGGAGACGGTTGCGAATGGTCCTCGCCGATACCCCAGGAGCAACAGTGTCCCTAATTTGCTGGGAAGTGGCGGTGCGGTCCCCTACGGCACTGCGTAGGATCCTACGGTCTTGGCGTGCATCCGTGCGTCGCTGCGGTCCGGTCCCAGGTCGACGAGCACGTGCACCTTCCGCCGACTATTGGCGACAACATCGATGTACTGTGGAGACCTCACGCCCCACGTGTTGAGCAATTCGGCGGTACGTCCACCCGGCCTCCCGCATGCCCACTATACGTCCTCGCTCAAAGTCCGTCAACTGCACATACGGTTCACGTCCGCGCTGTCGCGGCATGCTACCAGTGTTAAAGACTGCGATGGAGCTCCGTATGCCACGGCAAACTGGCTGACACTGACGGCGGCGGTGCACAAATGCTGCGCAACTAGCGCCATTCGACGGCCAACACCGCGGTTCCTGGTGTGTCCGCTGTGCCGTGCGTGTGATCATTGCTTGTACAGCCCTCTCGCAGTGTCCGGAGCAAGTATGGTGAGTCTGACACACCGGTGTCAATGTGTTCCTTTTTCCATTTCCAGGAGTGTATTACTGTCACTAGTAAATGGTTCAAATGGCTCTGAGCACTATGGGACTTAACATCTGTGGTCATCAGTCCCCTAGAACTTAGAACTACTTAAACCTAACTAGCCTAAGGACATCACACACATCCATGCCCGAGGCAGGATTCGAACCTGCGACCGTAGCAGTCGCGCGGTTCCGGACTGCGCGCCTAGAACCGCTAGACCACCGCGGCCGGCCACTAGTAAATGTGATGATTAGTGGGAACAGGCGAAGTGTCACATAGACCTCACAGAAATGAAAACAACAAATAAACGGGTGTTACAACACAGGAATCAAAGCGTCAAAGCTTCCAAAATGGAACACAAGGGTTATAACATGTGGTACTCGTGTGTAACAAGTAGGAAAGGTCCCTTCTTTGCACCTCGTTGCAAACGGACGTTGTTGTTGTTGTTGTTGTTGTTGTGGTCTTCAGTCCTGAGACTGGTTTGATCCAGCTCTCCATGCTACTCTATCCTGTGCAAGCTTCTTCATCTCCCAGTACTTACTGCAACCTGCATCCTTCTGAATCTGCTTAGAGTATTCATCTCTTGGTCTCCCTCTACGGTTTTTACCCTCCGCGCTGCCCTCCAATGCTAAATTTGTGATCCCTTGATGCCTCAGAACACGTCCTATCAACCGGTCCCTTCTTCTTGTCAAGTTGTGCCACAAACTCCTCTTCTCCCCAATTCTATTCAATAACTTCTCATTAGTTATGTGATCTACCCATCTAATTTTCAGCATTCTTCTGTAGCACCACATTTCGAAAGCTTGTATTCTCTTCTTGTCCAAACTATTTATCGTCCATGTTTCACTTCCATACATGGGCTACACTCCATACAAATACTTTTAGAAACGGCTTCCTGACACTTAAATCTATACTCGATGTTAACAAATTTCTCTTCTTCAGAAACGCTTTCCTTGCCATTGCCAGTCTACATTTTATATCCTCTCTACTTCGACCAGTAGCGCGGGATTAGCCGAGCAGTCTAAGGCGCTGCAGTCGTGGGCTGTGCGGCTTGTCCCGGCGGAGGTTAGAGTCCTCCCTCGGGCATGGGTGTGTGTTTGTTCTTAGGATAATTTAGGTTAAGTAGTGTGTAAGCTTAGGGACTGATGGCCTAGCAGCTAAGTCCCATAAGATGTCACACACATTTGAACATTGTTTTTCTACTTCGACCATCATCAGTTATTTTGCTCCCCAAATAGCAAAACTCCTTTACTACTTTAAGTGTCTATTTCCTAATCTAATTCCCTCAGCATCACCTGACTTAATTCGACGTTACACCACGACAAAAATTTGAATACAGCGAACAGACACCTCAGTGACCGGACTGACAGTTCATAATTTTGTGGAAAAAAATGAGAGACGAAGGAGATCTGAACGTGGATCTCCCTCTTCGTAGTCCAACACCGTGATCCCATAACCACGACTCCATCGCTATTAAAATTCGCTCGACGTTTTACACTTGGGGTTGGACTGTTCAATGTTTCGATTTTACTTTTTATTTTTGCACTGTTCAGTACACCTTCTTCCTCTTTTCATGTTTGATTGTCTTCAGTTTTTGACGGCCTATCCAGAGGGTCATTTTACCACTAAATCTGAGGGGGATGCGATGCGGAGTTTTCTTTGTTAGCTGCAACTAAAACTATTTTTGTATCAGTAGTTCAAGTATGGAATCTGGCGGGCTAGGCGCCATCTTCAACCCATATGTTGCAAATTACTTCATCGGAACGCAACTTCATACCGGTCAGTGAGAGGCTGCAGGGAAATGCTTACGAACAGTTGCAGTCGGCGTTGCTGCAATTCGAGCTAACAACGATGCTGGCATCCACGTGTATTCTTCTGGCAGCAGAATACCTGTCGCACCGTTCGAGCTGCCAGCTATGTCAAATTGGCTGTGCCACAAGGTGTTACATGCGGCATTACTTCCTTTGTTTTTAGATGAGTTGGGGTTTGAAAACAAAGGAAGTAATGGCGCATGTCATACCTTGGTGAGTAGGGTTTTGGAGACCTGGAAGAGCAGCTGAACGGAATGGACAGTGTCTTGAAAGGAGGATATTAGATGAACATCAACAAAAGCAAAACGAGGATAATGGAATGTAGTCATATTAAATCGGGTGATGTTGCGGGAATTAGATTAGGAAATGAGGCGCTTAAAGTAGTAAAGGAGTTTTGCTATTTGGGGAGCAAAATAACTGATGATGGTCGAAGTAGAGAGGATATAAAATGTAGACTGGTAATGGTAAGGAAAGCGTTTCTGAAGAAGAGAAATTTGTTAACATCGAGTATAGATTTAAGTGTCAGGAAGCCGTTTCTGAAAGTATTTGTATGGAGTGTAGCCATGAATGGAAGTGAAACATGGACGATAAATAGTTTGGATGAGAAGAGAATAGAAGCTTTCGAAATGTGGTGCTACAGAAGAATGCTGAAAATTAGATGGGTAGATCACATAACTAATGAGGGGGTATTGAATCCCGGGTTCGATTCCCGGGGGGGTCAGGGATTTTCTCTGCCTCGTGATGACTGGGTGTTGTGTGATGTCCTTAGGTTAGTTAGGTTTAAGTAGTTCTAAGTTCTATGGGACTGATGACCATAGATGTTAAGTCCCATAGTGCTCAGAGCCATTTTTTTTTTTTTGAGGTATTGAATAGAATTGGAGAGAAGAGAAATTTGTGGCACAACTTGACTAGAAGAAGGGATAGGTTGGTAGGGCACATTCTGAGGCATCAAGGGATCACCAATTTAGTATTGGAGAGCAGCGTGGAGGGTAAAAATCGTAGATGGAGACCAAGAGATGAATACACTAAACAGATTCAGAAGGATGTAGGTTGCAGTAGGTACTGGGAGATGAAGAAGCTTGCACAGGTTAGATTAGCATGGAGAGCTGCATCAAACCAGTCTCTGGACTGAAGACCACAGCAACAACAACAGGAGTTTGGAATTTTACACAGTCTGAGGACCAGACACTCTTTGCCCACTTGTGTCCCTCCGATGGTCACAACCGTTCCGAGATATTTTCTTTTCATTTTAACTTGCTTCCTTTGTACTGACCTACGGCCCTTCTTGAAATCGAGAATTGCGTAAGCTTTTTTCCAGTCGCTAAGTACCCTTCGTTACTACAGCGACCGATGATAGACTGTTGCTAGAAGGGGCGCAACTTATTTCGTATAACCTCTGTAGAATCTAACAGGTATCTAATCTGATCTGCCCTTCCACTACTAAGCGACTGAAGTTGCTTTTCTACTCAGCGATCACTTATCTTTCACGTGACCCGAGTGTAAAATTAAAGCCAATTAAATAAAATTTAGAGATCGGATACCTTTGATTAGCGTTTCTGCCGTCACCTTTAACGCGGTTAGCAGCGGCCAGGGCGGTCTTGACGCGGTAACAAATAGCGGAGATTAGCACGAGTGGCGGCTGCGCTTGTTAGCGCTGCACTATCGACCGGCGCACCAATTACCGCCAGCCTCCATCGGCGCGTCCTCCGAGTCGCCTGGCAACAGTGCAACCCAGTACGCCCCCAGTGCCTGCCGACACCCGAATCCGCTTCCGCCTGCTACGTTTACCCGAGACCCGCCAAACCCCTAACGATGATTTCCCAAGTGGCTAGCTTCCTCTTACAGATTTCCTTTTTTCTTTGTAGAGTTCCAAATTTAATTTTCTATGAATTTCAACACATTACATACGACTGAAGTTGTATAACTACCGTAGCCTACCGTAAACTATCATATGTAAGCGTAAGAAAAAATGGTTCAAATGGCTCTGAGCACTATGGGACTCAACTGCTGAGGTTATTAGTCCCCTAGAACTTAGAACTAGTTAAACCTAACTAACCTAAGGACATCACAAACATCCATGCCCGAGGCAGGATTCGAACCTGCGACCGTAGCGGTCTTGCGGTTCCGGACTGCAGCGCCTTTAACCGCACGGCCACTTCGGCCGGCTGTAAGCGTAAGACTATAGTAGTTTCCGTAGTAGTCTTGGTCAGCTAAGATCGTACCCGCGTTACCTGTAGGTGACGTGTGTTGCATACCTATCGGATTTTACCTTGTACCGACCGCTTTGGTTACGTGTATGATCAGTGTCTTACTAGATTCCCCTAGAAATAGAAATCGGTGAACCGCGTAGAAACTGAATGAATATATACAGGGTGAGTCGCGTAAGACGTAACACCCCCTTTATTTCGGGGGCGATTGGACGTATCGGCATGCGGTTTTCGGCGAATCATAGCGGACTATTTATTTATTTATTTATTTCATGTTCCGTAGATACAATTAGTGAGTCAATCACAAGGATATGGAACGTGTCAAATTGTACAGGTTTCAATTTAAACTTATAATAAATACGAGGGCAATTCAATGCCAAATTGTACGAGGGCAGTTCAATAAGTAATGCAACACATTTTTTTTCTCGGCCAATTTTGGTTGAAAAAACCGGAAATTTCTTGTGGAATATTTTCAAACATTCCCGTTTCGTCTCGTATAGTTTCATTGACTTCCGACAGGTGCCAGCGCTGTACGGAGCTGTTAAAATGGCGTCTGTAACGGATGTGTGTTGCAAACAACGGGCAGTGATCAAGTTTCTTTTGGCGGAAAACCAGGACATCTCAGATATTCATAGGCGCTTGCAGAATGTCTACGGTGATCTGGCAGTGGACAAAAGCACGTTGAGTCGTTGGGCAAAGCGTGTGTCATCATCGCCGCAAGGTCAAGCAAGACTGTCTGATCTCCCGCGTGCGGGCCGGCCGTGCACAGCTGTGACTCCTGCAATGGCGGAACGCGCGAACACACTCGTTCGAGATGATCGACGGATCACCATCAAACAACTCAGTGCTCAACTTGACATCTCTGTTGGTAGTGCTGTCACAATTGTTCACCAGTTGGGATATTCAAAGGTTTGTTCCCGCTGGGTCCCTCGTTGTCTAACCGAACACCATAAAGAGCAAAGGAGAACCATCTGTGCGGAATTGCTTGCTCGTCATGTGGCTGAGGGTGACAATTTCTTGTCAAAGATTGTTACAGGCGATGAATCATGGGTTCATCAATTCGAACCTGAAACAAAACGGCAATCAATGGAGTGGCGCCACACCCACTCCCCTACCAAGAAAAAGTTTAAAGCCATACCCTCAGCCGGTAAAGTCATGGTTACAGTCTTCTGGGACGCTGAAGGGGTTATTCTGTTCGATGTCCTTCCCCATGGTCAAACGATCAACTCTGAAGTGTATTGTGCTACTCTTCAGAAATTGAAGAAACGACTTCAGCGTGTTCTTAGGCACAAAAATCTGAACGAACTTCTCCTTCTTCATGACAACGCAAGACCTCACACAAGTCTTCGCAGCCGAGAGGAGCTCACAAAACTTCAGTGGACTGTTCTTCCTCATGCACCCTACAGCCCCGATCTCGCACCGTCGGATTTCCATATGTTTGGCCCAATGAAGGACGCAATCCGTGGGAAGCACTACGCGGATGAAGAAGAAGTTATTGATGCAGTACGACGTTGGCTCCGACATCGACCAGTGGAATGGTACCGTGCAGGCATACAGGCCCTCATTTCAAGGTGGCGAAAGGCCGTAGCATTGAATGGAGATTACGTTGAAAAATAGTGTTGTGTAGCTAAAAGATTGAGGAATAACCTGATGTATTTCAGTGCTGAATAAAACAACCCCTGTTTCAGAAAAAAAATGTGTTGCATTACTTATTGAACTGCCCTCGTACATAGACTAAGTAAGACATACTATAAACACAGTAATAGATACAATATCAGCTAGCTAACATAACAACCATTTAACAGAATAAGGAGTTTCAAATAAAGGTTAAAGATAAGAGCACAAAGTTAAATCAGATATTAGGCCTACAAGAGTAAATACAGGTACAGTCAATTTGTTGTTACAAAAAGTGTACTAATGCTCAAATGCACAATAAAATCAATTGAACTACTTCTAGACACAATAAGTTTAGTGATGGTATACATTTTCTTTCAGATATTCATCCACAGTATAAAAGGATTTCTCAGTCAGGTAATCTTCGAGAACTTGTTTAAATTTTGGCAGTCCTGTATGAACGCATTTCATACGTAGTGGTAGAGCATTGAACAGCTTAATGCTGGAGTAGTAAACGCCTTTTTGTACCAGAGTGAGATGTTTCATTTCGAAATGTAGATTGTTTTTGTTTCTGGTGTTATAGCCATGGAATTTACTGTTGTCTAGGTAGATAGAATAATTTTTGCACACAAAGGTCAGCAAGGAAAAAATATACTGTGAGGCAGTTGTTAGGATACCTATCTTCCGAAACAAGTGCCTGCAAGAGTGTCTTTGATGGACCCCACACATTATTCTGATTGCTTTTTTTTTTTTTTTTTTTGGATGGTGAGAACTTTTTTTTGCAAGTGGTTGGTTCCCCCAGAATATGATAGCATATGACATCAATGAGTGGAAGTAGCCAAAGTAGGCAACCTTAATGATGTCAACTTCAGCCACTGAAGAAATTACCCGTAATTCAAATGTTGCCGAGCTAAGTTTTTTCCTGGATGGAGAATGTGAACTGACCAATTACATTTGCTGTCTATGTAAGAACCCAAGGATTTTGTATATTCAACTTTCTGTATTGGTTGATCTCTACATTTTATGTTAATTTCATCCAGATTACTTTGTGATGTATGGAACCTCATATATTGAGTTTTATCTGCATTGAGTGAGAGACCATTTTAGGAGAACCAATTTAAAAGGTCATTAAAAATAGTAACTATGGGGCACATACGTTGGTACATGCACAATAATCACAACGTTTATATTGAACGAGATAATGAGGCAAGTACACGTTATTTAAATGGGACGCTATACTTTTTTTACCATCATTCGAACGTTCTGGAAAAGACCCGTATAGTGATGTAACGCATGTTGCTATTGTGATTCAAACTTTGCTTAAAAGAGGGCGAATGAGGATTTACCTACGTAGCGTAGGCCGTGCATGCTGCATAGCGCACGGCAACTCGGCCTGCGGGTCGCAAGAGCAGATTTTAGTCTGTAGCCGCTTCCGACCGCCTCGACCTTCAATCGTAAAATATTTCCCAGCGTCTTTTAAGCGTTTTAAGCGAAGTTTCAATCACAATAGCAACATGCGTTACATCCCTATACGCGTCTTTTCCAGAGCGTTCGAATGATAGTAAAAAAAGTATAGTGTCCGATTTAAAAAACATGTACTTGCCTCAATATCTCGGTCAAAATAAACGTTGTGATTATTGTACATGTACCAAAGTATGTGCCCCATAGTCGGCTATGGTTCGCCGAACACCGCTTGTCGATAAGTGCAATCGCCAACGGAATAATGGGGGTGTTCATCTTACGCGACTCACCCTGTGTAAAAGGCCGTGTTACCTACGGAACGTTTTCGTTCTTCATAGTTATCCCCCTGTCAGTTACTTAAAAATAAATATTATTTATAGAAAAACTGAAATTGTCAATGTTTAATTCAGGTTTTATTCGAAAATTGTTGATTAGTTAAAAAAATGGTTCAAATGGCTCTGAGCACTATGGGACTTAACAGCTGTGGTCATCAGTCCCCTAGAACTTAGAACTACTTAAACCTAACTAACCTAAGGACATCTCACACATCCATGCCCGAGGCAGGATTTGAACCTGCGACCGCAGCAGTCGCACGGTTCCGGACTGCGCGCCTAGAACCGCGAGACCACCGCGGCCGGCATTAGTTCAAAATGGCTCTGAGCACTATGGGACTTAACTTCTGAGGTCATTACTCCCCTAGACTTAGAGCTACTTAAACCTAACTAACCTAAGGACATCACACACATCCATGCCCGAGGCAGGATTCGAACCTGCGACCGTAGCGGTCGCGTGGTTCCAGACTGAAGCGCCTAGAACCGCTCGGCCATACCGGCCAGAGACTGCTTTTGTGAAGTGACCGTTGATGTAAAGTGTTAAGAAGGTCGAAGTTTTCAGTGCGAAATGAAATGGCTATTGAGAAGAGAGTCCGTGGACTGCTGGTAAAGTTACTTTATCGGAACTGCAGCAATAGCAGAGCTGCATTGCGAGAATATGATCAAGAAATTTGAAGAACCAAGTGAATTTGGTGGTGCAACAGGGAGAGGGGGGCAGCCCGTTCCCACTGCAGTTTTTTGTGAACTTGTTGTTGCTAGAGCCGACCGTGCAGCGGAAATTGTCTCTCCCCTGGTCAACACTTCCAAAGATTTTGAGGTGCATTTTACACTGGTATCGCTACAAGATTCAGAATGTGCACCAAATGAGTCCCCAAGATAGGCTTCAACGCCATGACTTTTCCCTCAGTTATTTGGGCAGCATGGCCGGCCGGAGTGGCCGAGCGGTAAAAGGCGCTACAGTCTGGAACCGCACGACCGCTACGGTCGCGGGTTCGAATCCTGCCTCGGGCATAGATGTGTGTGGTGTCTTTAGGTTTGTTAGGTTTAAGTAGTTCTAAGTTCTAGGGGACTGATGACCTCAGAAGTTAAGTTCCATAGTGCTCGGAGCCATTTGGACCATTAGTATTATCTGGGCGGATGAGGGACATTTAACTCCGCACGGTGCCGTGAATGCACAGAACTGTCGCATATGGAGTTCTGCTCCGCCACATGTTGTGCACGAGCACCACTGCACTCAGCTTATGTGACGTGTGGCGTGGTTTCACGGGCTTCTCCGTTCTCGGTCCGTTTATCTTCAAGGAGATGACACTTCACGTGCCTGTTATGTGTACAGTGACATCTGCATCTTATAAGGACGTTCTTGTGCAGCACGTGATGCCAGCTTTGCAAGAACGCAACTGTCCGCACTACTATTTTCAACCAAAGTGGGGGACACCTCATGTCTCTTCCCAGGTGAATGGTTCGCTTCGAGTAACTTTCGGTAACACCTACATCATTTCCAAGCAGTTCCAAGATATGTGGCCTTCCATGTCCCCCTATCTACATCCATGTGACTTGGTTTTGGGGCTGTCTGAAAATCTCGACTATCTGAGATATATCCGGACTCTTCCTGATCTAAAGGACAGCATACGACGACATATCGCTCTGATCACACCGGATGTGCTGTGAGCAACTAATGACCATGCCTTGTCACGAATGCTGCATGTTTCTGACTCAGGAGACCACATTGAACATATGTGGTAACTTGTAACCATATCCTAATAAACGTTCCAGAACCACTGTTATTATATATTTGATCATTCCTCCCTTTTTCCTGCACCCACACCACATTCTGACTGCTTACAGTGCCATATTTTCACCTGGTGGCAGAAAGTGAAACTATTATTTTTTCCAGCATTCTCCGCGAGTGCACCGATCAATGCACATACCTACAATGTTTCGGCATCCTATGATGTACATAGTCCGCACTACAGCACTCGTAACACCGTCAGTTTAATTATAACCATCCGATTTGTATATGGCATACCTGGAGAAAGTTTTGTACTCTATTCCTCCCCGAATTGTCATTATCAAGACTAGATATGTCTCCTGAGGGTAACTAATATGCTCAAGAAGAAAATTTCTCGAATGGACTGTGAAAGGTTGCGTTTTTGGTGACAAAGCACTTGATTTTCAACTTCGTCTTTATTATGCACAGTTCACTCATTTCAAGGTATTCCAGTGAATAGAGTCCATCCCTGGAACACGATCCTCGAGATTTAAAAAAAAAATAAAAAATAAAAAATAGCTATCTACAGCTTTCCAAACTTTTTCATTGGACTCAAAATGTTTTCCAGCCACAAATTTCCTTGTAAAATGATGCTGTCATCACGCCGGTGACTGGACTGAACACCACATTGCTTTGATTGGCTTGGGACCGATCGAGGAGGGATATGTTGGGTTGTTTGGGGAAGGAGACCAGACAGCGAGGTCATCGGTCTCATCGGATTAGGGAAGAACAGGGAAGGAAGTGGGCCGTGCCCTTTCAAAGGCACCATCCCGGCATTTGCCTGGAGCGATTTACGGAAATCACGGAAAACTTAAATCAGGATGCCCGGACAAGGGATTGAACAGTCGTCCTCACGAATGAGGGATATGTATAAGACAGTGGACTCGCATTTAGGAGGACGGTGTGTCAAATTCTCCTCCAGCCATCCACATTTAAGTTTTCGTTTAAGGCAAAATCCGGAATGATTCCTTTCAAAAGGACTAGGTCAATTTCCTTGCTCATCGTTCCCCCATCCAAGTTTGTTCTCCACGTATCATTAGCTTCCTCATCGGCGTCAGTGTTAAATTCCAATCTTCCTTCTTTTTACTAGGCTTGTAGCGGTTAGAAGTGAAATTCCATTGCCTTCCTGCGACCTTTGAAATGAACGAAACTAGCATTCTTATACCCGGATCAGAAGAATAAAGTGACTAGCAGATGGTTGGCTACCGAGAGCTGCCAAGGCAGCAGCCGGCTACACAACGAGCTTGGTGGCGCATTCTGTCTTTTTCGCCGTCGTCATTTCGCTCTGCGAACGACAATCACGATAACTAATGTAGCTGTTGAGACTCTTTTTCGTCATGTGCTTTGTTTTTTTGTGCTGACATTTTATAACATGCAAAACAATGCTTGCAGCTAGTAACGAAAATGATCATAAAAGTATTAAGGCTATTATGAGCCTCCAAGGCCAACTCAGAACTGCAGATTAATGGGAAATGTACGAAAGATTGCAGTACTGTATTGCACAGTCGTCGTCACTGCGGCCATATTAGGGCTGCGAGTAACGGCGAACACACAACATCGTCCCTTTCCGTGTCTTATTGTCAGTTACTTTGTTATTCTAATCCAGGAAACCAAACTACCAAAAGCTTGGTAATTTCACAATTACAAATCATTTACGGTGATGAAAAAAGCGGTTAGTAACAGAAACCGACAGAGTATTGGACGCCAAAGCTTAGATTCGTATTCTGACGATCACCAACAAGCCACCATTTCCCCACCAGAGCGAAAATGTGTAAATCACAAGGTGACAAATTTTGTGAATAGAGTAAATTATACACCATTTTACACTTAAAATTCCTCAGAGTTTTCCATTGCCAAAGAAACTTTGTGGGTAGATGAATTCTCTTGATGAAAGACTATTTTGTTCTTTTTCGAACCAGGACTTTTCTCGCGAAGGTTTTCATACATCTGGCGCAGAATATCTTTCTTCACTCATACTCATAAATTAAGGATAATTTCAGAATGTGGTGCCACACAACGTTGCACTACACAAAACTGGCACTAATAGCATAGGCACATACACTCCTGGAAATTGAAATAAGAACACCGTGAATTCATTGTCCCAGGAAGGGGAAACTTTATTGACACATTCCTGGAGTCAGGTACATCACATGATCACACTGACAGAACCACAGGCACATAGACACAGGCAACAGAGCATGCACAATGTCGGCACTAGTACAGTGTATATCCACCTTTCGCAGCAATGCAGGCTGCTATTCTCCCATGGAGACGATCGTAGAGATGCTGGATGTAGTCCTGTGGAACGGCTTGCCATGCCATTTCCACCTGGCGGCTTAGTTGGACCAGCGTTCGTGCTGGACGTGCAGACCGCGTGAGACGACGCTTCATCCAGTCCCAAACATGCTCAATGGGGGACAGATCCGGAGATCTTGCTGGCCAGGGTAGTTGACTTACACATTCTAGAGCACGTTGGGTGGCACGGGGTACATGCGGACGTGCATTGTCCTGTTGGAACAGCAAGTTCCCTTGCCGGTCAAGGAATGGTAGAACGATGGGTTCGATGACGGTTTGGATGTACCGTGCACTATTTAGTGTCCCCTCGACGATCACCAGTGGTGTACGGCCAGTGTAGGAGATCGCTCCCCACACCATGATGCCGGGTGTTGGCCCTGTGTGCCTCGGTCGTATGCAGTCCTGATTGTGGCGCTCACCTGCACGGCGCCAAACACGCATACGACCATCATTGGCACCAAGGCAGAAGCGACTCTCATCGCTGAAGACGACACGTCTCCATTCGTCCCTCCATTCACGCCTGTCGCGACACCACTGGAGGCGGGCTGCACGATGTTGGGGCGTGAGCGGAAGACGGCCTAACGGTGTGCGGGACCGTAGCCTAGCTTCATGGAGACGGTTGCGAATGGTCCTCGCCGATACCCCAGGAGCAACAGTGTCCCTAATTTGCTGGGAAGTGGCGGTGCGGTCCCCTACGGCACTGCGTAGGATCCTACGGTCTTGGCGTGCATCCGTGCGTCGCTGCGGTCCGGTCCCTGGTCGACGGGCACGTGCACCTTCCGCCGACCACTGGCGACAACATCGATGTACTGTGGAGACCTCACGCCCCACGTGTTGAGCAATTCGGCGGTACGTCCACCCGGCCTCCCGCATGCCCACTAAACGCCCTCGCTCAAAGTCCGTCAACTGCACATACGGCTCACGTCTACGCTGTCGCGGCATGCTACCAGTGTTAAAGACTGCGATGGATCTCCGTATGCCACGGCAAACTGGCTGACACTGACGGCAGCGGTGCACAAATGCTGCGCAGCTAGCGCCATTCGACGGCCAACACCGCGGTTCCTGGTGTGTCCGCTGTGCCGTGCGTGTGATCATTGCTTGTACAGCCCTCTCGCAGTGTCCGGAGCAAGTATGGTGGGTCTGACACACCAGTGTCAATGTGTTCTTTTTTCCATTTCCAGGAGTGTAGGAAACACACACGACATAGTTCTGTAAGTCCACGGTATTGGTGATAACTTGAGAAAACCGTCCCGAAACACATGTGCTACAAAACACCATTGTTTCCTGCACATGTACCCCGACATCAATATTGGATATGATCACCATGCACAGGTACTCAGGCCGCACAACGGGTTGGTATACTCTGGAACAGGTGGTCGAGTAGCTGCTGAGGTATAGCCTCCCATTCTTGCACCAGTGCCTGTCGGAGCTCCTGAAGTGTCCTAGGGGTGTGAAGACGTGCAGCGATACGTCAACCGAGAGCATCCTAGACGTGCTCGTTGAGATTTAGGTCTGGAGAACAGGCAGGCCACTCCATTCGCCTGATGTCTTCTGTTGCAAGGTACTCCTCCACGATGGCAGCTCGGTGGGGGCGTGAGTTATCATCTATCAGGAACTGGTGCAAAATGAAGTCCCGATACACCTGACCTGTTATAGTTCCTCTATCAAAGACATGCAAGGGTGTACGTGCACCAGTCATAATCCCACACCACACCATCAAACCACGACCTTTATTGATGACGGAACATCGGCTTCCATGTACTGATTTAATTGTTGTTTCGTCCCAAGCGTGAAGTAGGCTTATTTGACCCACGTCTCACCCACAGTAACGAATCTGAGCACAAAATCAGTTGTATTCAAAAGGAAACCGTTCAAAGAGCGCTGATACTTCGCTTTTAAATTTGGTTTTGGCCAGCATTCAATAAAGGTAAAAGTTTGAATTTCGGTGAAGATGAAGAAGCCGGCACCTTATAAACCACTGTGAACTTTGAATGAATTTTAGTTCGCGACAAACAAAGAGGATTTACGATGGCTCGGCCTTCCAATTTGTCCATCCAACGAAACAGATGCTGCAAGACAGCTTTAAAAAGCCGTATAAACAAAACTATTCCTCTGATCAGTTTGACACTTGCCCTAAGTTATAGCGCAATTTCGGTGTTATGAACGTCATCTCTGTGCCAGGCTGACAAATTTTCTGTTTGTCCTCATACGAGTCTGTCATTAAAACGAAGTGGAACAGCATCATTTTGTTACGAAATAATCGTGCCATAGAAATAGAGAACATCGATCAAAATATGTCTGAACTTAGTCACAAAAAGCAGTCATATTTAGCTGATCGTCGAAATATCTGTTTCGGAGATTGCACCCTCCCACGATCCTCCACACTTATAAACCGCTGATACGACCCATCCTTTGATATGCAAATGTGGTATGGACTTCCACACCTGCAACCTTTTATAATGCCGTACAGATCCCCGAAACGTCATGCACCCAGCATAGCCTTTCACATCCGCTTATCATCCACCATCTGCATCCTCTACCAACTTACAAGATTCCCCACCCTACTCTTCCATCATGAACATCTTCGAATATACGTTATCCGCAAACTCGATACTACACACTCCATAGTTTCCCAGCTGCCCTCTAATATTGGTACCCTGCAGCGCCTCTACCACCAAGCTCTCGCAACACTACACCTCCACACTTTCCACGTCCTCTCACAACGAAACTTTAATCACCTTCCCTTATCCGACCATGAAATCCGCTGTGATATGTACTCTTCCCAGACCGAAAAAAACACAGGCCACCTGCCCCCGTCATGACCCCCCTCCCCCACTCCACCCATCCACCCACATCCTAAGGCTTGTTCCGGAACACAGCAGCCCTTTTCACTTTCCCAAATTCCTCCTCCGAACATCCGTCCCCACAAACCATTACCCCTGAATGCTACATTCCGATTATACCTTTATCCCTGGCAGTCTACATCCACTCATCATTCCACTCGCCCATGTATCTATTTTAATCAGTCAACATATCGGCCTTTTACATTCTACCTCATGCAACTGTCTCCCTCCTTTTATATGTTTGTGTGTAACACTCATTTTCTATTCCTCTGTGTATACAGACAGGGTGGTCCATTGATAGTGGCCGGGCCAAATATCTCACGAAATAAGCATCAAACGAAAAAACTACAAAGAACGAAACTCGTCTAGCTTGAAGGGGGAAACCAGATGGCGCTATGGTTGGCCCGCTAGATGGCGCTACCATAGGTCAAACGGATATCGACTGCGTTTTTTTAAAACAGGAACGCCCATTTTTATTACATATTTGTGTAGTACGTAAAGAAATATCTATGTTTTAATTGGACCACTTTTTTCGCTTTGTGATAGATGGCACTGTAATAGGCACAAACGTATAAGTACGTGGTACCACGCAACATCCCGCCAGTGCTGACGCTATTTGCTTCGTGATACATTACCCATGTTAAAATTGACCGTTTACCAATTGCGGAAAAGGTGGATATCGTGTTATGTATGGCTATTGTGATCAAAATGCCCAACGGGCGTGTGCTATGTATACTGATCGGTATCCTGGACGACATCATCCAAGTGTCTGGACGGTTCGCCGGATAGTTACGTTGTTTAAGGAAACAGGAAGTGTTCAGCCACATGTGAAACGTCAACCACGGCCTGCAACAAATGATGATGCCCAAGTAGGTGTTCTAGCTGCTGTCACGGCTAATCCGCATATCAGTAGCAGTCAAATTGCGCGACAATCGGGAATCTCAAAAACGTCGGTGTTGAGAATGCTACATCAACATCGATTGCACCCATACCATATTTCTATGCACCAGGAATTGCACGGCGACGACTCTGAACATCGTGTACAGTTCTGCCACTGGGCACAAGAGAAATTACGGGACGATGACAGATTGTTTGCACGCGTTCCATTTAGCGACGAAGCGTCATTCACCAACAGCGGTAACGTAAACCGACGTAATATGCACTATTGGGCAACGGAAAATCCGTAATGGCTGCGACAAGGGGAACATCAGCGACCTTGGCGGGTTCATGTATGGTGCGGCATTATGGGAGGAAGGATAATTGGCCCCCATTTTATCGATGGCAATCTAAATGGTGCAATGTATGCTGATTTCCTACGTAATGTTCTACCGATGTTACTACAAGATGTTTCACTGCATGACAGAATGGCGATGTACTTCCAACATGATGGATGTCCGGCACATAGGTCGCGTGCGGTTGAAGCGGTATTGAATACCATATTTCGTGACAGGTGGATTGGTCGTCGAAGCACCATACCATGCCCCGCACGTTCACCGGATCTGACGTCCCCGGATTTCTTTCTGTGGGGAAAGTTGAATGATATTTTCTATCGAGATCCACCGACAACACCTGACAACATGCGTTAGCCCATTTTCGATGCATGTGCGAACATTACGGAAGGCGAACTACTCGCTGTTGAGAGGAATGTCGTTACACGTATTTCCAAATGCACTGAGGTTGACGGACATCATTTTGAGCATTTATTGCATTAATGTGGTATTTACAGGTAATCACGCTGTAACAGCACGCGTTCTCAGAAATTATAAGTTCACAAAGGTACATGTATCACATTGGAACAACCGACCACAAAGCGAAAAAAGTGGTCCAACTAAAACATTCATATTTCTTCACGTACTATACGAATAAAAATGGGGGTTCTATTTTTTAAAAAAACGCAGTTGATATCCGTTTCACCTACGGCAACTCCATCTAGCGGGCCAACCATAGCGCCATCTGGTTTCCCCCTTCAATCTAGACAAGTTTCGTTCTTTGTAGTTCTTTCGTTTGACGCTTATTTCGTGAGATATTTGGCCCGGTCACGATCAATGGACCACCCTGTATAATAGTCACACAATCAGCCTTTCATATTTTTACATATGCAACTGACGATCTGTCTTCTTTATTTGTGCAAAATGTTCATTTTTGTCAATAGCCCTGTCTAGTTTTTATACCACGTTTTTATTTTTATTTTTTACTCTCATGTTGCTGACGGGCGGTAAATTGTATCCGCTGAGACCCCCCCCCCCCACCCTCCACTCCCCCAAAGGGGCGGGAGCGATGAAATAACAATAAAGGAAAAAATATCTGTTTGCCACTGAGTCCAGTATAACACCCAATAACAGTACGGCATTTGAAACTAAGTGGTACATCGACAGGCACATGACTGCTCTGCAGTTTTCCGGCCGGAGTGGCCGTGCGGTTCTAGGCGCTACAGTCTGGAGCCGAGCGACCGCTACGGTCGCAGGTTCGAATCCTACCTCGGGCATGGATGTGTGTGATGTCCTTAGGTTAGTTAGGTTTACTTAGTTCTAAGTTCTAGGCGACTGACGACCTCAGAAGTAAAGTCGCATAGTGCTCAGAGCCATTTGAACCATTTTGCTCTGCAGTTTATACTTAACTGCCTGGCAGTGCGTTCATCGAATCAGCTTCAGACTATTTCTCTACCGTTCCACTCTCGAACAGCACGCGAGAAAAACGTGCAGTTAAATCGTTCAGTGCGAGTTCTGATTCCTTTTACTTTATTAAGATGATCATTTTTTACTTTGTAAGTGCGCGTGAACAAAATATTTTCGCATTTTAAGGAGAGGGTTGGTGACAGAAACTTCGTAAAAAGATTTCAACGCAACCAAATGATTACCACTCCAACTAGCTTATCATGTCCGTGAAACTCTCTCCCCTGTATCGCAATAGTAAAAAAACAGGTTACCCTCCTTTGAACTTTTTGGATGTGCTCCGTCAATTTATCAGGTAAGGATGTCATACATCGCAGAAATCTTCCAGGAGAGGACGGACAAGTGTCGTATATGCAGCCTCTTTAGTAGACATGATGCATCTTGTATGAGTTCTGCCAATAAAACGCAGTCCTTAGTTCGCCTTCCCGGCAATATTTTCTATGTTGTCGTTCTAATTTCTAGTCGTCGGTAATTGAGATTTCTAGGTATTTACCTGAACATACAATCTTCAACTTTGCGTTATTTATCGTACAACTGAAACAACGTCGTAAACATCTTTAAGTGCTCCACTATATTTAAGCCATGAAAGTGATCGAACTCTATTTATTTCACTGAAATTTCGACAGTTCACTCGGAAGATGACAGTTGAGGTATACTTCAGAATTATCAGGGGAAGAAAAGTGCGTAAGAAGAAATCGTTATAACAGAGTATTTATTCTCTCAGGATCATAATGCACCTTAACAGCTTCTATTTTTTAATCATCTTCGTATTAGAAATTTTCGTTTCATTAAGACAATAATACGTCCATTCATTGAGCTTTCACACTGTGTTAGGCTACGCTATATTAGTTTTAGGAAAACTGGGCAGCTGCAACTAAATATTACCTTTACAGTTTCGTACACAGTTAGCTCGGACCTGGACATGATACGTGAAACATTCGATGATTTAAACTAACCATCCCACAACGTCAGCAACGGCACTCATGAAGTGCTGGAAATGGTTTATGACGAAATGGACAATGGTCTGGCGTTTTATTTCATCTATGTTTCATTTGCAAAGATATATTCATTAACAGCATAGAAGTTTTTGAGAGGCAAGCAGCAGAGATTTGTCACTGCTATCCAGTGTCTGGTGTCTGATCGTATATTACTTTTCACTGGCTGCTTACAAAATGCACAGGAGTCTTCACTGCCTGTGCCTATTACGTCGGTCTGCGTGCTAGCCTTGTAGGAGTTTGAAAAGATTAAAAAAAGTGTGTAACGGTTAATAGAAATTAAAAATGCAACATTTTTCTTACTCAAATCATATAATATTACGGATGTCATAAAAGGTTGTTGCTTAGCACAGGAATAAAAACTGTAGAAGTCGATTTTACCTCCACTAGTTTGAGTATAATTTGTAACTCACCGTGCTATATGTTTCTCCTTCAAGTTCTTCCTCATTTCTCTTTGGTGGTATGTGAATTGAAACCAAGACCTTCCTGCAGTAGACAGACGCGCTGTCACTGACTTCTCATATACAGATGCGAAAATCTTCTTGTAAGTCAGTATTATTTCCTGTCGGCATACACAAGCATGATTATTAATTAACCATCTATCAGAGTCTACCCGGAAACCACTCAAATCAGAGCAGCAAAACGTGTTCCAGTGCAGAGTGTACGTACACCAAATAGAGCGTAAGTGCAGACACGAAAACGTGTTGTGAAGAAAAATAATACAGTAGTGGATACCTATGTCTTTTTTTTCATTTTCGGTTGAGCTTCATACCAAGTTGTTAAATGGAGATCACCTCCCCATAGACATCATCTGTGACGATGACGATGATGATGTTTGGTTTGTAGGGCACTCAACTACGCGTTTATCAGCGCCTGTACAAGTTGCCAATCGTTACTCGGTCCAATCCTGCCACTTCTACGAATGATGATGAAATGAGGACAACACAAACACCCAGTTCTCGGGCGGAGAAAATCCTCAATTCCACCGGGAATCGAACCTGGGACCCCGTGATCCAGAGGCACACATTATCTGTGATCTACTGGGTGCTTTGGTTATTGCTACACTCGTAATTTTGTGAATGAAAAATGCTCAAGTGTTTACAATGAAATCATTAGCAAAATTATCAAGTGTTATTCAATTGAGCTTTACAATACGCCAAGGTTCTTACTTAATGCTTATTTTCAAAACGGTATTTTTCAAAATATACTTAAATTTGCTGTTGTCCTACCACTACACGAAACCAGAAATTACAAAGAAAGGTAGATTTTTAATGATTCATTTCATTATTTCCAGTATTTTCGAGGAGATTACGTACAATAAAATTTTTCAACATTAAACGCAAGAAAATATTCCCAGAAAAAGAAACAGTTTTAACTTCAAAAAGGACTTAACTGAGAAGACTATATTTACCGTGACAGTTATACTAGAATCAGTGCATCATTAATTATTACCATTGCTAATACTTTGTAACATGGTACTTAATTAGGTGAACTACATTATCCTCACCCAAAATTTGTAGAATTATGTAATAGTATGTATAGTAGCTTCACAGTTTTTATCTTATATTCATTACAGAACTCAGTATGTGTAAGTCCCATATCGATCACAAAGCAATAAACACTCTCAGTTCGAACCAATTACGCCAGGTGTGTTGCAGTGTGCTATACTGGGTCCTCTATTGTTTAATATATATAAGTGACCTTACACCTACATTATTCGAAAACGAGAAGAATAAAAAGTAATATCATTTACCTCAGCGAAGTATTAGCTAATGAAATATTTGAAAAGATCAACAGATTATCCAAAGCAAATGGTTCATCATGAAAATTTGAAAAGATACAGTACATATACTTCAGTGCCTCCCACAGAAATCCACAAACTAAACTAACGGAAAAAATAGCAACGCCAAGAAGGAGTTTCGCGACATAAACGAATATTGGTAGGCGTGTTTCGACATCTGAAAGAGGATATCTATTCAGATTTCGCGCCAGTCGCATAACAGTGGCCGGCCGTGGTGACCGAGCGGTTCTAGGTGCTTCAGTCTGGAACTGCACTACTGCTACGGTCGCAGGTTCGAATCCTGCTTCGGGCATGGATGTGTCTGATGTCCTTAGGTAGTTAGGGGACTGATGACCTCAGATGTTAAGTCCCATAGTGCTTAGAGCCATTTTTTTTTTGCATAAGAGTGGCGCTAGTAGCGCCTCTATGAGGATACAAATGGCTCTGAGCACTATGGGACTCCCCTAGAAACCTAAATAACCTAAGGACATCACACACATCCATGCCCGAGGCGGGATTCGAACCTGCGACCATAGCGGTCACGCGGTTCCAGGCTGAAGCGCCTAGAACCGCTCGGCCACATCGGCCGGCGAGGATGCAAATCAGGTTTGCTTTACATACAAGCTGTAACGGTCGTGAGCGCCAGTGACGTTTGAGGTTAGACGTGATTAGTTGATGATAGTCAAGAATGCCGTTGGGGCGACAAAAAGGAAATTATTAACACCTCACTGAATTTGAACGAGGTCGTGTAATGGGGCTACGAGAAGGTGGATGTTCCTTCTGCGATATTACAGTAAAACGTGACCGGACTGTAGCCACTGTACATGACCCCTGGCAGCGGTGGTCACGAGTACGCACGCTCGCAAGAAGACCGGCCTCCGGACGCACACGTGGCACTACCGAGAGGGACAACTATCGTGTTCGGCGTATGGCTCTGGCGCATTGCACTGCATCTGCAACAGCAATTTGGTCAGCAGTTGACACTACAGTGCCACAACGAACTGTTACAAATCGGTTACTTCAAGGACAGCTCCGAGCCAGACGCCCTGCAGAGCGCATTCCACTGATCCTAAACCACAGTCGTGTGCGACTTCAGTTGTGTCAAGCGAATGCTCAATGGAGGGCAGGGTGGAGGTCTGTTGTGTTTCTGATGAAAGATGGTTCAACCTCGGTGCCAATGATGGCCATGTGTCGGTTAGAAAGAGGCCAGCTGAGGGCTGTAACCAACCTGTTTGCATACTAGACCCACTGGACATACACCTGAAGTTACGGTCTAGGGGCCGGCCGGAGTGGCCGTGCGGTTCTGGGCGCTACAGTCTGGAACCGAGCGACCGCTACGGTCGCAGGTTCGAATCCTGCCTCGGGCATGGATGTGTGGGATGTCCTTAGGTTAGTTAAGTTTAATTAGTTCTAAGTTCTAGGCCACTGATGAGCTCAGAAGTTAAGTCGCATAGTGCTCAGAGCAATTTGAACCATTTTTTTATGGCCTGGGGTGTGATTTCGTATGACAGCCGGAGCTCTCCCGTGTTATCCCACGCTCCCTAACTGCAGATTTGTACTTCAGTCTGGTGATTCGACATTTTGTGTTGCCATTCATAAACCGCCTTCCAGCGGGTGTTCTTCCAACAAGATATCGCTTGCCCATATACCGCTGTTATAACCCAACGCGTTCTACAGAGTTTCGATGTGTTACCTTGGCCTGCTCGATCATGAAATTTGTCCCCAATGGAACACATATAGGACATCATCGAGCGGCAACTCCAGCGTCGTCCTCAGACAGTCGCTGTATGGACTTACCTACTGTAAAGGACATGGAATTCCATCCCATGAACTGACATCCGTCACTTGTACAACACAATTCAAGCACGTTTTCCTGCTTGCAGCCGGCCGGAGTGGCCGTGCGGTTCTAGGCGCTACAGTCCGGAGCCGAGCGGCCGCCACGGTCGCAGGTTCGAATGCTGCCTCGGGCACGGATGTGTGTGATGTCCTTAGGTTAGTTAGGTTTAATTAGTTCTAAGTTATAGGCGACTGATGACCTCAGAAGTTAAGTCGCATCGTGCTCAGAGCCATTTGAACCATTTGAACCTGCTTGCATTCAACATTCTGGCGGCTACACCGGTGATTAATGCACCCGAAAATCAAATGTGCAACGGCTTATCTTGCAGTTACACTAACCCCTTAATGCCGAGTGTCGCGAATTCGGATCAAAACTGACAGATTAAAACTGTGTGCCGGACCAAGACTCGAACTCGGGATCTTTGCCTTTCGCGGGCAAGTGCTCTACCAACTGAGCTACCCAAGCACGACTCACGCCCCGTCCTCACAGCTTTAATTCCGCCAGTACCTCGTCTCCTACCTTCCAAACTTCACAGAAGCTCTCCAGCGCACCTTGCAGAAGTAGCACTCATGGAAGAAAGGATTCTGCGGAGACATGGCTTAGCCACAGCCTGGAGGATGTTTCTAGAATGAAAGCTGTGAGGAGGAGGTGTGAGTCGTGGTTGGATAGCTCAGTTGGTAGAGAACGTGCCCACGAAAGGCAAAGGTCCCGAGTTCGATTCTCGGTCCGGCACACAGTTTTAATCTGCCAGGAAGTTTCATATCAGCGCACACTCCGCTGTAGAGTGAAAATATTTCATTCTACAAACATCCCCCAGGCTGTGGCTAAGCCATGTATCCGCAATATCCTTTCTTCCAGGAGCGCTAGTTGTGCAAGGTTCGCAGGAGAGCTTCTGTGAAGTTTGGAAGGTAGGAGACGAGGTACTGGCGGAATTAAAGCTGTGAGGACGGGGCGTGAGTCGTGCTTGGGTAGCTTAGTTGGTAGAGCACTTGTCTGCGAAAGGCAAAGGTCCCGAGTTCGAGTCTCGAGTTTTAATCTGCCAGGAAGTTCCATATCAGCGCACACTCCGCTGTAGAGTGAAAATTTCTTTCTACAATTCGGCTCATACCAATACTGTCGTGCAAACTGCAGGGTTAACTCTAACTTTTAGAACGGCAGAGCCGGCAGATGCTGATTCTTCATGAAGCCACCAACGATTCTGACAAGTGTTGCATTCTCCAGAGTGTTTCGGGTACCTGTACAGCACCACGAGTTTTGATTTTTATCTTTCATTCAGAAATTTGTTCAAGCATTAAGGGGTTCAACTGCGATCTTGCAGTGTTAATCACTGAAAAATGTTCTCTCGAAAAATGTGTTCCCGAAATTTCATTACTCTAAGTAATTTTTTTTGTGTTGCGTTTTTTTCCCGTCTGTGTATATGTAAAATAGTTTATTCTGCATATTTCCAATCATTAACGAGTTATGGGAACACATTTTGGGTAAATTACTCTTAGGCCTACAGGGACCATATTTTCATAATACAAGAGCACATTATAAATAAAGTATGTAGTGTTTGCGCTACAAATTCTTTAGAGGCAATTTTCAAAATCTCGACATTTTGGAAACTGTTTGACGGTATGTTTATTCCGTGATGTCCTTTGTCGTAAACCTTCAAGGGCGTAAAATTATCACGGAAGAGGTTAACCGGCCGGAGTGCCCGTGCGGTTCTGGGCGCTACAGTCTGGAGCCGAGCAACCACTACGGTCGCAGGTTCGAATCCTGCCTTGGGCATGGATGTGTGTGATGTCCTTAGGTTAGTTAGGTTTAATTAGTTCTAAGTTCTAGGCGACTGATGACCTGCGAAGTTAAGTCGCATAGTGCTCAGAGCCATTTGAACCATTTTGAAGAGGTTAAATACATAGGTAAATATACGTATATTGAAAAACCCGCCTCAGCGGACCGAATATGTTGGTGTTGTGAGTTAGTTTAAGATCAGATTTCGATTTTCCGGGATAGTATATTTCAAGAGAACAAGGCCGATTTCTTACGTTATCCTTGTCCAGTACGATGATGTGCTCCGTCACTAACGACCTCTCCGTCGAAGGGACGTCATATCCTATTCATCCTTCCTTCTACCATAGTTGATGCTTTGTAGAGTTGGGTACATACCGAGTGCCCGGTGATTGATCAGAAATGAACCCATGCATGTTTTGGTCCAGCGCCTTGTCGTTTTCTCCTAGCGCTCCTCAATTACTTTCCCAATAAAGAAGGGAAACACTCACTTCACAAGACTTCATGCACATTTGACGACCTTTTGACGCCACACGCAGTATCGAGGACGTAAAGAGCTGTCTGTCGACTTTCGTGATCTGCATTGTACAGTTCACAACACGTAAGATGAAAATGACGTTCAAAGTAATAACATTCATCTCATTTAGAGAGAACTGGAAATTACGGTTTTATTTACTCCAGCGTACATTAACCTGGAAGTTACATTGTTTATAAGTGTGCAAAATTCTGCATTTAAGTAGACTGGGCAGCGGCTAAGGGAGACACTGAAGTGTTTGCAAGAACAGATTCCGAGACGTACTGAACAAGTAGTATTAATTATTTTTTCTAATACGCCTTAACCAACCCTGAACGTGAGACGACTTGCTGATTTACAAGCAAAAAGCAAGCGAAAGCCAGCCAGTACAGAATCCATTTAACGTACGCTATATATTTAATATTGTTCATTGGGTTGTCTCAACAACGTAATTTTATTTTTAGACACTGTAAAATCTAATTTCAGGAAGTGGGCAGTAATTAAAAAGGGTGCAAAGCAATTCTAGCAGACAAATTGAAGCTGCACGTCACGTAACTTAAGCTCTATGGATAAATGCTGTTTCAGAACATCAGCATATTGGGGATCTCCCGAAAACACGTCGATATCGGTACAATTTATTACAACAAAATGATGAAAAACATCGTATTGTTCGTTAAAGACGCATTTTAATTGAAGACATTCTTGTTTGGCAAAGAAGTATCCTAAAAGAACTAGATAATATTTTCTTTATGTTTTATAAATGGCTGACACTGTTGTTGTTGTTCTCTTCAGTCCTGAGACTGGTTTGATGCAGCTCTCCATGCTACTCTATCCTATGCAGGCTTCTTCATCTCCCAGTACTTACTGCAAACTACATCCTTCTGAATCTGCTTAGCGTATTCATCTCTTGGTCTCCCTCTACGATTTTTACCCTCCACGCTGCCCTCCAATGCTACATTTGTGATCCCTTGATGACTCAGAACATGTCCTACCAACCGGTCCCTTCTTCTGGTCAAGTTGTGCCACAAACTTCTCTTCTCCCCAATTCTATTCAATACCTCCTCATTAGTTATGTGATCTACCCATCTAATTTTCAGCATTCTTCTGTAGCACCACATTTCGAAAGCTTGTATTCTCTTCTTGTCCAAACTATTTATCGTCCATGTTTCACTTCCATGCATGGCTTCACTCCATACAAATACTTTCAGAAAAGACTTCCTGACACTTAAATCTGTACTCTATGTTAACAAACTTCTCTTCTTCAGAAACGCTTTCCTTGCCATTGCCAGTCTACATTTGATATCCTCTCTACTTCGACCATCATCACTTATTTTGCTCCCCAAATAGCAAAACTCCTTTACTACTTTAAGTGTCTCATTTCCTAACCTAATTCCCTCAGCATCACCCGACTTAATTCGACTACATTCCATTATCTTCGTTTTGCTTTTGTTGATGTTCATCTTATATCCTCCTTTCAAGACACTGTCCATTCCGTTCAACTGCTCTTCCAAGTCCTTTGCTGTCTCTTACAGAATTACAATGTCATCGGCGAACCTCAAAGTTTTTATTTCTTCTCCACTGATTTTAATACCTACTCCGAACTTTTCTTTTGTTTCCTTTACTGCTTGCTTAATATACAGATTGAATAACATCGGGGACAGGCTACAACCCTGTCTCACTCCCTTCCCAACCGCTGCTTCCCTTTCACGCCCCTCGACTCTTATAACTGCCATCTGGTTTCTGTACAAATTGTAAATAGCCTTTCGCTCCCTGTATTTTACCCCCCCCACCTTTAGAATTTGAAAGAGAATATTCCAGTCAACACTGTCAAAAGCTTTCTCTAAGTCTACAAATGCTAGAAATGTAGGTTTGCCTTTCCTTAATCTATTTTCTAAGATAAGTCGTAGGGTCAGTATTGCCTCACGTGTTCCAACATTTCTGCGGAATCCAAACTGATCTTCCCCGAGGTCGGCTTCTACTAGGTTTTCCATCCGTCTGTAAAGAATTCGCGTTAGTATTTTGCAGCTGTGACTTATTAAACTTATAGTTCGGTAATTTTCACATCTGTCAACACCTGCTTTCTTTGGGATTGGAATTATTATATTCTTCTTGAAGTCTGAGGGTATTTCGCCTGTCTCATACATCTTGCTCACCAGATGGTAGAGTTTTGTCAGGACTGGCTCTCCCAAGGCCATCAGTAGTTCTAATGGAATGTTGTCTACTCCCGGAGCCTTGTTTCGACTCGGGTCTTTCAGTGCTCTGTCAAACTCTTCACGCAGTATCTTATCTCCCATTTCATCTTCATCTACATCCTCTTCCATTTCCATAATATTGTCCTCAAGTACATCGCCCAAGTATAGACCCTGTATATACTCCTTCCACCTTTCTGCTTTCCCTTCTTTGCTTAGAACTGGGTTTCCATCTGAGCTCTTGATACTCATACAAGTGCCTCTCTTTTCTCCAAAGGTCTCTTTAATTTTCCTGTAGGCAGCATCTATATTACCCCTAGTGAGATAAGCCTCTATATCCTTACGTTTGTCCTCTAGCCATCCCTGCTTAGCCATTTTGCACTTCCTGTAGATCTCATTTTTGAGACGTTTGTATTACTTTTGCCGGCTTCATTTACTGCGTTTTTATATTTTCGACTATCATCAATTAAATTCAATATTTCTTCTGTTACCCAAGTATTTCTACTAGCCCTCGTCTTTTTACCTACTTGATCCTCTGCTGCCTTCACTATTTCATCCCTCAGAGCTACCCATTCTTCTTCTACCGTATTTCTTTCCCCCATTCCTGTCAATTGTTCCCTTATGCTCTCCCTGAAACTCTGTACAACCTCTGGTTTAGTCAGTTTATTCAGGTCCCATCTCCTTAAATTCCCACCTTTTTGCAGTTTCTTCAGTTTTAATCTACAGTTCATAACCAATAGATTGTGGTCAGAGTCCACATCTTCCCCCGGAAATGTCTTACAATTTAAAACCTGGTTCCTAAATCTCTGTCTTACCATTATGCAATCTATATGATACCTTCTAGTATCTCCAGGATTCTTCCATGTATACAACCTTCTTTTATGATTCTTGAACCAAATGTTAGCTATGATTAAGTTATGCTCTGTGCAAAATTCTGCCAGACGGCTTCCTCTTTCATTTCTCTCCCCCAATCCATATTCACCCACTATGTTTCCTTCTCTCCCTTTTCCTACTCTCGAATTCCAGTTACCCATGACTATTAAATTTTCCTCTCCCTTCACTACCTGAATAATTTCTTTTAGCTCATCATACATTTCATCAATTTCTTCATCATCTGCAGAGCTAGTTGGCACATAAACTTGTACTTCAGTAGCAGGCGTAGGCTTCGTGTCTCTCTTGGCCACAATAATGCGTTCACTATGCTGTTGGTAGTAGCTTACCCGCACTCCTATTTTTTTAATTCATTATTAAACCTACTCCTCCATTACCCCTATTTGATTTTGTATTTATAACCCTGTATTCACGTGACCAAAAGTCTTGTTCCTCCTGCCACCGAACTTCACTAATTCCCACTATATCTAACTTCAACCTATCTATTTCCCCTTTTAAATTTTCTAACCTACCTGCCCGATTAAGGGATCTGACATTCCACGCTCCGATCCGTAGAACCCCAGTTTTCTTTCTCCTGATAACGACGTCCTCTTGAGTAGTCCCCGCCCGGAGATCCGACTGCGGGACTATTTTACCTCCGGAATATTTTACCCAAGAGGACGCCATCATCCTTTAACCATACAGTAAAGCTGCAGGCCCTCGGGAAATATTACGGCTGTAGTTTCCCCTTGCTTTCAGCCGTTCGCAGTACCAGCACAACAAGGCCGTTTTGGTTAGTGTTGCAAGGCCAGATCAGTCAATCATCCAGACTGTTGCCCCTGCAACTGCTGAAAAGGCTGCTGCCCCTCTTCAGGAACCACACGCTTGTCTGGCCTCTCAACAGATACCCCTCCGTTGTGGTTGCACCTACGGTACGGCCATCTGTATCGCTGAGGCACGCAAGCCTCCCCACCAACGGCAAGGTCCATGGTTCATGAGGTAGCTGACACTAAGTTACCTTTTAATTATTTTGCAAATATGTCAGTCTTTCCTGTGCTTTTATTCGGAGTGGTAGTTTGTTTCATCAGGTGATCAATGTGATTTGAATTTTTACTCGATTTGCGCGTTTCAATCTTTATTTGTAAATTATTGAAAATGGCAACTCACTCCTGGGAGAGCACTCCTATATGTATATAACATCAAGTACTACAGAGCACACTTCTTTTAAATTAATAACGAAGTAATAGGTTCTTTCAGAAATGCTAAGACGAAAAGAAATTGGAAACGGCTGGACACGAACCCGCCACGATGACATGACAGAGTATCACACTTTATGCTGAACTTTGATCTCATGAAAGCTTAAACTGGCGATACCTACATAAATCGTACCAAGAACAACGTGTTTTTATAAATCTTCTATGAGCCTTGGCCTTGAAACGCATGGAAACACGCAAGTGTTCATACGAAATCCAATTTGACGATTACCAATCATTACACATCGAACATTAGGGAAAGTCGATAGCGGTTCCTATTGTATTCGATACTGCGTATGCCGTCAAAACGACGTCACGTGTGCGTGAAGTGTTTTGAAATGAGTTTTACCCATAAAGAATCACTCCTACACTCGGCTGTTTGCCAAAACTCGTTTGTTCCTCTCTAGTGAAGATGAAATGTTCCGGGCGTTGGCGGGTTTCCAGCTGAATCTACCAGCACAAAAACAGGACAGTTCAGAGAAGGCGGGTCCTACTTTGAATGAGTTGCTCTGCCTTTCTGTAACACAAGCTGCAGAAAACATACACGTTCTCCTCTTTTTCAGCTACGCTATGGTTTGTGCTCACAATTATGTACAGAACAGTAAAAAAGAAATTAAATAAATAAATAAAATAAAATAAAAAATGTTTCAAACCAACTGTCAAATACACCTCACAGTTTTATTCTTAACATATCACACTGGATCAATAGTCACGCAGTACCTTCTCGCGATACAAAAGATGCGTTTCCTAGATAAAACGTATTAAGACAGTAAATATTTTTATTCTGGTTTCGTTATATACAAGATGCCCTGTGTAACCTGGATACCCAAGAAATTTTACAAACCGTTTAAGGTATGCAAACGTTTTTATGTTTGAAAATTCAGTGTAGTAAAAATTGGTGAGTTACCTAGAGATACTGCACTATCTGTTTGTCCGAAAGATCACGAATAGAATGATCGATTCAGTGGACACCGATTATCAAGATTTTTTTTCAATCACAGGTAGTTCGAGTAGCACATTCACTTTGATCATAACAGTTAGTAAATATTTCTATTGAACATGCACTGCTTTCAGTACGCTCGCAACATGCTAAGTTACGTATAGGGTCAACCTAATTCCCTTTTGAATTGATGATAGTTTTGTGCTATCGGTTTACCAGAGTCTCATTACAGACGCACGGAAAAGAAGGAAATCACTGGAAAAATTTAGATCGGTTACATGATCTGGATTGACGATCGTTAAATGTGATGGCTGTTTTAATAAATTATTAGACTGTCGGGCTCCTGCCTTAGACAGCTAACGCTTTTTGCCAAGAGCTCTGACGAGATGGCTCTTATATATCACTGTTAGACTTGTGTATGTTGCCCACTTCAGTATGGACATCTCGAGGCACCACACCCCTGCCATGGGAAAATGTCGAAGCGATGTACAGCATCAGTAGTTGCTGTATGTCACACTCTGCGGTAATTGTGTCGCATGTAATACAGTGCAGTAGCACCACACGATCAGCTACACAACAAGGCACACGATTGTTTAATAAATGGACCGTTACATAAATTGGGTGCCCAAGAAGTTGTCAAAGCAAATCAAACACTGCACAATTCTAGAATGAGGACTAAGCAAATCAAACAGAATATAATCAGCTCCCTAAAATGGGGCATTATAAAACCACCCATACAACGTCTTTTTCGGAATATTTTCTCCATTTTTTTCAGATTAATTGAAAACAATCTTTTATCTACAGATAGGCTGTGACAAAAATACAAAATTTTAACTTCATATGTATAAAATTCATTTTAACGAAGCAGATAGTTCAGGGATGAAACCAAACATGGAGAAAAACATTTCAGACATATATGATTAGGCACTTACCTTTAATTTCCATATATAGTGAGAAAACTAATTCTTCTCAAATAAATGGTTTCACTGAAATCATAGGAGGGTATGACATTGTGTGTAAATGGACCAGAGTCATGTGAAATGAGTGTGCCATGATTTTCGCGTTATATCATTCAATTTAAAATAATTAAGTAGTCCTCTTGGCTTTACTATTTACAGATGTGACAGTGATTTCATACAATCCATTTTATGTTAACTTTTTAAAATTATTGAAATATGTAATGTATTAAAGGCGAGTTATTTTTGTGCTGAAGTTAATATTCTTGTTAGGAATTTTATACGAGGTACTGTCAATAAATTTTAGACTACGTTCGGCTCTCTGTTCCTGTCACAACTTTAAGAGAAAACAAAAACATGTAATTCTTTGAAAATTAATACGGTAAATGGAATTTGTGGTTCGTCTAAGTAATTTGTTTACTAATTATTATTTGACTTCCTAAATTTTCTGGCTATTCTTAAAATTTATAGCTCTGTGTACCATTCCTTTGAAAAATTCAACTTCGTGTAAATGGGCATAGAATGATGAGGTACAGACTGTGGTGTTCGTAGCTGCAGAACTACTGTGTATATCAGAACAATACCTGTTACGTATGGCACTAATTTTAAGATCTAATAAATTTATGGTCAGTTCGTTTCATTTTCTATTGTAAATTTAATAT
Source organism: Schistocerca serialis cubense (assembly GCF_023864345.2). Classification (NCBI taxonomy): domain Eukaryota; kingdom Metazoa; phylum Arthropoda; class Insecta; order Orthoptera; family Acrididae; genus Schistocerca; species Schistocerca serialis. The sequence continues at coordinate 221,479,947 of NC_064640.1, forward strand.
TCACTATCCAGCGTAGTTACAGAAGGCAAAAAGGTCGTATCAAAATGATATTACATATAGCTGTATGCAACTTCTTTTCTCTACCAAAAGAAGAAAGTCTTTTAAAGGACTTTTGTGTTAACTTCGTGAAAAATATTAATATACAGCAGCAGAGAATTACACACAAAATTAAAAAGTTGGCAAATAAAAACAACAGCAATAATTGAAATATTACATACTGGAATGTGTGCTTACAAGGACCAAAACAGAATACAGAGAAGGGTGTGTCTCGTCAAAAAACAGTGATCAAGTTTGGTTTAGTTAACATCAGTATACCAAAGGGAGATAACGTGACGGTCGATATCGCTACTAGTGTCAGCAAACAGGGTACAACTGGGATTCTGAGTTTGTCAGCCACTAGACTATGAGCAGACTAAACTTTATTCTCCCAGAGCTTGTGTCCATGTTGAAGTGTGTGGAACTTGTGAATCATTTCGATTAAATGGGCTTAAGTGTGTAATCGGATATAGGCATCTCATAACGTCACACTCGTTTTTAACAAATAATTTGTTTACGGGACTGGAAACACAAGCTGGTTACTTAAATGCAGTTCTTGTCCTGTGCAGTGTTTGCTAAAGGTACGACAGAGAAATACTGTTGTGGTGTCACCGCCAGACACCACACTTGCTAGGTGGTAGCCTTTAAATCGGCCGCGGTCCGTTAGTATACGTCGGACCCGCGTGTCGCCACTATCAGTGACTGCAGACCGAGCGCCGCCACACGGCAGGTCTAGAGAGACTTCCTAGCACACACCCCAGTTGTACAACCGACTTTGCTAGCGATGGTTCACTGACAAAATACGCTCTCATTTGCCGAGACAATAGTTAGCATAGCCTTCAGCTACGTCATTTGCTACGACCTAGCAAGGCGCCATTACCAGTTACTATTGATACTGAATCATGTACAGTCAAGAGCGACGTTCACCGTTTATGGATTAAAGTTAAGTATGCCACCAGCTACGTCCGTTTTTCTAAATTCTAATTTCCTTGTCCTGTTCCAGACCTCACGCCAGCCTGCGTGAGCTAAAACGCGTGCCTTTCGGCTTCTTCTAGTAAACCGGTGTTGGCTCTCCTGCCAACCCACAACAACTGCTGCATCAGAAGACCTCTTCCTTAGACTTACTGGAACCTCTTGCTTGACACTTACCTCAAGATTTTGAAAGTAAATACTGGCGACATGGCTGTTAGATCACGGCTACGCTAATGCCACTGTGTTCAGTACAGGTTGCTTGAATCCCATGTGTCAGACATAGCCTAGCAGAGCCTGGTTCACAACAGTAACCTACCTACTATGACACAAGGAGAGCCACGCATTAATTTAGACTACGTGGAACCCAATGCCAAGGTTTCCAATTATTTTTTAGTCATTAGTGTTTAATAACTAGGAAATAACGGATAAAATCACGAATTCACAGAGAGAAACGTTTAACATATTAAGTATTGTAAAAGTAATATATCTAACATTGTGATTTTTTGTAATGGCTAGCCATAATCAGATTTAATTGTAGCTTTAAGCAAATTACTCATAGGAAGTAAAAGTAATTACAGTTAAAGTAATTATAATAAAAGTAACCACAGTTATAATAATTATAGTGTATCTACATTTCATTCCTGCAACTGCTACTCAAAGTACTATCATACAATCAATTGCAACTGTTTCAGTCAAGAACATATACGTAAGTATACATTATTTAACTTTAAATTTGAATACCTATGCCCACGCAAAGATGCACATGAGTTACTACTACACATATGGCTGTATTGTTTAAGTAAATCAAATATAGGAAATTCCCAAATTATAGACAACATTTTGTGTAAAAATAGCCTTTATGTTTTAATATTATATCGGTTTTTTGTGTTGTCTTTGTGCCAGATCCAACTCGTACAAACAAAGAAATTGACGAAATTTTCTTAGGGTTGAGTTACATATTCGGGTTCTCCTAAGTGTGCGATCCGCCTCGTTTCGTATTAACTCGAAAGATTTTAGAGATGCGTTATTCCGTAGAAATAATTTGTTTTCAGAGGAATTTGCTTAAAGAAAAGTATCCACACGTCAAACAAAATGGTACGGCACACTGAATGGAGATGCGCTGCACTTTTTTCCCTCCTGCAGACACGTACGTGCAAACAAACAACAAATTAACTGCGAAACTTTACAGCTTCGAGGTATAGCTACAACCTTATGACCATCCTGCATATGTAGACTAAACAGATTTCTATTATCACAAGTACGGAACTGTGTGTTTAGTATTTTTAGACAGGGATTTAGGTAACTGTTCTTTACTCTTTCTTTTTATGCTAAATAATTCTACTTATTTTTGCGATTACACATATTATCAACCTAATTTTTCACCGTATCTGTGACCAAAGATGTTACATCCAGAGGCCATAGAGAACTTGAATGTTTGCAAATTTATGAATAACATTTCTCCCCTGGCAAAATGTCGACACGCAGAGATATCTCCACCTGTGTAGCAGAAGACTCATCTATTAGTCATAACGCCGAAGAGAAATCTTAGAAGTTCGCAAGTATCACACGAGTGTTTGACTGCCAGAAGAAATCCCACGAGGTCGATAGCTTGTTTTAGTTGTTTGAATCATATCATGGGAGATTTGCGTTTCAGGAGTAGACTAAAGATGGGTGCAGTACTGCAACGTGCCGAGTGCACGCTTAACGGTGCGCTGAAACTCCGATGCGTAGTGCGCACGTGCCCCGAGTGGCGAGGGGAAGCGTAGTCTGTGCGTTATTACTAGGGTTCTCCCCTGCGGCAGCAATCACACGCACACGCAGCTTTGCCGTAAGTCTGTGCAAAACATTACGACAGCTGTTGAAATCGAGCTGTCGACATTAACTCCAACAAATACAGAATCATTCATCCCGAAATACATTTTGTATCAAGTCTTATTATTGATGTAACACAGCAGTAAGGGAATAACTGTCTCAAAGCTATGCTCCGACGCTTACCTGTCGTCTGCTGTTTCTTTATGTTCGTAAGGCTTTTAGTGTAAGTACCCTCAATATAAATTCTTCTGTTAAGTTCACGATTGGCAGGAGCTGTCTTTGGGGTAGGCTGCAGGCTGCTATTCTCCCATGGAGACGATCGTAGAGATGCTGGATGTAGTCCTGGGGAACGGCTTGCCATGCCATTTCCACCTGGCGCCTCAGTTGGACCAGCGTTCGTGCTGGACGTGCAGACCGCGTGAGACGACGCTTCATCCAGTCCCAAACATGCTCAATGGGGGACAGATTCGGAGATCTTGCTGGCCAGGGTAGTTGACTTACACCTTCTAGAGCACGTTGGATGGCACGGGATACATGCGGACGTGCATTGTCCTGTTGGAACAGCAAGTTCCCTTGCCTGTCTAGGAATGGTAGAACGATGGGTTCGATGACGGTTTGGATGTACCGTGCACTATTCAGTGTCCCCTCGACGATCACCAGTGGTGTACGGCCAGTGTAGCAGATCGCTCCCCACACCATGATGCCGGGTGTTGGCCCTGTGTGCCTCGGTCGTATGCAGTCCTGATTGTGGCGCTCACCTGCACGGCGCCAAACACGCATACGACCATCATTGGCACCAAGGCAGAAGCGACTCTCATCGCTGAAGACGATACGTCTCCATTCGTCCCTCCATTCACGCCTGTCGCGACACCACTGGAGGCGGGCTGCACGATGTTGGGGCGTGAGCGGAAGACGGCCTAACGGTGTGCGGGACCGTAGCCCAGCTTCATGGAGACGGTTGCGAATGGTCCTCGCCGATACCCCAGAAGCAACAGTGTCCCTAATTTGCTGGGAAGTGGCGGTGCGGTCCCCTACGGCACTGCGTAGGATCCTACGGTCTTGGCGTGCATCCGTGCGTCGCAGCGGTCCGGTCCCAGGTCGACGGGCACGTGCACCTTCTGCCGACCACTGGCGACAACATCGATGTACTGTGGAGACCTCACGCCCCACGTGTTGAGCAATTCGGCGGTACGTCCACCCGGCCTCCCGCATGTCCACTATACGCCCTCGCTCAAAGTCCGTAAACTGCACATACTGTTCACGTCCACGCAGTCGCGGCATGCTACCAGTGTTAAAGACTGCGATGGAGCTCCGTATTCCACGGCAAACTGGCTGACACTGACGGCGGCGGTGCACAAATGCTGCGCAGCTAGCGCCATTCGACGGCCAACACCGCGGTTCCTAGTGTGTCCGCTGTGCCGTGCGTGTGATCATTGCTTGTACAGCTCTCTCGCAGTGTCCGGAGCAAGTATGGTGGGTCTGACACACCGGTGTCAATGTGTTCTTTTTTCCATTTCCAGGAGTGTATTTTCTTTTCATTTTAACTTGCTTCCTTTGTACTGACCTACGGCCCTTCTTGAAATCGAGAATTGCGTAAGCTTTTTTCCAGTCGCTAAGTACCCTTCGTTACTACAGCGACCGATGATAGACTGTTGCTAGAAGGGGCGCAACTTCTTTCGTATAACCTCTGTAGAATCTAACAGGTATCTAATCTGATCTGCCCTTCCACTACTAAGCGGCTGAAGTTGCTTTTCTACTCAGCGATCACTTATCTTTCACGTGACCCGAGTGTAAAATTAAAGCCAATTAAATAAAATTTAGAGATCGGATACCTTTGATTAGCGTTTCTGCCGTCACCTTTAACGCGGTTAGCAGCGGCCAGGGCGGTCTTGACGCGGTAACAAATAGCGGAGATTAGCACGAGTGGCGGCTGCGCTTGTTAGCGCTGCACTATCGACCGGCGCACCAATTACCGCCAGCCTCCATCAGCGCGTCCTCGGAGTCCCCTGGCAACAGTGCAACCCAGTACGCCCCCAGTGCCTGCCGACACCCGAATCCGCTTCCGCCTGCTACGTTTACCCGAGACCCGCCAAACCCTTAACGATGATTTCCCAAGTGGCTAGCTTCCTCTTACAGATTTCCTTTTTTCTTTGTAGAGTTCCAAATTTAATTTTCTTTGAATTTCAACACATTACATACGACTGAAGTTGTATAACTACCGTAGCCTACCGTAAACTATCATATGTAAGCGTAAGACTATGGTAGTTTTCGTAGTAGTCTTGGTCAGCTAAGATCGTACCCGCGTTACCTGTACGTGACGTGTGTTGCATACCTATCGGATTTTACCTTGTACCGACCGCTTTGGTTACGTGTATGATCAGTGTCTTACTAGATTCCCCTAGAAATAGAAATCGGCGAACCGCGTAGAAACTGAATGACTATACAGGGTGTTACAAAAAGGTACGGCCAAACTTTCAGGAAACATTCCTCACACAAAAATAAAGAAAAGATGTTATGTGGACGTTTGTCCGGAAACACTTAATTTCCATGTTAGAGCTCATTTTAGTTTCGTCCACCTACGCTCAATGGAGCACGTTATCATGATTTCATACGGGATACTCTACGTGTGCTGCCAGGACATGTGCCTTTACAAGTACGACACAACATGTGGTTCATGCACGATGGAGCTCCTGCACATTTCAGTCGAAGTGTTCGTACGCTTCTCAACAACAGATTCGGTGACCGATGGATTGATAGAGGCGGACCAATTCCATGGCCTGACACGCTCTCCTGACCTCAACCCTCTTGACTTTCATTTATAGGGGCATTTGAAAGCTCTTGTCTACGCAACCCTGGTACCAAATGTAGAGACTCTTCGTGCTCGTACTGTGGACGGCTGTGATACAATGCGCCATTCTCCAGGGCTGCATCAGCGCATCAGGGATTCCATGCGACGGAGGGTGGATGCATGTATCCTCGCTAACGGAGGCCATTTTGAACATTTCCTGTGACAAAGTGTTTGAAGTCACGCTGATACGTTCTGTTGCTGTGTGTTTCCATTCCATGATTAATGTGATTTGAAGAGAAGTAATAAAATGAGCTCTAACATGGAAAGTAAGCGTTTCCGGACACATGTCCACATAACATATTTTCTTTCTTTGTGTGTTAGGAATGTTTCCCGAAAGTTTGGCCGTACCTTTTTGTAACACCCCGTATACAGGGTGAGTCGCGTAAGACGTAACACCCCCTTTATTTCGGGGGCGATTGGACGTATCGGCATGCGGTTTTCGGGGAATCATAGCGGACTATTTATTTATTTATTTATTTCATGTTCCGTAGATACAATTAGTGAGTCAATCACAAGGATATGGAACGTGTCAAATTGTACAGGTTTCAACTTAAACTTACAATAAATACGAGGGCAATTCAATGCCAAATTGTACATAGACTAAGTAAGACATACTATAAACACAGTAATAGATACAATGTCAGCTAGATAACATAACAACCATTTAACAGAAAAAGGAGTTTCAAATAAAGGTTAAAGATAAGAGCACAAAGTTAAATCAGATATTAGGCCTACAGGAGTGAATACAGGTACAGCCAATTTGTTGTTACAAAAGTGTACTAATGCTCAAATGCACAATAAAATCAATTGAACTACTTCTAGACACAATAAGTTTAGTGATGATATACATTTTCTTTCAGATATTCATCCACAGTATAAAAGGATTTCTCAGTCAGGTAATCTTCGAGAACTTGTTTAAATTTTGGCAGTCCTGTATGAACGCATTTCATACGTAGTGGTAGAGCATAGAACAGCTTAATGCTGGAGTAGTAAACGCCTTTTTGTACCAGAGTGAGATGTTTCATTTCGAAATGTAGATTGTTTTTGTTTCTGGTGTTATAGCCATGGAATTTACTGTTGTCTAGGTAGATAGAATAATTTTTGCACACAAAGGTCAGCAAGGAAAAAATATACTGTGAGGCAGTTGTTAGGATACCTATCTTCCCAAACAAGTGCCTGCAAGATTGTCTTTGATGGACCCCACACATTATTCTGATTGCTTTTTTTTTGGATGGTGAGAACTTTTTTTTGCAAGTGGTTGGTTCCCCCAGAATATGATAGCATATGACATCAATGAGTGGAAGTAGCCAAAGTAGGCAACCTTAATGATGTCAACTTCAGCCACTGAAGAAATTACCCGTAATTCAAATGTTGCCGAGCTAAATTTTTTCCTGGATGGAGAATGTTAACTGACCAATTACATTTGCTGTCTATGTAAGCACCCAAGAATTTTGTATATTCAACTTTCTGTATTGGATGATCTCTACATTTTATGTTAATTTCATCCAGATTACTTTGTGATGTATGGAACCTCATATATTGAGTTTTATCTGCATTGAGTGAGAGACCATTTGAGGAGAACCAATTTAAGAAGTCATTAAAAATAGTAACTATGGGGCACATACGTTGGTACGTGCACAATAATCACACCGTTAATATTGAACGAGATAATGAGGCAAGTACACGTTATTTAAATGGGACGCTATACTTTTTTTACCATCATTCGAACGTTCTGGAAAAGACGCGTATAGTGATGTAACGCATGTTGCTATTGTGATTCAAACTTTGCTTAAAAGAGGGCGGATGAGGATTTACCTACGTAGCGTAGGCCGTGCATGCTGCATAGCGCACGGCAACTCGGCCTGCGGGTCGCAAGAGCAGATTTTAGTCTGTAGCCGCTTCCGACCGCCTCGACCTTCAATCGTAAAATATTTCCCAGCGTCTTTTAAGCGTTTTAAGCGAAGTTTCAATCACAATAGCAACATGCGTTACATCCCTATACGCGTCTTTTCCAGAGCGTTCGAATGATGGTAAAAAAAGTATAGTGTCCGATTTAAAAAACATGTACTTGCCTCAATATCTCGGTCAAAATAAACGTTGTGATTATTGTACATGTACCAAAGTATGTGCCCCATAGTCGGCTATGATTCGCCGAACACCGCTTGTCGATAAGTGCAATCGCCAACGGAATAATGGGGGTGTTCGTCTTACGCGACTCACCCTGTGTAAAAGGCCGTGTTACCTACGGAACGTTTTCGTTCTTCATAGTTATCCTCCTGTCAGTTACTTAAAAATAAATATTATTTATAGAAAAACTGAAATTGTCAATGTTTAATTCAGGTTTTATTCGAAAATTGTTGATTAGTTAAAAAAAATGGTTCAAATGGCTCTGAGCACTATGAGACTTAACAGCTGTGGTCATCAGACCCCTAGAACTTAGAACTACTTAAACCTAACTAACCTAAGGACATCTCACACATCCATGCCCGAGGCAGGATTTGAACCTGCGACCGCAGCAGTCGCACGGTTCCGGACTGCGCGCCTAGAACCGCGAGACCACCGCGGCCGGCATTAGTTCAAAATGGCTCTGAGCACTATGGGACTTAACTTCTGAGGTCATTACTCCCCTAGACTTAGAGCTACTTAAACCTAACTAACCTAAGGACATCACACACAGCCATGCCCGAGGCAGGATTCGAACCTGCGACCGTAGCGGTCTCGTGGTTCCAGACTGAAGCGCCTAGAACCGCTCGGCCATACCGGCCAGCGACTGCTTTTGTGAAGTGACCGTTGATTTAAAGTGTTAAGAAGGTCGAAGTTTTCAGTGCGAAATGAAATGGCTATTGAGAAGAGAGTCCGTGGACTGCTGGTAAAGTTATTTTATCGAACTGCAGCAATAGCAGAGCTGCATTGCGAGAATATGATCAAGAAATTTGAAGAACCAAGTGAATTTGGTGGTGCAACAGGGAGAGGGGGGCAGCCCGTTCCCACTGCAGTTTTTTGTGAACTTGTTGTTGCTAGAGCCGACCGTGCAGCGGAAATTGTCTCTCCCCTGGTCAACACTTCCAAAGATTTTGAGGTGCATTTTACACTGGTATCGCTACAAGATTCAGAATGTGCACCAAATGAGTCCCCAAGATAGGCTTCAACGCCATGACTTTTCCCTCAGTTATTTGGGTAGCATGGCCGGCCGGAGTGGCCGAGCGGTTAAAGGCGCTACAGTCTGGAACCGCACGACCGCTACGGTCGCAGGTTCGAATCCTGCCTCGGGCATGGATGTGTGTGATGTCCTTAGGTTAGTTAAGTTTAAGTAGTTCTAAGTTCTAGGGGACTGATGACCACAGCAGTTAAGTCCCATAGTGATCAGAGCCATTTGGGTAGCATGGAAATGGATGTCATGTGGCTTGGGAGCATTATCTGGGCCGGCCGGAGTGACCAAGCGGTTCTAGGCGCTACAGTCTGGAACCGCGCGAACGCTACGGTCGCAGGTTCGAATCCTGCCTCGTGCATAGATGTGTGTGGTGTCTTTAGGTTAGTTAGGTTTAAGTAGTTCTAAGTTCTAGGGGACTGATGACCTCAGAAGTTAAGTCCCATAGTGCTCGGAGCCATTTGGACCATTAGTATTATCTGGGCGGATGAGGGACATTTAACTCCGCACGGTGCCGTGAATGCACAGAACTGTCGCATATGGAGTTCTGCTCCGCCACATGTTGTGCACGAGCACCACTGCACTCAGCTTATGTGACGTGTGGCGTGGTTTCACGGGCTTCTCCGTTCTCGGTCCGTTTATCTTCAAGGAGATGACACTTCACGTGCCTGCTATGTGTACAGTGACATCTGCATCTTATAAGGACGTCCTTGCGCAGCACGTGACGCCAGCTTTGCAAGAACGCAACTGTCCGCACTACTATTTTCAACCAAAGTGGGGCGACACGTCATGTCTCTTCCCAGGTGAATGGATCGCTTCGGGTAACTTTCGGTAACACCTACATCATTTCCAGGCAGTTCCAAGATATGTGGCCTTCCATGTCCCCCTATCTAAATCCATGTGACTTGGTTTTGGGGCTATCTGAAAATCTTGACTATCTGGGATATATCCGGACTCTTCCTGATCTAAAGGATAGCATACGACGACATATCGCTCTGGTAACACCAGATGTGCTGTGAGCAACTAATGACCATGCCTTGTCACGAATGCTGCATGTTGCTGACTCAGGAGATCACATTGAACATATGTGGTAACTTGTAACCAATCCTAATAAACGTTCCAGAACCACTGTTATCATATATTTGATCATTCCTCCCTTTTTCCTGCACCCACACCACATTCTGACTGCTTACAGTGCCATATTTTCACCTGGTGGCAGAAAGTGAAACTATTATTTTTTCCAGCATTCTCCGCAAGTGCACCGATCAATGCACATACCTACGATGTTTCGGCATCCTATGATGTACACAGTCCGCACTACAGCACTCGGAACACCGTCAGTTTAATTATAACCATCCGATATGTATTTGGCACACCTGGAGAAAGTTTTGTACTCTATTCCTCCCCGAATTGTCATTATCAAGACTAGATATGTCTCCTGAGGGTAACTAATACGCTCAAGAAGAAAATTTCTCGAATGGACTGTGAAAGGTTGCGTTTTTGGTGAAAAAGCACTTGATTTTCAACTTCGTCTTTATTTTGCACAGTTCACTCTTTTCAAGGTTTTTCCAGTGAATAGAGTCCATCCCTGAAACACGATCCTCGAGATTCTAAGAAAAAAAAAAAGCTATCTACAGCTTTCCAAACTTTTTCATTGGACTCAAAATGTTTTCCAGCCACAAATTTCCTTGTAAAATGATGCTGTCATCACGCCGGTGACTGGACTGAACACCACAATGATTTGATTGGCTTGGGACCGATCGAGGAGGGATATGTTGGGTTGTTTGGGGAAGGAGACCAGAGAGCGAGGTCATCGGTCTCATCGGATTAGGGAAGAACAGGGAAGGAAGTCGGCCGTGCCCTTTCAAAGGCACCATCCCGGCATTTGCCTGGAGCGATTTAGGGAAATCACGGAAAACCTAAATCAGGATTCCCGGACAAGGGATTGAACAGTCGTCCTCACGAAAGAGGGATATGTATAAGACAGTGGACTCGCATTTATGAGGACGGTGTGTCAAATTCTCCTCCAGCCATCCACATTTAAGTTTTCGTTTAAGGCAAAATCCGGAATTATTCCTTTCAAAAGGACTAGGTCAATTTCCTTGCTCATCGTTCCCCCATCCGAGTTTGTTCTCCACGTGTCATTAGCTTCCTCATCGGCGTCAGTGTTAAATTCCAATCTTCCTTCTTTTTACTAGGCTTGTAGCGGTTAGAAGTGAAATTCCATTGCCTTCCTGCGACCTTTGAAATGAATGAAACTAGCATTCTTATACCCGGATCTGAAGAATAAAGTGACTAGCAGATGGTTGGCTACCGAGAGCTGCCACGGCAGCAGCCGGCTACAGAACTAGCTTGGTGGCGCATTCTGTCTTTTACGCCGTCGTCATTTCGCTCTGCGAACGACAATTACGATAACTAATGTAGCTGTTGACTCTTTTTCGTCATGTGCTTTGTTTCTTTGTGCTGACATTTTATAACATGCAAAACAATGCTTGCAGCTAGTAACGAAAATGATCATAAAAGTATTAAGGCTATTATGAGCCTCCAAGGCCAACTCAGAACTGCAGATTAATGGGAAATGTACGAAAGATTGCAGTATTGTATTGCACAGTCGTCGTCACTGCGGCCATATTAGGGCTGCGAGTAACGGCGACACACAACATCGTCCCTTTCCGTGTCTTATTGTCAGTTACTTTGTCATTCTAATCCAGGAAACCAAACTACAAAAAGCTTGGTAATTTCACAATTACAAATTATTTACGGTGATGAAAAAAGCGGTTAGTAACAGAAACCGACAGAGTATTGGACGCCAAAGCTTAGATTTGTATTCTGACGATCACCAACAAGCCACCATTTCCCCACCAGAGCGAAAATGTGTAAATCACAAGGTGACAAATTTTGTGAATAGAGTAAATTATACACCATTTTACACTTAAAATTCCTCAGAGTTTTCCATTGCCAAAGAAACTTTGTGGGTAGATGAATTCTCTTGATGAAAGACTATTTTCTTCTTTTTCGAACCAGGACTCTTCTCGTGAAGGTTTTCATACATCTGGCGCAGAATACCTTTCTACACTCATACTCATAAATTAAGGATAATTTCAGAATGTGGTGCCACACAACGTGGCACTACACAAAACTGGCACTAATAGCATAGGCACATAGGAAACACACACGACATAGATCTGTAAGTCCACGGTATTGGCGATAACTTGAGAAAACCGTCCCGAAACACATGGGCTACAAAACACCACTGTTTCCTGCACATGTACCCCGACATCAGTATGGGATATGATCACCATGCACACGTACTCAGGCCGCACAACGGGTTGGTATACTCTGGATCAGGTGGTCGAGCAGCTGCTGAGGTATAGCCTCCCATTCTTGCACCAGTGCCTGTCGGAGCTCCTGAAGTGTCCTAGGGGTGTGAAGACGTGCAGCGATACGTCAACCGAGAGCATCCTAGACGTGCTCGATGAGATTTAGGACTATTGGGCAACGGAAAATCCATAATGGCTGCGACAAGGGGAACATCAGCGACCTTGGCGGGTTCATGTATGGTGCCATTCTTGCACCAGTGCCTGTCGGAGCTCCTGAAGTGTCCTAGGGGTGTGAAGACGTGCAGCGATACGTCAACCGAGAGCATCCTAGACGTGCTCGATGAGATTTAGGACTATTGGGCAACGGAAAATCCATAATGGCTGCGACAAGGGGAACATCAGCGACCTTGGCGGGTTCATGTATGGTGCGGCATTATGGGAGGAAGGATAATTGGCCCCCATTTTATCGATGGCAATCTAAATGGTGCAATGTATGCTGATTTCCTACGTAATGTTCTACCGATGTTACTACAAGATGTTTCACTGCATGACAGAATGGCGATGTACTTCCAACATGATGGATGTCCGGCACATAGGTCGCGTGCGGTTGAAGCGGTATTGAATACCATATTTCATGACAGGTGGATTGGTCGTCGAAGCACCATACCATGCCCCGCACGTTCACCGGATCTGACGTCCCCGGATTTCTTTCTGTGGGGAAAGTTGAATGATATTTTCTATCGAGATCCACCGTAACACCTGACAACATGCGTTAGCCCATTTTCGATGCATGTGCGAACATTACGGAAGGCGAACTACTCGCTGTTGAGAGGAATGTCGTTACACGTATTTCCAAATGCACTGAGGTTGACGGACATCATTTTGAGCATTTATTGCATTAATGTGGTATTTACAGGTAATCACGCTGTAACAGCACGCGTTCTCAGAAATTATAAGTTCACAAAGGTACATGTATCACATTGGAACAACCGACCACAAAGCGAAAAAAGTGGTCCAACTAAAACATTCATATTTCTTCACGTACTATACGAATAAAAATGGGGGTTCTATTTTTTAAAAAAACGCAGTTGATATCCGTTTCACCTACGGCAACTCCATCTAGCGGGCCAACCATAGCGCCATCTGGTTTCCCCCTTCAATCTAGACAAGTTTCGTTCTTTGTAGTTCTTTCGTTTGACGCTTATTTCGTGAGATATTTGGCCCGGTCACGATCAATGGACCACCCTGTATAATAGTCACACAATCAGCCTTTCATATTTTTACATATGCAACTGACGATCTGTCTTCTTTATTTGTGCAAAATATTCATTTTTGTCAATAGCCCTGTCTAGTTTTTATACCACGTTTTTATTTTTATTTTTTACTCTCATGTTGCTGACGGGCGGTAAATTGTATCCGCTGAGACCCCCCCCCCCCCCACCCTCCACGCCCCCAAAGGGGCGGGAGCGATGAAATAACAATAAAGGAAAAAATATCTGTTTGCCACTGAGTCCAGTATAACACCCAATAACAGTACGGCATTTGAAACTAAGTGGTACATCGACAGGCACATGACTGCTCTGCAGTTTTCCGGCCGGAGTGGCCGTGCGGTTCTAGGCGCTACAGTCTGGAGCCGAGCGACCGCTACGGTCGCAGGTTCGAATCCTACCTCGGGCATGGATGTGTGTGATGTCCTTAGGTTAGTTAGGTTTACTTAGTTCTAAGTTCTAGGCGACTGACGACCTCAGAAGTAAAGTCGCATAGTGCTCAGAGCCATTTGAACCATTTTGCTCTGCAGTTTATACTTAACTGCCTGGCAGTGCGTTCATCGAATCAGCTTCAGACTATTTCTCTACCGTTCCACTCTCGAACAGCACGCGAGAAAAACGTGCAGTTAAATCGTTCAGTGCGAGTTCTGATTCCTTTTACTTTATTAAGATGATCATTTTTTACTTTGTAAGTGCGCGTGAACAAAATATTTTCGCATTTTAAGGAGAGGGTTGGTGACAGAAACTTCGTAAAAAGATTTCAACGCAACCAAATGATTACCACTCCAACTAGCTTATCATGTCCGTGAAACTCTCTCCCCTGTATCGCAATAGTAAAAAAACAGGTTACCCTCCTTTGAACTTTTTGGATGTGCTCCGTCAATTTATCAGGTAAGGATGTCATACATCGCAGAAATCTTCCAGGAGAGGACGGACAAGTGTCGTATATGCAGCCTCTTTAGTAGACATGATGCATCTTGTATGAGTTCTGCCAATAAAACGCAGTCCTTAGTTCGCCTTCCCGGCAATATTTTCTATGTTGTCGTTCTAATTTCTAGTCGTCGGTAATTGAGATTTCTAGGTATTTACCTGAACATACAATCTTCAACTTTGTGTTATTTATCGTACAACTGAAACAACGTCGTAAACATCTTTAAGTGCTCCACTATATTTAAGCCATGAAAGTGATCGAACTCTATTTATTTCACTGACATTTCGACAGTTCACTCGGAAGATGACAGTTGAGGTATACTTCAGAATTATCAGGGGAAGAAAAGTGCGTAAGAAGAAATCGTTATAACAGAGTATTTATTATCTCAGGATCATAATGCACCTTAACAGCTTCTATTTTTTAATCATCTTCGTATTAGAAATTTTCGTTTCATTAAGACAATAATACGTCCATTCATTGAGCTTTCACACTGTGTTAGGCTACGCTATATTAGTTTTAGGAAAACTGGGCAGCTGCAACTAAATATTACCTTTACAGTTTCGTACACAGTTAGCTCGGACCTGGACATGATACGTGAAACATTCGATGATTTAAACTAACCATCCCACAACGTCAGCAACGGCACTCATGAAGTGCTGGAAATGGTTTATGACGAAATGGACAATGGTCTGGCGTTTTATTTCATCTATGTTTCATTTGCAAAGATATATTCATTAACAGCATAGAAGTTTTTGAGAGGCAAGCAGCAGAGATTTGTCACTGCTATCCAGTGTCTGGTGTCTGATCGTATATTACTTTTCACTGGCTGCTTACAAAATGCACAGGAGTCTTCACTGCCTGTGCCTATTACGTCGGTCTGCGTGCTAGCCTTGTAGGAGTTTGAAAAGATTAAAAAAAGTGTGTAACGGTTAATAGAAATTAAAAATGCAACATTTTTCTTACTCAAATCATATAATATTACGGATGTCATAAAAGGTTGTTGCTTAGCACAGGAATAAAAACTGTAGAAGTCGATTTTACCTCCACTGGTTTGAGTATAATTTGTAACTCACCGTGCTATATGTTTCTCCTTCAAGTTCTTCCTCATTTCTCTTTGGTGGTATGTGAATTGAAACCAAGACCTTCCTGCAGTAGACAGACGCGCTGTCACTGACTTCTCATATACAGATGCGAAAATCTTCTTGTAAGTCAGTATTATTTCCTGTCGGCATACACAAGCATGATTATTAATTAACCATCTATCAGAGTCTACCCGGAAACCACTCAAATCAGAGCAGCAAAACGTGTTCCAGTGCAGAGTGGACGTACACCAAATAGAGCGTAAGTGCAGACACGAAAACGTGTTGTGAAGAAAAATAATACAGTAGTGGATACCTATGTCTTTTTTTTCATTTTCGGTTGAGCTTCATACCAAGTTGTTAAATGGAGATCACCTCCCCATAGACATCATCTGTGACGATGACGATGATGATGTTTGGTTTGTAGGGCACTCAACTACGCGTTTATCAGCGCCTGTACAAGTTGCCAATCGTTACTCGGTCCAATCCTGCCACTTCTACGAATGATGATGAAATGAGGACAACACAAACACCCAGTTCTCGGGCGGAGAAAATCCTCAATTCCACCGGGAATCGAACCTGGGACCCCGTGATCCAGAGGCACACATTATCTGTGATCTACTGGGTGCTTTGGTTATTGCTACACTCGTAATTTTGTGAATGAAAAATGCTCAAGTGTTTACAATGAAATCATTAGCAAAATTATCAAGTGTTATTCAATTGAGCTTTACAATACGCCAAGGTTCTTACTTAATGCTTATTTTCAAAACGGTATTTTTCAAAATATACTTAAATTTGCTGTTGTCCTACCACTACACGAAACCAGAAATTACAAAGAAAGGTAGATTTTTAATGATTCATTTCATTATTTCCAGTATTTTCGAGGAGATTACGTACAATAAAATTTTTCAACATTAAACGCAAGAAAATATTCCCAGAAAAAGAAACAGTTTTAACTTCAAAAAGGACTTAACTGAGAAGACTATATTTACCGTGACAGTTATACTAGAATCAGTGCATCATTAATTATTACCATTGCTAATACTTTGTAACATGGTACTTAATTAGGTGAACTACATTATCCTCACCCAAAATTTGTAGAATTATGTAATAGTATGTATAGTAGCTTCACAGTTTTTATCTTATATTCATTACAGAACTCAGTATGTGTAAGTCCCATATCGATCACAAAGCAATAAACACTCTCAGTTCGAACCAATTACGCCAGGTGTGTTGCAGTGTGCTATACTGGGTCCTCTATTGTTTAATATATATAAGTGATCTTACACCTACATTATTCGAAAACGAGAAGAATAAAAAGTAATATCATTTACCTCAGCGAAGTATTAGCTAATGAAATATTTGAAAAGATCAACAGATTATCCAAAGCAAATGGTTCATCATGAAAATTTGAAAAGATACAGTACATATACTTCAGTGCCTCCCACAGAAATCCACAAACTAAACTAACGGAAAAAATAGCAACGCCAAGAAGGAGTTTCGCGACATAAACGAATATTGGTAGGCGTGTTTCGACATCTGAAAGGGGATATCTATTCAGATTTCGCGCCAGTCGCATAACAGTGGCCGGCCGTGGTGACCGAGCGGTTCTAGGTGCTTCAGTCTGGAACTGCACTACTGCTACGGTCGCAGGTTCGAATCCTGCTTCGGGCATGGATGTGTCTGATGTCCTTAGGTAGTTAGGGGACTGATGACCTCAGATGTTAAGTCCCATAGTGCTTAGAGCCATTTTTTTTGCATAAGAGTGGCGCTAGTAGCGCCTCTATGAGGATACAAATGGCTCTGAGCACTATGGGACTCCCCTAGAAACCTAAATAACCTAAGGACATCACACACATCCATGCCCGAGGCGGGATTCGAACCTGCGACCATAGCGGTCACGCGGTTCCAGGCTGAAGCGCCTAGAACCGCTCGGCCACATCGGCCCGCGAGGATGCAAATCAGGTTTGCTTTACATACAAGCTGTAACGGTCGTGAGCGCCAGTGACGTTTGAGGTTAGACGTGATTAGTTGATGATAGTCAAGAATGCCGTTGGGGCGACAAAAAGGAAATTATTAACACCTCACTGAATTTGAACGAGGTCGTGTAATGGGGCTACGAGAAGGTGGATGTTCCTTCTGCGATATTACAGTAAAACGTGACCGGACTGTAGCCACTGTACATGACCCCTGGCAGCGGTGGTCACGAGTACGCACGCTCGCAAGAAGACCGGCCTCCGGACGCACACGTGGCACTACCGAGAGGGACAACCATCGTGTTCGGCGTATGGCTCTGGCGCATTGCACTGCATCTGCAACAGCAATTTGGTCAGCAGTTGACACTACAGTGCCACAACGAACTGTTACAAATCGGTTACTTCAAGGACAGCTCCGAGCCAGACGCCCTGCAGAGCGCATTCCACTGATCCTAAACCACAGTCGTGTGCGACTTCAGTTGTGTCAAGCGAATGCTCAATGGAGGGCAGGGTGGAGGTCTGTTGTGTTTCTGATGAAAGATGGTTCAACCTCGGTGCCAATGATGGCCATGTGTCGGTTAGAAAGAGGCCAGCTGAGGGCTGTAACCAACCTGTTTGCATACTAGACCGACTGGACATACATCTGAAGTTACGGTCTAGGGGCCGGCCGGAGTGGCCGTGCGGTTCTGGGCGCTACAGTCTGGAACCGAGCGACCGCTACGGTCGCAGGTTCGAATCCTGCCTCGGGCATGGATGTGTGGGATGTCCTTAGGTTAGTTAGGTTTAATTAGTTCTAAGTTCTAGGCGACTGATGACCTCGGAAGTTAAGCCGCATAGTGCTCAGAGCTATTTGAACCATTTTTTTATGGTCTGGGGTGTGATTTCGTATGAGAGCCGGAGCTCTCCCGTGTTATCCCACGCTCCCTACCTGCAGATTTGTACTTCAGTCTGGTGATTCGACATTTTGTGTTGCCATTCATAAACAGCCTTCCAGCAGGTGTTCTTCCAACAAGATATCGCTTGCCCACATACCGCTGTTATAACCCAACGCGCTCTACAGAGTTTCGATGTGTTACCTTGGCCTGTTCGATCATGAAATTTGTCCCCAATCGAACACATATGGGACATCATCGAGCGGCAACTCCAGCGTCGTCCTCAGACAGTCGCTGTATGGACTTACCTACTGTAAAGGACATGGAATTCCATCCCATGAACTGACATCCGTCACTTGTACAACACAATTCAAGCACGTTTTCCTGCTTGCATTCAATATTCTGGCGGCTACACCGGTGATTAATGCACTCAAAAATCAAATGTGCAACGGCTTATCTCGCAGTTACACTAACCCCTTAATGCCGAGTGTCGCGAATTCGGATCATAAAACTTCCTAACAGATTAAAACTGTGTGCCGGACCGAGACTCGAACTCGGAACCTTTGCCTTTCGCGGGCAAGTGCTCTACCAACTGAGCTACCCAAGCACGACTCACGCCCCGTCCTCACAGCTTTAATTCCGCCAGTACCTCGTCTCCTACCTTCCAAACTTCACAGAAGCTCTCCTGCAAACCTTGCAGAACTAGCACTCATGGAAGAAAGGATACTGCGGAGACATGGCTTAGCCACAGCCTGGAGGATGTTTCTAGAAGGAAAGCTGTGAGGAGGAGGCGTGAGTCGTGGTTGGGTAGCTCAGTTGGTAGAGAACTTGCCCGCGAAAGACAAAGGTCCCGAGTTCGATTCTCGGTCCGGCACACAGTTTTAATCTGCCAGGAAGTTTCACATCAGCGCACACTCCGCTGTAGAGTGAAAATATTTCATTCTACAAACATCCCCCAGGCTGTGGCTAAGCCATGTCTCCGCAATATCCTTTCTTCCAGGAGCGCTAGTTGTGCAAGGTTCGCAGGAGAGCTTCTGTGAAGTTTGGAAGGTATGAGACGAGGTACTGGCGGAATTAAAGCTGTGAGGACGGGGCGTGAGTCGTGCTTGGGTAGCTTAGTTGGTAGAGCACTTGTCTGCGAAAGGCAAAGGTCCCGAGTTCGAGTCTCGAGTTTTAATCTGCCAGGAAATTCCATATCAGCGCACACTCCGCTGTAGAGTGAAAATTTCATTCTACAATTCGGCTCATACCAATACTGTCGTGCAAACTGCAGGGTTAACTCTAACTTTTAGAACGCCAGAGCCGGCAGATGCTGATTCTTCATGAAACCACCAACGATTCTGACAAGTGTTGCATTCTCCAGAGTGTTTCGGGTACCTCTACAGCACCACGAGTTTTGATTTTTATCTTTCATTCAGAAATTTGTTCAAGCATTAAGGGGTTCAACTGCGATCTTGCAGTGTTAATCACTGAAAAATGTTCTCTCGACTAATGTGTTCCCGAAATTTCATTACTCTAAGTAATTTTTTTTGTGTTGCGTTTTTTTCCCGTCCGTGTATATGTAAAATAGTTTATTCTGCATATTTCCAATCATTAACGAGTTATGGGAACATATTTTGGGTAAATTACTCTTAGGCCTACAGGGACCATATTTTCATAATACAAGAGCACATTATAAATAAAGTATCTAGTGTTTGCGCTACAAATTCTTTAGAGGCAATTTTCAAAATCTCGACATTTTGGAAACTGTTTGACGGTATGTTTATTCCGTGATGTCCTTTGTCGTAAACCTTCAAGGGCGTAAAATTAGCACGGAAGAGGTTAGCCGGCCGGAGTGCCCGTGCGGTTCTGGGCGCTACAGTCTGGAGCCGAGAAACCACTATGGTCGCACGTTCGAATCCTGCCTTTGGCATGGATGTGTGTGATGTCCTTAGGTTAGTTAGGTTTAATTAGTTCTAAGTTCTAGGCGACTGATGACCTGCGAAGTTAAGTCGCATAGTGCTCAGAGCCATTTGAACCATTTTGAAGAGGTTAAATACATAGGTAAATATACGTATATTGAAAAACCCGCCTCAGCGGACCGAATATGTTGGTGTTGTGAGTTAGTTTAAGATCAGATTTCGATTTTCCGGGATAGTATATTTCAAGAGAACAAGGCCGATTTCTTACGTTATCCTTGTCCAGTACGATGATGTGCTCCGTCACTAACGACCTCTCCGTCGAAGGGACGTCATATCCTATTCATCCTTCCTTCTACCATAGTTGATGCTTTGTAGAGTTGGGTACATACCGAGTGCCCGATGATTGATCAGAAATGAACCCATGCATGTTTTGGTCCAGCGCCTTGTCGTTTTCTCCTAGCGCTCCTCAACTACTTTCCCAATAAAGAAGGGAAACACTCACTTCACAAGACTTCATGCACATTTGACGACCTTTTGACGCCACACGCTGTATCGAGGACGTAAAGAGCTGTCTGTCGACTTTCGTGATCTGCATTGTACAGTTCACAACACGTAAGATGAAAATGACGTTCAAAGTAATAACATTCATCTCATTTAGAGAGAACTGGAAATTACGGTTTTATTTACTCCAGCGTACATTAACCTAGAAGTTACATTGTTTATAAGTGTGCAAAATTCTGCATTTAAGTAGACTGGGCAGCGGCTAAGGGAGACACTGAAGTGTTTGCAAGAACAGATTCCGAGACGTACTGAAGAAGTAGTATTAATTATTTTTTCTAATACGCCTTAACCAACCCTGAACGTGAGACGACTTGCTGATTTACAAGCAAAAAGCAAGCGAAAGCCAGCCAGTACAGAATCCATTTAACGTACGCTATATATTTAATATTGTTCATTGGGTTGTCTCAACAACGTAATTTTATTTTTAGACACTGTAAAATCTAATTTCAGGAAGTGGGCAGTAATTAAAAAGGGTGCAAAGCAATTCTAGCAAACAAATTGAAGCTGCACGTCACGTAACTTAAGCTCTATGGATAAATGCTGTTTCAGAACATCAGCATATTGGGGATCTCCCGAAAACACGTCGATATCGGTACACTTTATTACAACAAAATGATGAAAAACATCGTACTGTTCGTTAAAGACGCATTTTAATTGAAGACATTCTTGTTTGGCAAAGAAGTATCCTAAAAGAACTAGATAATATTTTCTTTATGTTTTATAAATGGCTGACACTGTTGTTGTTGTTCTCTTCAGTCCTGAGACTGGTTTGATGCAGCTCTCCATGCTACTCTATCCTATGCAGGCTTCTTCATCTCCCAGTACTTACTGCAAACTACATCCTTCTGAATCTGCTTAGCGTATTCATCTCTTGGTCTCCCTCTACGATTTTTACCCTCCACGCTGCCCTCCAATGCTAAATTTGTGATCCCTTGATGCCTCAGAACATGTCCTACCAACCGATCCCTTCTTCTTGTCAAGTTGTGCCACAAACTTCTCTTCTCCCCAATTCTATTCAATACCTCCTCATTAGTTATGTGATCTACCCATCTAATTTTCAGCATTCTTCTGTAGCACCATATTTCGAAAGCTTGTATTCTCTTCTTGTCCAAACTATTTATCGTCCATGTTTCACTTCCATGCATGGCTTCACTCCATACAAATACTTTCAGAAAAGACTTCCTGACACTTAAATCTATGCTCTATGTTAACAAACTTCTCTTCTTCAGAAACGGTTTCCTTGCCATTGCCAGTCTACATTTGATATCCTCTCTACTTCGACCATCATCACTTATTTTGCTCCCCAAATAGCAAAACTCCTTTACTACTTTAAGTGTCTCATTTCCTAACCTAATTCCCTCAGCATCACCCGACTTAATTCGACTACATTCCATTATCTTCGTTTTGCTTTTGTTGATGTTCATCTTATATCCTCCTTTCAAGACACTGTCCATTCCGTTCAACTGCTCTTCCAAGTCCTTTGCTGTCTCTTACAGAATTACAATGTCATCGGCGAACCTCAAAGTTTTTATTTCTTCTCCACTGATTTTAATACCTACTCTGAACTTTTCTTTTGTTTCCTTTACTGCTTGCTTAATATACAGATTGAATAACATCGGGAACATGCTACAACCCTGTCTCACTCCCTTCCCAACCGCTGCTTCCCTTTCACGCCCCTCGACTCTTATAACTGCCATCTGGTTTCTGTACAAATTGTAAATAGCCTTTCGCTCCCTGTATTTTACCCCTGCCACCTTTAGAATTTGAAAGAGAATACTCCAGTCAAGATTGTCAAAAGCTTTCTCTAAGTCTACAAATGCTAGAAATGTAGGTTTGCCTTTCCTTAATCTATTTTCTAAGATAAGTCGTAGGGTCAGTATTGCCTCACGTGTTCCAGCATTTCTGCGGAATCCAAACTGATCTTCCCCGAGGTCGGCTTCTACTAGGTTTTCCATTCGTCTGTAAAGAATTCGCGTTAGTATTTTGCAGGTGTGACTTATTAAACTTATAGTTCGGTAATTTTCACATCTGTCAACACCTGCTTTCTTTGGGATTGGAATTATTATATTCTTCTTGAAGTCTGAGGGTATTTCGCCTGTCTCATACATCTTGCTCACCAGATGGTAGAGTTTTGTCAGGACTGGCTCTCCCAAGGTCGTCAGTAGTTGTAATGGAATGTTGTCTACTCCCGGAGCCTTGTTTCGACTCAGGTCTTCCAGTGCTCTGTCAAACTCTTCACGCTGTATCGTATCTCCCATTTCATCTTCATCTACATCCTCTTCCATTTCCATAATATTGTCCTCAAGTACATCGCCCAAGTATAGACCCTGTATATACTCCTTCCAACTTTCTGCTTTCCCTTCTTTGCTTAGAACTGGGTTTCCATCTGAGCTCTTGATACTCATACAAGTGCCTCTCTTTTCTCCAAAGGTCTCTTTAATTTTCTTGTAGGCAGCATCTATATTACCCCTAGTGAGATAAGCCTCTATATCCTTACGTTTGTCCTCTAGCCATCCCTGCTTAGCCATTTTGCACTTCCTGTCGATCTCATTTTTGAGACGTTTGTATTACTTTTTGCCGGCTTCATTTACTGCGTTTTTATATTTTCGACTATCATCAATTAAATTCAATATTTCTTCTGTTACCCAAGTATTTCTACTAGCCCTCGTCTTTTTACCTACTTGATCCTCTGCTGCCTTCACTATTTCATCCCTCAGAGCTACCCATTCTTCTTCTACTGTATTTCTTTCCCCCATTCCTGTCAATTGTTCCCATATGCTCTCCCTGAAACTCTGTACAACCTCTGGTTTAGTCAGTTTATTCAGGTCCCATCTCCTTAAATTCCCACCTTTTTGCAGTTTCTTCAGTTTTAATCTACAGTTCATAACCAATAGATTGTGGTCAGAGTCCACATCTGCCCCCGGAAATGTCTTACAATTTAAAACCTGGTTCCTAAATCTCTGTCTTACCATTATATAATCTATATGATACCTTCTAGTATCTCCAGGATTCTTCCATGTATACAACCTTCTTTTATGAATCTTGAACCAAATGTTAGCTATGATTAAGTTATGCTCTGTGCAAAATTCTACCAGACGACTTCCTCTTTCATTTCTCTCCCCCAATCCATATTCACCCACTATGTTTCCTTCTCTCCCTTTTCCTACTCTCGAATTCCAGTCACCGATGACTATTAAATTTTCGTCTCCCTTCACTACCTGAATAATTTCTTTTAGCTCATCATACATTTCATCAATTTCTTCATCATCTGCAGAGCTAGTTGGCACATAAACTTGTACTACAGTAGCAGGCGTAGGCTTCGTGTCTCTCTTGGCCACAATAATGCGTTCACTATGCTGTTGGTAGTAGCTTACCCGCACTCCTATTTTTTTAATTCATTATTAAACCTACTCCTGCATTACCCATATTTGATTTTGTATTTATAACCCTGTATTCACCTGACCAAAAGTCTTGTTCCTCCTGCCACCGAACTTCACTAATTCCCACTATATCTAACTTCAACCTATCCATTTCCCTTTTTAAATTTTCTAACCTACCTGCCCGATTAAGGGACCTGACATTCCACGCTCCGATCCGTAGAACCCCAGTTTTCTTTCTCCTGATAACGACGTCATCTTGAGTAGTCCCCGCCCGGAGATCCGACTGCGGGACTATTTTACCTCCGGAATATTTTACCCAAGTGGACGCCATCATCCTTTAACCACAGAGTAAAGCTGCAGGCCCTCGGGAAAAATTACGGCTGTAGTTTCCCCTTGCTTTCAGCCGTTCGCAGTACCAGCACAACAAGGCCGTTTTGGTTAGTGTTGCAAGGCCAGATCAGTCAATCATCCAGACTGTTGCCACTGCAACTGCTGAAAAGGCTGCTGCCCCTCTTCAGGAACCACACGCTTGTCTGGCCTCTCAACAGATACCCCTCCGTTGTGGTTGCACCTACGGTACGGCCATCTGTATCGCTGAGGCACGCAAGGTCCATGGTTCATGGGGGTAGCTGACACTAAGTTACCTTTTAATTATTTTGCAAATATGTCAGTCTTTCCTGTGCTTTTATTCGGAGTGGTAGTTTGTTTCATCAGGTGATCAATGTGATTTGAATATTTACTCTATTTGCGCGTTTCAATGTTTATTTGTAAATTATTGAAAATGGCAACTCACTCCTGGGAGAGCACTCCTATATGTATATAACATCAAGTACTACAGAGCACACTTCTTTTAAATTAATAAGGAAGTAATAGGTTCTTTCAGAAATGCTAAGACGAAAAGAAATTGGAAACGGCTGGACACGAACCCGCCACGATGACATGACAGAGTATCACACTTTATGCTGAACTTTGATCTCGTGAAAGCTTAAACTGGCGATACCTACATAAATCGTACCAAGAACAACGTGTTTTTATAAATCTTCTATGAGCCTTGGCCTTGAAACGCATGGAAACACGCAAGTGTTCATACGAAATCCAATTTGGCGAGTACCAATCATTACACATCGAACATTAGGGAAAGTCGATAGCGGTTCCTATTGTATTCGATACTGCGTATGCCGTCAAAATGACGTCACGTGTGCGTGAAGTGTTTTGAAATGAGTTTTACCCATAAAGAATCACTCCTACACTCGGCTGCTTGCCAAAACTCGTTTGTTCCTCTCTATTGAAGATGAAATGTTCCGGGCGTTGGCGGGTTTCCAGCTGAATCTACCAGCACAAAAACAGGACAGTTCAGAGAAGGCGGGTCCTACTTTGAATGAGTTGCTCTGCCTTTCTGTAACACAAGCGGCAGAAAACATACACGTTCTCCTCTTTTTCAGCTACGCTATGGTTTGTGCTCACAATCATGTACAGAACAGTAAAAAAGAAACTAAATAAATAAATAAAATAAAATAAAAAATGTTTCAAACCAACTGTCAAATACACCTCACAGTTTTATTCTTAACATATCACACTGGATCAATAGTCACGCAGTACCTTCTCGCGATACAAAAGATGCGTTTCCTAGATAAAACGTATTAAGACAGTAAATATTTTCATTCTGGTTTCGTTATATACAAGATGCCCTGTGTAACCTGGATACCCAAGAAATTTTACAAACCGTTTAAGGTATGCAAACGTTTTTATGTTTGAAAATTCAGTGTAGGAAAAATTGGTGAGTTACCTAGTGATACTGCACTATCTGTTTGTCGGACACCGATTATCAAGATTTTTTTTCAATCACAGGTAGTTCGAGTAGCACATTCACTTTGATCATAACAGTTAGTAAATATTTCTATTGAACATGCACTGCTTTCAGTACGCTCGCAACATGCTAGGTTACGTATAGGGTCAACCTAATTCCCTTTTGAATTGATGATAGTTTTGTGCTATCGGTTTACCAGAGTCTCATTACTGACGCACGGAAAAGAAGGAAATCACTGGAAAAATTTAGATCGGTTACATGATCTGGATTGACGATCGTTAAATGTGATGGCTGTTTTAATAAATAATTAGACTGTTGGGCTCCTGCCTTAGACAGCTAACGCTTTTTGCCAAGAGCTCTGACGAGATGGCTCTTATATATCACTGTTAGACTTGTGTATGTTGCCCACTTCAGTATGGACATCTCGAGGCACCACACCCCTGCCATGGGAAAATGTCGAAGCGATGTACAGCATCAGTAGTTGCTGTATGTCACACTCTGCGGTAATTGTGTCGCATGTAATACAGTGCAGTAGCACCACACGATCAGCTACACAACAAGGCACACGATTGTTTAATAAATGGACCGTTACATAAACTGGGTGCCCAAGAAGTTGTCAAAGCAAATCAAACACTGTACAATTCTAGAATGAGGACTAAGCAAATCAAACAGAATATAATCAGCTCCCTAAAATGGGGCATTATAAAACCACCCATACAACGTCTTTTTCTGAATATTTTCTCCATTTTTTCAGGTTAATTGAAAGCAATCTTTTATCTACAGATAGGCTGTGACAAAAATGCAAAATTTTAACCTCATATGTATAAAATTCATTTTAACGAAGCAGATAGTTCAGGGATGAAACCAAACATGGAGAAAAACAATTCAGACATATATGATTAAGCACGTACCTTTAATTTCCATATATACTGAGAAAACTAATTCTTCTCAAATAAATGGTTTCACTGCAATCATAGGAGGGTATGACATTGTGTGTAAATGGACCAGAGTCATGTGAAATGAGTGTGCCATGATTTTCGCGTTATATCATTCAATTTAAAATAATTAAGTAGTCCTCTTGGCTTGATTATCAACTATTTACAGATGTGACAGTGATTTCATACAATCCATTTTATGTTAACTTTTTAAAATTATTGAAATATGTAATGTATTAAAGGCGAGATATTTTTGTGCTGAAGTTAATATTCTTGTTAGGAATTTTATACGAGGTACTGTCAATAAATTTTAGACTACGTTCGGCTCTCTGTTCCTGTCGCAACTTTAAGAGAAAACAAAAACATGTAATTCTTTGAAAATTAATATGGTAAATGGAATTTGTGGTTCGTCTAAGTAATTTGTTTACTAATTATTATTTGACTTCCTAAATTTTCTGGCTATTCTTAAAATTTATAGCTCTGTGTACCATTCCTTTGAAAAATTCAACTTCGTGTAAATGGGCATAGAATGATGAGGTACAGACTGTGGTGTTCGTAGCTGCAGAACTACTGTGTATATCAGAACAATACCTGTTACGTATGGCACTAATTTTAAGATATAATAAATTTATGGTCAGTTCGTTTCATTTTCTATTGTAAATTTAATATTCACTATCCAGCGTAGATACAAAAGGCAAATAGGTCGTATCAAAATGATATTACATATAGCTGTATGCAACTTCTTTTCTCTACCAAAAGAAGAAAGTCTTTTAAAGGAATTTTGTGTTAACTTCGTGAAAAATATTAATATACAGCAGCAGAGAATTACACACAAAATTAAAAAGTTGGCAAATAAAAACAACAGCAATAATTGAAATATTACATACTGGAATGTGTGCTTACAAGGACCAAAACAGAATACAGAGAAGGGTGTGTATCGTCAAAAAACAGTGATCAAGTTTGGTTTAGTTAACATCAGTATACCAAAGGGAGATAACGTGACGGTCGATATCGCTACTAGTGTCAGCAAACAGGGTACAACTGGGATTCTGAGTTTGTCAGCCACTAGACTATGAGCTGACTAAACTTTATTCTCCCAGAGCTTGTGTCCATGTTGAAGTGTGTGGAACTTGTGAATCATTTCGATTAAATGGGCTTAAGTGTGTAATCGGATATAGACATCTCATAACGTCACACTCGTTTTTAACAAATAATTTGTTTACGGGACTGGAAACACAAGCTGGTTGCTTAAATGCAGTTCTTGTCCTGTGCAGTGTTTGCTAAAGGTACGACAGAGAAATCCTGTTGTGGTGTCACCGCCAGACACCACACTTGCTAGGTGGTAGCCTTTAAATCGGCCGCGGTCTGTTAGTATACGTCGGACCCGCGTGTCGCCACTATCAGTGACTGCAGACCGAGCGCCGCCACACGGCAGGTCTAGAGAGACTTCCTAGCACACACCCCAGTTGTACAACCGACTTTGCTAGCGATGGTTCACTGACAAAATACGCTCTCATTTGCCGAGACAATAGTTAGCATAGCCTTCAGCTACGTCATTTGCTACGACCTAGCAAGGCGCCATTACCAGTTACTATTGATACTGAATCATGTACAGTCAAGAGCGATGTTCACCGTTTATGGATTAAAGTTAAGTATGCCACCAGCTACGTCCGTTTTTCTAAATTCTAATTTCCTTGTCCTGTTCCAGACCTCACGCCAGCCTGCGTGAGCTAAAACGCGTGCCTTTCGGCTTCCTCTAGTAAACCGGTGTTGGCTCTCCTGCCAACCCACAACAACTGCTGCATCAGAAGACCTCTTCCTTAGACTTACTGGAACCTCTTGCTTGACACTTACCTCAAGATTTTGAAAGTAAATACTGGCGACATGGCTGTTAGATCACGGCTAGGCTAATGCCACTGTGTTCAGTACAGGTTGCTTGAATCCCATGTGTCAGACATAGCCTAGCAGAGCCTGGTTCACAACAGTAACCTACCTACTATGACATAAGAAGAGCCACGCATTAATTTAGACTACGTGGAACCCAATGCCAAGGTTTCCAATTATTTTTTAGTCATTAGTGTTTAATAACTAGGAAATAACGGATAAAATCACGAATTCACAGAGAGAAACGTTTAACATATTAAGTATTGTAAAAGTAATATATCTAACATTGTGATTTTTTGTAATGGCTAGCCATAATCAGATTTAATTGTAGCTTTAAGCAAATTACTCATAGGAAGTAAAAGTAATTACAGTTAAAGTAATTATAATAAAAGTAACCACAGTTATAATAATTATAGTGTATCTACATTTCATTCCTGCAACTGCTACTCAAAGTACTATCATACAATCAATTGCAACTGTTTCAGTCAAGAACATATACGTAAGTATACATTATTTAACTTTAAATTTGAATACCTATGCCCACGCAAAGATGCACATGAGTTACTACTACACATATGGCTGTATTGTTTAAGTAAATCAAATATAGGAAATTCCCAAATTATAGACATTTTGTGTAAAAATTGCCTTTATGTTTTAATATTATATCGGTTTTTTGTGTTGTCTTTGTGCCAGATCCAACTCGTACAAACAAAGAAATTGACGAAATTTTCTTAGGGTTGAGTTACATATTCGGGTTCTCCTAAGTGTGCGATCCGCCTCGTTTCGTATTAACTCGAAAGATTTTAGAGATGCGTTATTCCGTAGAAATAATTTGTTTTCAGAGGAATTTGCTTAAAGAAAAGTATCCACACGTCAAACAAAATGGTGCGGCACACTGAATGGAGATGCGCTGCACTTTTTTCCCTCCTGCAGACACGTACGTGCAAACAAACAAAAAATTAACTGCGAAACTTTACAGCTTCGAGGTATAGCTACAACCTTATGACCATCCTGCATATGTAGACTAAACAGATTTCTATTATCACAAGTACGGAACTGTGTGTTTAGTATTTTTAGACAGGGATTTAGGTAACTGTTCTTTACTCTTTCTTTTTATGCTAAATAATTCTACTTATTTTTGCGATTACACATATTATCAACCTAATTTTTCACCGTATCTGTGACCAAAGATGTTACATCCAGAGGCCATAGAGAACTTGAATGTTTGCAAATTTATGAATAACATTTCTCCCCTGGCAAAATGTCGACACGCTGAGATATCTCCACCTGTGTAGCAGAAGACTCATCTATTAGTCATAACGCCGAAGAGAAATCTTAGAAGTTCGCAAGTATGCTAAATAATTCTACTTATTTTTGCGATTACACATATTATCAACCTAATTTTTCACCGTATCTGTGACCAAAGATGTTACATCCAGAGGCCATAGAGAACTTGAATGTTTGCAAATTTATGAATAACATTTCTCCCCTGGCAAAATGTCGACACGCTGAGATATCTCCACCTGTGTAGCAGAAGACTCATCTATTAGTCATAACGCCGAAGAGAAATCTTAGAAGTTCGCAAGTATCACACGAGTATTTGACTGCCAGAAGAAATCCCACGAGGTCGATAGCTTGTCTTAGTTGTTTGAATCATATCATGGGAGATTTGCGTTTCAGGAGTAGACTAAAGATGGGTGCAGTACTGCAACGTGCCGAGTGCACGCATAACGGTGCGCTGAAACTCCGATGCGTAGTGCGCACGTGCCCCGAGTGGCGAGGGGAAGCGTAGTCTGTGCGTTATTACAAGGGTTCTCCCCTGCGGCAGCAATCACACGCACACGCAGCTTTGCCGTAAGTCTGTGCAAAACATTACGACAGCTGTTGAAATCGAGCTGTCGACATTAACTCCAACAAATACAGAATCATTCATCCCGAAATACATTTTGTATCAAGTCTTATTATTGATGTAACACAGCAGTAAGGGAATAACTATCTCAAAGCTATGCTCCGACGCTTACCTGTCGTCTGCTGTTTCTTTATGTTCGTAAGGCTTTTGGTGTAAGTACCCTCAATATAAATTCTTCTGTTAAGTTCACGATTGGCGGGAGCTGTCTTTGGGGTAGGTTTTATGACGGTTTCATCCGACCGCGTGGATTAGGTTTCCTGGCGATTGTTACTTTCAGGCATGCTCGACCGCATGCACGCAAATAGTTCATAAATGGAGGCCCCGTTTCTCCATCGGCGGCAATTCCCACTACACCCGTACTCTGCAATTCACAGTCGAGTGCCTGGGAGCGTACGTCTTACTTTACCATGCATTGAAGTATTCTCTCGTTCTAACCGAGAATAAAAGACTCTGAAAAATACGTCCCACATAATTTCTTTCAATCGTCTCTGTGATGTAATACATGGATTAAAACTATTCCCAGATTTTTCCCAGAAACAGATAGTGGGATTTTCTACGCGGATGTCTACAATATGTGTTTTGCCTCAAAATTCAGTCTTTAATATTTTCCAGATTTTTCTGACTGTTCATACAGCTTAAATCACGTAAAACTTGCACCCTTTTATTTTGCAAACGGTTCTAGATGTCGAACGAGGTTTTCGGCAATGATAGAAAGGAGACGAACATGTAATCCTGTCGCACGGACAGTACCAACATACTGAAGCGAGAATAATATACAGGGTGGTCCATTGATCGTGACCGGGCCAAATCTCTCACGAAATAAGCGTCAAATGAAAAAAACTACAAAGACGAAACTTGTCTAGCTTGAAGGGGGAAACCAGTTGGCGCTATTGTTGGCCCGCTATATGACGCTGCCATAGGTCAAACGGATATCAGCTGCGTTTTTTTTAAATAGGAACCCCCATTTTTATCACATATTCGTGTAGTACGTAAAGAAATATGAATGTTTTAGTTGGACCACTTTTTTCGCTTTGTGATAGATGGCGCTGTAATCGTGAAAATTGTGAGCCATATGTTTGTGACTAACAGTTGGTAACAGGTAGGTTTTTTAAATTAAAATACAGAATGTAGGTACGTTTGCACATTTTATTTCGGTTGTTCCAATGTGATACATGTACCTTTGTGAACTTATAATTTCTGAGAACGCATGCTGTTACAGCGCGATTACCTGTAAATACCACGTTAATGCAATAAATGCTCAAAATGATATCCGTCAACCTCAGCGCATTTGCAATACGTGTAACGACATTCCTCTCAACAGCGAGTGGTTCGCCTTCAGTAATGTTCGCACATGCATTGAAAATGCGCTGACGCATGTTGTCAGGCGTTGTCTGTGGATCACGATAGCAAATATCCTTCAACTTTCCCCACAGAAAGAAATCCGGGGACGTCAGATCCGGTGAACGTGCGGGGCATGGTATCGTGCTTCCACGACCAATCCACCTGTCATGAAATATGCTATTAAATACCGCTTCAACCGCACGCGAGCTATGTGCCGGACATTCATCATGTTGGATGTACATCGCCATTCGGTCATGCAGTGAAACATCTTGTAGTAACATCGGTAGAACATTACGTAGGAAATCAGCATACATTGCACCATTTAGATTGCCATCGACAAAATGGGGACCAATTATCCTTCCTCCCATAATGCCGCACCATACATGAAGCCGCCAAGGTCACTTATGTTCCACTTGTCGCAGACATCATGGATTTTCCGTTGCCCCATAGTGCATATTATGCAGTTACCGCTGTTGGTGAATGACGTTTCGTCGCTAAATAGAACGCGCGCAAAAAATCTGTCATCGTCCCGTAATTTCTCTTGTGCCCAGTGGCAGAACTGTACACGACGTTCAAAGTCCTGAAAGGTGAGCTCCATGTGGTTCGCAAGTTGTGCAACGACCGTAAACCATAAAATTACCAAATAAGCAACAACCAGTCGCAAAATGATGTTGTCTTTATTTACTTTTGCAAATCGATTTCAACTGATTAACAGCCATCATCGGTGCTTTCAACGAATATGTGCCCTGAGTAGTAAAGTGATGTTTGACCTCTGCTCAAGACAGTGTTGCCGGCCGGAGTGGCCGCGTGGTTCTAGGCGCTACAGTCTGGAACCGCGCGACCGCTACGGTCGCAGGTTCGAATCCTGCCTCGGGCATGGATGTGTGTGATGTACTAGGGGACTGATGACCTTAGAAGTGCTCAGAGCCATTTGAACCATTAAGACAGCCTTACTACTCAGGGTACATATTCGTTGAAAGCACCGATGATGGCTGATAATCAGTTGAAATAGATTTGCAAAAGTAAATAAAGAAAACATGATTTTGCGCTCTGTTGCTGCTTATTTGGTAATTTCACGTTCAAAGTCGTCGCCATGCAATTCCTGGTGCACATAAACATGGTACGGGTGCAATCGATGTTGATGTGGCATTCTCAAAACCGACTTTTTGAGATTCACGATTCTCGCTCAATTTGTCTGCTGTTGATGTGCGGATTAGCCGCGACAGAATCTAAAACACTTACTTGGGCATCATCATCATTTGTTGCAGGTCGCGGTTGACGTTTCACATGTGGCTGAACGCTCCCTGTTTCCTTAAATAACGTAACTATCCGGCGAACGGTCCCCACACTTGGATTATGTCATCCACAACACCGAGCAGCATACATAGCACACGCCCGTTGGGCATTTTGATCACAATAGCCATACATCAACACGATATCGACCTTTTCCGCAATTGGTAAACGGTCCATTTTAACACGGGTAATGTATCACGAAGCAAATACCGTCCGTACTGGCGGAATGTTACGTGATACCACGTACTTATACGTTTGTGACTGTTATAGCGCCATCTATCACAAAGCGAAAAAAGTGGTCGAACTAAAACATTCATATTTCTTTACGTACTACACGAATATGTAATAAAAATGGGGGATCCTATTTAAAAAAAACGCAGTTGATACCCGTTTGACCTACGGCATCGCCATCTAGCGGGCCAACCATAGCGCCATCTGGTTCCTCCCTTCAAGCTACACGAGTTTCGGTCTTTGTAGTTTTTTCTTTTGATGCTTATTTCGTGAGATATCAGTGGACCACCCTGTATATGATCTACTGAAACAAGAATATACATATAAGTGGAGCAATATATTTGGAATAAGGCTGCGCTTCAACAACGATTAGAGATCACTTCAGTGTAGCAGCAATAACTACAAACTCGAAACACACACGTCAAAATTATGCGTCGTACACAGACTAGATTCCCACGAAGGGGCCCAAGATATCACATATATCGTAAAACATAACCAACAGCATCAACTAGTACTTACAAAAATTCTCGCTTGAAATCCAAATAATAAAGCGATCTGACATTTGTCTAATGAAAATATGCTATCAGCACACATCATAGCATACATTATAAAATATTCTGACCCGTATGATCAGGGCTTGTTAAGTAAAAATAGTTAAAATCCAGAAAGAAACAAATCAAATAAAATGTAAGGTAATAAAAGAGGTAAGTGTATGGGTCATCGTATAGTGAAAAACATACTGTAACATGAGTGGATAAAATCGATGTATTCACAAAATATGAAACGGGGGAAACGAACACGTATGCATATTGGAATCCTGAGTAATGGACAACTCGCAAAGGCTACCGGCAACCGTTTTGCACAATATATGTTTGAAGCCTTCAAAAAATTGTCTGCAACCAGACGCAGCTTGTCATTCAGTAAATTTTCGATCCTGAGCTCTAAATGTTTAAATATCACTAGTTCTTCCCGAAAATACAATTTGCGCCCTTTGACTTCTCTATTCAGAACAACTGTGACTTCCAAATTTTTCTGGATATGGTTAGCAATTAGTACGTGCTCAGAAAACGTAGAATATTTACATTTACATTGTATATGAACATAACTTTTTCATTACAAATAGTAAAGATTTAATCACGAAAGTCAAGTGATGCAGCGCACAGCCGACTCTAGGTTGATTTCCTGTGATGTTGTTGGTTTATACACTAACGTCCCCGCCGATGCAACTCTAGCTCTCATAGAGAAGAATCTACCAAAACATAAAAAAATGAATATAGTTCAGATTGCTGAACTGATCAGTTTACTTAGTTGTTCTCAGATGTAACTACATCACATTCAAATGCAAAACAATATTCCACCTTATGGTCTGGTTATGAGTAGTACACCCATTTATCGCCTGACAATCAGCAAAATAATCTAAATGTGATTAAATTTGTCGCACACAATAATGGATATGAGCAGGGCATGGTAGATTACATCTTCAATAAGAAAACCCCGAAAAACTGATTGACTTTGAGCAACCACACTTCTTCCCAAAATAACAAGATGCTAGTAAATTCATATCTGCCCATTCTTGGGAAATGTTTCTTACAGGATTAAGCGTCTTCTAGTAGAAAATTATAACTGTAATGTTTCCTTCTCTACAGACAAAAGTTAAAAGAAAATAGTTGCGCAAACAATCGAAAATACTGGTGATAGGTTTTCCAATTCAGGCCTCCATAAACTGACTTGTAATGATTGCCCATGTTATTACATCGGTCAGACAGGCAGAGCTGTGAAGACAACATGCAAAGGGCCTCTGTTAGGAAAGAAAGAAGTGAATGTGCATAATTCTACTTTTTCCAGACACTTACTGATTGCTAATCATACCCCGAAAAATTGAAAAAAAATGGCTCTGAGCACTATGCGACTTAACTTCTGAGGTCATCAGTCACCTAGAGCTTAGAACTAATTAAACCTAACTAACCTAAGGACATCACACACATCCATGCCCGAGACAGGATTCGAACCTGCGACGTAGCGGTCGCTCGGTTCCAGACTGCAGCGCCTAGAACCACACGGCCACTCCGGCCGGCCGAAAAATTTGAAAGACAGAGTTATTTTGCACAGAGAAGTCAAAGGGAGCAAACTGGACCTCCGGGATAAAATATTCATACTTTTGCCGGTAGCTTTTACGAGCTGTCCACTCCTCAAGATTCTAATATGCGTTATTTGTGCATACATGTTCGTTTCCCTCGTTTTATATTTGGTAAAGACATTGATTTTAGCCACTCTTGCTACTATATGTTTTTCACTATATGATGAACTATGAGATGAACTACGTGAACTATATGATGTTTTTCATCGTCACGTACTTTTATCACAGCTCGTTTACGCCTTAACTTTATTACTTTTTGTTGGATAATGTACTTGTGATCTTACAACGTTTTTAATGTAAATCAGCGTATCCCTCAATGCGTTTCCACTTATTGGCCGTTTATGCCGAAAGCGTACATCGATCCCGGCGCGCTGGCCCCTCTCCTGTTTTCCTGGTGATCTCCGTTTCCTTTTAGTCGGCTTGCGGCTCGGAATATGGCCTGACATTTTATTCGATTGGTTTATTTCTTGATTTTAACTATGTTTACTTGACAAGCCGTGATCATAGGGGCCAGCATATTTTATATTGTATGTAATGATGTGCGTTGACAGCATATTTTCATTGGACAAATGTCAGATCGCTTTATTATTTGGGTTTCCAGTGTGTAAGTTTGTAAGTACTAGTTTATACTTTTGATTATGTCTTATTATATACGTGATATTCTCATTCCTTTGTGAGGATCTAGTCTCTGTACGACTCATAATTTTGACATTTATGTTTCCGAGTTGTAATTATTCCTTTTACATTGTCTTCAGGTTACTTGTATTTCCGAAGAAGACATCCGTCGAAACCATGGTAAAAGGCTGAATAAAACCACGTTTCGTAGCAACTGGTTTGCTGCTTTGGAGTCATTTAGTGTAGCAATATACTTAAAAATATTTATATGTCCTTTATTTTCCAGTCTCAGTTGCTTATTTTTAAATTATTACTAGCTCCGGTCTCCCATGATCACCTAAAAACAAATTAAAACTAAATATTTACTACCTATTATTTAATAAAATGTAGAAAAGTGTTGTACATAACCGTTGAACTTACCTACGTAGTTCCGTGAGCAAACCGACGTGTCTGTATCGGAACTACATATCAGAATATTGTAGTACGTTCAGGGTGTTTCAAAAATGACCGGTATATTTGAAACGGCAATAAAAAGTAAACGAGCAGCGATAGAAATACACCGTTTGTTGCAATATGCTTGGGACATCAGTACATTTTCAGGCAGACAAACTTTCGAAATTACAGTAGTTACAATTTTCAACAACAGATGGCGCTGCAAGTGAAGTGAAAGATATGGAAGACAACGCAGTCTGTGGGTGCGCCATTCTGTACGTCGTCTTTCTGCTGTAAGCGTGTGCTGTTCACAACGTGCAAGTGTGCTGTAGACAACATGGTTTATTCCTTAGAACAGAGGATTTTTCTGGTGTTGGAATTCCACCGCCTAGAACACAGTGTTGTTGCAACAAGACGAAGTTTTCAACGGAGGTTTAATGTAACCAAAGGACCGAAAAGCGATACAATAAAGGATCTGTTTGAAAAATTTCAACGGACTGGGAACGTGACGGATGAACGTGGTGGAAAGGTAGGGCGACCGCGTACGGCAACCACAGAGGGCAACGCGCAGCTAGTGCAGCAGGTGATCCAACAGCGGCCTCGGGTTTCCGTTCGCCGTGTTGCAGCTGCGGTCCAAATGACGCCAACGTCCACGTATCGTCTCATGCGCCAGAGTTTACACCTCTATCCATACAAAATTCAAACGCGGCAACCCCTCAGCGCCGCTACCATTGCTGCACGAGAGACATTCGCTAACGATATAGTGCACAGGATTGATGACGGCGATATGCATGTGGGCAGCATTTGGTTTACTGACGAAGCTTATTTTTACCTGGACGGCTTCGTCAATAAACAGAACTGGCGCATATGGGGAACCGAAAAGCCCCATGTTGCAGTCCCATCGTCCCTGCATCCTCAAAAAGTACTGGTCTGGGCCGCCATTTCTTCCAAAGGAATCATTGGCCCATTTTTCAGATCCGAAACGATTACTGCATCACGCTATCTGGACATTCTTCGTGAATTTGTGGCGGTACAAACTGCCTTAGACGACACTGCGAACACCTCGTGGTTTATGCAAGATGGTGCCCGGCCACATCGCACGGCCGACGTCTTTAATTTCCTGAATGAATATTTCGATGATCGTGTGATTGCTTTGGGCTATCCGAAACATACAGGAGGCGGCGTGGATTGGCCTCCCTATTCGCCAGACATTAACCCCTGTGACTTCTTTCTGTGGGGACACTTGAAAGACCAGGTGTACCGCCAGAATCCAGAAACAATTGAACAGCTGAAGCAGTACATCTCATCTGCATGTGAAGCCATTCCGCCAGACACGTTGTCAAAGGTTTCGGGTAATTTCATTCAGAGACTACGCCATATTATTGCTACGCATGGTGGATATGTGGAAAATATCGTACTATAGAGTTTCCCAGACCGCAGCGCCATCTGTTGTTGAAAATTGTAACTACTGTAATTTCGAAAGTTTGTCTGCCTGAAAATGTACTGTTGTCCCAAGCATATTGCAACAAACGGTGTATTTCTATCGCTGCTCGTTTAGTTTTTATTGCCGTTTCAAATATACCGGTCATTTTTGAAACACCCTGTAACTGCATGTATGTTTTACATAGGTAAGTGGTAGGAGGAGGGGAGAGGGGGAGTAGAGGGAAAGGGAAAGGGAAAGGTGGAGAGGGGAGAAACAGAGGAACGAGGGGGACTGGAAAACGAGAGATAAGGCAGGGAGGTGAAGTGGGAGGGATGTCATCAACATAACGAATTTATAATCGGTAAAACATTATAGCAACTTGTGTAAAAGGAGATATGGGCATTGCAGTCTAGGTGCACGACTGGAAGAGGCTGTCGAAGTTTCTAGTTAGTTAGTTGGCTAGTTCCATGTTCCACGGATCATTTGCACGACAAATCGTAATGATATGGAACGAGAAATTTCACATTCACTTCGCAAATTAATTTGTAAACATGGTTACATACTGAAAATTTATGTTTTTTAAATTATTGTTATTAAATATACAGATGAAAGTTAGCAATTTCTACCCACCACCTTTTACACATTACAATAACAAAAGTATTCCACAGAATAGAAGGGACTGTCAGGGAAAAACTTTTTCAGTTTGTTTTCAAATTTTAGTTTGCTGTCTGTCATAAATTTTATATCACGGGTTAAGTTATTAAAAATGTTCGTTGCAGTATTGTGCAGCCTTTTTTGTGCTAAAGATAGTCTCAATGTGGAGCAATGAACGTCATTTTTCCATCTGGTATTGTAATTATGTACATCATTGCTCCTTTTGCACTGCAGTGGATGATTTACAACAAACTCATGGCGGAATAAATATACTGTGAAGCAGAATCAGAATATCCAGTTCCTTAAACATATGTCTACAAGATGATCGTGCAAGAGCACCACACATTATTCTTACAGCCCGCTTTTTTAGCAATGAATACTTTCTTTCTTAAAGATGAATTACGCCAGAACATTATTCCATATGACATAACTGAATGAATCTATGCAAAATATCTCAGCTTACTGATGTGTCTCTTCCCGAGATTTCCAGTGATTCTTACTAGGGAACCTCCCCATCGCACCCCCCTCAGATTTAGTTATACGTTGGCACAGTGGATAGGCCTTGAAAAAGTGAACACAGATCAATCGAGAAAACAGGAAGAAGTTGTGTGGAACTATGAAAAAAATTAGTAAAATATACAAACTGAGTAGTCCATGTGCAAGATAGGCAACATCAAGGAAACGTGAGCTCAGGAGCGCCGTGGTCCCGTGGTTAGCGTGCGTAGCTGCGGAACGCTAGGTCCTTGGTTCAAGTATTCCCTCGACTGAAGATTTTACTTTCTTTATTTTCGCAAAGTTATGATCCGTCCGTTTGTTCATTGACGTCTCTGTTCACTGCAATAAGTTTAGTGTCTGTGTTTTGCGACCGCACCGCAAAACCGTGCGATTAGTAGACGAAAGGACGTGCCTCTCCAATGGGAACCGAAAACATTTGATCGCAAGGTCATAGGTCAACCGATTCCTCCACAGGAAAACACGTCTGATATATTCTATACGACACTGGTGACGGCATGTGCGTCACATGACAGGAATATGTTGTCGACCCACCTGACTTGTACATGGGTAAAAAGATTCTTCTACCTTGCCCGATTTAGGTTTTCTTGTGGATGTTATAATCACTCGCAAAAAAGTGATGAAAACATAAGAGTTTGTCACATAAACTGAAAATAAAAAATTAAGCTTTTCACTCGAGGGAAGACTTGAACCTAGGACCTCTTGTTCCGTAGCTGCTCTCGCTATCCACAGGACCACGGCGCTCCTAGACTCCGATTCTCCTTGATGTTGCCTATCTTCGCATGGACTACTCAGTTTGTATATTTTACTAATTTTTTTCATACTTCCACACAACTTCTTCCTGTTTTCTCGATTGATCTGTGTTCAGTTTTTCAAGGCCTATCCACTGTGCCAACTTATAACTAAATCTGAGGGGGGTGCGATGGGGAGGTTCCCTTGTTAGTGTAAATGTGGCTGAGCTAAGTTGTTCTAGGAATTCCAAAACGGGTTTTCTGTTTCTGTTCAAATTCTCATAAATATGGACACCTATTTATCATTTCCTCAACATGTCTTGAATTTATTATTGGTGTAGCACTTCTGGATGTGCAGAACGGAATATGTTGTGTGTTTCTAAAACCGAGGGAGGAAACATTCGCTGAAAGCTACTTAATGATACTTTTAAGAACATTCCAGATTGAGATTTTCACTCTGCAGCGGAGTGTGCGCTGATATGATACTTCCTGGCAGATTAAAACTGTGTGCCCGACCGAGACTCGAACTCGGGACCTTTGCCTTTCGCGGGCAAGTGCTCTACCAACTGAGCTACCGAAGCACGACTCACACTCGCTCCTCACAACTTTTAATCTGCCAGGAAAGTTTCATATCAGCGCACACTCCGCTGCAGAGTGAAAATCTCATTCTGGAAACATCCCCCAGGCTGTGGCTAAGCCATGTCTCCGCAGTATCCTTTCTTTCAGGAGTGCTAGTTCTGCAAGGTTCGCAGAAGAGCTTCTGTAAAGTTTGGAAGGTAGGAGACGAGATACTGGCAGAAGTAAAGCTGTGAGGACCTACCGTGAGTCGTGCTTCGGTAGCTCAGTTGGTAGAGCACTTGCCCGCGAAAGGCAAAGGTCCCGAGTTCGAGTCTCAGTCGGGTACACAGTTTTAATCTGCCAGGAAAGTTTCATTTAAGAACATTTTTTACCATTTCTTCTGTCTCTATATGTACGCTTGGATTGATTTCAATATTAGAGTCATCTGCTGAAAAACTAATTATGCTTGTTGTATATTAGACGGAAGATCGTTTACATATATGAGGAACAATACAGGACCTAAAAGAGGCACTGTTCATAAACTCGTTCTGCTGGTTTACTGAATGATAAGGATCTTGTAAACTATGTGTCAAAATAATAGGCATAATAAAACAGCGTTTAGTGCACATCTTCTAACATCGAACCACTGTATTGGAACCACTGACACGCATTTGGAAGTGCTGCAGAATGAAACTAAGGGACATCTCATGGCAATATTTGAAGAAACTGAGCTTTTTAAACACTGTTTACAAGAACCTGGCAATCAGCTGCACGATTTTATTACCTCTGGATTTTTTAAAAATCTTCGAAGGCTTCTTTCAGTTGTGTACCTCGACAAAACGCCCGTATAAACAACAGCTCCACTCACCGAGAACGGACGACGGCAGCGCATCGGCCCACACAACATCTTAGCACCAACCGTCCGTGCAGACTGGCTTCCGCACACAGTGTAAAACCTGCGCATCATACGACCCATCAAGCAGAATCAAATACAATTGCCACATCTTGTTTCCTGCAGTTTTACTTGTTTCACACGGTTCGTTTCATAATTTTATTGTTTCAATCCTTCTATAGTCTTATACTTCCTGCGTTTTACAGTTCTGATGTTTTAGGACATTTCCTTTGATTTTAGTTACTTTACATAGTTCCAATTTTATTATTGTACTGTTTTATAGCTTCCTTACTTTAACTTTCATCGTTCTACACTCTTATTATTGAAACGATTCATTTTTACATAATTTTATTTTTCATAATTTTTGAGTAAGTCTCCTTTTTTGCAGGTTACTCTAATATTTTCCCGAATCTAAATCCGTTAGGCTTGCTTTCCCCGACGCCCACTCCCTCCCTCCCCCCACGCCCACTAGCTTTCTCTTTCTCCTCTCCAACACCACACACTCCACTTTTGCTCCCTTATCTCCTTTTTCTCCTTCCCCCTCACCCTATCTTCCTTCCATCAAGCACTTCTTTAAAAAATAGACAGTAGTTGCATATCATAGTATTCTAACGTGTAGTTCCGAGACAGACACAACATGCTGCTCATGCAGTTACATAAGTCAGTTCAGCAGTAATGTACAATCCCTTTATACTTCTTGTAAAATAATAGACAGTACGTATTTCGGGTTACTTTGTTTTTATATCTGTTTTTATATCAAGTGAAATTTGTGACTGGTGTGAGGACTTTTTGGTAGCGCGGACGCAGCATGTTATCTGGGATGGAGAGGCATCGTCAGATGTAGAAGTAACTTCAGGTGTGCCCAAGGGAAGAGTGTTGGGAACCTTGCTGTTCGTGTTGTATATTAATGACCTTGCAGAAAATATTAATAGTAACCTCAGACTTTTTGCAGATGATGCAGTTATCTGCAATGAAGTACTGTCTCAAAGAAGCTACATAATTACTCAGTCACATCTTGATAAGATTTAAAAGTGGTGCAAAGATTGGCAACTTGCTTTAAATGTTCAGAAATGTAAAATTGTGCACTTCACAAAACGAAAAACGTAGAACCCAATGACTATAAAATCAATGCGTCACTGCTGGAATCGGCCAACTCATACAAATACCAGGGTGCAACACTTTGTAGGGATATCACGTTGAACGTTCATATAATCTCAATCCTGGGTAAAGTAGACGGCAGACCTCGGTTTATTGATAGAATACTGGTGAAGTGCAGTCAGTGTACAAATGAGATCACTTACAAATCACTCGTGCGACCAGTTTAAGAATACTGCTTAAATGTGTGGGGTCTGTACCACATAGGACTAACAGGGGATACTGAACATATACAGAGGAGGCCAGCACGAATGGTCACAGGTTTGTTTGATATGTGGTAGAGTGTCACAGAGATACTGAAGGAACTGACTGGAAGACTCTTGAAGATAAATGTAAACTATCCCGAGAAAATCAAAGTTTCAAGAACGGGCTTTAAATGATGACTGTAGGAATATACTACAGAAGCCTACGTATCGTTCACATAGGGATCGTAAGGATAAAACGAGAATAATTAGTGCACCCAAAGAGACGTTCCAAGTGCTCCACAAGTGAACAGAACTGGAAGAAATCCTAATAACTGGTAGAATAGGCCGTACCCTCTGCCATGCACTTCACGATGGTTTGCAGAGTATAGATGTAGATGATGATCCAGGAAGACCGAAAGTAGTTATACTGCAAAAACATGCAATTGGGCCTAGAAAATAAAAGGCATGTATATTTTTTAATATCGGTATAATTTGCTGAATTGTCTTACAACGAATATGTGTGGAACAGCAATCGAAAGCTGTAGAAAATTTGAGTAAGATGGTATAATGTTTGTTAATAGTGGCATCGAAACGTTTTGCAAAAATATCCGAGAAGTGTGTTGTTATCGAAATAGAACCCGGCCGGCTTGGTTATTGTTGTTGCTGTTGTTGCTGCTGTGGTCTTCAGTCCAGAGATTGGTTTGATGCAGCTCTCCATGCTACTCTATCCTGTGCAAGCAGCTTCATCTCCAGTTACCTACTGTAGCCGACATCCTTCTGAATCTGCTTAGTGTATTCATCTCTTGGTCTCCCTCTACGATTTTTACCCTCCACGCTGCCCTCCAATACTAAATTGGTGATCCTTTGTTGCCTCAGAACATGTCCTACCAAACGATCTCTTCTTCTAGTCGAGTTGTGCCACAAATTCCTCTTCTCCCCAATTCTGTTCAGTACCTCCTCATTAGTTTGTGATCTACACATATAATCTTCAGCATTCTTCTGTAGCACCACACTTTGAAAGCTTCTATTCTCGTTTTGTCTAAACTAGTTATCGTCCATGTTTAACTCCCATGCATGGCTTCACTCCATACAAATACTTTCAGAAAAGACTTCCTGACACTTAAATCTATAGTCTATGTTAACAAACTACTCTTCTTCAGAAACGCTTTCCTTGCCATTGCCAGTCTACATTTTTTATCCTCTCTACTTCGACCGTCATCACTTATTTTGCTCCCCAAATAGCAAAACTTATTTACTACCTCAAGTGTCTCATTCCCTATTCTGATTCCCTCAGCATGACCTGATTTAATTCCATTATCTTCGTTTTGCTTTTGTTGATGTTCATCTTATATCCTCCTTTCAAGACACTATCCATTCCGTTCAACTGCTCTTCCAAGTCCTTTGCTGTCTCTGACGGAATTGCAATGTCATCGGCGATCCTCAAAGTTTTTATTTCTTCTCCACTGATTTTAATTCCTACTCCGAACTTTTCTTTTGTTTCCTTTACTGCTTGCTCAATATACAGACTGAATAACATCTGGGATAGGCTACAACCCTGTCGCACTCCCTTCCCAACCACTGCTTCCCTTTCATGCCCCTCGACTCTTATAATCACCATCTGATTACTGTACAAATTGTAAATAATCTTTCGTTCTCTGTATTTGTTCCCTGACACCTTGAGAATTTGAAAGAGAATATTCCAGTCAACATTGTCAAAAGCTTCCTCTAAGTCTACAAATGCTGGAAACGTAGGTTTACCTTACCTTAATCTATCTTCTAAGGTAAGTCGTAGGATCAGTACTGCCTCACGCGTTCCAACATTTCTACGGAATCCAAACTGATCTTCCCCAAGGTCGGCTTCTACCAATT
This sequence comes from Schistocerca serialis cubense, assembly GCF_023864345.2. NCBI lineage: Eukaryota > Metazoa > Arthropoda > Insecta > Orthoptera > Acrididae > Schistocerca > Schistocerca serialis. Next base: position 221,524,615 of record NC_064640.1, read on the forward strand.
TTACCATTCGTCTGTAAAGAAGTCGTGTTAGTATTTTTTTCAGCCGTGACTTATTAAACTGATTGTTCGGTAATTTTCACACCTGTCAACACCCGCTTTCTTTGGGACTGGAATTATTACATTCTTCTTGAAGTCTGGGGGTATTTCGCCTGTCTCATGCATCATGCTCACCAGATGGTAGAGTTTTGTCAGGACTGGCTTTCCCAAGGTCGTCAGTAGTTCTAATGGAATGTTGTCTACTACCGAGCCTTGTTTCGACTTAGATCTTTCAGTGCTCTGTCAAACTCTTCACGCGGTATCATATCTCCCATTTCATCTTCATCTACGTTCCCTTCCATCTCCACAATATTCCTCGCAAGTACATCGCCCTTGTATAGACCCTCTATTTACTCGTTCCACCTTTCTGCTTTCCCTTCTTTGCTTAGTACTGGTTTTCCATCTGAGCTCTTGATATTCAAACAAGTGGTTCTCTTTTCTCCAAAGGTCTCTTTAATTTTCCTGTAGGCAGCATCTATATTACCCCTAGTGAGATAAGCCTCTATATCCTTACGTTTGTCCTCTAGCCATCCCTGCTTAGCCATTTTGCACTTCCTGTCGATTTCATTTTTGAGACGTTTGTATTACTTTTTGCCGGCTTCATTAACTGCGTTTTTATATTTTCTACTATCATCAATTAAATTCAATATTTCTTCTGTTACCCAAGTATTTCTACTAGCCCTCGTCTTTTTACCTACTTGACCCTCTGCTGCCTTCACTATTTCATCTCTCAAAGCTATCCATTCTTCTTCTACTTTATTTCTTTCCCCCGTTCTTGTCTATCGTTTCCTAATGCTCTCTCTGAAACTTTCTACAACCTCTGGTTCTTTCAGTTTATCCAGGTTCCATCTTCTTAAATTCCCGTGTTTTTGGAGGTTCTTCAGTTTTAATATGCAGTTCATAACCAATTGATTGGGATCAGAGTCCACATCCTCTCCTGAAAATGTCTTACAATTTAAAACCTGGTTCCTAAATGTCTGTCTTACCACTATAAAATCTATCTGAAACCTTTCAGTGTCTCCAGGCCTCTTCCATGTATACAGCCGTCTTTTATGATTCTTAAACCAAGTGTTAGCTATAATTAAGTTATGCTCTGTGCAACATTCAACCAGTCGGCTTCCTCTTTCATTCCTTACCCCCATTCCATATTCAGCCACTACTTTTTCTTCTCTTCCTTTCCCTACTATCGAATTCCAGTTCTCCATGACTATTAAATTTTCGCCTTTCTTCACTATCTGAATAATTTCTTTTATGTCATCATACATTTCTTGAATCTCTTCGTCATCTGCGGAGCTAGTTGGCATACATACTTGTACTACTGTGGTAGGCGTGGGCTTAGTGTCTATCTTGGCTACAACGATGCCGTCACTATGCTGTTTGTAGTAGCTTACCCACGCTCCTATTTTTTTTATTCATCATTAAACCTACTCCTGCATTACCCCTATTTGATTTTGTATTTATAACCCTTCATTCACCTGATCAGAATTCTTGTTCCTCCTGCCACCGAACTTCACTAATTCCCACTATATATAACTTTAATCTATCCATTTCCCTTTTTAAATTTTCTAATCTACCTGTCCAATTAAGGGATATGACATTCCACGCTCTGATCTGCAGAACGCCACTTTTGTTCCTCCCGATAACGACGTCCTCCTGAGTAGTCCTCGCCCGGATATCCGAATGGGGGACTATTTTACCTCCGGAATATTTTACCCAAGAGGACGCCATCATCATTCAACTGTACAGTAAAGCTGTATGCCTTCGGGAAAAATTACGACTGTAGTTTCCCCTTGCTTTCGGCCGTTCGCAGTACCAGCACAGCAAGCCGTTTTGGTTAATGTTACAAGGCCAGATCAATCAATCAGCCAGACTGTTGCCCCTGCAACTACCGAAAAGGCTGCTGCCCCTCTTCAGGAACCATACGTTTGTCTGGCCTCTCAACAGATATCCTTCCGTTGTGGTTGCATCTACGTTACGGGGGGGGGGGGAGGCCGGATCGGTTATTGTGGTGTAAATTCCGGCAACGGTCAAATGGGGGGGAGGGAGGGGGGTAGCGGCTCAGCCGTTGTATCAAGCATTTCGACTCTCCACTTGTTTCGAAACTACTGTATCTGTTCACATAAACAAGAGCATCTACATACGTTTGAAATAGTTTTTAAACTCGTTCTGGTATGATAGACTTTTCTACAGTTCTCGGATTATTTTGCGAAAAGTTTCTGCGTTATATCACTGGACTCGTCTTTTCAAGAGATTCTGAACGCCGTTAAAAAAGCACATCATTTCTTTAAAGAAACTATACTTCTTTCATTACTTCAGTTAACACACGAGTTAAGAGTATTACTCACGCAACATAGTTACGTTCTCCTCTGCCTGCTATCATTTGCCGAAAACCTCGTTTCGCTACCTTGAACCGTTCATGAAATAAAAGTGGTAAAAGCTTTAGGTGATCCACGCTGTGCACCTGCGATGTCCTCTGTTAGTTCGCCGCTTTATGACTCATAAACATTTATAGGTCGTACAGGGGTTCTATATGCAATCCATTTCCTGGGCAGACAGCAGTTTCCCAGCGTCGTAAGTATCAAGCGGAGACTGTCATTCGCATTACATACAACAGAACCTATTAATTTCGACAAGAATTTCGTTTACGGTATAAGTGTTATAGCTGCGTTCCTTTCATTTCATAAAAACATGTTAATATCTGTATCGTCAAGAGTCGTCCTACACCACAGTATAATGTGAGATAGACGGAGTAAGAAACGCCGAGATACCATTATACTATCCGTAATCCCTTCACATCTTTGCCTGCCATTCGAGAAAAAGTAGAGGACTCCTTGCGACATTTCGTGTTATTCCGCAACATTGATGGCAGATTAGCAGGCAGCAGCCGCGAAACTAAGGAATTACCTTCCCAAGCTAGAATATTGTCAGTATAACATATCAAAGCTTTTAACCATACAGTAACATAAGAGGCTATCACAAAGATTCCGTTTCAGGGCGTTGCTGCAGCGTATATACAATGTAGCACGACACCGATGGGGGTGTATTAGTACCGGCACGTAGGCAAAGGGTCAGAGTGTCGTAAATGCTGAAACGTGAATTATGGCGAAGTTATTACGACATAGTCCAAGCAGGATCAACGTGCTGTTAATCTTTTCTTTGCTACCGAAGGCCAAACGCCAGAACACATCCAGCAGAGAATTGAGAATGTGTATGGGGCAGCATGCCTACCGAAAATCACCGTTGTGGAATGGTGCGTCAAGTTGCTTGCTGCTGCTTCGTAATAATGCCCGTCCCCATGTCGCAAATGTCGTAAAGGACAAGTTGTGCTAACCCAAGTGGGATACCCTCGAGCACCTGCTCTGCACTCCTGATCTCTCCCCAAGCGATTATCAGGCATTCAGTCTCTTAAAAAAATACCTTGAAGGGTCGACGATTACTGCCGGACGAGGATATACAACAGGCAGTCACAGATCTTGACGCAGCAGGAGACTGTTTTTTACCAAACCGGTATCTTCAACCTCACGACGATTTTGCCTGATTGGCATATCGATTCATTGTTGTACGGCCTTCAAACGGAAACGTTTTGATCGCCCCTTATATGAAGTGCAGAGACAAACGAAAACCCTCAAATATTAACTACCGTCCGCAGCTCATGGTGTAGTGGCTAGCGTTGCTGCCTTTGGATCACGGAGTCCAGGGTTCGATTCCCGGCATGGTCGAGGATTTTCTCCACCCGGAGACTGGGTGTTTGTGCTGTATTCATCATTTCATCATCATTCGGGAAAGTGGCGAGACTGGACTGCATAAAGATTGGGAATTTGTACGGGCGCTGATAACCGCGCAGTTGAGCGCCCCACAAACCAAGCATCATAGTCAAATATTCAAAAAAACTACTTCGTCAAATAAAATCGGATATTGAGTACGACAGTTACGCAGCGCACTCTTCCTTGCTATTGAAGTATTGTGTTATGGAACCAATAAACGACGAGGAACAAAATTCAATACAGAACGAATTTGCAAAGAGAAATATTCAAGCTTAAAACGCATCACTAAAATTGTCCTAAATGAAAGGAAGAATGACCTAGACAAATGAGAGACCTACAAAGTCGATGTCACCCTCTATGCACTTTTACAGCCACCATTTAATGAGTCTTAAAACTTTTGTAAAGAGTGCTGCAGCATCTTGGGATTTCAGCCAGTTCAAAACTATAGTATTCAACTCTTCATTTTTTTCAGAACCCTGAAAGTAATCTATTTGCGTCTCATCGAAATCGACACATAAAAGAAGGTTCAAATGGTTCAAACGGCTCTGAGCACTATGGGACTTAGCATCTGAGGTCATCAGTCCCCTAGAACTTAGAATTACTTAAACCTAACTAACCTAAGGACATCACACACATCCATGCCCGAGGCAGGATTCGAACCTGCGACGGCAGCGATCAAGCGGTTCCAGACTGAAGTGCCTAGAACCGCACGGCCACACCGGCCGGCATAATAGAAGGAAGATAAGGGTTTGACGTTACGTCCACAACTACGTCGTTAAAGACAGAGCACATCTCATATTTCAGGAAATCGCCCGTGTTCCCTGGGATCGTCCTGTCGAAGCATTATACACTGCCGACGACCTATTCGGTTTTTTTTAAATATTTTTATGGATCGCAAGGAATTGAGCGATGTTGCTAATTGTGTTGGTTGAGATCCCAGGACTGTCAAGCAAGTATGGACTCGATGGGTGTAGGAGGACCATACTCAAGGTCACGCAGGATATCGGCGGCTCTAAGCGATTAGCGCCCGAGAGAACAGACAGTTTTTGCTATGATGTGCAGGACAGAACACCTATGTCTCGCACCTTGAATATGGTATGGGTTTTTTTGTTGCAAGACAACTATCCACACAGGCGATATTTGCAGCATTGATGTAGCTTCTCTTGATGCATCAGCAGAGAGACGCTCCGACAGCAGTGTGACCAATGGCAACTCTCTACACAGGAGTGGCACTGCACTGCCTTTTCACACGAACCTCGGTTCCGTGCACAGCATCATGGTGTACGTATCCATATGCGGAGTGTCCGAGGAGAATCTACCGGTACACTGTCAGATTGTATACGGGCCTATAATCTGGCATGATGGTATGGAGCGCTACACAACATAATAACCCCTTGTTAGCATAACTGGTAATTTGGGCTGTAGCCGTTACATTTCTGACTTTTAGGGTCGGTGACTGTTCCCTGTCTGCGAGGTCGTAACACATCTTCAGAAGTTAACGCAAGGCCATATTTTGTCAGTATCCCACTGACCCATTTGGGTGCAGACGATGTTCGATTGTTGAACTGGCTAGCAAGTTCTGCAGCCTTTTCATCCACTGAAAACATCGATTCATGGTTTGCCCAGAGACTGGCACGTTACCACTCGCTAGCCACTATGATGACTGAACTTTGACATCAAGTAGAAGCAGCATGGAATGACGTACCCATGCCTGTCATCCAAGCTCAGTTTCACTATGTCCAGCTGGATTAAAGCCCGTGTTTCTACCATAGGTGGTAGCTCATTGTACTAAATTTCGTACTCTGTACACCACCAGATTACCTGCAAACGTGATCATGTTCTTCTTACTATACTGCAAACATAATGGCCCACGAGGAATGTTAAGCATAAAAGTCTAGTAAATATGGGCTCTAAAATGCATACCTTAAGACCTATGAACACTTGTTCATCTTCGATACGGTGAAACAAATCTCTTCTGTGCAACTTCTTTGCTTTCCATACTTTTAGAGATGGTAGTATGGAGCAAAACAAGAAAATCATGCCCAGTAAACATGGGCTCTAAAGTGCATACCTCAAGAGCTATGAGCACTTTTTCGTTTGCGCTAAAGTGAAACATACCTCTCTCCCGATCAAGTGCTCATAACGCTTAAGGTATTCGTTTTAGAATCTATGTTTATAAGACAATTTTTGTCATTAATTGGTGCATACTACTACTCCCAAAATATGGAAAGTAAAGAACTTGCAAATTTGTTTCACAGTAACGAAGATGAACAAGTGCTCATAACTCTTGAGATGTGCATTTTAAAGCCATTGTTTATTGGTACTTTTATGCTTCGAATGATCGTTTCTACCATTCCTCTAAATATTGACCATTCCTCCTGGGGCATCGCGTGTACACAATAAGTGAAATTTTGTTAGCTGATGTCTTTCCAGATTTTGCGTACTTCAGTTGACAGTGAAAGCATGGTAACCATGAATCTAATTTGTCCGACGAGATTTGATCCTCACCTACCCACGCACCCCCGCCTCGTAAATGCGATGGCAGCGCGTTAAACACTGCTCTGCCTCCCTCGATCGATTTCATTTGAGACAAAACAGTAAGACAGCTGGAAAAGGAAGTATTCCCATTACCCATTTATAGCGATTTTGGTATAGCATTGGAAACGTAAATCGCGATATTCGGTAGAGGATTCCAACATTGCATCTAACGAATACGAGTCCAGTATCTTAACCACTGCACGGCTTCACTTGCTGTTGTTTCTGGAGGTTTAGGATAGTTTATCGTCACTGGAAGCGACAAAATGGCTGGACGGGTGGCAGCTCAAGAAGTTATCACTCACAAGGGAACTTCCCCATCGCACCCCCCTCAGATTTAGTTATAAGTTGGCATAGTGGATAGGCCTTGATAAACTGAACACAGATCAATTGAGAAAACAGGAAGAAGTTGTGTGGAACTGTGAAAAATTAAGCTAAATATACAAACTGAGTAGTCCATGGACCATATAGGCAACATCATGACAGTGTGAGCTCAGGAGCGGCGTGGTCCAGTGGCGGCAGTCTGCCTTCGGCAGTGACACAGTGCGGACCGTGTTGCCTGCCGGCCGCGCTGTGGTGCGCCCGCCTGTTTGTTTACGCCGGAGCAGCTTCGCGTGTGCGGTGCTGTGAGTCTAGAACGAGATGGCACACTCGTACAGAAAAACGACTTTGAAGTTCAGTTTTGCGAACGACTATACACGACCAAAGGCACACGAGATTGAACGTTTCTTCCGAGGAGAGGTAAAAATCGATCCACAGGAACTCGTGGGAATCAATTTATCGCTCGTTTCAAGCGTCGTCTATGTCAAGCTTGTTGACGAGGCTGCTTGCGAAAGACTTCTACAACGATCACCGAACGGGTATCGTTTCTGTCATGCCGACGGGAATGTTGTTGCGGTTACAGTCGATCATGCGGGAATGGGGATCCGCATTATACGAGTCTTCGAACTTCCGTTTGAGGTCCCGTCTGAACTTGTTACCGACGCCTTTCGCCCATACGGTACAGTTCTATCCCATGTGGCCGAAAAATGGACGAGTTTTACCACGTACCCCGTTTTAAATGGGGTGAGACAAATACGGATAGAACTGCGCAAGCACGTCCCCTCTTATTTGTACATAGGAGGTTGTCGAGCGATTATAATCTATGATGGGCAACCTCGCACTTGCTCGGGGTGCGGGAAAGAAGGTCACGTCCGCTCGGAATGCCTCCAGCGACGTTTAGTGCAAACTCCACGGGATGACGTTCAGACGCCACAACCGACGACCTTTGTGGAAGCCCTGAGAGGCGACGTGAGGGAGACTTCCGATGGGCACCGGCAGCTGCCCCCTATAGAGAACATGGATACCAACGGACTGGAACTCCGACCACCGGTTCCACCACAGCAGACACAGGACACCGCAGAAGAGATGCAGCTGACGGCCGCTCCAGGCTCATCCGTGGTGGCTGCTAGTGCTTCCACCGAGAGCGTGATGGGCCAGGCCCAAGACGGAGGATACGCAACCCCAACAGCCGATGCGGAAGCAAGGCAACGGAAACAGCGTTCGCCGAAGAGAAGAAAGAAGCGTCGACTGACTTCTGCTGACGATCGCCATAGTCCCGAGGGGACAGTGGACGACAACGACAGTATCGACCTGAGACCAGTGGATTCAACAGATACCGAGATGACGATGCAGGAACTACGCAGCGACGATAACTTGAACTCTCCTTCTGGTGACCGGAAGGCGGAAGTGGAGATGACAACTGTCCAACATCAGAGCGATGACAACGTTACCTCCCATCCTTCGCCCAGTTCCGGAAATATGCTGGGGGACTGGACGCAAGAAATGGACCAACAGGAACAGGATGAAAATACGAACGCGACGATTGAGGACAGTCCTGGCCAGAGGCCGGGAGGGGTCGGGAAATGTTGACCAACTTAGTGTGTTGAGGAGCGCCGGGGGTGCAGATGGACGCATAATGACACCGCCCTACAACTGATGAACACAAGCCAGGCGTACCGCATTGCCACGATAAACATTAATGGCATACGGACACCGCTTAAAATTCAAATGCTGAAAGATATGTTACGCGCTGCGGACGTGGATATTGTACTCCTACAAGAAGTGCGTTTCACATCGCCGCCAGAGTTCTACGGTTACGAGGCACATTATTCAGTGCACGATGAAAGTGGATGCGGTGTGGCGATTCTCACCAGGGAAGGAATAGGAGTGGAGGACGTCAGGTCTCTCCCTTCGGCACGCAGCATAGCGATCACTGTCGACGGCGTTCGTTTCATCAATTTATACGCACCATCTGGCTCCACAAAACGAAGAGAAAGGGCGACTTTTTACACCGAAGAGATAGCACCGTTGTTCGCTGGACGCTTTGATAACTATATAGTGGGCGGCGACTTTAATTGTGTTGTCGACAAAAAGGACCCAGTACCTCATTATGTGCCATGCATGGAACTGCGTGCGTTGATTACCGAAATGGCGCTTCTGGATACCTGGGAACTGCAGCATGGTGACAGACCGGGTTATACGTTTGTCACGGGACACTCGGCGAGTAGACTTGATAGAGTGTACGTGACACGAGCTCTACGGACGACGATACTGGATGCCGAAATCTGGCCAGCGGCTTTTACGGATCATATGGCGTACGTCTGTACGATTTCACTAACGCGTCAGAAGATATGGCGGAGTAAAGGTCACTGGAAAATGAATTGTGCACTTTCGCGTGACACTGAATGTCACCGGTCGATAGAGGCGGCCTGGGAGACCTGCGTTCGCCGCCAACGAGCATACACCTCGGTTCTCCAGTGGTGGATTAAATGCGCAAAACCAACGTTACGGAGAACGTTGATACGATACGGGCAGGACAAATCGCAGTGGAACCGCACAACGACTGATTTTTATTTTACAGCCCTGAGGGAGCTGATGACCCAACAACCATCGCCAGAAAGGCACACGGCCATGCGCAGGATAAAAACCAAGTTATTACAGCTGACGAGACTAAGAATGGAAGGTATAATGGTCCGGGCGAGATTGGCGGACACAGTTGCTGCCGAAACCCCCTCCATGCACCACGTGGTACGTGAACGCCAACGACGACGCAGGACATTGATCAGGGAACTAATCTCTGAAACTGGCCAGCAAGTTGTGCACCAGCGTGTTATTGCGCATGTGTTTACCGACTATTTCCGCCAGTTATATGCACCTGTACATGTGAACCACGAGACACTCCATGATGTCATCTCGGAAATGCCAGATAGAGGACCACCACTGGATGTAGAGACTTTCATCACAGCGATAACAGAGGACGAGCTGACAGACGCAATTGCCAGGGGGGCTCCGAACAAGTCCCCAGGACAGGACGGCTTCCCAATTGAATTTTACCGCGCCTTTGCATACCTCATGGGACGGACCTGGATTCAGATGTACAACGAACTCCTGTTACCGCAGACTGAGATACCTGCCGAATTCACGGAGGGTATCATCGTCCCAATACCCAAACCACGCGGTGGCAGAAATCCAGGAGATTATAGACCACTCACTCTCTTGAACTGCGACTATAAGATTTTCGGGCGCATCCTTGGGGCTCGCCTGCGGTCTTCACTTTCTGATAGACTCCTCATAGATCAAACTTGCCTCGGCGGTAAGAGCAACGTACATACGGCGCTCAGTGACTACCGAGATATCATCGCATTAGCAGCGGCATGCCGAGTGCGTGGGGCACTCGTCGCTATTGACTTCGATCATGCATTCGACAGAGTGGATCATACCTTTTTGCATGCGGTGATGGACAGATTGGGAGTCCCACAGGCCTTCATCCTAGTGATCATGCGACTGTTACACGGCGTCCGATCAAAGATCTCGGTGAATGGGCGGGGCACTGACTACATTGTTATTTCAAGGTCAGTTCGTCAAGGTTGCCCCCTTTCGATATTTTTGTATGCAATGGCTTTGGAACCCTGTCTATATGGTCTCCGAAGACGGTTGGAGGAGTGCCGTTGCCACAACTGACCTTTCATTGCCGCGCTTATGCTGACGATGTGATACTAGTGGCACGGACAGGCGAAGAAGTACGTACGGCGTTGGCATGGATACAGCGATACGGGATGGCCGCAGGAAGCGTGCTTAATCTACAAAAATCACGCTGCATGAATGTCGGTCGAGGATTACAACCGGGGGAGGAAGGCCCGCTCATCTTAGTTAAGACCATAAAATGCCTAGGTATTACGTTCCACACGGATGTGCAGCGAACAGCAGCGGATAACTACCGTCGCATATTGAAGCTGATGCGGACAATGGTGCTGTTACAGAAATTAAGAGTGTTGGATATGATTCAGAGGGTGACCTATGTTAACGTATACCTAGCTCCGAGACTCACTCACGTAGCGCATGTCCTGCCTTTAACGCGCACAATGGCATCACGGATACAAGCAACTTTCGGAACCTACGTGAGTGTGGGACACCTGTTTAAGATCCGATACACAACGCTTACGCTACCACCTGGAGAGGGTGGACTTGGTCTAGTGAACGTATATGAAAAGGCACGGGCGTAATTCGTCAGTACGATTTTGCGACAGTGGCGCGGTCAATTTCGCAATATCTCGGGTGCGTTGGCCGATGTACTAGCGCCCACTTCAATGCTGCCCCCAGTCGATGTGGGCCATATTTCACCGAAGCTGTCACATTTCAAGTCTTTTTTTTTTGGAGCTTAGCTGTCACATTTCAAGTCTTTTTTTTTGGAGCTTAGCTATGTCAGAGATTCCTTCCCAACAACACGACTACCGACGACGCGAGACGTATACCAACTCTTACTGCGCCGGTGCCCCAGGAATACCCTGGAAAAGAAGTACCCAAACAAGAACTGGCGACAGATATGGCGCGTTATACGGAACGTTTACCTCCCAACGTCGGTACGCTCAACATGGTATGTGGTGATAAATAGGAAGTTCGCAACGAATCAACGGCGGCACGCGATTCATTTGGCAGACACTCCACTATGTTTAGGCTGCGCAACAGTGGACACTGATGAACATCGTTTAGCATGTAGTGGGACGGCTCCAGTGTGGCACTTTGCACAACAGATATTGGCGTTCCTGTTACGCTCCGCCCCTCACACAATTTCATCAGACACACTTTTTTTCCCCCACGAATCTTATTTCCCGGTCCAAAAAACCAATGCAGTGACATGGGTGCGGGGAATGGTGGTGGGCTACGTGTATAACGAATCGGAAAAGGACAAAATTGATTTTTGGCATTTTCTCCTGGATGGACACACGAAGCTGCAACAGCATAAGAAATATAGGCAAGACTTCGCTAATTACTTGCGACTTACATTTACCGACCCGCCGGCCAGATGGGGTGTGACGGGTGAGAGATGAGATAGACGAAGAAGCCGAGATAGACATCGATCACACTTACGGACCCTTAGTTAATTTCGAGAAGACGACCCAGTCTTACACCAACGTCTGGAGAACGAGTCGATAGATGGCTCTCTTGCTCTATCGAACGTCGGGTCATGAGCAGGTGTCGTCCCCGACACGAATTTCATTTCATTGCTACAGGAGCATGTTTCTTTTGTATTTGTACTATCCGCAATGTCTTCATGTCTTTCATTTGAGCATTTTCAGTTTTATTCATTTCCTTAATTACTTACTTTCCTAATTAGCCACTATTTGTCAACATATGGACTTTGTAGACACTATAAAAAAACAAAAAAACAAAAAAAAATTAAAAAAAGTAAAAAAAAAGTTGGTAGAGCACTTGCCAGCGAAAGGCAAAGGTCGCGAGTTCGAGTCTCGGTCCGGTAAAAAATAAAAAAAATAAAAAAAATAAAAAAAAAGTGGTAGCGTGAGCAGCTGCAGAACGAGAGGTCCCTGGTTCAAGTCTTCCCTCGAGTGAAAATTTTACTTTCTTTATTTTTGCATAGTTATTATCTGTCCGTTCGTTCACTGACGTCTCTGTTCACTGTAATAAGTTTAGTGTCTTTGTTTAGCGACCGCATCGCAAAACCGTGCGATTAGTAGACGAAAGGACGTGCCTCTCCAGTGGGAACCGAAAACATTTGATCGCAAGGTCATAGGTCAACCGATTCCTCCACAGGAAAACATGTCTGATATATTCTATACGACACTGGTGACGGCATGTGCGTCACATGACAGGAATATGTTGTCGACTCACCTAACTTGTACACTTGGCGAATGGGTACAAAGATTCTTCTACCTTGCCCGATTTAGGTTTTCTTGTGGATGTGATAATCACTCCCAAAAAAGTGATGAAAACATAGGAGTTTGTCACATAAACTGAAAATAAAAAATTAAACTTTTCACTCGATGGAAGATTTGAACCAAGGACCTTTCGTTCCGCAGCTACTCACGTTACCACGAGACCACAGCGTTCCTGCGTTGTTAATGTCCTTGATATTGCATATCTTCCCATGAACTGCTCAGTTTGTATATTTTGCTTATTTTTTTCACAGTTCCACACAACTTCTTCTGTTTTCTCAATTGATCTGTGTTCAGTTTTTCAAGGCCTGTCCACTGTGCCAACTTATAACTAAACCTGAGGGGGGTGCGATGGGGAAGTTCCCTTGTCAGTAGCTCGAAATCGTGTGGACGGTGCGTGCTGTAGTGCGTGGATGGACATTATCGTTAAACAAGACAACTCGAAATCTCAGCATTACATTTTCTCAGCTTTAAAGGGAACGTCTCTATCTCGAAAATATTTCGAGTAAATTTCAAATATCCGGCTCCGTAGCCCTGATCGTAAACGCTCACTGGTGCAGTAGCGCACGACTCTGACGTAGGTGGTCCGGACCCTGGTGATGGAAGAACTGTTCATAGCTAGTATCTGACCGGAAAGCGGAGGAGATATGGTAGAGTACAATCACTGGTCAGCAAGCTTAGAGCCAATGTTATGGGTCGTATTCCAAACCCCTCCAGAGGGTCTCATGGAGTGGGGCATATGTCATCGTTGATGGTGATCTGTCCGTCGGATGGGTTCTTCAAGCTCGGAAATACCCTTCGTCAATTCGGAAGGATGTACAGGCACCGGGATTCACCTTTTCCCTTCTATTCATCCGTAACACAAACAACATTACTTTGGACAAGCACTCAGATCAGTCATCCACACGACGGACGAATACTTGACACTTGATAACAGATCGGAAGAAGTCAACGGCAAACCACCTCCACCAGCGCAGGATGATAATTTTGGATTGCAGCATCCGCTCCCAACGATCATTCGTTGACGATGAGACATTCTTGTCCGCCTCCGCAGTTGAGTGGTGAGCACGGTTGCCTGCCATGCGAAGGAGCCGCTTCGATTCCCAGTACTGGCAGGGATTTTTCCATGGCTGGACTAGAAGGGGCGGCACTCAGCCTCGCGATGCCGATTGAGTAGCTGTCTCACCTACTAGTAACGGCTGCAGTTCATGAAAAGTGATAACGGCTGGGAGAGCGCTGTGCTGAAACCACACCCATCCATTCGGCAGCAAATGACGCCGTTGTCGCAGGATGACACGGCGGGCGGCCGGTCGGTGTCGATACTCTCGCCAGGGCCTGTGGTCGGAGTTTCTGTTTACAAGAGACGTCCTTAGACTTAAAAAAAAATAAAATAAAAAAATTGTTCCAATGGCTCTGAGCACTATGGGACTTAACATCTGAGGTCATCAGTCCCCTAGAACTTACAACTACTTAAACCTAACTAACCTAAGGACATCACACACAACCATGCCCGAGGCAGGATTCGAACATGCGACCGTAGTGGTCGCGCAGTTCCAGACTCCAGCGCCTAGAACCGCTCGGCCACACCGACCGGCTAGACTTAAGACACTTCAGATATTATTGATGTACATGGTTACAGGAACCAAGTAAGACCACACTTCATTAATCTCACAATACAATTACGACGCTTTTCCATTAAGACAGTATTTTATCTTTTTCGGTTTGATCATTGTAAATGAAGTAACTATACGGACTGACTCAACATCGACGTATGAAACCTATATACCGCCGACTGAGTCACTTTTCCTTGAGAAATCAAAGCATGAGATGGGTATTTTTATCTTCGCAGAGAAAGCAACGAGTACGACCTTTGACCACTGGTACAATACGGCTACGTATAAATACCCAAGCTGGTTACTCCACCCAGTCGCACCGTTGGAGAGAAAGAGACTGCTTCCACTACCCCAGCGAATGGAACATTTAGAAGTATCGCGTGAGAGAAATTCGTCAAACCTGGAACTGGCTGTCTGCGCAATATTCGACCGCAGAACTGACCAGACTGACTATATAAGCCCACTATATCGTTGTCAGAGCATAAGCGCTCGTCGCGTGAGACACTTCACCTCAGAGGTCGTTTAAGCACTGAATTTATCACGTGTCATTTCAGTACATACCTACACTGAATACCTTGAATCGGAGAAGTGTACCGCCTCCAGAGCAAAAAAAGGCAACTAGGGTAACAAAGTGTTAGTAACGGATCACTTTCGCGGATTTTAACAGCAGATCGACAGGTCACAATACAGTGCCTCTTCAATTCATTGTTGACCAACAAGAATAACAAATAATGAACAGCGTTATCGTTCAGAACCAGCTCTTCGCTATGGGGTTACAGAAGCCAGAGATACAACATGGCCGGCCGCAGTGGCCGAGCGGTTCTAGGCGCTACAGTCTGGGACCGCGCGACCGCTACGGTCGCAGGTTCGAATCCTGCCTCGGGCATGGATGTGTGTGATGTCCTTAGGTTAGTTAGGTTTAAGTAGTTCTAAGTTCTAGGGGACTGATGACCACAGCAGTTAAGTCCCATAGTGCTCAGAGCCATTTGATACAACATGTGTACCGCTGCTCATCGTACGTTACAGGGCAAGAGATTAGCATGGGTGCAAGAGTACGATTATAATAAAGTCCCTTGAGTGATAAAAGCTATTATCCACAAACTGACACGGATTTAGAAAGCATCGCTGAGTGAAACTCCGCTTGCCCTTTTCTCGCACGATATATTGCGAGCCACGGATGATGTGCAAGAGGCAGATTACATATTCCTAGATTTCAACAAAGCGTTTGGCATAGTGACACACTGCGGACTCCGAGCATACAGAATATGTTCTCAGACATTCGAGTGGCTTGAAGATTAATGTAATAGAACCCAGCACGTTGCCCTCGACGTGGAGTGTTCGTCAGAGGCAGAGTATTGGGAGGTGTGCTCCAGGGAAGTGTGATACAACGGTTTTCGTCCTCTCTCTGCATAAAAGATCTGACGTATAGGTGAGAGGCAATTGTGACTGTTTTCTGATGATGCTGTAGAGCATGGCAACGTGTCGTATTTGAGTGACTGTCAAAGGAAACAAGATGACTTGAACAGAATTTTTATTTGGTGTGATGAAGGACAGCTTGTCCGAAATGTGAGAAAATGTAAGATAACGCACATGGGTAGGGAAAACAACCATCTAATGTTCGAAAATAGCATTAGTGGTGTGCTGCTTGACACAATCACATCTATTAAATACCAATGGCAGACTTCGATTTAGTAGGAGAATACTAGAAAAGCGTACCATATCCATAGAGGAGGCCGCGTGCAGAACACCTATGCGACCCAGTCTTCAGTCATGCTCCAGTGTTTGGAAACCTCGTCAGGTTGGATTGAAGGAAGACATCGAAGCAATTCGTAAGCGTGCTGCAAGATTTATTACAGGTAGGTTAGATCAGCACGCGCGAGTATTACGGAAATCAAAGTGGCAGACCGAGGGCGTTCTTTAGACCAGCATCACATCATTTCGACGAGTTGTACACAGCATGAACGTGCACTACAAAAACACTCTTCTCAGCCCATCTCATTGCGTGCAGCATGAGACATTACCAGGTATGGGCGTCATTTGTAATAGTACTCTATCCCAAGAGCGGATTCCGCTTGAAATTGTCAGTACTGGTAAAACATTTGCTCAGTCCTCAGCCAGCATGTCAGACACTGATCGTGACACCCGACACTTGAATGGGTGTAGGAATGCTTCGTCTCATCGCGGATTGTATAGTCGTGAGAGAACACGCTACCACTCAATAAACACTTGATTCATGTTCTCTGATTTTCCTGCTGCGTTAACAGCGCTCTGCTGTGTCTTCCGTCAATTTATGTTTGCGCATTGGTGCGCTGTGTGATTCAGAACTGTCTGGGAGTAGTTGTCTCCTTACGAGGAAGGTATTTCCCTGTCCCGTACATCATATAATTCATTTTAGTCGTGAGAATTTTTCTTGTTCCATATTCACCTCTGTAGTCGAAGTCGGTAGGTCACGATAAACCGGTGATGTTCGATCAGTTCGCGTGTGATGCCGTTTCTGGAGGTATATTACTTATCAGGAAATTGTAAATCAATGTCCGAACTTCGATAACAAACCACTCTGTACAGCCACGCTGAGCGGCGGTATGTGACACTGTTGATCTCTATCCGCTCGCCTTTTATTCTCTTTTCCCCCTCCGGCATGGGTAACATTAGTAAATCATTCTAGACGGACTCATCACTATAATCTATTTTAAGATATTAAACATTTCATACACAGCTCTCAGATTGAGGAAGAACAGGTGCCGTATTTTTTCAAGCAAGAAAACCAGAAAACTTTCCGATTAGGCAATACAATCTTCCCCATTCTGGTTCTAACAGCCAATAGTGCTAAAATCCATAATATCCCTTCTAACATATTATGTTTCGGATGGAAATGGAAACGTTTTCGAATGATGTAAGCAGGAAAGAAAAAATGTCCAGACCAGGCGACGTCGGAGGTGATAAAAACTGAAGAGGGAGGCCGAAGCCCGTGATTGCAAGCACGTGGGTAGACGGAGGCGGCGATGAAATGAGATTGCCCCAGCGCGGAAATAGCCTCGGACGGGCACTGCATGCAAAGTGACTTCACATCCCCGGAATATTTTCCCTCAATTGTGACTCACCTCGCGTAGTGACCGGGCGGAGAGTAACTGCGAGGCTGGAGAGCTCTCAGCAATAGCAGCCACCTCAGAATTAATGTTATAATTGCTGCTTGAATAGCAACGAGACCTAGTACAATTAAATTGTTGATACGCGAGCTGCGAACGTTATATCATAATTTCTTACGTCCAAGATATATAATAATTGCAGTTAAGCATTCTAAACACCATGAACTATTATATAATATGTCAATGAACTTTATATCACATCTTCAAGTGTCAAAAGGTTGCATATTTCCGTTTGGCAAAATATCGAATTAAAAAAAAAAAGCGTTGGAAATGCTGAACTTATAGACAGTAGAGAGTTCTATGCGACTGCTTGCCAGGGCTAACTGCAAAGTGTACACAGTATTGTTACGCAACACTTCTGTGAATCACAGAACGAGGAAAGGAAAGAAAATTAGATTTTAATTCCCCATTGACGACGACATGATTAGCGACGGAGTTCAAGCTCAGATAGGACTATAATTCTCTCTCTCTCTCTCTCTCTCTCTCTCTCTCTCTCTCTCTCTCTCTCTCTCTCCCTCTTCCTATTTCTTCCTATCTCTCTCTCTCTCTCGCTATCTATCTGTCTATCTGTCTCTATCTCTCTCTATACCTCTCTATCTGCCTCTCCCTACGTTCAATCAGGCACTGGAAGGTTTCTTGTGGAATGGCAGCCTATTCCTCACGGAGTGCTGCACTGAGGAGAGGTATCGATGTCGGCCGGTGAGGCCTGGTACGAAGTCGGCGCTCCAAAACATCCCAAAGGTGTTCTATAGGATTCAGGTCAGGACTCTGTACAGGCCTGTCCATTACAGGGATATTATTGTCGTGTAACTACTACGCCACAGGCCGTGCATGATGAACAGGGGCTCGATCGTGTGGAAAGTTGCAATCGCCATCCTCAAATTGCTCTTCAACAGTGGGAAGGAAGAAGGTGCTTAAAACATCAATGTAGGCCTGTGCTCTGACAGCGTCACGCAAAACAACAAGGCGTGCAAGCCCCCTCTATGAAAAACACGACCACACATAACACCACCGCCTCGGAATTTTACTGTTGGCACTAGACACGCTGGCAGATGACGTTCACTGGGCATTCGCCATACCCACGCCATGCCATCGGATCGTCACATTGTGTACCGTGATTCGTTACTCCGCACAACGTTTTTCCACTGTTCAGTCGTCCGATGTGTACGCTCCTTACACCAAGCGAGGCGTCGTTTGGCATTTACTGGCTGTGAGGTGTGGCTTATGAGCAGCCGCTAGACCAAGAAATCCAAGTTTTCTCACCTGCCACCTAACTGCCGTAATACTTGCAGCGAATCCTGATGCAGTTTGGGATTCCCGTGTGATGGTCTGGATATCACGAACAACTTCAGTTGGAAAGACCACATAGATAATATTGTGGGGAAGGCGAGCCAAAGGTTGCGTTTCATTGGCAGGACACTTAGAAGATGCAACAAGTCCACCAAAGAGACAGCTTACACTACACTCGTTCGTCCTCTGTTAGAATATTGCTTCGCGGTGTGGGATCCTTACCAGGTGGGATTGACGGAGGACATCGAAAGGGTGCAAAAAAGGGCAGCTCGTTTTGTATTATCACGTAATAGGGGAGAGAGTGTGGCAGATATGATACGCGAGTTGGGATGGAAGTCATTAAAGCAAAGACGTTTTTCGTCGCGGCGAGATCTATTTACGAAATTTCAGTCACCAACTTTCTCTTCCGAATGCGAAAATATTTTGTTGAGCCCATCCTACATAGGTAGGAATGATCATCAAAATAAAATAAGAGAAATCAGAGCTCGAACAGAAAGGTTTAGGTGTTCGTTTTTCCCGCGCGCTGTTCGGGAGTGGAATGGTAGAGAGATAGCATGATTGTGGTTCGATGAACCCTCTGCCAAGCACTTAAATGTGAATTGCAGAGTAGTCATGTAGATGTAGATGTAGATAGATGTCTACCTATTACACATTACGACGCTCTTCAACTGTCGCCGGTCTCTGTCAGCTAACACACGAGGTCGGCCTGTACGCTTTTGTGCTGTACGTGCCCCTTCCCGTTTCCACTTCACTACCACATTGGAAACAGTGGACCTAGGGATGTTTGGGAGTGTGGAAATCTCGCGTACAGACGTATGACACAAGTGACACCCAATCACCTGACCACGTTCGAAATCCATGAGTTCCGCGGAGATCCCCATTCTGCTCTCTCGCAATGTCTAATGACTACTGAGGTCGCTGGTATGGAGTACCTGGCAGTAGGTGGCAGTACAATGCACCTAATATGAAAAACGTATGTATTGGTAGTGTCCGGATACTTTTGATCACATATTGTATATGTCTATACTTATCCTTCAATCTCTATCTATCTCTCTGTATTTCTCCCTTTCCCCTAACGTTCATTGCATAATACAGGCCCGCAGTTTTCGTCATCTGAAAAATTTTCATTTTATTTTAGCTTCGCTGCTTGATGCCCTTCTTATCGCCAAAGTCGTTAATTAACCTAACAGAGAGGTGTAGTACGCACCATATGTCGGGGCATCGCATTAACTTTAGTCTGTGAGTTATGGTATTTTCACAGTTTGTCCACATTTTCTGAGACGTAGATTGGGGCCAAGCCCTCCATTTGTCTAAACGAGAGTGAAAAACCGCCTAGGAACAACACTCAGGCTGGCTTGTGTGCCAGACGAATGGTGGTTAATACGCCGCACTAATTCGGTCCAGGATCTGTCACACTTTTCTGCGTTGCAAGCTAGTGCACTGTGGCTTCAGCTTCACGAGCATTTGGAGAAAACAATGATTCAAAACTATAACATATTCAGTTCTACTTCCACACGTAAAACTTTTTTGCAACCCGAAGACGGATCGGGACTCCTGCAGAAATCTTTAGTTCAGATGGTTCAAATGGCTCTGAGCACTATGGGACTTAACATCTGAGGTCATCAGTCCCCTAGAACTTAGAACTACTTAAACCTAACTAACCTAAGGACATCACACACCTCCATGCCCGAGGTAGGATTCGGACCTGCGACAGTAGCGGTCGCACGGTGCCAGACTGAAGCGCATAGAACCGCTCGTCCACACCGGCCGGCCAGACATCTTTAGTATGTATAACTTAGTCTCTCTCACTCCAAAAGATGATATAGCTATTAGATTCCACTGTGTTAAGTGCCTGTATATCGTACAACCTGCCACCCTAGCTGACTCACACAGAAAAACGTGTATGCTTGCACGGTTAATCACAAATTACTTCCCACACTTAAAATTGTATACTTATGTGCAGATTGTGCAGACGATCTCCATTAGCCTAAAGGATGCCACAAATAGTCCGCTTCCTTAGGCAAGTGGTCAGCGTAGATGGCTGCCATTCGGAAGACCCTGAATCGATTCCCGATACTGCCAATTGTTTTTCCTTGGTGAGAGGACTGGGACAGGGTGTATTCACCCTTCCGATGTCGACTGAGGAGCTACTTGACCGAATAGTAGGGGCTCCACGGTCTGGAAGGTCTGCAGTATGGCCATGAGAGCGCTGTGCTGACCACATGCCCCTCCATACCGATGCCACGAGGCAGAGGATGACACGGCTCCCGGTGGACATCGCTTTGGTCTTCACGACCTGGACAAGGATCTCGTTTATGCCATGAATAACGCAGACATTCATAGCACAATTGTGATGCACAAGGCGTTCATCATAACTTTATGCAATTTCAAAAAAAAATTTGTAGTGGGTTTTATGCTAATAACCTAAGACCATAAATATATTTAACAGACAGATTCGATGAGTTATCTTCAAAGCTGTATGCGTAACTTTTTCAGTTCTCACTTCATCTTTAACAATAAATATAATGTGTGGAACTCTCCCCGGGTGTCTGCCTGGGACACGTAAGTCCTGCACGATGTTTCGCCAGCCAACCTCGTAGCCATCGTCAGGTGGTTCCTGGTGACTGCTGCTCTCCTCGGGTCA
The DNA here is from genome assembly GCF_023864345.2 of Schistocerca serialis cubense. NCBI lineage: Eukaryota > Metazoa > Arthropoda > Insecta > Orthoptera > Acrididae > Schistocerca > Schistocerca serialis. The sequence continues at coordinate 221,545,855 of NC_064640.1, forward strand.
GCATGCTATACAGGGTGGTCCATTGATCGTGACTGGGCCAAATATTTCACGAAATAAGCATCAGACGAAAAAACTACAAAGAACGAAACCCGTCTAGCTTGAAGAGGGAAACCAGATGGCGCTATGGTTGGTCCGCTAGATGGCGCTGCCATAGGTCAAATGGATATCAACTGCGTTTTTAAAATAGGAACCCCCATTTTTTATTACATATTCGTGTAGTACGTAAAGAAATATGAATGTCTTAGTTGGACCACTTTTTTCGCTTTGTGATAGATGGCGCTGTAATAGTCACAAACGTATAAGTACGTGGTGTCACGTAACATTCCCCCATTGCGGACGGTATTTGCTTCGTGATACATTACCCGTGTTAAAATGGACCGTTTACCAATTGCGGAAAAGGTCGAATCTCAAAAACGTCGGTGTTGAGAATGCTACATCAACATCGATTGTACCCGTACCATATTTCTATGCACCAGGAATTGCATGGCAACGACTTTGAATGTCGTGTATAGTTGTGCCACTGTGCACAAGAGAAATTACGGGACGATGACAGATGTTGTGCACGCGTTTTATTTAGTGACGAAACGTCATTCACCAACAGCGGTTACGTAAATCGGCATAATATGCAATACTGGGCAATGGAAAATCCACGATAGCTGCGACAAGTGGAACATCAGCAGCCTTGGCGGGTTAATGTAGGGTGCGGCATTATGGGAGGAAGGATAATTGGCCCCCATTTTATCGATGGCAATCTTAATGGTGCAATGTATTCTGATTTCCCACGTAATGTTCTACCGATGTTACTACAAGATGTTTCACTGCATGACAGAATGGCGAAGTACTTCCAACGTGATGGATGTCCGGCACATAGCTCGCGTGCGGTTGAATCGGTATTGAATAGCGTATTTCATGACAGGTGGATTGGTCGTCGAAGCACCATACCATGCCCCGCACGTTCACCGGATCTGACGGCCCCAGATTTCTTTCTGTGGGGAAAACTGAAGGATATTTGCTATAGTGATCCACCGACAACGAATGACAACATGGGTCAGCGCATTGTCAATGCATGTGCGAACATTACGGAAGGCGAAATACTCGCTGTTGAGAGGAATTTAGTTACACGTAATGCCAAATGCATTGAGGTTGACGGACATCATTTTGAGCATTTATTGCATTAATGTGGTAGTTACAGGTAATCACGCTGTAACAGCATGCGTTCTCAGAAATGATAAGTTCACAAAGGTACATGTATCACATTGGACCAAACGAAATAAAATGTTCAAACGTACCTACGTTCTGTATTTTAATTTAAAAAACGTAACTGTTACCAATTGTTCGTCTAAAATTTTGAGCCATATGTTTGGGACTATTACAGCGCCATCTATCATAAAGCGAAAAAAGTAGTCCAACTAAAACATTCGTATTTCTTTACGTACTACACGAATATGTAATAAAAATGAGGGTTCCTATTTTAAAAAAACGCAGTTGATATCCGTTTGACCTATGGCAGCGCCATCTAGCGGGCCATCTGGTTTCCCCCTTCAAGCCAGACAAGTTTCGTTCTTTGTAGTTTTTTCGTTTGACGCTTATGTCGTGAGATATTTGGCCCAATCACGATCAATGGACCACCTTGTATACGTTGGCCATTGCTCCCTACATCACTCCGCTCCTGTCACTATACGTGCAGCCACCACGGTGGGAAGTGTCAGTGGTGGCGGTGACCACGACCGGCTGCGAACTACGGTCTCCAGTCTCCCCGCTGTCGCCGTGGGTCGCTCGCCTCGCCATACGGAAACGATTTGTTTCGCTCCGTTCAGTGCAGTGTTACACGCCTGACTCAGTCTAAGACCGCTATCTTCGTTGACTAGACAGTCTTGGACCCTAATTTCAATCGCCTCTTTAATCTCGCAGAGCTGTATCACAAACTATCTAAAGATGGCAAGAGTCTGTTTGCCAAAATATCACGGAGAACTTACGACGTCACTTTAACTGAGAGAGCCTACAGGATCAGCGATGAACACAACCTGCAAGCTGAACTACAGAACCTCAGGCCCATTTTTGGAGCTAATGGCCACGACATGAAGACGATACACAAAACAATGGCGCCGAAGGAGGAGGGCAATAAGGAAATGCAGAACGAAGCACAGAACACCGTCGTGCTACCATATCTACAAGGGTTACTGAACGTCTGGGCAAAGTTCTCCGTCGGGCAGGTATTAAGCCGATTTTTCGTAGCAACAACAAAATAAGACATTCTGGGCACGAAGAAAGATACAACTGACAAGTTTCATGCCGCCGGAGTTTATAAAATCGGGTGCGAATGTAGACTGGTGTACGTAGATGAGACTGGACGTCGAATAAGCATAAGGTTAACTGGTGACCCGGGAATTTTACAAATTATAAATACGCCGCGAAAACATCAGATAGCGGAACTAACGTAATTATACCACTATTGAATTTTATATTTTTTAAGAATATAACAGCAGGTTCTTAGTTTTCCAAGAAACATGGTGGTGTTGATAAAGAAGCGCAAAGTTCGCCAGAAATTACACTGCGGACCATTAAAATAACAACATAAGTAAGAATAGCAAATAAGGAAATTGTACTCATTATGCGTATAAATTTTTAAATTTGGGGGCATACACGATGTAAAAATTAGTTCACAGAGCTGCCATCTTCGGCAGTAACAACGGCTCTAACCCAGCTTAGCATCGAATCGAGCTTCGATTACAGACGGGGTACGTCACTGCACGGTGCTGCAACTCTACGTCAGAGATAATAAATTGTAGTGGCTGACAGGTGGTGGCATACCTGTGTCTCAGCAACCAGTGATCAGATATTTGCAATGGATGAGATATCTAGAGAACTGGCTGCCAGAGAAGCAGTAGAACATCCGCTACATCGAGACCGTTCAGTACAGTACAGGCCACCATGCAGCCATACATTATCTTGTTAAAAAAATTATGTCACAGAAACCTCAGACATTGCGTACAGCTACCTGCTTTAAGACATCCGACATGCAAAGACTGCTGCTTAAACTACCGGCTATGCCAACCAGAGATTATCGTCAATAAAATTCTTCTGAGTTTGAGACCGCATTCTCATCTGTAAAATTCCGACGTTTCCGTGACTGTTGCAAGGCACCTTCCTCAGGGTGTGTTGCTAAGTGCTGAATGAGCACTATAGTTCAATTCTTTTATCTTGGCGGCTCGCGCATACCAGCCCAGACGCGGGAGATTGCTGCGTTGCCAGTTGCACACGACGCACGCGCCAAGAGAAGCAGCGCCATAGTATAGCATAGTCGCAAGCTTACGTGTAGGGGGGAGCGCGCAGTTGATGAAGTAAAGCCACCACGGCCGCATTAACCCTTTCGCTGCTACAAAGACGTGCTCCCTGCATTCCGCGCTGTGCGCGTTTTTGTCACTGCATTGCTCGCCTGTGCAGACACAACGTGTTCCGACTGCTTTAACACTCTTATCAATTGATTCCACAAAAACTATTTGGCCCAAAAATTTGATTTTTACACATCTTCTTGACTGATACCTTCCCCCCATAAATGACTTAATTTTGTTTCGATGTTCAACGCAGTTATTATTCAGCATTAAATATAGTAAACCATTGCACGAAATTTTGAAGAGTTTGCAGAGGTAAAAGTCCATAGAGTATACTTTCCGTATGGTCGATTTTAGTTGCCACAATGTTCAGAATGAAATGTGGACAAGATACCTAAATTTCATATAAAATTTACTGTATAACAATAGCTCATTTAAGTACCACATAGGTGTCGTATGTAATATTGAGAAATATTCCGTCTTTCGCGACTGTAACAAAAGTTTTATTTACACTGAGCACGTTTGGCTTTATTTTAAAGCACTTCAATCAATCAAAAGGAAGTAGACAAAATACATTAAACAAAACTGTGGCCTTACAAAAACATTAGGACTTGAATATACTGTCTATCAGTGAAGTGCTCTGAGCTATGTCAAATATAATTTTTGTGTGTGGCACACACAAACATCATTAATTTGCTAAAACACTCATCTGCCAACACAAACGTTGAATGTTGTGTTACCGCAGCACAAAACTACGAAAGGTGACTTGGCAATGGGGGAGACAAAATACTGTCCACTGAAGATGCTTCAAAAGAGATAAATGCGTCTGGTCTAAATAAGTCCCTTATTACAGTTGCAGAAGAGGAATATATTTCAGTACCATCGGTAAAACTGCGACTGTGGGGCAAAAACAAGAAAGAGAACATGAGTACCATTGTGTATGTGCCATACCTTTCCTTGACTGAAGTGCTTTAAAATAAAGCCAAACGCGTCCGGTGTAAATAATACTTTTATTACAGTCGCGAAAGACGGAATATTTCTCAATATTACATACGTCACCTACGTCGTACTTAAATTAAACGAGATATTGTTATACAGTAAATTTTATATGAAATTTAGGTATCTTGTCCACATTTCATTCTGAACATTGTGGCAACTAAAATCGACCATACGGAAAGTATACGCTATGGACTTCTACCTCTGCAAACTCTTCAAAATTTCGTGCAATGATTTACTACATTTAATGCTGCATAACAATTGCGTTGAACATCGAAACAAAATTAAGTCATTTATGGGGGGAAGGTATCAGTCAAGAAGACGTGTAAAAATAAAATTTTTGGGCCAAATAGTTTTTGTGAAATCATATGATAAGTGTGCCAAAGCAGTGGGAACACCATGTGTCTGCACAGGCGAGCAGTGGAGTGGTGACAAAATCGCGCATAGCGCGGAATGCGGGAAGCACGTGTCTGCAGCAGCGAAAGGGTTAATGAAGAGACAAAGCACTAGAAATTTCAAAAAATTGCATTCAAACGAATATAATTCGTGAAGTAAGCCACTTCAAAATTGTTTTTAAATAATGACAACATTAAGCACCACACAAGGTTTGAACTCATAACCTTTCACGTAGCAACCCAACACCGTAACCATTACGGTAACGCACCTCGCCTGACCACATAATGTCATGAGGACTATAAGATGTCACGCAAAATACTGACAAACACTGTTGGTATGACTATGAATTACTCACGCTTCGTCGAAGTACAATAGGAAATAAACAATTACCGCAGTTCTTTATTGCGACAAAGCGGTTCGTGAGAGTGATACAAACACCTTTCCTTGCTATCGCCTGAATTAGGAGTCTTATTGCTTGTTTGGTTTAATTAATTAATAGAATATGAAGCGATTGGTGTAAAGAATGCTTTTTCCAAACTTTCTATAAAAGAATGTCTGCTATCAAGACATTGCTTTTGTTCTATGACTTTATTTATGACTGAACGTTTCTAAAACTGAAGACACTCGTCCATGCTCTGCACTGCAGTCGAGATGTGGCAACGTCGTTCTCTGTTCATTGGCTGACTGTTTTTTGTGACGTCGGATGCGCAGAACGAACCTAAACTCGGCCGCCAACATAAATGACGTGCACTTTTTTTTTTTTTTCTTTATTGTGATTTCATGCCCCTGCCCCATATGGGCAGGGGAGGGCTGTCAGCAGCACAATCCGCCGCTCTTCAGCCGAGTGACATGACAACTAAAACAAGAATAAAATAATACATACATAAGGAGGTAAAAAAGGGGAACATAAAACAGAGTAAGGGGAGAAAATGGAGGTAAAAATACACTGACATGTAGACGTTCATTGGGGACAGTTAAAAAAGTCACCAGAAAGTTAAAAAACACAGTTGGCGATTCTTAAAACACAGAGAAGACACTGGATGCGCATGCACAGGTTAAAAGTTGGCCACAGTATTAAAAACACTCCGAAACAACACACTTAAAACCCACTTGGAGCACACACGACGAAGAATAAAGCTACCAGGCGGGACCTGCCGAGGGAAAGGTCAGAGAGGATGGAAAAGGAGGGGAGAGCATGGGGCAGCTGGGGAAGCGGCGGGATGAAGAGAGGAGGGGCAACCGTGGGTTCACGAAGAGGCAGGAGACACATGGGGCGGGCGACGAAAAGGGAAGACAGGGCAGGAGGGAGCGCAGAGACACTGAAAGAAGGCACAAGAGATGGACGGGGAGTAGGAGGGGAAATCCGCTCAGAAGGAGAGAGGGGGGGGGAGAGGGAGCCCTGAGGAGGAGGCAGGAAGAGGGGGTTAGAGTTGGTAGGAAGGGTAGATGTCAGGGCGAAGCTCATCATCCGGGAGTGGTAGACGGTGGAAGTTGTGTTGGGAAAGGAGATGGAGGGTGTGGAGATGGAGAGAGGGAGGGACACAACGGTAAAGGTGCGGCAACTGGTTGGGAGTGGAGAGGAAGGGAGACACCAGGGGGTGAGGGGGATCAAGGCGGCGGACAATATATAGTGTGCGGATGTGTTCAAGGAAAAGGAGAAGGTGGGGGAAGGGGATGAGGTCATAGAGGATGCGCGTGGGGGATGGAAGGCGGATGCGGAAGGCGAGGCGGAGTGCATGGCGTTCGAGGATTTGGAGGGCTTTATAGAACCGGGGAGGGGCGGAAATCCAAGCGATGCCGGCATAACAAAGGATGGGGCGGATCATGGATTTGTAGGTGTGAAGGATGGTGGAAGGATGCAGACCCCACGTCCGGCCGGACAGGAGTTTCAGGAGGCGGAGGCGGTTGTGAGCTTTGTTTTGGATGGTAAGGAGATGGGGAGTCCAGGTGAGGTGGCGGTCGAGTGTGAGGCCAAGGTATTTGAGGGTAGGAGTGAGGTGGATAGGACGGCCGTAAATGGTGAGGTAGAAATCATGGAGGCGGAAGGAGCGGGTGGTGCGGCCTATGATGATCGCCTGGGTCTTGGAGGGATTAACACGGAGGAACCACTGATTGCACCAATGACACGCACTTTAGTGTGGATACTTATATACTATGGAGGAGTGCTGTCATTGGATGTGAGGGTGAGGTGGGAGGGTATTGGTCTTTGCATTGCGTGTTGTTATTGGCAGAAATAGGCGTTTTCCATTGGAGTTTCCTTTACTGCTTGTCATTGGTGGCAATCGGCGAATAGGAGACTTAGAGGCGACTACAGCGCAGCGTTGTTTACTAGCTGCCTAGTATCGAGTAGGCCGCGTCAACGCTCTGTGTACCTCCACCGCTGTGGCCTACCGCGCCTGTTGCTTTGCGCGAGCTGTCCTTCCGCAAAGCCGTCACAGCTAGCAGCCAAGACGCTGGAAGTCGGTACCCGTCTTCTCTCTTCGTATTGTCGGGTCGCTTGGCTATTTCTATAGCCTCTCTAATCTTCCTCCAAACAATGGCCCAAAGCTTGCAGGTAATTGATACATGGAACTAAAAGCACTTGGGGACAATAGCTTTTTCATAAGTTTCTGATCAGGTAACTAGTGGATTAGTCAGATGCTACGTGGAAGTTATGTGCAAGCTGACGTAATTAATAGACTGGTGGACAGCGAGTTTTCTCGGACTATGCAAAATACCAGGTACTTTTAAAGCATTCACAATGGAAGATTTTTCGAGGGCATAGTTTATGGCGTTTAAATTGCGAACTTGTTAAGGATGCAGGGATGGAAGAACATTTACAAAGAGTCTGGGTTAAGACCTTGACAGAGACCAGAATCAATACCGGTGTAGAGTGGCGGACTAAACTAGCCAAACCAAGATTAGTACAGTTTTTTTAAAGCACAGGCGAGAGAAACTGCCGAGTGAGCAGGGAGGACAAAAGAATTTTACTATACAGGACAAAGACAAATTTAAAGTAGGCCAGAACTTATATTGCAGCAAATTTCATTAATAATCCGGTTTACGGCCAACGTAATTAACATAAATGACTAGTCTATTCAGGTTTTCAAGCATTCTGCCTACGTATTTCGTATTATACAACAATTTAGGAGAGCGCAAGATCAGCTTATCACAACATGAAAGGGCGAAGGGAACATGAACTACACTATTTACACACAAATAGGTCGGGCCACGTTTCAACGCTTTCAAAAATGGACACATCAGATGTTCTAGGCAGCAAGGTAGCGGAGTGGCACGCAGCGAGTGCAGAAAGTACGCTGGTGTGCAAAACTTAATCACGAAAGTAGCTTTCACGTGTGTCATTGCCAAGTCACATAGCTCGACGAAATTTGGACTATACATAGAAAGAGCTGGTACGGTATAGTACGTAAGGTAACTGAAAGAATTGCGCAATGAGACGAACGGAACTGACAGTTTTATTCAAAGGTAGTAACCACTCTGAAATCATCGCGATTTTTCATAGACCCCTTTATATTACAAAACATAGAACATAGTTCTCAATAGAGTGGTTGATCAACGACCACAATGTATGGTCTGTCACGTGTTCCCACGTTGGCCAAAAGTTTGGTAAGTACTTCTTGTGGTAGGGCGCTCTATTCCTCCACCAGCGGTTGACAACTGGTGGAAGTCGTTGTTGTATGTGGACGTGTTGCAATAGGTCTCCCCAACGCACCCCACACGTGCTCCATGGGATTTAAGTCGGAAAAGCGGGCAGGCGGGCCCATTCGCCGAATAGTCTCTCTTTCCAGGCCCTGCGCTGTTTGATGCGGTCACGTACTAATCTTCCTCCTCAAACTAAATGGCTGTTTGGCCAGTACTCGGGCCTCTCGAAATTCTATCTTCATCCTGCATTGTTAATTATGTTCTGCCACCACTGATTTGTTGTATTGTTTGAGGTGGATATATCTTTCGTGCTCAGTTAACCTTGTGCTTATTTGACGCCCAGTCTCACCTACGTACACTAGTCCATATTCTCACCCGAGTTCCTAAACTCCAGCGGCATGAAACTTGTCAATTGTATCTTTCGTCGTGCCCAGAATGTCTTTTATTCTGCTACGGTCGCAGGTTCGAATCCTGCCTCGGGCATGGATGTGTGTGATGTCCTTAGGTTAGTTAGGTTTAAGTACAGGGCCATTACAAATGATTGAAGCGATTTCATAAATTCACTGTAGCTCCATTCATTGACATATGGTCACGACACACTACAGATACGTAGAAAAACTCATAAAGTTTTGTTCGGCTGAAGCCGCACTTCAGGTTTCTTCCGCCAGAGCGCTCGAGAGCGCAGTGAGACAAAATGGCGACAGGAGCCGAGAAAGCGTATGTCGTGCTTGAAATGCACTCACATCAGTCAGTCATAACAGTGCAACGACACTTCAGGACGAAGTTCAACAAAGATCCACCAACTGCTAACTCCATTCGGCGATGGTATGCGCAGTTTAAAGCTTCTGGATGCCTCTGTAAGGGGAAATCAAAAAAATGGCTCTGAGCACTATGGGACTCAACATCTTAGGTCATAAGTCCCCTAGAACTTAGAACTACTTAAACCTAACTAACCTAAGGACATCACACACACCCATGCCCGAAGCAGGATTCGAACCTGCGACCGTAGCAGTCCCGCGGTTCCGGACTGCAGTGCCAGAACCGCTAGACCACCGCGGCCGGCCAAGGGGAAATCAACGGGTCGGCCCGCGTGCGGGTAAGTTTCACGCGTAGCCCGCGGAAGTCGACGAATAAAGCAAGCAGGGAGCTAAACGTACCACAGCCGACGGTTTTGAAAATCTTACGGAAAAGTCTAAAGCAGAAGACTTACCGTTTACAATTGCTACAAGTCCTGACACCCGATGACAAAGTCAAACGCTTTGAATTTTCGGCGCGGTTGCAACAGCTCATTGAAGAGGATGCGTTCAGTGCGAAACTTGTTTTCAGTGATGAAGCAACATTTTTTCTTAATGGTGAAGTGAACAGACACAATGTGCCAATCTGGGCGGTAGAGAATCCTCACGCATTCGTGCAGCAAATTCGCAATTCACTAAAAGTTAACGTGTATTGTGCAATCTCACGGTTTATAGTTTACGGCCCCTTTTTCTTCTGCGAAAAAAACGTTACAGGACACGTGTATCTGGATATGCTGGAAAATTGGCTCATGCCACAGCTGGAGACCGACAGCGCCGACTTCATCTTTCAACAGGATGGTGCTCCACCGCACTTCCATCATGATGTTCGGCATTTCTTAAACAGGAGATTGGAAAACCGATGGATCGGTCGTGGTGGAGATCATGATCAGCAATTCATGTCATGGCCTCCACGCTCTCCCGACTTAACCCCATGCGATTTCTTTCTGTGGGGTTATGTGAAAGATTCAGTGTTTAAACCTCCTCTACCTAGAAACGTGCCAGAACTGCGAGCTCGCATCAACGATGCTTTCGAACTCATTGATGGGGACATGCTGCGCCGAGTGTGGGAGGAACTTGATTATCGGCTTGATGTCTGCCGAATCACTAAAGGGGCACATATCGAACATTTGTGAATGCCTAAAAAAACTTTTTGAGTTTTTGTATGTGTGTGCAAAGCATTGTGAAAATATCTCAAATAATAAAGTTATTGTAGAGCTGTGAAATCGCTTCAATCATTTGTAATAACCCTGTAGTTCTAAGTTCTAGGGGACTGATGACCACAGATGTTAAGTCCGATAGTGCTCAGAGCCATTTTTTTTTGTCTTTTATTTTGTTGTTGCTACGAAAAATTGGCTTAATACCTGCTCGACGGAGAATTTTATCCAGACGTTCGGTAATCCCTTGTACATATGATAGCACGACGGTGTTCTGTGCTTCGTCCTGCATTTCCCTGTTGCCCTCCTCCTTCGGAGCAATGGTTTTGTGTATCGTCCTCATGCCGTAGCCTATAGCTCCAAAAATGGACCTGAGGTTCCGTAGTTCAGCTTGCAGGTTGTGTTCGTCACTGATCCTGTAGGCTCTCTTCGTTAAAGTTTGTAGGGTCGAACTCTTTTGAGTAGGATGGTGGTGGGAGGCTGCATGAATGCTCACGGCATTGTTTCACGTGCAAGGGGAGCCTTGCGAGCCACAGGCACTGCCGCCCGAAGCAGAGTGGGTGGCTGACCAGGATCAGTGAACAGCAGCAGATGAATGCTGCATTGCGCAAGAGGCAAGAAGCTTGGGTCAAATGGCTCTAAGCACTATGGGACTTAACATCTGAGGTCATCAGTCTCCTAGACTTAGAAACACTTAAACCTATCTTACCTAAGGTCATCACACACATCCATGCCCGAGGCAGGATTCGAACCTGCGACCGTAGCAGCAGCGTGGTTCCGGACTGAAGCGCCTATAACAGCTCAGCCACAACGGCCGGCAGGCAAGAAGCGACCTACGCCAAACGGCGAGTGTGATTGCAACCATATTAACGTTACTGCAAGGCACGGAAATTCGCACTCCACAGTGGTCTCTTTGCTCGACGATCAATACGTTGTGTTTTGTTGACACCCGCACATTCCCAGTACCGCTCGTGAAGGGGCCAAGAGCATAGGGGCTGGACCAACGAGGAGTAGCGTCGCGTGCTCTTCTCGGACGAGGGCACATTCAGTCTGAGTAGTAATTCTGGACGTAACCTCACATGGTGAGAGAAGGGAACAAGTGATGCACCCAGTAACATTGCTGAACATGATCTTTTTGGTGGTCCAGGTGTTACGTTGTGGGAAGGCATAATATAGCATGGGCGTACTGACATCCAAATCTTTGAATGCTGTACACTCGCCGGTCTACATCTACATCCACATATATACCCCGCTAGCAAGAAGGCGGTGTGTGGCGGAGGGCACAATTAGCGCCAAAGCCATGTTTCCCCCTATCTGGTCGATTCGCGGATCGCGCGATGGAAAAACGACTGTCTGAACGCCTCAGTACGAGCTCTAATTTCTCTTATCTTCGAATGGTGATCACTGCGCGATTTGAAAGTTGGTGGTTATAATATATGCTCTACATTCTCGGCAAAGATCGGATTTCAGAATTTAGTGAGCAGCCCCTTCCGTTTAGCGCGCCGTCTATCTGCAAGTGTGTCCCACTTCAAACTTTCTATGAGATTTGTAACGCTCTCACGATGGCTAAATGTACCACTCACAAATCTTGCCGCTCTTCGTTGAACCTTCTCAATCTTTTGAATCAGATCCAAACGGTAAGTGTCCCATACAGACGAACAGTACTCTAAGACTGGACGAAGTAACGTATTGTAAGCAATTTCCTTTGTTGAAGGACTGCATCGCTTCAGGATTCTACCAATAAACCGAAGTCTAAGAGTTCGCCTTGCCCGTTACTTGTGTAATCTGATCATTCCATTTGAAATCATTTCGAATAATCACACCCAGATACTTGACGGATGTTACCGCTCCCAAAAACTGGACATTTATTTTGTACTCGTACATTAATGGGAATTTTCGCCTTGTTGCACCCAGTAGGTTACACTTACTAATATTGAGAGATAACTGCCAGTCATTACACCACGCATTTATTTTCTGCAAATCCTGATTGATTTGTTCACAACTTTGGTGTGATACTACTTTCCTGTAGACTACAGCATCATCGGCAACCAGTCTAATGCCGCTGTCAGTACCATCAACCAGATCGCTTATGTAAATCGTATTATGATCTCTGCTCCTTCCGCCTGCCGGAGTGGCCGAGCGGTTCTAGGCACTACAGTCTAGAACCGCGCGACCGCTACGGTCGCAGGTTCGAATCCTGCCACGGGCATGGATGTGTGTGATGTCCTTAGGTTAGTTAGGTTTAAGTAGTTCTAAGTTCTAGGGGACTGATGACCTCAGAAGTTAAGTCCCATAGTGCTCAGAGCCAGCCAGGGTTAGTATGCGGTTCGGCCCCCAGTGGACCCCTCCCCCGGAAACGTATCATACCAGACGAGTGTAACTCCAAATGTTTGTGTGGTAGAGTATTTATTGTGTACGCGTACGTGGAGACAGTGTTTGCGCAGCAATCGCCGACATAATGTAACTGAGGCGGATAAAGGGGAACCAGCCCTCATTCTCCGAGGCAGATGGAAAATCCAGAGGCTGGCCGGCACACCGGACATCGACACTAATCCGCCGGGCACATTCGTGCCGGGGACCGGCACGCCTTCCAGCTCGGGAAGCAGCGCGTTAGACTGCACGGCTAGCCACGCGGGCTCCAACTATTTGGTAAACTTCATGCCAGTGCGACGTTTGTTACATGTCGCCTCCTAGGTGCTGTAATTTTAACTGCCACCAATATATGTAGGGTACCAAACCATAGCCTAATTTATGCCTACACACGATTTAAATTCATGTTCTTCTGGAGATGATTCCTATTTCTTAACAGTGCGCGGCTTTCTTATCATTATGTGACAGCGTCTATAACCACTTTCGAAATCGTTGTGGCCTGAGCGTGCGGAGGGGTCAATAAGCTGTTCCTATTAGCAGTATGTGTGGACGGTTACACAGCTGAGACTAAGACACATCAGAGGTCGATTTCACTGCTTATTTTGATGAAGTCTATGTGCTTCGTGACAGGTTCATTATGTATACATCACTTTGCTTGTTCAGGCAGAGTGCAGTTCCGCGACGCTCTGGTTGTTGCTTCAGCTGCTCAAACTTAAGCTTGGAAATAACAATGCGTCTCAGACTTGTACTTAGCAGTGCATGGCGACAAAAGACAAACTTTTATCGGACAGCTGGCACGATTCTTGATTGTATCGCTATGCACGCAACAGGGACTCTTCCTCTGATGGGCAAAGTTCAATTCCTGTAATTCACTGACAGGCAAAACATAATCTACCTGGGGTTTTCACACATCCAAGAGAATACTTCAGCTGCCTACGTACTAGGTCAGCTGGTCACATGCATTCAGACTATTAAATGCCTGCACTATGAAATCTGAATTCTGAAGGTAAGAGAGACCAAGACGTTCCATGGCTACACGCAATTAGACACTTTCGTCCAAAGTAACGCATCATTTGAAATGGCGTTCATTTGTACACATGTATACGCAGAAACAAGGTAACAGTGTTGTGCTCCCCTATCAGAAAGTCGAATCTTATCAAAATGACGCGTCAAACTAGTTATCACAGCAAAGTACCATCCCATCAAATATTTTTTACTTGTCAGAAAATTCTATATGACATGGTGTGTTCTGAAAAAAAAACGAATTGAAAGGAAAATATCTAAATACTTCCATAATGTTAATTTAGTCCACATACCACCTTTACTAAAATAAAGAAAACTTCATATGTTTTTGTTGTGGTCTTCAGCATGAAGACTGGTTTAATGCAGCTCTTCATGCTACTCTATCCTGTGCGAGCCTCTTGATCTCCGAATAACTACTGCAACCTAAATCCTTCTGAATCTGCTTACTGTACTCCTCTCTTGGTTTCCCTCTACAGTGTTTCCCCCTACTTATACCTCCCGACGAGATCACGAATGTAAAATTAGAGAGATTCGAGCGCGCACGGAGGCTTTCCGGCAGTCGTTCTTCCCGCGAACCATACGCGACAGGAACAGGAAAGGGAGGTAATGACAGTGGTACGTAAAGTTCCCTCCGCCACACACCGTTGGGTGGCTTGCGGAGTATAAATGTAGATGTAGATTTAGAAGTAGTTACGGATCTGCCCATGTAATCTTCAGCATTTTTCTGTGCTATCACATTTCAAAAGCTTCTATTCTCTTCTTGTCTAAACTGTTTATCGTTCGTGTTTCACTTCCATTTATGGTACACTCCAGACAAATACCTTCAGAAAAGACTTCCTAACACTTAAATCTATATTCGATGTTAACAAATTTCTCTTTTTCAGAAACGCTTTCCTTACCATTCCCAGTCTATATTTTATATCTTCTCTACTTCAACCATCATCAGCTATTTTTCTGCCCAAATAGCAAAACTCATCTACTACTTTAAGGGTATACGGAACGCCCTAAGCTTACAATGTTAAATTGAGCTAAAAGTTAGGAACATTTTCTCGTTTGTTATTTGGACGATACTCTTGATTTTTTCACAGAACGCAGAGATATGTTCTGTTTTTATGCAGAATTATTAATTTTGAAAAAAATAATGTATAGTTTTTCAGATATTTTATTTTTTGTAAATGTTAAAAAAAGTTATACATTTTAACAAGTATTTTAAAATTTACATCCATTAATACAAAATAATTCCACATATCTTTTAATTCAGATATATTAGAAGGTCTTAAGGAACAACTACAGAAAATTTCATTTTTCTACTATAAATAGGCCCTGAGAAAATGTACCTTATACAAAAAAACTAAAGTTACGTGAAATTAGCTTCAAAGTTTTTACTTCAGTACAAGCCTGCTCCATAGCTTGTATCATCAGAATCGTCCAACAGCTTCCTCTTGATGGCTCTGCTATGCTGTCTAGCCATCTTTGAATATACTTTTATGGCATTATCTGAAGACCTGAGCCGTTCCTTGTCCAAACAAAGCATAGCTGCAGCAGTTCGTAGTCCTACACAGAGCCCCAGCTTCTGCAGAACTTTGCACTTTGTTATATTGCCCTGATTGAATGATGAAACAGCATCATAAACGCCAAAGTGAAGTGTGTTTATACCCACAAACACAGTTTTAGGTAGTCTATTCCATATCACATGGTTCACACACTCATTTGGATTTTGAGTCCGGCCATGAAGACATTTCTTTAGTAGACTAATATCTGCGAGGTCTCGGAATATTGGTTTTATTTCATCCATTATGGCAGGTGGCAGGTGATGAGGGTGATTGTATTGTTTCTTAGTTACCTTGCCTCTGGTGTACTTGCACCAACTATTGTCTCCTTTTGGACATAGCCCATGTTGGGATTCTCATTGTTTGAAGCTGTATGAAAAAACAGAGCCCAGACTGCTCTTCTCATTAATTCTGCATCTGCTGTATTCTGTCTTATTGCTAGACCATAGCACTTCTGAATATGATCTATTATAGCATCTGTAAGTCTATTTTTCCCATCTAAAGTTTTTACATCGCTTGAGCCGTCGAAGTCTTGATCCCATCCTTTACTGAACATGGCCAACACACTCCAGTTTGGAAATTTTCACATCGTTACCATAGGGTCTCAGTTCCTCAATTTCTTTGAAAGCCTTTGAGTCACCATTTCCAAGATAATTTATGTATCTAACGTTGTACCATTTTACTGAGCGTTGATAAATACTTCTTACACCAGCAACTTCCATACCACCACTTGAGCCATAGTAATTTGCCATGCACTCCTCTTCATGTTTATTTTTCATTTTCTCCTTGCGTCAGCAATGCTTGGAAAATATTGCCACATCAACTACTTACCAGTGTCCACACTTGTAGCTGTTACCACACCATTCAGGGATGTGTGGCCTCTCTTCTGCCAGCTTCCATCAAAAGCTATGGACAAGTCTCTGCTATTATTACTTTCAACAACTGCTTCCTCAACAGCATCTTTCATGTTTTCCTGTGCCACATCTTCTACAGCAGAGCCTATTGCAATTATGTGTTTGTTAAATTTTGAAGGTGGAGGAGGGAGGTTCATCACACCACACAACATGGCACCTGCTCCCTGCCCTTTCCTATACACCATAATCCATAAACCAGTCTAATGTTTATATCGTATAGTTTACCTGTATCTGCAGTAACATGTGAGGAATTGAAGAAAGTAACACTGTGTTTGCAATAACTGCACATCAACTCTAATTCACAATCAAGTCCTACATGTAAGTTTGTTTTCAATGAAACACCACATTTTCCACATTGTTTGCAGCACACATTGTTCTCCAAAACGTCTGATAATAAAGAGACGTTAATTACCTCATATTTTGCAGTCCCAGCATTTAGTTTCTTGTATTCTTCTTCAATTCCAGCTAGTTTTCTTCTTGAAGCACTTTCCGGTGTAGTGGCAGCAGCATCACTCAATGTATCACTACCAGTGTTGAGGTTAGTCGCTACTGGGACATCAGATACTGATGAAGATGAATCAGACGAATTTTTAGTACACTTTACTTTCTTGTGCCAATGTACACGCTTTCTAAAAACCTTCAGACTAGGTCTTGGCATGTTGAAGGAAAGAAAACTCAATGACTACTCCACATACGACTTTCACAACAATGACATGGATGTACTCACAAAGGAAACGACACAAATGGTGCAGAATCTATTGTCAACTGTCTAGCAGTGTAGCCAACAGAAAAGCTAACTCTCTTGTGCTCAATTATATCTCTGGCAAGGCTGTCTATATCAGGTATATTTCGCGTCTCATATACAAGGTGCGGAACATCGTGTGTCGAAATTATTTTAAAAAATTATTTAAAATAGTTCTATTCACGTCATCCAAATATTTTATACATGGTATTTAACGGGAGAGTCTAAATTTTCCGAAAATGCATTTACCCAAAAATCGATTTTTTCATCGAAAAACTCATTCCGTATACCCTAAACTATCTCGTTCCTAATCTAACTCTGTCAACATCACCTGAATTAATTCGACTACATTTCATTGTCCTTGTTTTGCTTTTATTGATGTCCATCTTATATTCTCCTTTCAAGACACTGTCCATTGCTTTCAAGTGCTCTTCCGAGTCGTTTGCTGTCTCTGACAGAATTACAGTGCCATCAGAAAAACTCGAATTTTTTATTTATTCTTTCTGAACCTTAATTTCTACTCCAAATTTTTCTTTCATATACTTTACTGCTTGCTCAATGCACATATCGAATAACATCAGGTATAGGCTACAGCGCTGGCTCACTCCCTTCTCAACCAGTGCTTCCCTTCCATGCCACTCGACTCCTATAACGGAAGACTGGTTTCTGTGCAAGTTGTGTAAATAGCCTTTCGCTCCTGTACCTTATCCCTGCTACCTTCAGAATTTCAAAGAGAATACTCCAGTCAACATTGTCAAAAGCTTTCTCAAGTATACAAATGTTGTAAACGTAGGTTTGCCTTTCCTTAACCCACCTTCTAAAATTAGACACAGCGTCAGTATTGCTTCGCGTGTTCCTACATTTCTCCGAAATCCAAACTGATATTCCCCGAGGTCGACTTCTTCCAGTTTTTTCCATTCTTCAGTAAAGAGTTCGTACTATTATTTTGCAACAATGACGTATTAAACTGATAGTTCGGTAATTTTCGCTCGTGTCAGCAACTGGTTTCATTGGAATTGGAATTCTTTCGTTCTTCTTGCACACCAGATGGAAGAATTTTGTCATGGCTGGCTCTCCCAAGGCTTTCAGTATTTCTGACGAAATGTCGACTGCCCCAGTGGACTTGTTCGACTTAGCTCTTTCAGTATTCTGTCAAATTCTTCTCGCAGTATCATATATCGCATCTCATTCAAATTACATTGATCAGCCAGAATATTATGACCACCTACCTAATAGCCGGTATGTCCACCTTTGGCACTTAAAACAGCGACGACGCGTCTTGGCAGGTTTGGTGCCACATCTCCACACACAAGTCACCTAATTCCAGTAAATTCCAGGGGAGGGGGGGGGGGGGGGGGGGGAGGGGAATGGGGATGGTGAGCTCTGACCCCACGTTCAAGCATATCTCAGATGTGTACCATCAGGTTCAGATCTGGCGAGTTGGGAACCACGAAATCAATTGTAACTCGCCTCTGTGTTCTTCGAACCACTCCACCACACTCCTGGCCTTGTGACATGGCGCATTATCTTGTTGAAAAATACCACTGCCGTCGGGAAACATGATCGTCATGAAAGGGTGTACATGGTCTGCAGCCAGCGTACAATACCCTTTGGCCGTCATGGTGCCGTGCACGAGCTCCACTGGACCCGTGCATGACCACGTGAAGATTCTCCACAGCATAACGAAGCCACCGACAGCTTGTCACCGTTTCGCAGTGAAGGTGTCAGGGAGCTGTTCCCTGGAAAATGACGGATTCGCTCCTTGATGAAGAAGGAATCGCGAGTCTTCAGACCATGCAACGCTCTGTCACTTCGCCAACGACCTGTGCCGATGGTCCCATGCCCATTTCAGTCGCAGTTGCCAATGTCGTTTTGTTAACATTCGCACATATATGGGTCGTCGGCTGGAGAGGCCCATCGTTAGGAGTGTTCGGTGCACTGTGTGTTCAGACACACTTGTAGTCTGTCCATCATTAAAGTCTGATGTTAGTTCCGCCACTGTTCGTCGCCTGTCCTGTTTTGGTTCAAATGGCTCTGAACACTATGGGACTTAACTTCTGAGGTCATCAGTCCCCTAGAACTTAGAACTACTTAAGCCTAACTAACCTAAGGACATCACACACATCCATGCCCGAGGCAGGATTCGAACCTGCGACCGTAGCGATCGCGCGGTTCCAGACCGAAGCGCCTAGAACCGCTCGGCAACTCCGGCCGGCTGTCCTGTTTTACCATTCTGCTAAGCCTACGGCGTACGACATCTATAATGAGGGGTGACTACCCAACCCCACGACATCTGGACGTGGTTTCACCTTGGTTTCGCCACCTGTTGAAGATACTCATCACAGCACTCCTTGAACACCCGACAAATCATGCAGGTTCCGAAATGCTCTTGCGGAGCCCCCGGGCCATCACAATCTGCCTTCGGTCAACTCAGATAGATCGCGCTCCTTCCCCATTCTACACACGGACAGAACACTCACTGATACTACATGCATTGTGAATGTTTGTGACTAGCAGTTATTCCTCGCCAGGTGACTCTGCTATCGCCGGCCGCTGTGGCCGAGAGGTTCTGGGGGCTTCAGTCCGGAACCACGCTGCTGCTACGGTCGCAGGTTCGAATCCTGCATCGGGCATGGATGTGTGTGACGTCTTTAGGTTAGTTCTATCAAGGGAACCTCCCCATCGCACCCCCCTCAGATTTAGTTATAAGCTGGCACAGTGGATAGGCCTTGAAAAACTGAACACACATCAATTGAGAACAGGAAGAAGTTGTGTGGAACTATGAAAAAAATAAGCAAAATATACAAACTGAGTAATGCATGGGCAAGACAGGCAACATCAAGGATAACTACAGCTCAGGAGCGCCGTGGTCCCGTGGTTAGCGTTAGCACTTGCGCAATGAGGGGTCCTTGGTTCAGGTCTTCCCTCGCGTGAAAATTTTAATTTCTTTATTTTCGCACCTGCGGAACGAGAGGCCCTTGGTTCAAGTATTCCCTCGAGTGAAAATTTTAATTTCTTTATTTTCACTAAGTTATGATCTGTCCGTTCGTTCATTGACGTCTCAGTTCACTGTAAGAGGTTTAGTGTCTGTGTTTTGCGACCGCAGCGCAAAACCGTGCGATTAGTAGACGAAAGGACGTGCCTCTCCAATGGGAACCGAAAACATTTGATCGCAAGGTCATAGGTCAACCGATTCCTCCACAGGGAAGCACGTCTGATATATTCTATATGACACTGGTGACGGCATGTGCTTCACATGACAGGAATATGTTGTCGACCCACCTAACTTGTACACTTGGCGAATGGGTAAAAAGATTCTTCTACATTGCCCGATTTAGGTTTTCTTGTGGATGTGATAATCACTCCCAAAAAAGTGATGAAAACATAAGAGTTTGTCACATAAACTGCAACAAATGAATGCAACAGTTTCACAGTCGCACAGTTTTCCCTGTGCTCTGTCAAAACATATGTTTTTAACGTTTTCAAATTTTTCCGTGTGTAGACCGTCAAATCCTGCATATGTCCAAGCAAATCTGAACATGTCCTGGAATTTTGGAGAGCGAAGTTGATTATGTGTGAGTGCCTAAACTTTGATAATTGTCTGAAAACAAAAAATTTAACGTTTCACTCCAGGGTAGGCTTGAAGCAAGGACCTCTCGTTACGCAGCTGCTCACGCTAACCACGGGACCACGGCGCTCCTGATCTCACATTATCCTTGATGTTGCCTATCCTGCGCATGGACTACTCAGTTTGTATATTTTGCTTACTTTCTTTCATAGTTCCACACAACTTCTTCCTGTTTTCTCGATTGATCTGTGTTCAGTTTTTCAAGGCCTATCCACTGTGCCAACTTATAACTAAATCTGTGGGGGGTGCGATGGGGAGGTTCCCTTGTAAGTCTAGGGGACTGACGACCTCAGATGTTAAGTCCCGTAGTGCTTAGAGTCATTTGAACCATTTGACTCTGCTATCGGCTGGACGGGTTTATACCGATAGTAGGTAGCTCGTCATAATGTTCTGTCTGAAACTAATAAATGACGATTATTCCAGGCGTTTAATACTAGGCGCCGAACGTGACAGCATCGAATTAAACGAGCTGTAAAATGTAATCCTGAAGACTGGCGTTTCAGTCAGCCTCTGCACGAATCCTAATTTAATTGGCAAAGAGATACGAGTGAATCTCCGATCGACGAAATCTCAGATATTTTTAATAGTAACAAGTTACGTGGGTGAGTAGCTCATGATAGAAACCGCATATGCAATACAG
Source organism: Schistocerca serialis cubense (assembly GCF_023864345.2). Classification (NCBI taxonomy): domain Eukaryota; kingdom Metazoa; phylum Arthropoda; class Insecta; order Orthoptera; family Acrididae; genus Schistocerca; species Schistocerca serialis. The sequence continues at coordinate 221,567,036 of NC_064640.1, forward strand.
ATGTTTCGAGAATTCCTCACAACATGAAGACTATGATTGTTGTGTTGGAATACAGCTTGTGGAATACGCTATAGACAGATATCATTTCCGACTCTACAAGTTCCCTGACGTATCCGGTGTTGACAGTACCCGAAAACTTGGAACACCCATAATAAATCATGACAATCAGTGGTGCCCCAGATCTTCACGCCATGCCTTCGTTTGGTACTTCTACCTGGGAGATACCGATCATTTTTATAACATTTTACACTTGTGTAGCTGTGCACCAAACTAAAATGAGACATGACTAAAAAGACGGAAAAGAGGATTACAGTATAATGATTCAGATCCCAGCATTCGCCTCAAGTGATTTAGCCCTACTGTGTGACACACAAAGATATATCGTATGGCAGCGTTGTGGTGCAGGTCGAGACGAACAATGTTCTACTGGACACTTGCGGTCTATCAAGCCGAGAAATAACCTCAATTGGTCTACAAAAGCCAACTTAAAGCTACAGTGCAATTGTGCGGCGCTAGATTTGCAATATCCTCTCCCTCACTTACGCCACCGGCTCAGTCGGCTGTTTCGTTAACACTCTTAATTTAAATTTTCCCATGAGGGTAATGAAAGAAAAACAGGCTTTTGTAAGCGTTATGCGAAAACTAGTTATGCTTACAATTCGATAGGAACTTAACCCTCACAAGCACATTAGTTTCGCAGTAAGAAGACCAGACAAACAAAACGATTTTATTGTTACTTTATGCTGTTAAAATTCACAATTTTTGAGGCAAAATTTACACAAACATCGATTTTATATTTTGTAAGTGCAATAAAAAGAAATTTTTAATATTAAAGGACGATTTTAGCCAAAATTTGCACATGTGCTGCTACTTGGGTGGCTTTTGTAGGCCTATTAGAGGCTGTTTCCGAGCTTGATAGACGACAGCAATATGTTAATTCGATTTCACCTACACCACAGTGGTACATTCTAAATATTTATCGTTTACACTCTGTATAAATACCATAACTCGACTGTGTGTATCCCACTGGTGACAGTAAACATTAGTGGTCTCTCGCGCGACGTTGGCCGTTGGCAATGTGTGACGCGCAACATTGTACATCGCTCTGTTGGCCTTTCAGTGGTCTCTGCTCAGGTCATGTGCGGCCTGCTGCTCTGAAATAAGTAATTTACAAGCCAGGTCCTCTAATATCGCACTTGCTTATTCCGTGGTGTTACAAAATGGTTCAGATGGCTCTAAGCACTACGGCACTTAACATCTGAGGTCATCAGCCCCTAGACTTAGAACTACTTAAACCTAACCAACCTAAGGGCATCACACACATCCACGCCCGAGGCAGGATTCGAACGTGCTACCGTAGCAGCTGCGTGGTTCCCGACTGATGCGCCTAGAAGTGGTGATACAACTATCACCATTAGTTGCTTATTTGCTTGTAATTCCCCTTGAAAATACAGCTTGTGACAGTGGACTGTGCAATTTGTCAACACACCACAGCACACACCTCTTTCATGGATTCTTGTAGAAGCAGGTGCCAAACCTTCCAGATAAGAGGAGCAGTGAACTGTTATATTGATTTCTTAATGCCTGGCCCAGTCACCGAACACTCAGGATCGGTAGAGACTGGTTATTAAGGTTAAAGAGTCTGCAAAAGAAATTCTACATGTATATGGCTACTTGCAAATCACACTTAAGTGCCTTGCAGAGGGTTCATCGAACCATCTTCACGCTAATTCTCTATTATTCCTCTCTCGAACAGCGCACGGTAAAAACGAACATCTGTATCGTTCTGTGCAAGCTCTGATTTCCCCTCTTTTATTATGATGTTCGTTTCTTCATATGTAGATTGACATCAACAAAATATTTTCGCATTCGGAGGAGAAAGCTGCTGATCGAAATTTCGTGAGAAGATCCCGCAGCAACGAAAATCGTATTTGTTTTAATGATTTCCACCCCAAATCCTGTATCATGTCCGTGACACTCTCTTCCCTATTTCTCGATCAAACAAAACGTGCTGCCCTTCTTTGAAATTCCTCGATGTACTCATTAATCCTACCTGGTAAAGATCCCACAGCGAGCAGCTGCACTCCAAAACAGGACGGACAATCGTAGTGTAGGCAGTCACTTTAGTAGCAGTCTCTGTTCCATCTTGTAAGTGTTCTGCCAATAAAACGCAGTCTTTGGTTCGCCTTCTCCACAACATTTTTATGTGTTCTTTCCAATTTAAGATGTTCGTAATTATAATTCCTAGGTATTTAGTTGAATTTAAGGTCTTTGGATTTGATTGTTTATCGTGTAACTGAAGTTTAACGAATTTCTGTTAGCACTCCTGTGGGTGGCCTCACACTTTCATTACATAAGATGAGTTGCAAATTCTCGCACCGTGCCTATATCTTTTCTAAATCGTTTTGCAATTGGTTTTGATCTTCTGATGCCTTTACTAGACAATAAACAACAGCATCATCTGTAAACAATTTAAGACGGCTGCTCAGGTCCTCTCCTAAACCGTTTATATAGATAAGAAACAGCAGAGGACCCATATCACTACCTTGGGGAACACCAGATATCACCTCTGTTTTACTCGATGACATTCCGTCAGTTACTACGAACTGAAATCACGAATCCAGTCGCATAACAGAGCCGATATTCCTTAGTCACGCAATTTGGTTACAAGATGATGATGATATCTGGTTTGTGGAGGGCTCAACTGCGCGGTTATCAGCGCCCGGACAAAGTTCCTATCTTTACACAGTCCATACTCACCACTTTCATGAATGATGATGAAATGATGCGGACAACACAAAAACCCAGTCCCCGAGTGGAGAAAATCCCCCTACCCGGTAGGGAAACGAACCCGGGACCCCGTGATCTAGAGGCAGCAACACTGGCCACTAGACCAAGAGCTGCGGACTTGGTTACAAGACCTAATGAGGTATGTGGTCAAAATCCTTCTGGCAATCATGAAATACGGAATCAATTTGAAATCCCTTGTCGATAGCACTCAACACTTCGTGTGAGTAAAGAGCTTGTTGTGTTTCACAAGAACGATGTTTTCCAAATACATGTTGATTATGTGTCGTTTTACCGTTCTCGCCGGCGGCTGTGGCTGAGCGATTCTAGGCGCTTCACTCCGGAACCACGCTGCTGCTACGACCGCAGGTTCAAATCCTGCCTCTGGCATGGATGTGTGTGATGTTCTTAGGTTAGTTAGGTAGTTCTAAGTCTAGGGGTCTGATGACCTCAGATGTTAAGTCCCATAGTGCTTAGAGCCATTTGAACCTTTTTTTTTTTTACCGTTCTCTTCGAGGCAGTTCATAATGGTCGAACACGATTTCTGTTCCAAATTCCTGCTGCATATCGATGTTAATGGTATTGGCGTGTAATTTTGTGGATTACTCCTATTGCCTTTCTTGAATATTGGTCTGGCCTGTGAAATTTTCCTGTCTTCAGATACGGATCTTTCGCCAAGCCGCCGGTCGTATATGACTGTTAACTATGGAGCTATTGCATCAGCATACTCTGAAAGGGACCTAATTCGATACAATCTGGACCGAAAGACTTGCTTTTATTAAATGATTTAAGTTGCTTCACTACTCACTAACTTCTAAGTTACTCATGGTGGCAACTGTTCTTGATTCGAATTCTAGACTTCGTTGGTGAAGGAATTTCGGAATCTGTGTTTAGTAACTCTGCTTTAGCAGCTCTGTCATCGACAATATTTCCATTGCTATCGTTTAAAAAAGGCACTGATAGTGTCTTACTTTACATACGACCAGAATCTCTTTAGATTTTGTGTTAGCTTTCGAGACAAAGTTTCGTTGTGAACATTATTGTAGGTATTTTGTATTGAAGTCCGAGCTAAATTTCGAGCTCCTGTAAAAGATAGCCAATCTTGGGAAATTTGGGTTCGTCTAAATTTGGCATGCTTTTTCGTTATTTCTGCAACAGTGTTCTGACCCATTTTGTGTACCACGGGGGATCAGCTCCGTCTTTTGTTAATTTATCAACTGCTGCCGATACCATTTCTCAGAATTCAAGCCACATCTGGTCTATACTTATATTGTTAATTTTCTAAGGAGTGTAGACTGTCTCTTAGGAAGGCGTCAAGCGAATTTTTATCTGCAATTGTGAATAGGAATTTTTTCGTTTACTTTTGGTGGATTTGGGAGTTACGGTATTCATTCTCGCTACGACAGTCCTGTTTTCGGTAACCTCTATATTCGTTTTGATGTTCGTCATTAGCTCAGGATTATTTGTTGCTAATACAAACAGAAGCCGCGCGGGATTAGCCGAGCGGTCTAAGGCGCTGCAGTCATGGACTGCGCGGCTGGTCCAGGCGGAGGTTCGAGTCCTCCCTCGGGCATGGATGTGTGTGTTCATCCTTAGGATAATTTAGGTTAAGTAGTGTGTAAGCTTAGGGACTGATGACCTTAGCAGTTAAGTTCCATCAGATTTCACACACATTTGAACTTTTGAACATACACCCAGAAAATAGCAGTTGACGAATATTTAGTCAGTCAGAAACATGAGATAACTGGTGGAAACCTTGCAACGATTATTTCAAGCAACGTAATGTGCCCATCTCTTTGGTACAACCCTCTCGAACGACACGCTACAGTTAACTAACTACATAAGCCCAGCAACTAGCTGACTCATCGACAGTAACAAATCAGTACACAAAGTACGCTGGCTTCATTTTCCGACAGTAAAAACATTGTTGATAACTCTGTCTTAGTTTTTAGTGGGAATTCATCAAATGCAGCATCCGCTTTTACGAAGGTTTCTCATACTTAATTCTCCACGTAATATGATTGCAGCCTCAGTTATTTAATTCACGGCCCATCTCAAATCATCCAATCCCATACTGCGCTCATTCTCTATGTTATCTTCTGTGGTTGAAGTTTCGAAAATCCTTGGAGAGAAATGTGACTACATCTGAGTCCATGGTCCATTGCTGAACTGTTGAAAATGTGAAGGAACTGTCACCTTGTAAACCTTCAAAAACTACGGATGAATATTCCTTGGCGGTAAACCAGTCAAATATAAAGAGTTTTATGACAACATCGTACTCCAGTTTAAGCGTTTCAATCAAGTACGTACAGAAAGACTACTTTAAAAAAAAAAACTGTATCGGATGAACCCGGACTCAACTGATGAAATGAGGTTTTTCGGTATTTTTGCGAGTATTTTGGTACAAAGGACCTAAGGTCTCCCGTGGCTGGTTACAAAGTAATAGTGTAATTACGATTTGTTACTCACTTACCTTTGTTTCTCTGAAAATACCTTCACGACACTGAAAAAGTCTGTTATATAAATCGCCAAAAAATGTAGCACAAGATACAGAGTAATGCAACAACCAGCAGACGTGACTGTGGTGTAGCTGTCATCGCTGCGGGAACAGCTCAGAATAGCTTCGTTGTATTGCTCTGCCATTCCATTCAGTGAACCCTTACACGAGATGCATATCGAGAAAAACTTCATCAGCAAACGTATCCACACCGCTGTGTATCACTTACGGCAAACATTGCTGGAAATACAAAGCCGAGACGGAACCGAGATGTATTGATTGCAAGCTTCAAGACGAATAGTAAGTCCGCAGCTCGTGGTCGTGCGGTAGCGTTCTCGCTTCCCGCGCCCGGGTTCCCGGGTTCGATTCCCGGCGGGGTCAGGGATTTTCTCTGCCTCGTGATGACTGGGTGTTGTGTGATGTCCTTAGGTTAGTTAGGTTTAAGTTGTTCTAAGTTCTAGGGGACTGATGACCATAGATGTTAAGTCCCATAGTGCTCAGAGCCACGAATAGTAAAGTGGGTATTACCTTAATCAACGGCAAGTACCGTGAGTGAATGGAACTGGTTTGTTTCTAAACAAGACACAGAGCGCATGCCGTTGACACATGCGTTGATGTACAATCTTGATAGGTACAGTACTCATCCAAACTAATTAAGACATTCACGCCATGGGACTGATGACCATAGATGTTAAGTCCCATAGTGCTCAGAGCCACAAATAGTAAAGTGGGTATTACCTTAATCAGCGGCAAGTAGCGTGAGTGAATGGAACTGGTTTGTTTCCAAACAAGACACAGAGCGCATGCCGTTGACACATGCGTTGATGTACAATCTTGATAGGTACAGTACTCATCCAAACTAATTAAGACATTCACGCCATGTTTGGCTTATGTGACCGACAAAGTTTTTATGCCATTCACTCAGTTTCAACTTGTGAATCTCTGGTGACATGCACAACATCCAGTCTATATTCAAGCTCAATCCGTAACCGGCACAACATACCGCATCAATTATTCGGTTCTTTAAATCATTGTTGTGGTTGACAGGCGTTTTGTAGACTCTGTCCTTGATATACCCACATGGAATGAAGTCCATCGGTGTAATATCTAAACGGTGAAGGACGTCCACAGCGAAATGCGTACGTTGTGGTTTGTTGTCTGGTTTCAATCCATGCAACAGTTGCAATCGGTATGGCTACATTTGTAAACGTTTCCGACAGACTCGGCGGAAGGCCGCCCTAGAGATTTGCATCTCCTGCGACGCCCTCCGAACAGACTTCTTCGGTGGACGTTATAAGACAACCGTATCCGTTTCGTGTCGGCTTCACTATTCCAGGTCGTCCAGTATGATGTTTCACATCAGCGCTTCTCGTCTGCATAAAATCGCCGTACCACCGGCGTAGTGGGCCGCAATGGCCAAACAGTTCTAGGCGGTTCAGTCTGGAGCCGCGCGACCGCTACGGTCGCAGGTTCGAATCCTGTCTCGGGCATGGATGTGTGTGATGTCCCTAGGTTAGTTAGGTTTAAGTAGTTCTATGTTCTAGGGGACTGATGACCGCAGATGTTAAGTCCCATAGCGCTCAGAGCCATTTGAACCACCGGCGTATCGACGTCCGCGAGGGTGGTTGTTTTCTGTACCGTGTCTGGAAGTTCCCTTGAACCTGCGTGTTCGATTTGGTCTGAATAAACCATTCCACACACTGAGCCTTTTCGTGAACCGTATTCATTATGCTTCACTCGCGACAACCTGGAACACATACATACAAAGCTTCGTGAGTTTGTCTGTCACACAAGCCAAACATGGTGTGAATATCTTTATTAGTTTAGGTGCTATAGCACACTGTGTTTTCAGTGAAATACATGTACTAAGATAAATGGAAGTAAGAAAGCTAACAAAATACAAGTACCCTGCAATAGGTCACTGGAGACGACGGGTTGCTAATAGCAAAATACTAAAAAAAAATATCGCTTAACAAACTTCGAGTTTGGGTTAACCCCACATTTTTCTGCAGACGAAGCTGGCACTTGACTTGCGTTATTGTGCAACATGGGTTAATACAACATAACAAGATGTCATTGAAGTTAAGATATTTCACGTCGCTCCTATACTGTAAGGTGGCGATCAAAAGTTTCCTTTTGGGTGCTTTGTTGCAGTGTATATGCATCATAGCGCCATTCCGATCCGAGTGCATAAGCACCTACATATAGGCAAGAGATCAGTGTGGCGTGCCGTAAATGCGGATACGTGAACTATGACGACATTGTTACCAAATGCGTCCGAATAGGACGAACGTACTGTTATGCTTTTCTTGGCTGCCGAAGGACAAACACCGGTAGACATCGGTCCCAGAATGAGGAAAACCAATTGCGACAAGGAGAGCTGCTAATTCGTGATAACGCATGTCTCCAGTCGCAAATATCGTAACGCATAAGTTACGCCAACTCAAGTGAGCGAAACTCGAGCACCCGCCCTATAGTCCTGATCTCTCTCCCCATGCAATTATCACACCTTCGGTTCCTTCAGAAATGTCCTGAAGAGTCGATGATTCAAATTGGACGAGGATGTGCAGGAGAAGTTACAGACTTGTTCACGAAGCAAGACACGGTGTTTACCAAACGGGTATCTTCAACCTGGTGGGCGGGTGAGATGATTGTCTCGATGTTCACGGTGATTTTGCCTAATTGGTATACCGATGCTGGACTGTATGGCTTCTACATCTACATCTACATCTCTGCAAATCACATTTAAGTGTCTGGCAGAGGGGTCATCGAACCACCTTCACAACTCTCTGTTATTCCAATCTCGTATAGCGCGCGGAAAGAATGAACACCTATATTTTCCGTACGAGCTCTGATTTCCTTTATTTTATCGCGGTGATCGTTCCTCCCTGTGTAGGTCGGTGTCAACAAAATATTTTCGCATTCGGAGGAGAAAGTTGGTGATTGGAATTTCGTGAGAAGATTCCGTCGCAACGAAAAACGCCTTTCTTCTAATGTTGTCCAGCCCAAATCCTGTATCATTTCTGTGACACTCTCTCCCATATTTCGCGATAACACAAAACGTGCTGCCCTTCTTTGAACTTTTTCGATATACTCCGTCAGTCCTACCTGGTAAAGATCCCACACCGAGCAGCAGTATTCTAAAAGAGGACAGACAAGCGTAGTGTAGGCAGTCTCCTTAGTAGGTCTGTTACATTTTCTAAGTATCCTGCTAATAAAACACAGGAATGAGCATATTCTAAAACAAGTGAGAAAGCAATCGGTTATTGTGAGCGAGTACAGAGATACTAAGCCGGTATGCTAGTACTTTACCCCGTCTGATAATCTCGGGGCATAAAAGGCCGAGCAGAAGGGCCCCACACACGCTACCCTCGTCAATGGCTTTGCAGGGGCGGGGGTGGGAGAGCGCAGGATGTAGGTCGATGGGATGTGGCGCGGTGTTTTCTGTGTCCACGGTTGCGAGCAAACACGGCGCTAATGCACCGCGCTTGTAGCTGGTAACAGCCTCCTTCTCTTCCTGGTCGGTCACTCTGAACCGCTGCCCAGCAATAGCGCTTCCTCTCAGGTCTTCTTTTTCCATTGACCTTTAATTCGAGGTCTGCGGAGAGGCACATTGTGATGCTGCGGAAATGTGATTCTGCCGTGGCGGTCAGCCCGGGCGGCTTTTAATCGATTTAGCCACTTCCTTTCGGCACTAGTTAGATTAGTCGGCGCATTTCGCCTTATCGCTGCTATTCATAGCAGGAGGTCACCAGAAACGACGTCAGAAATTTCTCCGAAAAGCGTGCACGAACTGGGTTTTATTTTAGTCTTAAAACTCAGTATTAAGCCTGGTTAAGTCGTCTGTAATGAGTAAAAGCTTTCATGGAAATGATAAAAAAAATTAAAAAAGTCTCTGCCCAGTTGTACTAGCCGAATCTTACAGAGTACTGGAACAAAAATCAGGAATGATCCTATGAGGAATACCGTCCATTTCTTTGAAAGGGTACAGTACAGCCCGACATTGAAAATAGGTACAACATACTTCATTATTCTTGTCAGAACAACATATTTTTTGTAAAAATAACTCAATTTCAATTAATACAGCGAAGCCGGATACCAGTGTGGGAAAGAATGACAATTTATTTATTTAATTGATCACATGTGCACTCCCACAAAATAAATCCCTACATCCAGTTAGGTGAGATCGGTGAAATGAATGAATGTATGGTCGTCTGCTAACCGCAGATAGCGAATGTGACTATATGATCATCTTTGAGACGATCCTTTGGCCACCTTTGGTGGAACCAAAGAGATGAAATTTACCGGAGCTTTGAGCGCCTGAAATGTGGCTGACCAATATGGTAGCAAGGTGCTCCCCCACTTCGGCAGAGGTGCGAGAGGACCTGAAGAACGGCCATGTTTCAGCACTCTGCCGCTGGATCTAGTGTTGGTAAGACCTGTCTTAGGCGTGCTCCGTAAGGACAAAAGAGTGGAGACATGGTATGCATGTGAAATACTTAAGAGTAGTTCAGAGTAATAATTTTTCTATTTCAGGAACTTTTGTGGGGAGAATTAAATGTCAGGCAGGTAATATTAATGGGATCGTAGTAATCTTCGGAAGTAACCAACGGTCACAATGAAATGTTGTGACTATTCCTTATGTCGTATTCCATGTTGCAGTGTGGTGTATGTCATGTAATTTAAGTATGTGTGGTTTGCATGGAAGAGTAGTAAGGTAGTTTCAGAGGTAGTGGGTTATGCATGTTCCTTTTGTACCGCTCGGTCTGGAGGAAAGTTTCATGATGATGGTTGTGAGAGTCAAAGTGTGAGATATAGAAAAAGATCCACCATCCTATCCAGAAAGTGCACTGTAGCATTAAATAATTACGAGACCATAAGATAGAGAATCACCAATGTAAAGCCATGCCCACTGGGCGGAATTTCTCATGTGTTATTGTTGTAGGTTATAGAATTTGTGTGTTTAGGTTATAGAATTTATCGGAATAAATAAGATAGTGAAAATGAAAAGATTGGTGGCCTTTTCCTTCGAATTGTATGTTGTCATGATATCCAGAATTTATGTGTGCGCCATTCATATTCAGTGCGATGGCCACGTGTTGATAAAAGCCGTTAAATAAGAAAGAAAATGTGGTATTGCCAGTGCGTAGTGAACAGTCAGAGTTGTGTAAATTACTAATAGTCAGAGGTGCGTTTCCGTTGCGTAATATCCAAGCAGGAGAATAACTTTTAACTTAATTGTGAGTACTAGAGTTCATGTTACTTGATAAATAAAAAAATGAATCCATTCGCTTGGCAGACCACTCATCTTGCAGGCCTGACCGCTTGATGCCACAGTATGAGCAAGGCGTGTGGGTGCCTCTCATCTTAAATAATTAACGGGAGCAGATTTGCAGCGTAAATGGTCAAGGTCTTTTTGTTACTTATGACAGAATTTTAAAAAAAGTGCAATAGTAACACAGGTATGTTATTTCATACTTCACATATCTGGGACTCGTTACAGATATTATCGATATTCATTTGTCAAATTACCTTACCTATCAAGCAAGTGATTTGTTAATGATCTATGAATCGTTTATTTAGTGTAGTAAGGTCACCACGTGAGATGACGAAATGGCTAACGCACTGGGTTGAAATTCCTTCATTTTGAAGGAAAAGGGTTGAAACCCCGGTCCGTCCATCTTATTTAGATTTTCCTTTAAACCAGGGGTGGGCAAGAAATCGGCTCGCGACCCATGTCCTGACACGAGTGCCATAGTTCTCAGCCTAGATGCACATTTTTGCCACCGCCACAGTACACTGTCTCAGCTTGAGAAGCGGGACGGTGGGGAAACTGCGAACGAGCCGCTTTTAAATGGCAGTGCACTCGCACTGCATGCGGCCTTAGTTTTATATATCACATTTCTCAACAACACAGACCACAAAGAAAACATATTTTCAACGTTATTTCGTTATTTCTGGCGCGCAAAGACATAATATAATTTTTGGAACTAAGTGGCAGCATACGGACAGACGCACACAGTTTCACAGACTTTCGCACTCAGGTTGCCACGTAATCGCGATTTATTTAGTTTCGTAATCGAGAAAAGATCTTTCACACCCATATGTTGATAGGAATATTGCAGCACCTTTGCAACCTCATTATGGAGACGTGGAAACTGTACCTGAGTAAAACAATGTAGACGTCCTGGGTAGTTTTAACGTAAAAATATGAAAAAATGAAATGAGCGTATGGCATCGTGGGTCGGGAAGCCCCAATTCGGAGAAGTTCGGCCGCCAAGTGCAAGTCTTATTTCATTCGACGCCACATTGGGCAACTTGCGTGCCGGCGATGTGGATGAAATGATGATGAGGACAGCACAACACCCAGTCCCCGAGCGGAGAAGACGGCATCAGAACCTCAATACTGCCTCGCGAAAACAGCGGCTTCTTCCCTCCATGGACTCCCATTAGCGTTTACGAAGCATCTCCGTAATAACTGCATGCTGGTCGAATCTACCAGTAACAAATCTAGCAGCACATCTCTGAATTGCTTCGATGTCTTCCCTCAATCCGACTGGCGGGGATTCCAAATACTCGAACGGGACTCAAGAAGGGGTCGCGCTAGCGTTCTATACGTTGTCTCCTTCATGGACGAGGTACATTTTCCCAAAATTCTCCCAATGAAACGAAGACGACCATTCGCCTTCACTACTCCCAGCCTGACGTACTCAATCTATTTTATACGGCTTTGCAACGTAACGCTTAGATATTTTATCGATGTGGCTGCGTCCAGCAGCACAGTACTGATGTTCTATTCGAACGTTGAAGGTTTATTTTTCCTACTCATTTTTTCTACACTTAGCTGCCATTGTGCAAATCAACCAGAAATTCTAAGACATCTCGTGTACTCATAAAATCGTCACTCGATGACGACATCTTGTCCTATCTGGCCGTGTGCAAATTGTATAGTGACCTTGTTGCTATCCTCTACATCCTCGGTGAAGGTCTGATTTCGGAATTTAGTGAGCAGCCCCTTCCGTTTAGCGCGCAATCTATCTGCAAGTGTGTCCCATTTCAAACATTCTATGAGATTTGTAACGCTCTCGCGTCGGCTAAATGTACCAGTCACGAATCTTGCCGCTCTTCTTCGGACCTTCTCAATCTCTTGAATCAGACCCAACTGGTAAGGGTCCCATACAGACGAACAATACTCTAAGACTGGACAATTTCCTTTGTTGAAGGATTGCATCTCTTCAGGATTCTACCAATAAACCGTAATCTAGAGTTTGCCTTACCCATTACTTGTGTAATCTGATCATTCCATTTGAGATCATTTCGAACTGTCATACACAGATACACTATTGGCCATTAAAATTGCTACACCAAGAAGAATGCAGATGATAAACGGGTATTCATAGGTCAAATATATTATACTAGAACTGACATGTGATTACGTTTTCACGTAATTTGGGTGCATAGATCCTCAGAAATCAGTACCCAGCCGGCCGGAGTGGCCGAGCGGTTCTAGGCGCTTCAGTCTGGAACCGCGCGACCGCTACGGTCAAAGGTTCGAATCCTACCTCAGGCATGGATGTGTGTGATGTCCTTAGGTTAGTTAGGTTTAAGTAGTTCTAAGTTCTAGGGGACTGATGACCTCAGACGTTAAGTCCCATAGTCCTCAAAGCCATTTGAACCATTTTAAACCAAATCAGTACCCAGAACTACCACCTCTGGCCGTAATAACGGCCTTGATACGCCTGGGCAATGAGTCAAACAGAGCTTGGATTGCGTGTACAGGTACAACTGCCCATGCAGCTTCAACACCATACCACAGTTCATCAAGAGTAGTGACTGGCATATTGTGACGAGCCAGTTGCTCGGCCACCATTGACCAGACGTTTTCAATTGGTGAGAGATCTGGAGAATGTGCTGCCCAGGGCAGCAGTCGAGCATTTTCTGTATCCAGAAAGGCCCGTACAGGACCTGCAACATGCGCTCGTGCATTATCCTGCTGAAATGTAGGGTTTCGCAGCGATCGAAAGAAGGGTAGACCCATGGGTCGTAACAAATCTGAAATGTAACGTCCACTGTTCAAAGTGCCGTCAATGAGAACAAGAGGTGACCGAGACGTGTAACCAATGGCACGCCATACCATCACGCCGGGTGATACGACAGTATAGCGATGACGAATACACGCCTCCAATGTGCGTTCACCGCGATGCCGCCAAACACGGATTCGACCATCACGATGCTGTAAACAGAACCTGGATTCATTAGAAAAAATGACATTTTGCCATTCGTGCACCCAGGTTCGTCGTTGAGTACACCACCGCAGGCGCTCCTGTCTGTGATGCAGCGTCAAGGGTAACTGCAGCCATGGCCTCCGATCTGATAGTGCATGCTGCTGCAAACGTCGTCGAATTGTTCCTGCAGATGGTTGTTGTCTTGCAAACGACCCCATCTGTTGACTCAGGGATCGAGACGTGGCTGCACGATCCGTTACAGCCATGCGGATAAGATGCGTGTCATCTCGACTGCTAGTGATACGAGGCCGTTGGAATCCAGCACGGCGTTCCGTATTACCCTTCTGAACCCACCGATCCCATATTCTACTAACAGTCATTGGATCTCGACCAACGCGAGCAGCGATGTCGCGTTACGATAAACCGCAATCGCGATAGGCTACAGTCCGACCTTTATCAATGTCGGAAACGTGATGGTACGCATTTCTCCTCCTTCCACGAGGCATCACACAACGTTTCACCAGGCAACGCCGGTCAACTGCTGTTTGTGTATGAGAAATCGGTTGGAAACTTTCCCCATGTCAGCACGTTGTAGGTGTCGCCATCGGAGCCAACCTCGTGTGAATGCTCTGAAAAGCTACTCATTTGCATATCACAGCATCTTCTTCCTGTCGGTTAAATTTCGCGTATGCAGCACGTCATCTTCGTGGTGTAGCAATTTTAATGGCCAGTTGTGTACTTGACAGATGTTGCCGCTTCCAAAGATTGCGAATTTATTTTGTACTCGTACATTAATGGGGATTTTCGCCTTGTTATAACACTTACTAATATTGAGAGATAACCCCCTCTCGGCAGGTCCCCGGACTCTCACACGCTAAGTGGACATTCGCGCGCCGGTGATCATCGCCATTAGTGTTTCGTGTGTGCCGACGTGTTTAGTGTTCAGTGTTCATCGTCACACTCCATCGTTCACCTGTGCCATCGACATCTTCAGTTTTTGTGCGTCGTGTCAACAGTTTGTAGTGTGGATTGTCATCGAGTGTGAACGGCTTCATGTTTTTTATGTTCATGTGTCTACTGATTTTTCCCCGCCGTTTTGTTCCAACTCATGTGTCTTCTCTGTTTTACCATTGTCACATCTTGGGCTGAAGAGCGGCGTATTGTGCTGCTGCCAGCCTACCTGTTTTTATACGGGTATTAAAATAACAATAAAGAAAAAATGAGAGATAACTGCGAGTCATTACACCACGTATTTATTTTCTGCAAATCCTCATTGATTTGTTCACAACTTTCGTGTGATACTACTTTCGTGTAGACTACAGCATCATCGGCAAACAGTCTAATGCTGCTGTCAATACCATCAACCAGATCGTTTATGTAAATCGTAAAAAGCAGCGGACCTATTACGCTGTCCTAGGCCACACGTGAAGTTACGTTTGTTTCCGTTGAAGTCACCCCGATCAGGACGACATACTGCTCCCTGTATGTTAGAAAACTTTCTATCCAACCGCATATGTCATCGGATAGACCGTAAGCGCACACTTTTTGGAGCAAGCGACAGTGCGGAACTGAGTTGAACGCCTTTCGAAAGTCGAGAAATATGGCATCAACCTGGGAGCCGGTATCTAGAGCCTGTTGTATATCATGCACAAAGAGGGCCAGCTGTGTCTCACTGTTTTCTAAAACCGTGCTGATTTCTGCAGATGAGCTTCTCAGACTCTAGGAAGGTCATTATATCTGAACACAAAATATTTTCCATGAGTCTACAACAAATCGACGTCCGTCTTGGTTGGACCGTAGGTCACCCGGGTTATTGAAAATACAGATATCCTAGAAGTTTGAATGATGTGAGTCAAATGCCATTAACCTCACACGTTAAATCTAATTACACGGAAATTCGGAAATTCTACATTTTTATACCGTAATTTTCCATAAGATATTAAAAAAAAAAACACTGAATTCTATACTCCGCAATAGTCAGTAAGCTTCTTTTGAGTCAGGTTCTTACGTCGTTAATGTGCAGTACGGTCACGCAGGCGTTTCACCAGCATTCGTTCGTCACAAGCTGTTTCAGCCTATGATTTCAAATTTCATTATTTTGTCCAGCTGCGTTGTTGTCTGCGTATGTCTCGCAATTCATAGTGAGCGCCAGCTTCGTCAGAGAATCCGTTATAACTAGCGTCATTGTCTGCAGATGAAAAAATGCCGATGATTTTATCATCAGGAATTATCTTTTTGAAACAAAAGTCTTCAGTTTCCTTCCGGATTTTCTTCCAATATAACACCGTTGGCGTTCCAACACTAAATTCAGCAACATTTTTTCAACATTTCTCCTCTACCCATTCTGTGCAGCGCATTTAGCTCTTTGCCTACGTACAATACCGCCTACTTTCTCTTTTATGTCATTTTAAAGTCGCAACAAACGGGGCACTGCAGTACTTCGCAACTCAGTTAACTTGTTGATTAAAATCGAGACACGGTCTGTGTATAGCAGTTCGCTCGGTTTAAATTTAATGATCGTTGTCGTCGATTGTTTGACATACTGTATAGTCGTCGTACTTAAAAAATGATCCGGACCAACGGGAGTTCTCTATTGCTGAGAGACAGATGAACGCGTTTGCCTGTATCGCTTCCTTGTATGCAGTGTCCCTTGTAACGGCAGAGGGATTCGCCTGTTAGTCAGGCTACCCGTTAACTCCACTTGCGGAACTGGTTGCAACACCAAAATCGCTGGCGCAAAATCCAATCATTTAATGTTATTCCGTTCAGAACGTATTACTATCTGCCTTGGATCTACCGATCCTAGAAATTTTGCTGAAGCTAGTTTCCAGCACAGTTAAAATGGCCGTTGAAATATTGCAGCCGTTAACTTCCATTAGCGCAATATTTCACAGGTGGAGACGCACGTGTTCTGTTTGCATTTTATTTATGTGCTAGGCTTTCCTGTTGATGACATGTTTCCATATGTCAACAGACACCCTCGTAAAAGGCTATGATAACCGTCGTTTTTGCCCATAAATTGCTTGTCGAAAAGCGAACGAAGGAAGATTGCACTCTAACGTAGGTCAACTATGTGGTCATTAGAGTCGACAAGCTATGTTTTCAAGATATGGAAGACTTCGGCAGTCGACATTTCTTAAGGAACTGCCGCAGCATTCGCTTAAAATTCTTTCGGGGAACCACAAAACATTGTATCAGGATGTTCGAACGGGGATTTGAACCACCCTCCACTCAAGTATGATTTCAGTGTCTTAATCATTGTCGCATATCACTACGTCACCGGGCTGGTAACCCGTTCCGGCCTCAGAAACAAAACACATTGAAGGTTAAAATATGGAAACACTTGGAAAAAATGTGGTGCGTTTCGCAGACCAATGATACACACGTCATTCTCCCCATGTCCGCCCCCGGTAGCTGAGTGGTCAGCGCGACAGAATGTCAATTCTACGGGCCCGGGTTCGATTCCCGGAGGGGTCGGGGATTTCCTCCGCTCAGGGACTGGGTGTTGTGTTGTCCTAACCATCATCATTTCATCCCCATCGACGCGCAAGTCGCAGAATTGGCGTCAAATCGAAAGACTTGCCCCAGGCGGGCGGTCTACCCGACGGGAGGCCCTCGTCACACGCGTTTTTTATTATTATTATTATTATTCTCCTCACCACAGATTCATCTAGTGTTGTATCATCAAGAATGACATCTGGCCACAGAAATAACTCACATGCACTACGAGCGGTACTCTGCAAGAGCGGGACAACGCCCCCAAAGGCGAGGAGGTCCTTGTAACCAGCTGTTTGATGTTCTCATCTAGTTTTCTGTATGTTCAATCTGTCACAGATGTGTCTGCAGTCATAATAATAAATGGTTTATTGATACATAATCAACGCGGATTCAGAAAATATCGTTCTTTATTCCCATGAAGTAATGAGTGCTGTCGACAAGGGATCTAAGATCGATTCCATATTCCTAGATTTCCAGAAGGCTCTTGACACCGTTCCTCACAAGTGACTATTTATCAGATTGCGTGCATATGGAGTATCGTCTCAGTTGTGTGACTGGATTCGTGATTTCCTCTCAGAGAGGTCACAATTCGTAGTGATAGACGGTAAACCATCGAGTAGAACAAAAGTGATATCCGGCGTCCCGCAAGGTAGTTTCACAGGCCCTCAGCTGTTCCTGATTTACATAAATGATCTAGGTGTTAATCTGAGCAACCCCCTTAGATTGTTTGCAGATGACGCTGTAATTTACCGTCTAGTAAAATCATCAGACGATCAATTGCAATTACAAAATTATCTGTATCGTGCGAAAAGTGGTAATTGGCACTAAACAAAGAAAAGTGCGAGGTCATCCACATGGGTACTAAAAGAAATCCGATAAATCTTGGGTATACGATAAATCGCACAAATCTAAGGGCTGTCAATTCGACTAAATACCTAGGAATTACCGAAAAACTTAAACTGGAAAGACCTCATAGATAGTATTATGGGGAAGGCGAAACAAAGACTGCGCTTTGTTGGCAGAGCACTTAGAAGATGCGACAAACCCACTAAAGAAACAGCCTACATTACACTTGTCCGTCCTCTGCTGGAATATTGCTGCGCGGTGTGGGATCCTTACCAAGTAGGATTGACGGAGGACATCGAAAAAGTGCGAAGAAGGGCAGCTCGTTTCGTGTTATCACGCAATAGGGGTGACAGTGTCACTGATATGATACGCGATTTGGGGTGGCAGTCACTGAAACAAAGGCGGTTTTCTTTGCGGCGAGATTTATTTACGAAATTTCAGTCACCAAATTTCTGTTCCGAATGCGAAAATGACACCCACCTACGTAGGGAGAAATGATCATCATAATAAAATAAGAGAAATCAGAGCTGAAGGATTTAGGTGTTCCTTTTTCCCACGCTCCACTCGAGAGTGGAATGGTAGAGAAGTAGTATGAAAATGGTTCGATGAACCCTCTGCCAGGCACTTAAGTGTGAATTCAGAGTAACCATGTAGATGTAGATGTAGATGTAGACAATGCAGCTAATCTCTCCTCCTCTATACACAAGATGAATACGCTGCTGTTGAAACTGAATTTCTTGCTTTCAGGGGAAATATTAAGAGGCATCTGGTTAGAAATCGGAAAATATTACAAGCAGTTATTCTTAATGAACAAAATATCATTGCACCACATCTTTCAGTTCGCGGCCCTTTCGTTATAATCTGCTGTTCCTAGGAAGCAAATCGTAACTTCCGGCACAAATATTAGGTTAATCTCCGCATTGTAGGTAATCGCCCTCGTAACGCGTGCGTAAGCGGTTGACGTGATGTTGCGCAATCGCCATCGCAAATGGTTGTTCATGTGTGGCCTACTGCTTTTTCCATGCCAGATTTTTAGCTATATTTACAATATCTACTACGAACAATTTCATAGTTTTTAGCCAAATACTTTTCAGTAACTTCACAAAAATCTAAGTCCGAGCCCGCTGCAAACTAATTCCATAAAGCGAAATTTTGCAGTACGATATGTTTTCATAACAGAAACATCCACAACCGACCATTTTGAGATATCTAAAACACTTTAGAAGCTATTCTTCTTTTTTCTGTTTTTACATACATTTTGCCTAAACTTTGTAGTTTAAAAAATAGTAAATCCGTGAACCTGAAACTTCAGCACGTTAATTTTTTGTCATTTAATGAATCTCTACCAAATTTGAGATTTGTCATCTAAGAACTGCGGATACAGGAAATTAATTACGTGTTTGTTCAGAGCATTTATGCAGCAAAAGTGAGTGATTTAAAAACTCGCATACTTAACAATCTGCAAACAAGAGAGACACACTTTGTCCAACATCATCTTGTTGCACATACACCAACTGGATTGCTGCAAGTGATTTAACGTCAAAATTTTAGTCGTTTGGTAAGATCAGGCGTTACAACGGCGAAGGTGTTTTTATTCAGACGGGACGAACTAAGAAGAGTGCTAATCTGATCGGCGGCTCTTGTAAGAAAGATGCTCCATAAATTCTGGAGCTCGCAATCATCAGATTACAGTGTGAGTTCTTATAAGTAATGGGCCACGAAGCTCATAAAGACAGTCGCAGCAGAAGATAACAGGCGGTAGCCAGTTACGTTCTGCTTCCTGACCGCCTCGCCTCGGTTGACGAAAGACCTTAGAAAAATTCCGCTACCACACCGAAATTGGGAGGGTAGGGTGTGTGCGCTCTACAGACTTAATATTGAAATTCAACTTTTCACGCCTTTCAAAGTCGTGGACCAGTGATTTTTTTGAGAGAAGCAGCGGGTAAATTAGACGGTTAAGCATCCCATGGCAATCAATTTTCACACATCAATAAAGTATGGTGATTTGTGATACTAGATTGTAGCATTTTAGTGGGACTTAAAAATTTCGCGCTACCATCTGCACGTTGTTGTTGTTGTTGTGGTCTTCAGTCCTGAGACTGGTTTGATGCAGCTCTCCATGCTACTCTATCCTGCGCAAGCTTTTTCATCTCCCAGTACCTACTGCAACCTACATCCATCTGAATCTGCTTAGTGTATTCATCTCTTGGTCTCCCTCTACGATTTTTACCCTCCACGCTACCCTCCAATACTAAATTGGTGATCCCTTCATGCCTCAGAACATGTCCTACCAACCGATCCCTTCTTCTGGTCAAGTTGTGCCACAAACTTCTCTTCTCCCCAATCCTATTCAATACTTCCTCATTAGTTACGTGATCTACCCATCTAATCTTCAGCATTCTTCTGTAGCACCACATTTCGAAAGCCTCTATTCTCTTCTTGTCCAAACTATTTATAGTCCATGTTTCACTTCCATACATGGCTACACTCCATACGAATACTTTCAGAAATGACTTCCTGACACTTAAATCAATACTGGATGTTAACAAATTTCTCTTCTTCAGAAACGCTTTCCTTGCCATTGCCAGCCTACATTTTATATCCTCTCTACTTCGACCATCATCACTTATTTTGCTCCCCAAATAGCAAAACTCCTTTACTACTTTAAGTGCCTCATTTCCTAATCTAATTGCCTCAGCATCACCCGACTTAATTAGACTACATTCCATTATCCTTGTTTTGCTTTTGTTGATGTTCATCTTATATCCTCCTTTCAAGACACTGTCCATTCCATTCAACTGCTCTTCCAAGTCCTTTGCTGTCTCTGACAGAATTACAATGTCATCGGCGAACCTCAAAGTTTTTATTTCTTCTCCATGAATTTTAATACCTACTCCGAATTTTTCTTTTGTTTCCTTTACTGCTTGCTCAATATACAGATTGAACAACATCGGGGAGAGGCTACAACCCTGTCTTACTCCCTTCCCAACCACTGCTTCCCTTTCATGTCCCTCGACTCTTATAACTGCCATCTGGTTTCTGTACAAATTGTAAATAGCCTTTCGCTCCCTGTATTTTACCCCTGCCACCTTTAGAATTTGAAAGAGAGTATTCCAGTCAACATTGTCAAAAGCTTTCTCTAAGTCTACAAATGCTAGAAACGTAGGTTTGCCTTTCCTTAATCTTTCTTCTAAGATAATTCGTAAGGTCAGTATTGCCTCACGTGTTCCAGTGTTTCTACGGAATCCAAACTGATCTTCCCCGAGGTTGGCTTCTACTAGTTTTTCCATTCGTCTGTAAAGAATTCGTGTTAGTATTTTGCAGCTGTGACTTATTAAGCTGATAGTTCGGTAATTTTCACATCTGTCAACACCTGCTTTCTTTGGGATTGGAATTATTATATTCTTCTTGAAGTCTGAGGGTATTTCGCCTGTTTCATACATCTTGCTCACCAGATGGTAGAGTTTTGTCAGGACTGGCTCTCCCACGGCCGTCAGTAGTTCCAATGGAATATTGTCTACTCCGGGGGCCTTGTTTCGACTCAGGTCTTTCAATGCTCTGTCAAACTCTTCACGCAGTATCGCATCTCCCATTTCATCTTCATCTACATCCTCTTCCATTTCCATAATATTGTCCTCTAGTACATCGCCCTTATATAGACCCTCTATATACTCCTTCCACCTTTCTGCTTTCCCTTCTTTGCTTAGAACTGGGTTTCCATCTGAGCTCTTGATATTCATACAAGTCGTTCTCTTATCTCCAAAGGTCTCTTTAATTTTCCTGTAGGCGGTATCTATCTTACCCCTAGTGAGATAGGCCTCTACATCCTTACATTTGTCCTCTAGCCATCCCTGCTTAGCCATTTTGCACTTCCTGTCGATCTCATTTTTGAGACGTTTGTATTCCTTTTTGCCTGTTTCACTTACTGCATTTTTATATTTTCTCCTTTCATCAATTAAATTCAATATTTCTTCTGTTACCCAAGGATTTCTACTAGCCCTCGTCTTTTTACCTACTTGATCCTCTGCTGCCTTCACTACTTCATCCCTCAAAGCTACCCATTCTTCTTCTACTGTATTTATTTCCCCCATTCCTGTCAATTGCTCCCTTATGCTCTCCCTGAATCTCTGTACAACCTCTGGTTCTTTTAGTTTATCCAGGTCCCATCTCCTTAAATTCCCACCTTTTTGCAGTTTCTTCAGTTTTAATCTACAGGTCATAACCAATAGATTGTGGTCAGAGTCCACATCTGCCCCTGGAAATGTCTTACAATTTAAAACCTGGTTCCTAAATCTCTGTCTTACCATTATATAATCTATCTGATACCTTTTAGTATCTCCAGGGTTCTTCCATGTATACAACCTTCTTTCCTGATTCTTAAACCAAGTGTTAGTTATGATTATGTTGTGCTCTGTGCAAAATTCTACCAGGCGGCTTCCTCTTTCATTTCTGTCCCCCAATCCATATTCACCTACTATGTTTCCTTCTCTCCCTTTTCCTACACTCGAATTCCAGTCACCCATGACTATTAAATTTTCGTCTCCCTTCACAATCTGAATAATTTCTTTTATTTCATCATACATTTCTTCAATTTCTTCGTCATCTGCAGAGCTAGTTGGCATATAAACTTGTACTACTGTAGTAGGTGTGGGCTTCGTATCTATCTTGGCCACAATAATGCGTTCACTATGCTGTTTGTAGTAGCTTACCCGCATTCCTATTTTCCTATTCATTATTAAACCTACTCCTGCATTACCCCTATTTGATTTTGTGTTTATAACCCTGTAGTCACCTGACCAGAAGTCTTGTTCCTCCTGCCACCGAACTTCACTAATTCCCACTATATCTAACTTCAACCTATCCATTTCCCTTTTTAAATTTTCTAACCTACCTGCCCGATTAAGGGATCTGACATTCCACGCTCCGATCCGTAGAACGCCAGTTTTCTTTCTCCTGATAACGACATCCTCTTGAGTAGTCCCCGCCCGGAGATCCGAATGGGGGACTATTTTACCTCCGGAATATTTTACCCAAGAGGACGCCATCATCATGTAATCATACAGTAAAGCTGCATGCCCTCGGGAAAAATTACGGCTGTAGTTTCCCCTTGCTTTCAGCCGTTCGCAGTACCAGCACAGCAAGGCCGTTTTGGTTATTGTTACAAGGCCAGATCAGTCAATCATCCAGACTGTTGCCCTTGCAACTACTGAAAAGGCTGCTGCCCCTCTTCAGGAACCACACGTTTGTCTGGCCTCTCAACAGATACCCCTCCGTTGTGGTTGCACCTACGGTACGGCTATCTGTATCGCTGAGGCACGCAAGCCTCCCCACCAACGGCAAGGTCCATGGTTCATGGGGGGGTCTGCACGTTAAGGAGAGCTAATTCATTGAACTAACCGTCTCAAACAATTATTTCTTCGTGTATATTTTAGTTCGGGCTCACTAATTCTTCTGGAGAAGAACATGGCATTAATCATATTAACCAAACAGTTGTAAGAATACGAATCGTGGTTTGCAGTTCCGAGCAGTACAAGATTCAGATTAAACTATAGATGCATTTTCTTAAAGAGTGGTCTAAACTGTCAAGACATTCACAACCATTTCATGACAGCTGCGTAAATAAACGCTAAAGAGACCAACTTGATTGAATTCGTAATAAGTAAGTAAATACACTGCCTGATAAAAAAGGTGAAGTACCCGGAAAATATGGTCGGATGGTAATCTAACTTCGTACACAAACACACCATCGGCCAGTACGTAAATGATTGGAGTTACGACTCTCTCTGACAGGTAGAGCGACAACAAGAGTTCACTACTGTTGTTCGTGTTTGGTATTGTTATCAGGCCTGATACGGTATATAAGGGACATGGACATCGTCAGATGTTGAGTGATCAATGTGAAGGGCACGGACATGCCGTGTATTCGTGTGAGACTGCATTAACTGCACAGACTTTGAAAGGCGCTTCATCGTGGGCCTTCATTTGGCCGGCTGATCGAATCCTGCAATATCCAGATTTGTGAAGTATTCGTATGTGACAGTGGCCCCATGTTGGGAACGTGAACGCAGCCACACTCTACGCCAAGGGTTCCAGTCGACCACATCTCATCACCAAAAAGGAGGATCGCTGTATTGTGCGCCAAGCTCCTCGTAATCCATTCACATCTGCACTTTCCATCCGAGAGTAATTAATGGACGGCCTGCACCGTTCTTTGTCAACCCGCAACATTGGTTGGAGACTAGCTGCAGCCAGACTCAGGAATTACTGTCCCAAGCGTAGCCTGAAGTTAACCCACAACACAAACGACTGTGTCTGGTGCGATGCTATGCCCGGGAAGCATACATTGCTGATGAATGGTGTGGATTTGTTGTTGTTGTTGTGGTCTTCAGTCCTGAGACTGGTTTGATGCAGCTCTCCATGCTACTCTATCCTGTGCAAGCTTCTTCATCTCCCAGTACCTACTGCAACCTACATCCTTCTGAATCTGTTTAGTGTATTCATCTCTCGGTCTCCCTTTACGATTTTTACCCTCCACGCTACCCTCCAATACTAAATTGGTGATCCCTTCATGCCTCAGAACATGTCCTACCAACCGATCCCTTCTTCTAGTCAAGTTGTGCCACAAACTTCTCTTCTCCCCAATCCTATTCAATACCTCCTCATTAGTTACGTGATCTACCCACCTTATCTTCAGCATTCTTCTGTAGCACCACATTTCGAAAGCTTCTATTCTCTTCTTGTCCAAACTAGTTATCGTCCATGTTTCACTTCCATACATGGCTACACTCCATACAAATACTTTCAGAAACGACTTCCTGACACTTAAATCTGTACTCGATGATAACAAATTTTTCCTCTTCAGAAACGATTTCCTTGCCATTGCCAGTCTACATTTTATATCCTCTCTACTTCGACCATCATCAGTTATTTTACTCCCTAAATAGCAAAACTGCTTTACTACGTTAAGTGTCTCATTTCCTAATCTAATTCCCACAGCATCACCCGATTTAATTTGAGTACATTCCATTATCCTCGTTTTGCTTTTGTTGATGTTCATCTTATATCCTCCTTTCAAGACACTGTCCATTCCGTTCAACTGCTCTTCCAAGTCCTTTGCTGTCTCTGACAGAATTACAATGTCATCGGCGAATCTCAAAGTTTTTACTTCTTCTCCATGAATTTTAATACCTACTCCGAATTTTTCTTTTGTTTCCTTTACTGCTTGCTCAATATACAGATTGAATAACATCGGGGAGAGGCTACAACCCTGTCTCACTCCTTTCCCAACCACTGCTTCCCTTTCATGCCCCTCGACTCTTATAACTGCCATCTGATTTCTGTACAAATTGTAAATAGCCTCTCGCTCCCTGTATTTTATACCTGCCACCTTTAGAATTTGAAAGAGAGTATTCCAGTAAGATTGTCAAAAGCTTTCTCTAAGTCTACAAATGCTAGAAACGTAGGTTTGCCTTTTCTTAATCTTTCTTCTAAGATAAATCGTAAGGTTAGTATTGCCTCACGTGTTCCAACATTTCTACGGAATCCAAACTGATCTTCCCCGAGGTCCGCTTCTACCAGTTTTTCCATTCGTCTGTAAAGAATTCGCGTTAGTATTTTGCAGCTGTGACTTATTAAACTGATAGTTCGGTAATTTCTACATCTGTCAACACCTGCTTTCTTTGGGATTGGAATGATTATATCCTTCTTGAAGTCTGGGGGAATTTCACCTGTCTCATACATCTTGCTCACCAGATGGTAGAGTTCTGTCATGACTGGCTCTCCCAAGGCCATCAGTAGTTCTAATGGAATGTTGTCTACTCCCGGGGCCTTGTTTCCACTCAGGTCTTTCAGTGCTCTGTCAAACTCTTCACGCAGTATCTTATCTCCCATTTCGTCTTCATCTACATCCTCTTCCATTTCCATAATATTGTCCTCAAGCACATCGCCCTTGTATAAACCCTCTATATTGTGGAATTGTTATCAGTAGTAAATTACGGTTGTGCAGTACCTTGAATGACAATCGTGGACGAGTATGGCGGCGAGCTCGGAAGAAGTCCCGTTCTTCCATGCTTTGCAGAAGCACAGCACTGTTACTCCTCACTTCATTGTGTGGGGAGCCGTAGGGTATAACGTGTGTGTGTGAGTTTCTAAGGGGCCGGCACGGTAGCTCAGCGCGTTCGGTCAGAGGGTTAGCTGCCCTCTGTAATAAAAAAACTGAGTTAATTGGTCAACGACGAACTGAAACGGGTGTCTTGCGACGTCCGCCCCGAGCAGATACAACGAACGAAAACGAACAAAATGAGATTAAAAAAAAAAAAAGAAAAAAGGGACCAAATTGCTGAGGTCATCGGTCCCTAGACTTACACACTACTTAAACTAACTTAACGCTACTTATGCTAACAAGGGAACCTCCCCATCGCACCCCCCTCAGATTTAGTTATAAGTTGGCTCAGTGGATAGACCTTGAAAAACTGAACACAGATCAATCGAGAAAACAGGAAGAAGTTGTGTGGAACCGTGAAAAAAATTAGTAAAATATACAAACTGAGTAGTCCATGCGCAAGATAGGCAACATCAAGGCTGCTCTGAGCTCAGGAGCGCCGTGGTCCCGTGGTTGGCGTGAGTAGATACGGAACGAGAGGTCCTTGGTTCAAGTCCTCCCTCAACTGAAAATTTTACTTTCTTTATTTTCGCAAAGTTGTGATCTGTCCGTTCGTTCATTGACGTCTCTGTACACTGCAATACGTTTAGTGTCTGTGTTTTGCGACCGCACCGCAAAACCGTGCGATTAGTAGACGAATGGACGTGCCTCTCCAATGGGAACCGAAAACATTTGATCGCAAGGTCGTAGGTCAACCGATTCCTCCACGGGAAAACACGTCTGATATATTCTATACGACACTGGTGGCGGCATGTGCGTCACATGACAGGAATATGTTGTCGACCCACCTAACTTGTACACTTGGCGAATGGGTAAAAAGATTCTTCTACCTTGCCCGATTTAGGTTTCCTTGTGGATGTGGTAATCACTCCCAAAAAAGTGATGAAAACATAAGAGTTTGTCACATAAACTGAAAATAAAAAATTAAAGTTTTCACTTGAGGAAAGACTTGAACCAAGGACCTCTCGTTCCACAGCTGATCTCGCTAACCACGGGACTACTGCGCTCCTGGGATCACATTGTCCTTAATGTTGCCTATCTTGCACATGGACTACTCAGTTTGTATATTTTGCTTATTTTTTCATAGTTCCACACAACTTCTTCCTGTTTTCTCTATTGATCTGTGTTCAGTTTTTCAAGGCCTATCCACTGTGCCAACGTATAACTAAATCTGAGGGGGTTGCGATGGGGAGGTTCCCTTGTAAGAACAACACACACACACCCATGCCCGAGGGAGGACTCGAACCTCCGGTGGGATGGGCCGCCGTAGAGTATAAATTCAGGTCACGGCTGGTAGTGATTGAAGGAACTCTGAAGACACAAAGGTACGTCATGGACATCCTGAGTCCTCATGTGTTACCTTTCATGAGACAGTTTCGTGGAGCCTTTTTTCAGCAGGATAATGTTCGTCCACACATGGCACGTGTATCTATGAACTGTCTGTGCTGTTGAGGTACTCCATTGTCAAGCAAGATCCCCAGCTCGGATGCCAGCTCCCTCCCAGTCCAGTATCCTGGATATCACAGACCAGATACGACAGTTTTGAACCAGCTTGCTTCAGGAGAGGATACAACAGCTTTACGACAGCCTTCCCAACCGAACCAGTGCATGCATCCAATCCAGAAGAAAAGCAACGTCATACTAATAAATGAGCTTATACTGCCAAGTTCCTTGTAAATTTGTCTCGTTTTTACACTGAAGAGCCAAAGAAGCTGGTACACCTGCCTAATATCATGTAGGGACCGCAAGCACACAGGTGTGCCGCAACGCGACGTACCATGGACTCCACTGGTGTCTGAAGTATTGCTGGAGGGAACTGACACCATGAATTCTACAGGGCTGTCCATAAATCCGTTACAGTTCTAGGGGATGGAGATCTCTTCTGAACAGCACGTTGCAAGGCATTCCAGATGTCCTCAATATTGATAATGTCTGGGGAGTTTGGTGGCCAGTGGAAGTGTTTAAACTCAGAAGAATGTTCCTGTAGCAATTCTGAACGTGTGTGGTGTCGATCTGTCCTGCTGGAACTGCCCAAGTCTGTCGGAATGCACAATGGACACGAATGGATGCAGGTGACCAGGCAAGATGCTTACATACGTGTCACCTGTCAGAGTCGTATGTAGACGTACCAGGGTCTCATATCACTCCAACTGCACATACCCCACACCATTACAGAGCCTCCCCCAGCATGAACAGTCCCCTGCTGACATGCAGTGTCCATGGTTTCATGAGGTTGTCTCCATACCCTTCCATGTCCATCCGCTCCATACAATTTGAAACGAGACTCGTCCGACCAGGCAACATATTTCCAGTCATCAACAGTCCAATGTCGGTGTTGACGGGCCCAGGCGAGGCATAAAGCTTTGTGTCGTGCAGTCATCGAGGGTACACGAGTGGGCCTTCGGCTCCGTAAGCCCACATCGATGATGTTTCATTTAATGGTTCGCATGCTGACACTTTTTGATGGCCCAGCATCGAAATCTGCGCAATTTGCAGAAGGGTTGCACTTCAGTCTCTTTGAATGATTCTCTTCAGTCGTCGTTTGTCCCGTTCTTGAAGGATCTTATTCCAGACGCAGTGCTGTGGAAGATTTGATATTTTACCGGATTCCTGATATTCACGATATATCCGTGAAATTATCGTACGGTAAAATCCACACTTCATCGCTACCTGGAAGATGCTGTGTCCCATCGCTCGTGCGCCGACTGTAACACCATGTTCAAGCTCACTTAAATCTTGATAACCTGCCATTCTAGCAGCAGTAAATCTCACAACTGCGCCAGACACTTGTCTTATATAGGCGTTGCCGACTGCAGCGCCGTTTCCTGCCTGTTTTCATATCTCTGTATTTGAATACGCATGCCTGTACCAGATTCTTTAGCGATTAAGTGTAAAATCATTGAAATACTATCACATTCCCCTTCAGACCGTTAATTTCGTAGATATTGCTTCTCCTCTTCTGGTGCTTCACTTTTTTTGTCAGCGTACGTTACGCAACGTTTTAAACTTACCAACGATCTACTGCGTATAACCCCAGATGCACAGCGTTTCATAACAAGAAAATCTAATGTATATTTTAAGGAATGAAAAATATCACTTTCCCACTGTTTCCCTGCAGTCGGATGCCTAGCACATCTTACCTAATACCGCTTAGTGTAACGGAAGCACCGGCCGCGGTGGCCGAGCGGTTCTAGGCTCTTCAGTCCGGAACCGCGCGACTGCTACGGTCGCAGGTTCGAATCCTGCCTCAGGCATGGATGTGTGTCATGGCCTTTGGTTAGTTAGATTTAAGTAGTTCTAAGTTCTAGGGGACTTATGACCTCAGATGTCAAGTCCCACAGTGCTTATAGCCATTTGAACCATTTTTTGTAACGGAAGCAGGACACTATATTGCATGAAATTATTTGAATGTTTTGAAACTGGAGAAAGTGTATTTGGTTCAATGTTGCTGTATATTCGGTTCAGAACACCCATTCATAGCGTTATTGGCAAAACAGAAGGAAACGTCGCTATAAGTTTACTACTTGCCTGTGCTGTGAGCTGCCAAGGTCACTGAGAGGAAGCACCTCCGGTATGTTCAGCATCTGCGATGCGATGACGACAATGGGTCTCCCGCCTTTCTTATAGGCAGGCCTGTGTCTGTTCAGAATATATCACAGTTCTCGTTGCATTTAGAAGATTAATTAACATCTCGCTAACTGCACTAAAGAAAACAGCTTTTCACATAGCTTTCCTATTGTTCTCTTGCAATAAAAACCGTGTTAGCTGGCACAGCAGTTCACTTAGTGGGCTCGTATTGCAGAGAATTTGAGTTCTGATCACTGTGTAGTCGTCCTGAACTACGTTTTCCTCGTCTATCTGCATCGCTAAAAATAAATACCAGTTTGGCTCACTTCACAACGCCTCGGTTCTCTCTTCCATCATTCTCTGACTGTGCTAGACGACCTCGATTTAGATAAGGCGTTAAACTCGATTTTCTATTCTTTGCAGTAAAAAATGGCATAGGTTTCTGTTACCCCCGGTAGTCTGTACCACTGGTCAGTGTGCAGAATGTTTTACTATTTTTAACATAAAAACTTTAAGATAAACATATTCGTTTGCGAACTCTGTGACTGTACTGGAATGTTCTGCCAACGTTCATTCCCTTTCTTTAATATGCTAGTTTTGAACACTCTTGCATATCTTCAGATGGCTGAAATAGGTACAAAGAAGCAAAGAAATGTTCTCCTATTTTTTATTATCTTGCTTGAACCTTCCAAGTACATGATTTTAGCGTGGCCATTCCTCTTGAAAAACGTACATTTTTTACGTATCATATGCTTTTCATTTTTTGTCTTTTAGATAACTTTATATAACTTTGTCTTCAATACGATACGTTTACTCTATTTGCCTCTGTGGGAGAATGAATTTTTATGCGAATACATTAGTTTGAAAATGTGTTCCGCTCTCATCCGTAGTCAAGTACACTCAGGATAAGTCCGATATGGACTCTCACAACTAAAATTAATGTTTTAGCTTAGGTTACGATTCTCTTCGTGTGAAAATCATTTAAGCGTAGAACATACGCAGTGTAGTCGTCGAACATACAGAGGTGGACAAAAATTTGAAAACACCACAGACACAACATATCACCGTGCCTAATACGGTGTAGGAAACCTGTTGGCATTCAAAATTGCTTCCAGTCTGCTTGGAATGGATAAATACAGGCCCTGAAATATTTAAAATCAATGTTGTGCCACACTTCCAGAAAATAGTGGGAAGTTCAGGTAACAATGATGGAGGTGGATAGCGATCATGGACCCTTCTCTCCTAAGTAGATCAGTAAGGCTCAATAATACCGAGAGCTGCTGACCTTGGGTGCCAGGGGAGTTGAGAAAATTCACCCTCGTGTTCACAAAACCAGGGCGAAGTGAGCTATGTGAACAGTGGACCTCTCGTCTTGAAACACAGTACCATCGTTTTGGAACCAACAATGCACCATGGGCTGGACCTTATCAGCCAAAATGGTCGCATAATTCCTTGCAGTAATGCGACATTGCAGAGTAACCATGGAACCCACGGAATGTCACCATATGGCTGCCAAAATTATCACCGAAGTCCCAGCCGTGTTTCACTCTTGCGACGTAATCTCGGACCGAAGGTGGAAACAGATTCATCCGGCCAAATGGCATTCTCCCATTGCCCCATATCCCCGGTTTTATAGTTTCAGCACCATGTTTTTCCTGTTAAGGGCATTTGCATCACGATGAGTGGGTTTGGAATTCCAGCTCGTCGTGCGTTTCGCAGCTTGTGGAATCCTCTTTGTGTTGTTTTGGTGTTGACAAGAATCCCGTGTCTTTACAGCTGTCGTCCTCTTACATTTCGTCAGAGTCCTCTTCAGTGACCGTCAGTCACGATAACTCAACTTAGCCTATTAAATTTTTCTGCTTTCCCTCTATGCGGTATAAATTTACGATAGGATGTCTCTCGTAACACCAATTTGGTTAGGCTACCTTGTTTACGCAAGCAACCACCATACGAGAACCAACAATTTGCCAACGTTCGGCTTCACTTAGCGCCGACATAATGCACTCCCAACTACACAGAACACTGTTCTGACCACGGCTGACCCTTGCAACGTAATGAGGACATTGCACAGGGGCCGTTCGCGGTCAAATACAACAGCACAACCTACAGGCTTACTTAGCATCTGCATTTCTGTACAGGCATGGATTTCTCACGGTGTTTATATCTACATCTACATCTACATGGATACTAAGCAAATAACATTTAAGTGAGTGGCAGAGGGTTCATCGAACCACCTTCACAATTCCCTATTACTCCAATCTCGTATAGCGCGCGAAAAGAACGAACACCTATACCTTTCCGTACGAGCTCTGATTTCCCTTATTTTATCGTGGTCATCGTATCTCCCTATGTAGGTCAGTGTCAACAAAATATTTTCGCATTCGGGGGAGAAAGTTGGTGATTGGAATTTCATGAGAAGATTCCGTCGCAACGAAAAACGCCTTTCTTTTAATAATGTCCATCCCAAATCCTGTATTATTTCTGTGACACTCTCTCCCATATTTCGCGATAATACAAAACGTGCTGCCCTTCTTTAAACTTTTTCGATGTACTCCGTCAGTCTTATCCGGTAAGGATCCCACACCGAGCAGCAGTATTCTAAAAGAGGACGGACAAGCGTAGTGAAGGCAGTCTTCGTAGTAGATCTGTTACATTTTCTAAGTGTCCTGCCAATAAAACGCAGTCTTTGGTTAGCCTTCCCCACAACATTTTCTATGTGTTCCTTCCAATTTAAGTTGTTCGTAATTGTAATACCTAGGTGTTTCGTTGAATTCACGGCTTTTAGATTACACTGATTTATCGTGTAACCGAAGTTTAACGATTTCCTTTTAGCACTCATGTGGATGACCTCACACTTTTCCTTATTTAGGGTCAACTGCCAATTTTCGCACCATTCAGATATCTTTTCTAAATCGTTTTGCAATTTGTTTTGATCTTCTGATTACTTTATTAGTCGATAAACGACAACGTAATCTGCAAACAACCTAAAACGGCTGCTCAGATTGTCTCCCAAATCGTTTATACACCGGGTGATCAAAAAGTCAGTATAAATTTGAAAATTTAATAACCCACGGAATAATGTAGAGAGAGGGGTTAAAACTGACACACATACCTGGAATGACATGGGATTTTGTTAGAACCAAAAAAAAAAACAAAGATCACAAAATGTCCGACATATATCTTGCGCGTGTCGTTTGGTGATGATCGTGTGCTCAGCCGCCACTTTCGTCATGCTTGGCCTCCCAGGTCCCCAGTCCTCAGTCCGTGCGATTATTGGCTTTGGGGTTACCTGAAGTCACAAGTGTATCTTGATCGACAGACATCTCTAGGGATGCTGAAGGACAACATCCGACGCCAATGCCTCACCATAACTCCGGACATTCTTTACAGTGCTGCTCACAACATTATTCCTCGACTACAGCTGTTGTTGAGGAATTATGGTGGACATATTGAGCATTTCCTGTAAAGAACATCATCTTTGCTTTGTCTTACTTTGTTATGCTAATTATTGCTATTCTGATCAGATGAAGCGCCGTCTCTCGGACATTTTTTGAACTTTCTTTTTTTTTTTGGTTCTAATAAAACCCCATGTCATTCCAAGCATGTGTGCCAATTTGTACCTCTCTATATACATTATTCCGTGATTTATTCAGTTTTTAAATGTATACTGACTTTTTGGTCACCCGGTAGATAAGGAACAGCAAAGGGCCTATAACACCACCATGGGGAACACCAGAAATCACTTCTGTTTTACTCGATGACTTTCCGTCAATTACTACCAACTGTGACCTCTCTGACAGGAAATCACAGATCCAGTCACATAACTTCCATAAGCACGTCATTTCACTACAAGCCGCTTGTTTGGTACAGTGTCAAAAGCCTTCCGGAAATATTTTTGACCAATCCCGTCTTATAGAAATTTTCTTCCAAGCAAGCCAGTCCGTTGCGTATGAAGCTTTCCGTGCATCAGCGACCCCGGTCACATGAGGTGACGCATCATGCCAGTGTTCCCTCGAGGCATACAAATGCCGGCAACCGTAAGGCGCGCGATCTGACGCGCCCACTACTTCCAAGAGGGCTATTCTGCTAACAGCACCTTATGCAGCGGCTAAGTGAAGATTTAAAAAAATGCTGTACACATTGTCAGTGGCCTTCCAGAAAGTATATGATACGTAAATTTCACTGTAGGAAATACTGCAACCAGCCAAAAGCATTTTAGAAATGATTGTCTTCTACCGTTACTAGTTTCGTACCTAGCCCATCGTCAGATGGTAACGATAATTTCTTGGTAACATTTACATTTTTGTCCTAAAATATTAGAAAGTTTTTGTGATTACATAGTTTACGAAAGTTTTTATATTGTATATAAGCTCAACACATTGTACTTACTTTATGAAAGTTCTCCTTTACATACTATAATGCAGAGATTTGATTCTCTTTCTTGATCCGTGCTAATCCATGAGCTAAAGTAAATACAAGATGATGGATATATTTGCTTTAATCGGCTTCAAATTTGATGTGCCAAAGAACATGATACCTAAAAATCATACAACTCGTTTAATTTGAAATGTTAGAAATAATACTCTACTGACATACAGAACTTTCATCACTGGACATTACCAACCGCTTTCAAACCTAAATAATTAAATGTATAGCTTTTAAATTATCTATACTACAAAAGAAGTATGTTTGCAGTAGCTCCAGAAGAGTGCCATATCTGTACACATATCACGTTCTTTGGTACATCAATTCAGCAGCCGATGTAAACAAATGTATCCGCCAACTTGTATATTGTTTAACTCGTGGATCAGCATGGAACGAAAAAGACAGTCAAACCTGTCTCTTATAGTACGTAAAGGCGAGATTTTCATGAAATAAGTGCAATGTACACCGAAGCACAAAAAACAACTGATATAGGCATGCTTATTCAAATACAAAGATATAAAAACAGGCAGAATACAGCGCTGCAGTCGGCAACGCCTATATAAGACAACAAGTGTCTGAGGCAGTTGTTAGATCGGTTACTGTTGCTACAATAGTAGGTTATCAGGATTTAAGTGAGTCTGAATGAAGCGTGTTATAATCGGCGCACGAGCGATGGGGCACAGCATCTCCGAGATAGCGATGAAGCGGGGATTTTCCCGTACGACCATTTCACGAGTGTACCGTGAATATAAGGAATCCAGTAAAACATCAAATCTCCGACATCACTGCGGCCGGAAAAAGATCCTGCAAGAAGGGGGCTAACAACGACTGAATATAATCCTTCAATTTGACACATGTGCAACCCTTCCGCAAACTACTGCAGATTTCAATACTGGGCCATCAACAAGTGTCAACGAAACACCATCGATATTTGCTTCCGGCACCGAAGGCCCACTCGTGTACCCTTGATAACTGCACGATACAAAGCTTTACGCCTCGCCTGGGCCCGTCAGCACCGACATTGGACTGTTGATGACAGGAAACATGTTGGCTGGTCGGACCAGTCTCCTTTCAAATTGTATCGAGTGGATGGACGTGTACGGGTATGGAGACAAACTCATGAATCCATGGACCCTGTAGGTCAGTAGAGAACTGTTGAAGCTTGTGGAGGGTCTGTAATGGTGTGGACCGCGCGACTGCTACGGTCGCAGGTTCGAATCCTGCCGCGGGCATGGATGTGTGTGATGTCCTTAGGTTAGTTAGGTTTAAGTAGTTCTAAGTTCTAGGGGACTGATGACCACAGATGTTAAGTCCCATAGTGCTCAGAGCCATTTGAACCATCTTTTGTAATGGTGTGGTGCGTGTGCAGTTGGAATGATATGGGACCCCTGGTACCTCTAGATACGACTCTGACCGGTGACACGTATGTAAGCATCCTGTCTGATCGCCTCCATCCATTCAAGTCCATAGTGCATACCAACGGACCTGGGCAGTTCCAGCAGGACAATGTGACACCCCAAACGTCCAGAATTGCTACAGAGTGGCGTCATAATACTCTACCGAGTTTAAACGCTTCCACAGGCCACCAAACTCTCCATACGTGGCAATTTTTGAGCGTATCTGGGATGCCTTGCAACGTGCTGTTCAGAGGAGAACTCCACCTTCTCGTACTCTTACGGACTTATGGACAGCCCTGCAGGACCCATCGTGTCAGTTCCCTCCAGCACTGCTTAAGACATCAGTCGAGTCCATGCCACTTCGTGTTGCTCGCGGGGGTCCTACACGATATTAGGCACGTGTACCAGTTTCTTTGGCTCTTCAGTGTATGAAGTTTGTATACAACGTAAAACCTTTTGAAAACTATTTAGTCACAAAAACTTTGTTATATTTTGGGATAAAAATGTAAAATGGTTTATAATCCATGTAATAAAAAAACTTAGTTATATTGTAGGACACAAATGTGAAACTTGCCAAGAAATCAACGCTACCGTCTGACGATAGGCTGAGGCCCGAAGCACGCCACGGTACAATAAAATCATTTCTAAAATACTTGTGGCTGGTTGCAGCTTGCCGACAGTGTATCACCGGCTAAAGCGCATTTCGATAGTGTGAGAGTTCATATCTTCTTCCCCAAATACCCTTACCTGTGATTTCACTCTTCTCGATTTCTGTCACTCGCTGAAGTCCGTTATCGTCACGTTGTTTGTCACCTCTCTCACCTACGTCGACCCTCTCCCAGATGCATCGTTCAACAACTAACTAGGTTTGCACACCTCTTCAGATTCCCCCGTAAAACCTAGACTTCTCGCAGCGAACTACCAGCCTCTCTCCACTCCCTAACGAACATGAGCGCTGTCGCGCCTGTGACAACATACCCTAATCAGCCAGCACATTATGACCACCGACCCGCTATCGATATAAATCCGTACAGGCAATAGCAGCGCCACCTGGCGAGGAATAACTGCTATTCAGACACACGCACGTGCACCTAGTACCAATGTGCGTGCTGCCCGTGAGTAGAATGGGGAAGGTTCGTCATGCATCTTAGTTTGACCGAGGGCAGAATATGATGGCCCCGCTGCTCGGCACGAGCATTTCGGAAACTGCAGGACTTGTCGGGCGTTCGAACTGTGCTGTGGTGAGTGTCTTCGACACGTAGTGAAACCTAGGCGAAACCACGTCCGAATGTCGCGCGGTTGGACGACCACTTCTCATTACAGATGTCGTCATAGACAGGGCAGTTTGGTAATAGAGGACAAGACAGCGAACTGTGGTGTAGCTAGTATCACACATTAATGCCGTCCAGGCTACGATGTGTCTGAACACACAGTGCACCGAACACTCCTAACGATGGGCCTCCGCAGTCAACTACCAACACAGCTGCCAATGTTAACATCACGATATCGGCAACTACGATTGAAATGGGCACGTGACCATCGGCACTGGTCGTTGGCCCAGTGGCACAGCGTTGCTTGGTCTGATGAATTGCGATTCCTTATTCATCACGCCTATGGGAGGGCGCGAATCCGTCGTCTTCCAGGGAAACAGCTCCTTGACACCTGTATTGCAAGACGGAGGCAAGCTGGCGGCGGCTCCACTATGCTCTGGGGAACATTTACGTGGTCATCCATTGGTCCATTGGAACTCTTGCAAGGTACAATGACGGCCAAGGTGTATCGTACACTGGTTGCAGACCTTCAAGGCGATCGTGTTTCCAGCCGGCAGTGGCATTTTTCATCTAGATAATGCGCCATGTCACAAGGGCAGGAATGTGATCGAGTGGTTCAAGGAACACAATAGCGAGTTCCAATTGATGTGCTGGCCCCCCAACTCGCCAGATCTGAACCCGATCGAACACATTTGGGATGTGATTGAACGTAGCGTCACAGCTCATCACTGCCACTCCCCGGAATTTACGGGAATTAGGTGACTTGTGTGTGCAGATGTGGTGCCAACTCCCTCCAACGACCTACTAAGACCTCACTGCTTCCACACCACGACGCATCGCCGCTGTTATAAGTGCCGAAGATAGACATACGGCCTATGAGATACGTGATCGTAATGTTCTGGCTGATCAGTGTATGCCTACTTCTCTTCACCCGTACTGATTCGGCATTCCGCCCGGAGGCAACCTACATGACTTTAAATTGTTAACCTTAACTCACTTCTCCGTTCTGATCCATAACCCTGTGTCGGAAGCTATCTTCCCTGTCAGCCATAGTCTGTACTTCTTCCGTCCCTTAGGTAAACCGAGGCTCTGTTATCTGAACCTTTACCTCTAACTTCCTAAAATAATATCTCCATAAAAATCTTGGCGAGCACTCCATTTGACACGGCCCCACAAATATCACTTCAGGCTCGTAACATCATCATATCCATGTAATTCCTCTACACGTATCTCTCTATCCAAAGACCGCTTTTTACCGATGGCAGTGCCCTTATTATCAGACCGCGAGTGGTGGCGCAGCATAAAGACACTTCATTCGTTTCCGGGAGAGAGCCAGCTTAAACCTCCGTCTGGTCATCGACATTTCGGTTTTTCGCATTTTCCTTAAATAGCTGAAGGCGAATGTCTGAGTGGTTCCTTCTAAATGGCACGACTGATTTCCTTCCCTATACTTTAGCAAGACGAGCATGTGCTCCGTACCTAATGACCTCATTGTCGACGAGACGTTAACTCGTATCTTCGTTTCTTTTATCATCAGCGTTCCGGAAGTGCACTTTTTTTATCAACCACGCACATCGTTGTATGTAGTGCACTTCAATCTTAATTTTAATGGATTTCATTATTTTAAATCTTGAAGAGCATGTATACAGAGAGCCGCTATTTTGTTGGTGACATTTCGCCACCGTGTAGAGCATGAAATCCATACATGTTATAAAAATGAGTGTGTGTGTTCAACCAAACTTGGTACACAGATCAATTACTATCAGGCAACAAACAATAACTGGGCGAGGGAGTGGGGGGGGGGGGGGGGGGGAATAATAATCACCTACCTACCACAGTTCAGGTGATATGACATCATAAACCGTATGATGGGTGAAAAACTGCCGCGTCATGAATGACATTTAAATGTTCTACTTCTATGCTACTAATTGTATTCGCAATAAATTTCGCAGGCAGTATCCACATTTGCTGCTAAATCGCCTACAAAAGTGTATATTGTCACCATGCATAGTTCAGAGGTATGACGTCATAAACGGTGAGATGTGTAAAAAACTACCACATTAAATTTATAACTTCTCCGCTTCTAACTCTAATCGCAACACATTTTGCTAAGACTATCCGCCGGCCGGAGTGACCGAGCGGTTCTAGGCGCTGCAGTCTGGAACCGCGCGACCGCTACGGCCGCAGGTTCGAATCCTGCCTCGGGCATGGATGTGTGTGTTGTTCTTAGGTTAGTTAGGTTTAAGTAGTTCTGAGTTCTAGGAGACTGATGACCTCAGAAGTTAAGTCCCATAGTGCTCAGAGCCATTTGAGCCATTAAGAGTATCCAAATATGATTCTGAATGCACCTACACAAATATGTCATTGTATGACATAGTCCAAAAGATATGACGTCATAAATTCCGAGATTCGTAAAAAAAATGCCAGATCAAGCATGAAGTTTTAATAAATTTATTCTTTACTAAGAAGACACTCCTGGAGTCGAGTCAACTTACGGTAATCCCTGACACCTAGTTACGCTTTTGACAGCTTTCAACTGCGAAGTGCAAACGGCTGTATGCGAACACAATATCAGTCTACAGAGCTATGCAAGAGGCGTTGCCATAGAGACGTTTACAAAATCGCGTTGTAGACACGGGAAGTAGCTGCGCCCAGCGTACAGAAACTGCCCGGGATCATGTTTCTTAATTTGGATATTGTACTTATGCATTTGTACATTATGCATAGTTCTTCGTATTTCTGATTCAGAATTTCAAAGGTGTTTTCATGAACACGTGGAAATGAAGCTTTTTCGATACTTCACTACAAAAACAGTTCATTTTTTGTTTTAGTTTCTTATAGAAAATTGTCTGAATGAATACTCGGGCAATGCCGGGTTTGTCAGCTAGTAATCAACAAATGACAACATTATGACAGAATTATCTAAACATTTTTGTTGGATATTTCAGAACCTGAAGAAGCTGAACATCTCCTACCTGCGGCACATGACGCCGAACATCCTGCTGGGACTCATGCCCTGCTTCAACTCCCTGGTTAGCCTCAATCTCAGCATGACCATGGCCACTGACCAGGTAAGACGCCTTCTTTCCTTCCTGCTTCCTTGTTATTGTTACGATTTATCTGGCGATGTTCTGTTACGCAAGACTGCATTTACTTGTACTATGCGTTTTATGAAGCCACATACTCCAACACGTCCCCCGAAAGATATCTATTTTTTTCCAAGAACATGTTACTTGCATAGAAACGTACAATTTGGTGCTGCCACAAGGATTCTGCATTAGCCTAATAGCCTTTGTACTTTCACCCACCCGGGTTCCCGGGTTCGATTCCCGGCGGGGTCAGGGATTTTCTCTGCCTCGTGATGGCTGGGTGTTGTGTGCTGTCCTTCGGTTAGTTAGGTTTAAGTAGTTCTAAGTTCTAGGGGACTGATGACCATTGATGTTAAGTCCCATAGTGCTCAGAGCCACTTTCACCCACTTACCAGTGCGTTTCCCAACAGCAGATTAACGACTATAAAGGCTGCTATCCTCGTGACAGAGATATGTTGCACGGTAGGACACAAATGAGAACATAAAGAGGGAAGGTTACTCTTTAACGTCTCTTCGACATCATCGTTGTTAGAGACAGGAAACAAACTGACGTGACGAAATGTTGGAAAGTAATCCGATCGTGGCTTGTAGGAGGACGCATCTCTACATGCCCTTAAAATCCTTCAGAGATATGGTGGGGAAATTGAAACCAGTAAAGCGAGATGCTGATATTAATCATGCTCCTTAGAGGAGCAGTTTCCTTACCACTGCGTTATGTCACTCGATCAAACCAGAGGCGGCACCTAATAACACAGATGAGTGATAGAGTTTAATCTGTCGAATTTGGCTACCAGTAACAGGAGTTTCGGCATCTAGCTTTGATTACAGTGGATGGAATCTTAAATCTCTCCGGAGTTCCTTACTGAGTGACGCTTACAATGCTCCTGATAATTATCCGTCTGTCTACTTTCACCGAACAAGATGGAGCAGTAATTAAGATATTGGACCCGGATTTGAAAGGATGATTCAAGTGGCTCTAAGCACTATGGGACTTAACATCTGAGGTCATCAGTCCCCTAGATTTAGAAACTACTTCAACCTAACTAACCTAAGGACATCACACACATCCATGCATGAGGCAGGATTCGAACTTGCGACCGTAGCAGCAGCGTGGTTCCGAACTGAAGCGACTAGAACCGCTCGGTCACAGCGGCCGACGGATTCGAGAGGAGCCGATACCAAATTCCGTCCATCAAGATTCAGGTTTCCCGTGGCTTCCTTCAGTCAAATGAAAAGGATACTGGAATTTATTCCTCGTCCCTATGCAGCTCATTTAGTGCTCCGTCTGTAATGATGTCGGCTCTGATGGAATGCTAAACTATAACTTCCTTTCTAAAAAAAGTAACTAACATTTCATTATAGATGTAATACAAGAAACTGAAATATGCAGTGAAATATTTATAAAGACGATCAAAAAGTTTACATTTGAGGGCATTGCTACAGCGTATACGCAACGTAGAGCTACTCTTATGGAGTATACAAGGGCCGACACGTAGGATAGGGCTGAGTGTAGCATTCGTGTCTTTCCGGCGTGCGTGCGACAAATGAGGAAACGTGAACTATGACGATATTTTATTATCAAATGCGTCCGACAGGCCCAACGTGCTCTTGTTCTTTCCTTGGCTGCCGAAAGATGAACACCAGCAGATATCTATCGAAGAATGGAGAATGTGTACGGGAGAGCCTTCCGGAGCGGGAAGGACCGCCTTGTCCACGGCACGAATCCGCCAGGCGGACTTGTGTCGAGGTCCGATGAACCGGCCAGTCTGTGGATGGTTTTTAGGCGGTTTTCCATCGGCCTCGGCGAATGCGGGCTGGTTCCCCTTATTGCGCCTCAGCTACACTATTTCGGCGACTGCTGCGCAAACAAATTCTCCACGTATGCGTATACCACCATTATTCTACCACGCAAACATATGGGTTATACTCGTCTGGTATGAGACTTCCCTGGGGGGTCCACCGGGGGCCTAACCGCACAATAACCCTGGATTCGGTATTGGGCGGCGGCAGGGTGAAGTGGACTGCGGTAGTCGGCGTGGGGTTGTGGACCACTGCGGCTGCGGCGGGAACGGAACCTCTCCTTCGTTGCTAGGTCCCCGGTTCACATACAACACACATACAACATGCGACAGCCAGTCTGTCGAAAACCATCGTTGTGGAATGGGTGCTGCAGCTTCATGATAAAGCACGCCCCGTATCGCAAATGTAAGACAGACGTTACGCCATCTCAAGTGGGATACACTCGAGCACCCGCTCTATAGTCATGATCTCACTACGTACGATTATTACGCTATAGGTCTCTTAAACAAAGTCCTTGAAGGGTCGACAGTTCCTGTCGAACGATGATGTGCAGCAGGCTACTACGGAGTTCTTCACGCAATAGGACACGACGGTTTACATAACTGGTATCTTCAACCTGATGCGTTGGTGGGATGATTACCTCGATGCTCATGGCGATTTTTCCTAATCGGCATACCGATTCTGAACTGTACGGCCTTCGGGCAGAAAATTTTGTATCGTCCCTCATAATTACTATCCGTATGCCTGTCTAACACAATAATTGGTCTACTATAGGGGTAGCACAAAAATATGGAAAAACCGCGAGGAATTCGTGCTTGAACATAAATGCAGATGCTAACTAAGCCTCCAGGTCGCGATGTTGTATTTCGACACGAACGGCACCTGTGCAATGTGCTCAGTACGTTGTAAGGGTCAGTCGTGCTCAGAACAGTGTTCTGTGTGGTTGTGAGTGCTCTGTGTCGAGGCTAAGTGAAGTCGAACGTGAGAAAATTGCCGTTGCTCTTATGGTGGGTGCTTCCGTAAACAAGGGAGCCAAAGTGTTTGGTTTTACAAGGGACAGCCTAGCGTAGATTTATACCGCATACAGGGAAAGCAGGAAAAACATCTCTACGTGATTATTCTGCTATTCACAATAAAGTGCCTGGCAGAGGGTTCAATGCACTACCTTCAAGCTGTGTCTCTACCGATCCACTCTCGAACGGCACGCGGGAA
The DNA here is from genome assembly GCF_023864345.2 of Schistocerca serialis cubense. Lineage (NCBI taxonomy): Eukaryota > Metazoa > Arthropoda > Insecta > Orthoptera > Acrididae > Schistocerca > Schistocerca serialis. Next base: position 221,609,811 of record NC_064640.1, read on the forward strand.
AAACGATAACTTAAATTTTTCTGTGCAAGCCCTGATTTCTCTTATTTTATAGTGATTATCATTTCTCCCTATGTAGGTGGGTGCCAACAGAATGTTTTCGCGATCGGAGGAGAAAACTGGTGATTGAAATTTCATGAGAAGACCCCGTCTCAACGAAAAACGCCTTTCTTTTAATGATTGCCACTCCAATTCACGTATCATGTCTGTGGCACTATCTCCCCTACTTCGCGATAATACAAAACGAGCTGCCCTTCTTTGTACTCTTTCGATGTCAGATATCAGTCCCGTCTGATGAGGATCCCACACCGCACAGCAATAATCCAGAATAGGGCGGACAAGCGTGGTGTAAGCAGTCTCTTTAGTAGACCTGTCGCACCATCTAAGTGTTCTGCCACTGAATCGCAATCTTTGGTTGGCTCTACCCACAACATTACTTATGTGATCGTTCCAATTTAGGGTATTTATTATTGTAATCCCTAAGTATTTAGTTGAATTTACAGCCTTCAGATTTCTGTGACTTTTCGCGTAATCGAAATTTAGCTGATTTCTTTTAGTACTCATGTGAATAACTTCACACTTTTCTTTATTCAGGTTCAATTGCCACTTTTCGCACCATACTGATATCTTATCTAAATCATTTTGAATTTGTTTTGGTCATCTGATGACTTTACAAGACCGTAAATGACAGCATCATCTGCAAACAATCTACGACGGTTACTGAGATTGTCTCCTATCTCGTTAATATAGATCAGGAACAATAGAGGGCCTATAACACTTCCTTGGGGAACGCCGGATATTATTTCAGTATTATTCGATGACTTTCCGTCTATTACTGCGAACTGTGCCCCTCCTGACAGGAAATCACGAATCCAGTCGCACAACTGAGGTGATATTCCACAGGCACGCAGTTTGATTAGAAGACGCTTGTGAGGAACGGTGTCGAAAGCCTTCTGGAAATCTAAAAATATGGAATCAATTTGACAGCCGCTGTCGATAGCACTCATTACTTCATGAGTATAAAGAGCTAGTTGTGTTTCGCAACAACGAAATTTTCTGAATCCGTACTGACTACGTGTCAATAAATCGTTTTCTTCGAGGTACTTCATAGCGTTAGAATACAGTATATGTTCCAAAACCCTACTGCAAATCGACGTTACTGATATGGACCTGTAATTCAACGGATTACTCCTACTTCCCTTTTTGGGTATTGGTGTGATTTGAGCAATTTTCCAGTCTTTGGGTACGGATGTTTCTGTCATAACACGGACGAAAGTGTTATTTTGATTGACGGTCACTGAAGAGGATTGTGACGAAAAACAGGAGGACGACAGTTGCAAAAGTTACAGAACTGAATGTAGCACTCGCGAACCCTATCAGCATCAAAACAATACGAAGGGAGCAGCGAAAGCAAGGAATTGCAAGGTAAGCTCTAATACCAAAACCACTCACCGTGATGCAAGTGCCTGTAACAGGAAAACGTGGTGCCGAAACCATAAAACCTGAATTATGGAGCAATAGAAGAACATCATTTGGTCAGATGAATCTTGTTTCACACTGTCTTCAAATTCTGGTCGAGATTACGTCCCGAGAGTGAGACATGTCGGGGCTTCGGTGATGGTTTGGACGGCCATTTTGCGATATTCAGTGGGCCCCGTGGTCACTCAGCAACGTAGCATTACTGCCAAGGATATGTGGTCCTTTCTACTGATCAGGTCCATAAGATGCAGCAATGTTTTTCCCCAATGCTGTTGCTGTTTTCCAAGACGACCGGGCCGCTGTTCACACAACTCGTATCATCGAAACTGGTTTTCTCAACAGGAGGATGAAGTGTCGCATCTTCCCTGGCCACCGATGTCACCAGATCTCAGTATTATTGGGCCTTTGTAGTCTACTTTGAAGAGAAGGGTGCACGATCGCTATCCAACTCTATCATCGTTACCTGATCTTGCCACTAATTTGCTGGAAGAGTGGTATAAGATTCCCTTAAAATCCATAACGGACATGTTTACATCCATTCTGACAAGACTGGAAGCTGTTTCGAACGCCGTCGGGTTCCCTGCACCATACTGGGCGTGATAATTTGTTGTGTTTCCATATTTTTCTCCAATCCATGTTTGTGTCTCAGTATATCTCCGTAGACGGTGACGTAGAAAATGGCTCACCACAAAGGTACACTTCAATATACACGGGCGGCTCCTGCAGCTCGATGCATCGGATAATCGACAGTAGTGGGACCTCCAGATACTTCTCTACACAGTCGCCCCTACGACTCAGACATCTGCCGGAGTGTAGTACCAACTTTCCAGCACCCATGGCATTGAAGGTAGCCGCCTCTGGATTCCGCCAATTCCCACATTTATTTTATTTATTTGTTTATTTATTTACTTATTTCTTTTACTCTGTTATCTAGATACAAGAATTGGCATGATTATAGCAAATAATATTTTAACACAATTTCAAATGTATTAGTATAACTAAGCATTGTGGTGTTTAAAGGAAAAGCTTACATAAAAAATCTAAATAAAAGAAAATATAATTTTAAAAATAGAAAATAAATATGTCTACATACATCATTTGGCTATGTGGCGCACAGATACATGCTCATCTGCAACCCAGAAGGCACATGTTACTGATCTGTTACACTATGCTGCATTGCTGGATTACAAATTTTGTAATTTATAGTTCTGAACTACAATATTATACAACACAGCACATCGAGAGATGGCTGTCAAGGCCTCAGGAAATCCTTCGCGATCCTCCCTGATCATCTTCTTCTTAACACTTCCGGAAGTTTGTTGCAGATGGATGTTCTGCTGTTGGGCGTCTTGTTGTCATGATGTATGTGCTCTTCTTGGTTGTCTCTCAGCCATGAAGGCTTTCATCGAATAAGCTGATATATTAGCTATCAGCCGCTACATCTTATACAACAGTTTCTCATATCTTATTATGTTATAGACTGTTGTATTACCAAAGATGTTCCTTTCTTGGTTTGTAACATCTTGTCTACTGGCACATCCTCAGAAGATGTGGTACGGGTACAGATTCCTCCACAGACTCAAGTGTCTGTGATGCATTGTCATATTTTCAGTAAGTAGCGCAATGCGGACCACGTCCCGACAGGCAGTGTATAGCTTCCTTGGTTGGAAGAAAGTGTGACATTCATCTACATCTACATCCATACTCCGCAAGCCACCTGAAGGTGTGTGGCGGTGGGTACCTTGAGTACCCCTATCGGTTCTCCCTTCTATTCCAGTCTCGTATTGCTCGTGGAAAGAAAGATTGTCGATATGCCTCTGTGTGGGCTCTAATGTCTCTGATTTTATCCTCATGGTCTCCTCGCGAGATATACGTAGGAGGCAGCAATATTCTGCTTGACTCCTCGGAGAAGGTATGTTCTCGAAACTTCAACAAAAGCCCCTACCGAGCTACTGAGCGTCTCTCTTGCAGAGTCTTCCACTGGAGTTTATCTATCATCTCCGTAACGCTCTGCGATTGCTAAATGATCCTGTAACGAAGCGCGCTGCTCTCCGTTGGATCTTCTCTATCTTTTCTATCAACCCTATCTGGTACGGATCCCAAACTGGCGAGCAGTATTCAAGCAGTGGGAGTGCAAGTGTACTGTAAACTACTTCCTTTGTTTTCGGATTGCATTTCCTTAGGATTCTTCCAAAGAATCTCAGTCTGGCATTTGCTTTACCGACGATTAATTTTATATGGTCATTCCATTTTAAATCACTCCTAATGCCTACTCCTAGATAATTTATGAAAGTAACTGCTCCCAGTTGTTGACCTGCTATATTGTAGCTAAATGATAAAGGATCTTTCTTTCTGTGTATTCGCAGCACATTACACTTGTCTACATTGCGATTCAATTGCCATTCCCTGCATCATGTGTCAATTCGTTGCAGATCCTCCTGCATTTCAGTACAATTTTCCGCTGTTACAACCTCTCGATATACTACAGCATCATCCGCAAAAAGCCTCAGTGAACTTCCGATGTTATCCACAAGGTCATTTATATAAATTGTGAATAGCAGCGGTCCTATGACACTCCCCTGCGGCACACCTGAACTCACTCTACTTCGGAAGATTTCTCTCCATTGAGAATGACATGCTACGTTCTGTCATCTAGGAACTCTTCAATCCAGTCACACAATTGGTCTGAGCGTTCATATGCTCTTATTTTGTTCATTAAACGACTGTGGGGAACTGTATCAAACGCCCTGCGGAAGTCAAGAAACACGGCATCTACCTGGGAACCCGTGTCTATGGCCCTCTGAGTGTCGTGGACGAATGGTCTTTCTTTTATGTTAGGAAGGAAATGGTAAGTTCTCCTCCCTGTTTCTGCCCTGTCCCAGATTTCTTGTCATTCTCTATCAATGCAAGCATTTATTTCCTGATTCGATGTGGCTCTTACGTCCAGTATCTCCTTTAATATATCATATTCGCCCGTTCTGAGAGAATATTGTGCACCTTGATATGGTACATCTCGAAGATGCCCACGAAAAATTGTAACAACAGACGCGGCTGTGCGCGCGCGTCCTGTCGTAACATTGGCAGCTGAGTCGGCAGGTGTTGGGTGGTTAACAGTTGTGGGTCATGTTATAGGCTTGGGAAGCTGTTTGGCGTGGTCTGTTGGGGCCCGTACGTCTGACGCGCGATGACTGGGGGAGCTCAACGTATGAGAAATCCCAACTACAGATCAGCTAGTGTGACACGTTGAACACGCGGTGCGGAAATCCCGCCCGTTTGAAGGAACTGCAGAGGGTGGCCACCATCGCCGAACTAACTGAATAAAGAAAATACGAAATGAGGGAAACTAAATAATAACTGAACCAAACCAGTGACAGAGAAACCAGTCAGTTAGTTTTAAAAAGAAAAATTAGATGAGTGGTTGAGTGAAGACGTGCCCTCGCTACGAGATTTAGTTTACAAGTTATTAAATGTTAAAAGTTTTGGATATAAAATAAGCTATAAAAATTAATAATTCACTAACGCCTTGAGCGATTCAGACCAACATAGTGTCAATGGTTAGAGCTCAGTGAACACTATGGAATTGTTTTAATAGATTTTCTGTGAATATTTCGTATTTCAAATTACAGGGCGGAATGTAGTGAATAAAATGTGAAACAGTAAAATAAGTTGCATCATTACTAAACACAGGTAATTAGAAATATATAACTAATTAGTTTAATTTTTAATATTTATTAGTAATATAACGATTCAAAATAGCTTCCATATGAGCAAAAGCACTATTTGTGAGAAAACTATTAAAGCTGCATGAAAACTAAGATCAGAATTGAAAAGCTGATGAAATTTGATCCCAAATCCATTAGTAATATGTCTATATAACATTAATTTTATAGTTTATAATTGTTCTAGAAAGTCGGAAATACTTGAATTGACTCGTACCAGTGCGAGGCAATGAGTAACGACGACCATTTTCGCGCGGCACTTGGATTTTTGCGAGACAATTGAAACGGGGCTCGCGTGCAGTCGGTTCATGTGTGAGCCTGGAAGTCGCCTGATGTGTGTAACCGAAATACATTCTAAGTATTCGACTTCTGTGGAGGAAGAATAAATTCACGACACATAAATGGTAGTTTGGACTTGTAAATATTTCACACGTGTCGAAGCAAAGAGTTTCAAACATTATTCTGCGTGTGTACTCTGAATAATTTCGTGTGGGCGACTTACTCTAAACACCTATGCAGTCATTGTTGATGGTGATTTGCACTTAAAAATATTGTAAGTTCGTGATTACATAAACTTCAGGTTAGAAGTGTGCTGAATAATTTTCGTGGATTTTCTAGAGTTTGACTTACTTACGTTCTCTCACTGACAAATATTTTAATGATAAACTGTTGTGGATGGAGTGGAAGGATATTTCTATTGTTTCTTCTGGAGCAAATACAGTCTGCGAAAAGTGAGACGAAAGCAGCAAGAAGAACAGAACATTTTAAAACAAACATTTTTCCCCAAATATTACCCCTTCTATGTTGCAGTGTCTCTTTCTTACTACTAGGCACAGAGGAAGCAAGCCTAGTATCAGCAGCAACGCCCGAGTCTGTACTGTTCTATACGCGCCTGTTACGCGCAGGAGTACACTTTTCTGTGCTCGCCGTAGCGTCTGTGCTATCCTTGCCTTTCTGGCTCCATGAGACCAAACGGTCAAACTGTGGCACACAACAGCAATTAAGATCGTGTTGTGGTACGTTCTTATTGCGCTTACTTCTTTGGTATTTTTGCTCGCGATTTTAATGCCTCTCTGGCAGACGATTTCCAAATGAAAGTTTTACTTTACGTCAATGTGCCTATATACGTCAAGGCAACTATAAACTACCTTTCTTTTCACAGATTGGTCACTTATTCTGACTGTAGGATTTCTCGTTCTTGGTAATGATCCTTTTAGTAACATATAAACTGTTTTGTGTGCGCCGGCCGGTGTGGCCGTGCAGTTAAAGGCGCTTCAGTCTGGAACCGCGTGACCGCTCCGGTCGCAGGTTCGAATACTGCCTCGGGCATGGATGTGTGTGATGTCCTTAGGTTAGTTAGGTTTAAGTAGTTCTAAGTTCTAGGGGACTGATGACCACAGCAGTTAAGTCCCAGAGTGCTCAGAGCCATTTTTTTTGTTTTGTGTGCTGTTATTGTTAGTTTGTTTTCCACACACCTATTACTTACAAGGGAAACTTCCCCATCGCACCCACCTCAGATTTAGTGGTAAAATCGCCCAGTGAATAGCCCGTCAAAAACTGAGCACAGATCAAGCATGAAAATAGGAAGAAGGTGTATTGAATTATTGAAAAAAAAGCGAAATATAAATAGTGAACGGTCCAAGGTTAACAAGTGCATCATCGAGCAACTTGGAACACACACGACGTTGTTAAGTGGTCACGTGGTGGAATACAAAGCAGATGAGCCGTGATCAAAACTCCCATGTGTATTTATTTATTTTTTCAAAACATTACGAACTGTTCGTCCGGTTACTGAAATGTTTGTTCCCTTTCTGTAGTTTTGGCAGTTGTCATACTATACACTGGTTATAGGAAACGAGTCATGTGGTAAGAATACGTTACCATCGCAAGTAAGTTTAAGGCGCTGTAGTCATGGACTGTGCGGCTGGTCCCGGCGGAGGTTCGAGTCCTCCCTCGGGCATGGGTGTGTATGTTTGTCCTTAGGATAATTTAGATTAAGTAGTGTGTAAGCTTAGGGACTGATGACCTTAGCAGTTAAGTCCCATAAGATTTCACACACATTTTTTACATCGCAAGTAAATGTGATGAATAGTTAGAGCAGGCGAGATTCCACATAGACATCTCACAGAAACGAAAACAATAAATAAACGGGTGTGAACTATGTTACGACAAAGGAATTAAAGAGTCAGAACTACGAAAACGGAACGCAACTTCAAAAACGTTAAAAAACATATGTTTTGACAGAGCGTAGAGAAACTGTGTGATATTGGCACTGTTGCGTTCATTTTTTGCAGCTTATGTGACAAACCATTATTTTTCATCATTTCCTTGGGAGTGATCACATTCACATTCATAAGAATACCTAAATCGGGCGAGGAGGCATGTGTCACTCATTCATCAGGCGTACAAGTTAGGTGCGTCGATAAGAGATTCCTATCATATGACACACGTATTGTTACTACTGCCGTGTATGACACACCAGACGTGTTTTCCGGGGGAGGATTCGGCTAACTTGTCGCCTTGTCTTTTCACATTTGAAAGCCTCTTCCTTTCGGCTGCTCATAGAGTAGTTGGATAGTATCAGCTTTCATTGTAGGCCCCTTCCTTACACCTCGCTGTTACAAACGGATGTTACACCGTGACACAGACAAAAATCTGAATACAGGGAACAGGGGAAGAATAACTGCATGAGAGACCTTTGAACACGGCTCGCTCCCTGTGTAATTCAACACTGTGACCACTCTTTTATCCTTTTCTTTGCCCCTGGTCAGGAAAGGGAAGACTACAAAAAAAATCTACTTGCCACCGCCACTCGTGTCCTAACAAAAAAATAAATAAAATGCACCACTTCAGGCGTTGGGGCCTATCTAGGCCTATCCCAAAACAACTAACCTGTTACTACAAGGATTGGGAAACGAAGAAAGTAGGGGGGGAAGAACTTAGAGAGTAGCGATGAAAATGAAAGTAGTTGGGAATGGGCTTTTGTTTTTTTTAGTTTTTTATTGCATTTTTTTGTTTTTTGCGTTTTTGTATATATACTGGGTGATCAAAAAGTCAGTATAAATTTGAAAATTGAATAAATCACGGAATAATGAAGATAGAGAGATACAAATTGACACACATGCTTGGGATGACATGGGGTTGTATTAGAACCAAAAAAATACAAACGTTCAAAAAATGTCCGACAGATGGCGCTTCATCTGATCAGAATAGCAATAATTAGCATAACAAAGTAAGACAAAGCAAAGATGATGTTCCTTACAGGAAATGCTCAATATGTCCACCATCATTCTTCAACAATAGCTGTAGTCGAGGAATAATGTTGTGAACAGCACTGTAAAGCATGTCCGGAGCTATAGTGAGGCATTGGCGTCGGATGTTGTCTTTCAGCATCCCTCGGCCGAAGTGGCCGTGCGGTTAAAGGCGCTGCAGTCTGGAACCGCAAGACCGCTACGGTCGCAGGTTCGAATCCTGCCTCGGGCATGGATGTTTGTGATGTCCTTAGGTTAGTTAGGTTTAACGAGTTCTAAGTTCTAGGGGACTAATGACCTCAGCAGTTGAGTCCCATAGTGCTCAGAGCCATTTGAACCATTTTTTCAGCATCCCTAGAGATGTCGGTCGATCACAATACACTTGAGACTTTAGGTAACCCCAAAGCCAATAATCCCACGGACTGAGGTCTGGGGACCTGGGGGGCCAAGCATGACGAAAGTGGTGGCTGAGCACACGATCATCTCCAAACGACGAGCGCCAGAGATCTTTCACGCGTCTAGCAATACTTTTTTTTTGTTCTAATAAAACCACATGTCATTCCAAGCATGTGTGTCAATTTTTACCTCTCTATCTACATTATTCCGTGGTTAATTAAGTTTTCAAATTTATACTGACTTTGTGATCACCCGGTATATATATATTTTTATTTTCTTTGATTTATTGATTTACTTTTTTAATTTTCTCGTTTTTTAAATTTGTTTTAATTAAATTAGTCTGTGTACCAGAATTCCAGGAGTCGCTAGCGCCTTCTGAGTGGCAGAACATCCAAACGTGTCTTCTCGAAAATTTAATGGAGATTCCGTTAGTAGTCCCTTCAGAACATTATGTCGGCAAAAAAGTACGAGTATCATCATCTCATGGCTTGGACGTTCCAGTTGGTTGGTGGGTCATGAAAGGCGTTCCATAGAAAATTGGAAAGGAACAGTCTTGTATGTGGGGTTGCGAACAAGTGCACAGTGTCGATCGTTAAGGTACGTCCAATAACCTAGTTCTTATTTCTCGTCGGGGCCAAAAAGGTAGCGGACGGTATGATCACGTATCGAATTCACAGCGTCAGTTTTTGTTGCGGGGTAATTAATCACATCCGGGAATAAAAGCGTCAGGAAAGTGATCCGAGCATGTGTCTGTCGGGTAAGGAAAGCCAAGATGCGCTGCGCGACCCTCCAGACGCCATATGACGGACCACATGAGAATCGATGAGCGTCTGTGTCCTCTACAGTGAACACAGAGCGGTATGTCAGCGAGGCGGATGCGGTGCAAACGAAACAAGTTGACCTTTTTGCATTGACGGTGATATACCAGGTGGACTGGACGCTGGTGTCGAGATAACCAGCATGTACGGCTTTCCACACACGACGCCATATGATCAGGGGAAGCTTGTGTTCGATGGGGTTGGGGGTTCGACACATTTGTGTCGTGTACAGTCTTTGTCCGGAGTATTCGTGCAAGGGGTAAGGAGTACAGGATGTAACTTAATTCAAGAAAGAAGTGCCGAAAGTGATAAAATGGGGGTGGAATGTCTGATAACATGACTGGGGCTGACTTTGAGGCTGCGTATTCATGCAAAAGCAGTCCGATCAGGCTCACCGGGCAGCGACGATCGACTTTCAGTTGGGAGCTAACAAAAAGCACCGTAACTCTATCTGGCACATGGAATAAGCCCACCCCACCACGCTCCCGCGGGAAGGCAAGGGAGGAATATTAAACTGTAAATAACATCCCGGTACAGACAAAGGATCCCATCGCCATCAGAATAAGGCGTGCGAGGGTAATCGAGACCGGGATGACTTGTGCCACATGGGGGATGCGTGAGGCGTAGGAAACATTCACGTATTGCGTACGCTGTACAATGTCGAGGGATCTAAGTCGGTGGTCCACAAGGCCAGCCCTGATCGTTTGGAGGAGACGTCTACTGTTGGTTGCCGCTGAGCGATGGAGGTCATTCATAAAATCAATACCCAAACAGCGGACGCTGGTGGCCACACTTAGAGGAGCGACATATCGCTCAGGTAGATCCTCACCAATGAGCAGAACCTTCGATTTGGAATTTTTAAGAGAACTGCCCGATGCCTCCCCATATGTCGCCACTCAAGTCAGAGCCGCGCGACCATCGTCTTCATTGCGGAGGTAGAGAACTAGATCGTCAGCATAATCTGTACAACAGAAGCGGTGCGCATCCAATGTCAGGCCTACCAGGCGTTGGCGAAGCCCCTGGAGTAGGGGCTCTAACGCCAAAGCATACAGTATCATGGAAAGTGGTCAGCCCTGTCGGACAGAGCGCTCGATCGCTAGAGGCGCGGTGAGGCGACCATTACAGAGTATTCTTGAAGTCGCGCCGTTCAAGAGCAGCATTACCACTGTTACTATACGAGCCGGAAAACCCATGTGTTGGAGGACCGATTTCAGAAAGGTATGGTCGACACGGTCGAATGCGAACTCAAGGGATGCTAAATCTCCAGGTAAATGTTGCGAGCGTGATCATGTCCCTGTAACGGCAAAGGGCCGTATGGATTTTGTTGTCACCGCCCAACGAAGTCTGATCAAGGGAAGTGACGTATCTTGCCGCCTTTTTGAGTCGTGAGGCCAATATACGGGTAAAAATTTTCATGTCACTGTTGAGCAGAGTTATGGGCCGGTAATCACAGAACCGTGATCGCCGATGTGGCTTAGGGAACAGGATGATGACCCCATCAAGGAAGGTGGCTGGGATCGTCGTTGTGGGCAGTTCGCGACAGATGGACGTCCAAGTAGGTATCAAAGGATAGCCAAAACACTTGTAAAATTCGAGGGGCAGACCGTCAGGTCCAGGGGACATGTTGGCAGTTCCCACCTTGATAGCATCTAGGACTTCATCTGAGGTCACTTGCCCCTGAAGTTCTTGAGCCACATCCTCTGGCATGGTGTTGACAGTTAGTGCTGCTACCCTCTCTATTAGGGTCGGGGGATGTGGGACGACAGCGTACAGCCGGCGGAAATGAGAATAGAAAGTACGTCCAATGGCGCATTGCGTAGTGTATCGTCGTCCTTCCGCATCGGTGAGCTCGTGGATGAGAGCTCGACGACGACGTCGGCGTTCTGTGAGGAGGTGGTACATCGACCGCGTTTCGTGAGGCATATGGTCACGGGTGCAGGATCTGACAAGGGCCCCTTCCAAGGGTCGTCGCATGAGTGAAGTGATCTGCGCTTTAGCACGATGCACTATCGTCTGACGGACAGGAGAAAATGCCATCGAAGTGCAGTCACGAAGCAACGCGTAATAAAAGTTCAGGGTGCTCGCTTGCCAAGCTTTGAAATCTTTGCCATATCCCATCAGTGCCCTGCATAGAGCTGGTTTCGCGCAGGATAGCCACCAGGATAAGGTGGATGTATACGCGGGGCGACGTCGACGACAGAGGGCTCACGCATCCTCAACGGTCCGTCGGCAATCGGGAACAGTCAGGTAGGAAACGTTTAACTTCCGCAGGCCACGGCTGTGCCACACCTGTTGGCGGGCGAGGACGACATCGCAGATGTAGGCGTCGTTGTCAGACAAAGCCAGAGGCCATACTTCGGCATATCGAGTGTCAGCTGTAAGTGAACGTGTGAGGTATATACAGTCGAGGTGACTAGAAGAATGCGCCGTATATATGTGAAACCTGCGCGGGTGCCGTGAACCATTGTCCATGTGTCAACAAGCTGAAACCTGTCGATGATGACAGAGAGGGCCGCACATGGGGAATGATGTGGAAGTTGTTCCTCAGGCCCTTGTGTGGAGTTTAAATCGCCACCGAGTACCATTTCATCCAGAGGACCCTCGAAAAGCGGCGTTACCTCATCAGCAAAGAAGGTGTGTCGGTTATGACGTCGACTGGAGCCGGACGGGGCATATACATTGAGGATGCAGACGCTGAACAGCGTGAGGGCCGTACCTCTAGCATTAGGAAGGTACACTACATCTTCAGCAGGGATTCCAGATCGGAGGAGGATGTCGACTCCACTATCGTTGTCAGAAGCATGGGCAATGTGTGCTGTGTAGCCAATGGGGGCGTAGAAATCAGTGACACACACTTCTTCGAGGAGGGCAATGTCGACATCAGCAGCATAAATGGTCTCTCAGAACATTGCCAGCTTGTGGGAAGCCCGAATGGTGGCCAGATTCATCGTCGCGATGCGGTAGTATTGTGGGCGTGCTCCCACCATTGGCACAGATGTTTCGGCAGAGATGTCTCGCTGGCATGTAACATCCGGCGCAGCCACTGTAGCTGCAATCACTGGGTGGAAGGTGGGTCAGGCTTCTCCAAGGGGTAGTGCCTGATGGGAGGGCCACCATCTCGATCTCCTCCATTGTCGACATCATCAGCCCAGGAGACTGGAACAGGTGGCAAGCAACTGTCGCACTCATCGAGGAGGAGTTGTGGTGATGCTGCTGTAGCGGAGTCTAGGGACTCTCCCTCCGTGGGAACCATCGTTGTCGTGTGGGATTGTTCCTCAGATGTGACATCAGGGGCAACCACTCCTGTCGTCAGGGAGCTCGAAGGGAGATCCGCTCCACCGCCTGTGATGCCACATGAAGAAGTGTGTAGTCGGATGGCGTTTGACTTCTCTTCTTCCGTTTTCGGGGCGACCGCTGCTTTCGGAGGTGCTGTTCTGTATCAGAATGTAGACATTCAATGTCCGAGGTCGCGCCCGTCTGAAGAAAAGCAGAGGTAGGCACCGCACTCGCATCGATGACCATTGCAGAAGGCGCGCTGGTTGTCGAGCTGTGGAGAGCTGGTGGTCTCGTAGCCGTCGGAGGAGATGGTGGCGGTGAGGCCGTGGCAGCACCGTTATTTCCAGTAGGGAGAGCCCGGGGGGGGGGGGGGGGCGGGGGAGAAGGAGAACAGGCGCTTCCTGAAGTGACACATCGGGGCTGTGTACGGCTGTGGCGTAGCTGTCTGGTAAAGAAGTGACCGTCGCTTTGGGAGCTGAGTCACTGGTCGGCACCTGGAGCAAACGTCGGCGGAGACAGTCTGACCGAACACGGCCCTCTTGTCCGCAACCGACAGACGTCCGCGGCTGGCCATCATACATCGCACGCCACCTATCAGCAGATAGGATGGTACATGATTGGAGAGTTCGATTTTGATTTGGCGGACACCATTCAACACGCAGTATGTCGTGAAAGTCTGCCATTTTTTCGCGATGTGCCTCACAACATTGCCTTAGGGTCGGAAAGCTTCGATGACCGCATCTTGTGGCACTTCGAAACGGAGTTCAAAGACCCGAATTGTACGAAGACCGAAACCAGCGTGATCTACCGTGACCTCTCCAATATGCCTATCAGAATGCTTGAACTTGAGTCCGTGTACGTGTTGTCGAACTACCATAGCACATGCTTCCTCCGTCGTCATTTTAATATAGTCGATACTACCAGTGATAGAGAAGTGAATACCTGTCACTTCCTGGGGGTTCAGACGTAGCTCTTCGCGAATGAATTGTTCAATTTCATAAGCGCGTGTTCGTGCAAGTTCGGTTTGGAATGTTGCTTTAAGTGTCGCTCGGCGGTAACAGTGGGCCACAAAGTGCAGCAGTAATGGACACTACACAACACGAAATACCGCGACGCAGAAGTAAACAACTGCGGTGCGCTGTCCGGCGGGCGGAGCCGGTCCGCACGCGACGACGGCCAAAAGGCGACGGAAACAGTATGCAGTATGCAGTGAACAATTGATTTAAAGCTTAAAATGTGCCTGACAACTGTTAGGAGATTATGATGATGTTTGGTTTGGTGGGCCCATACAAACTCCCAATATTTACTCACAAGGGGAGGCCGCCAATTGTGAAATTCAGATTCGACTCATACTGCGCATAATAAAAGCTCATCGCCAGAGGTGTAATGTGGCAAAGCACCAAGATGCACTTCTCAGCCGTTGTCGATAAAATCGACAGTTAAAAGAAACCGTTGCGGTGAAATATTCTCGACGATTTATAATTTCCTACAGCGTCGTGGCGCAGCGGTAAATGCTCGGGTTCGTAATCCGAAGATCGCCGGATCGAATCTCGCGCAATGCAACTTTTTTCTAGTATTTGTTTTTTGTAATTCAAATATATATATATATATATATATATATATATATATATATATACATAATTCCCGGCAATCGGTTGCAACAATTATGCATATAATAAGTTGTTGATTGTTGAAAGTCGTTTGTCGTGGAAAACTGGACCTTCGAACATGATTATGTTTTCCGCAAACAAAGTTGTATTTCACAAACGTTATTAATTATCTTCATAATGTTTACACGTATAGTTAACGGAAGACGTAGAAACGATATTCCGAAACGAATACGTATAGTGTAAGTCAAACGTTCGAATTAGAGACCCCACGATATATATACACTCCTGGAAATTGAAATAAGAACACCGTGAATTCATTGTCCCAGGAAGGGGAAACTTTATTGACACATTCCTGGGGTCAGATACATCACATGATCACACTGACAGAACCACAGGCACATAGACACAGGCAACAGAGCATGCACAATGTCGGCACTAGTACAGTGTATATCCACCTTTCGCAGCAATGCAGGCTGCTATTCTCCCATGGAGACGATCGTAGAGATGCTGGATGTAGTCCTGTGGAACGGCTTGCCATGCCATTTCCACCTGGCGCCTCAGTTGGACCAGCTTTCGTGCTGGACGTGCAGACCGCGTGAGACGACGCTTCATCCAGTCCCAAACATGCTCAATGGGGGACAGATCCGGAGATCTTGCTGGCCAGGGTAGTTGACTTACACCTTCTAGAGCACGTTGGGTGGCACGGGATACATGCGGACGTGCATTGTCCTGTTGGAACAGCAAGTTCCCTTGCCGGTCTAGGAATGGTAGAACGATGGGTTCGATGACGGTTTGGATGTACCGTGCACTATTCAGTGTCCCCTCGACGATCACCAGTGGTGTACGGCCAGTGTAGGAGATTGCTCCCCACACCATGATGCCGGGTGTTGGCCCTGTGTGCCTCGGTCGTATGCAGTCCTGATTGTGGCGCTCACCTGCACGGCGCCAAACACGCATACGACCATCATTGGCACCAAGGCAGAGGCGACTCTCATCGCTGAAGACGACACGTCTCCATTCGTCCGTCCATTCACGCCTGTCGCGACACCACTGGAGGCGGGCTGCGCGATGTTGGGGCGTGAGCGGAAGACGGCCTAACGGTGTGCGGGACCGTAGCCCAGCTTCATGGAGACGGTTGCGAATGGTCCTCGCCGATACGCCAGGAGCAACAGTGTCCCTAATTTGCTGGGAAGTGGCGGTGCGGTCCCCTACGGCACTGCGTAGGATCCTACGGTCTTGGCGTGCATCCGTGCGTCGCTGCGGTCCGGTCCCAGGTCGACGGGCACGTGCACCTTCCGCCGACCACTGGCGACAACATCGATGTACTGTGGAGACCTCACGCCCCACGTGTTGAGCAATTCGGCGGTACGTCCACCCGGCCTCCCGCATGCCCACTATACGCCCTCGCTCAAAGTCCGTCAACTGCACATACGGTTCACGTTCACGCTGTCGCGGCATGCTACCAGTGTTAAAGACTGCGATGGAGCTCCGTATGCCACGGCAAACTGGCTGACACTGACGGCGGCGGTGCACAAATGCTGAGCAGCTAGCGCCATTCGACAGCCAACACCGCGGTTCCTGGTGTGTCCGCTGTGCCGTGCGTGTGATCATTGCTTGTACAGCCCTCTCGCAGTGTCCGGAGCAAGTATGGTGGGTCTGACACACCGGTGTCAATGTGTTCTTTTTTCCATTTCCAAGAGTGTATATATATATACACTCCTGTAAGAGCGCCACAATCAGGACTGCATACGACCGAGGCACACAGGGCCAACACCCAGCATCATGGTGTGGGGAGCGATCTCCCACACTGGCCGTACACCACTGGTGATCGTCGAGGGGACACTCAATAGTGCACGGTACATCCAAACCGTCATCGAACCCATCGTTCTACCATTCCTAGACCGGCAAGGGAACTTGCTGTTCCAACAGGACAATGCACGTCCGCATGTATCCCGTGCCACCCAACGTGCTCTAGAAGGTGTAAGTCAACTACCCTGGCCAGCAAGATCTCCGGATCTGTCCCCCATTGAGCATGTTTGGGACTGGATGAAGCGTCGTCTCACGCGGTCTGCACGTCCAGCACGAACGCTGGTCCAACTGAGGCGCCAGGTGGAAATGGCATGGCAAGCCGTTCCACAGGACTACATCCAGCATCTCTACGATCGTCTCCATGGGAGAATAGCAGCCTGCATTGCTGCGAAAGGTGGATATACACTGTACTAGTGCCGACATTGTGCATGCTCTGTTGCCTGTGTCTATGTGCCTGTGGTTCTGTCAGTGTGATCATGTGATGTATCTGACCCCAGGAATGTGTCAATAAAGTTTCCCCTTCCTGGGACAATGAATTCACGGTGTTCTTATTTCAATTTCCAGGAGTGTGTATATATATATATATATATATATATATATATATATATATATATATATATATATATATTTGAATTACAAAAACAAATACTAAAAAATAAAGGTTGCATGACGCGGTATTCGATCCGGCGACCTTCGGATTACGAACCCGAGAGCTTACCGCTGCGCCACGACGCTGTGGGAAATCATAAATCGTAGAGAGTATTTCACCGCAACGGTTTCTTTTAACTGTCGATTTTCTCGACATCGGCTGAGAAGTGCATCTTGGTGCTTTGCCACATTACACCTCTGGCCATGAGCTTTTATTATGCGCAGTATGAATCGAATCTGAATTTCACAATTGGCGGCCTCCCCTTGTCAGTCAAATCTCGATACTTTCTTGAATGGTAATGAAGATGAAATTATGAGGACAACACAAACACCCAGTCCCCGGGCGGAGAAAATCCTCAACCCGGCCAGGAATCGAACCCGGGACCCCGTGATCCAGAGGCAGCAACGCTAGCCACTAGACGACAAAAATTTGAATACACTGAACAGCGAAAAAGAAAATCAGCATGAGAGAGCTTCGAACACGGCTCGCTCCCGTTGTAATCGAACGCTGTGACCACTTAACCACGACGCCGTGGCCCTTTGTCTGCTCAATGTTGCACTTCTTAACCTTGGACCGTTCACTGTTTCTATTTTGCTTTTTTTTTCACAGTTCAGTACACTTTCTTCCTCTTTTCATGCTTGATCTGTGTTCAATTTTTGACGGGGTATCCAGTGGCCCCTCTCATCATTAAAGCTGAGGTGGGTGCGATGGGGAGTTTCCCTCGTTAGTCTTTCAAGAACCACTTTACTACGAGGGCAGTTCAATAAGTAATGCAACACTTTTTTTTTCTCGGCCAATTTTGGTTGAAAAAACCGGAAATTTCTTGTGGAATATTTTCAAACATTCCCGCTTCGTCTCGTATAGTTTCATTGGCTTCCGACAGATGGCAGCGCTGTACGGAGCTGTTAAAATGGCGTCTGTAACGGATGTGCGTTGCAAACAACGGGCAGTGATCGAGTTTCTTTTGGCGGAAAACCAGGGCATCTCAGATATTCATAGGCGCTTGCAGAATGTCTACGGTGATCTGGCAGTGGACAAAAGCACGGTGAGTCGTTGGGCAAAGCATGTGTCATCATCGCCGCAAGGTCAAGCAAGACTGTCTGATCTCCCGCGTGCGGGCCGGCCGTGCACAGCTGTGACTCCTGCAATGGCGGAGCGTGCGAACACACTCGTTTGAGATGATCGACGGATCACCATCAAACAACTCAATGCTCAACTTGACATCTCTGCTGGTAGTGCTGTCACAATTGTTCACCAGTTGGGATATTCAAAGGTTTGTTCCCGCTGGGTCCCTCGTTGTCTAACCGAACACCATAAAGAGCAAAGGAGAACCATCCGTGCGGAATTGCTTGCTCGTCATGTGGCTGAGGGTGACAATTTCTTGTCAAAGATTGTTACAGGCAATGAAACATGGGTTCATCACTTCGAACCTGAAACAAAACGGCAATCAATGGAGTGGCGCCACACCCACTCCCCTACCAAGAAAAAGTTTAAAGCCATACCCTCAGCCGGTAAAGTCATGGTTACAGTCTTCTGGGACGCTGAAGGGGTTATTCTATTCAATGTCCTTCCCCATGGTCAAACGATCAACTCTGAAGTGTATTGTGCTACTCTTCAGAAATTGAAGAAACGACTTCAGCGTGTTCGTAGGCACAAAAATCTGAACGAACTTCTCCTTCTTCATGACTACGCAAGACCTCAGACAAGTCTTCGCACCCGAGAGGAGCTCACAAAACTTCAGTGGACTGTTCTTCCTCATGCACCCTACAGCCCCGATCTCGCACCGTGGGATTTCCATATGTTTGGCCCAATGAAGGACGCAATCCGTGGGAGGCACTACGCGGATGATGAAGAAGTTATTGATGCAGTACGACGTTGGCTCCGACATCGACCAGTGGAATGGTACCGTGCAGGCATACAGGCCATCATTTCAAGGTGGCGTAAGGCCGTAGCTTTGAATGGAGATTACGTTGAAAAATAGTGTTGTGTAGCTAAAAGATTGGGGAATAACCTGGTGTATTTCAATGCTGAATAAAACAACCCCTGTTTCAGAAAAAAAATGTGTTGCATTACTTATTGAACTGCCCTCGTATTTTCCTCTAATTTAGCCCTTGAGTTGACAGACAGTATAATTAGCACATCGCCTGCAAATGTGATGCAACCTCTATTGTTTGTTATACTCTGAAGCTGGTTTAGTGGTGACCCTACGCCAACACCTCAGAACTATGGACCACAAAAACAGCCCCGTGGGCAATTGGTGATGTTTTTCACAATTTTGATTCCGGGACGTTCTAATTCCCTACACTGTCTGTGCAAAAATACTGTGCTCGTACCCAGTGGTTCATGTGATAGAAGAGATGAAAATGAGAGGGAGTCTGGACTGTATAATGAGTGATCAAACATTCCCACCGAAAACGCTGCAGTAGCATTGTACCTGCAGTATGCGACCAAGAATTATCGTGAAGAAGGAAACACATGATACTTAGGTCATGTGGGCTGCATGAAATCAGACGAAACCCCTCAGCATTTTCTTCACACTTGACGGGAGGTAGTATTGTTAGAACAATACTATCTTTGCGCGCACACTGTGTGCTCAGAACTTAAAAGTGAGACATGACGTGATAGATGAGCATACTAGAGACACTGCGCAACACACTTGTACGAAGCGTCACCGGATTTTTGTCTGTGGTTTTAATTTCGCGACAGATCGTGCGCTGAAAAAAATAGCCCTGATATTTAAAAAAATATGTCACAGAAAGCACGTACAACAACGTTTCTTTTAAATGTCATATCAATGCTATGCAATGACTGAGCTCTGTGTTTCCTTCTTTAATTTTAGATATGCTTACGGTTTCTCTTGTTGCCATATTTATCATTTTCAGATGCAAGTTGTATCACTTTTCTGTGAGTAAAATAAGTGGACAGTGAGGATAAGGAATAAATAATTTAACATACAAAATAGATCTGCTCAAAGAATAGCAAATATACTAAAGAAACAAGGATTACACATAGCGCCGGCCGCTGTGGCCGAGCGGTTCTTGGCGATTCAGTCTGGAACCGCGCGACCGCTACGGTCGCAGGTTCGAATCCTGTCTCGGGCATGGATGTGTGTGATGTCCTTAGGTTAGTTAGCTTTAAGTAGTTCTAAGTTATAGGTGTCAAGTCCCATAGTTCAAAATGGTTCAAATGGCTCTGAGCACTATGGGACTTAACTGCTGAGGTCATTAGTCCCCTAGAACTTAGAACTAGTTAAACCTAACTAACCTAAGGACATCACAAACATCCATGCCCGAGGCAGGATTCGAACCTGCGACCGTAGCGGTCTTGCGGTTCCAGACTGCAGCGCCTTTAACCGCAAGGCCACTTCGGCCGGCCAAGTCCCATAGTGCTCAGAGCCATTTGAACCATTACACATAGCAAGCAGAACAAAGAAACACATTCCAGTCACATTTACAAACATCAACAGAAAAACCAGACTTATATCAAACAGCTGGTATACCAGCTAGAATTTCAGTACTGCAAATCATTGTACCTGGGAATGACAGGCAGAAGTTTCAAAGCTAGATACACTGCTGGCCATCCAAAACGCAGTACCAAGAAGGAGATATCACAGTCAAACTGATTTCGAAGATAAAACGTTGTACAAAGATAGCATGGTTGAAAATACAGGCCGGCCGGGGTTGCCGAGCGGTTCTAGGCGCTACAATCAGGAACCGCGCGACCGCTACTGTCGCAGTTTCGAATCCTGCCTCGGGCGTGGATGTGTGTGATGTCGTTAGGTTAGTTAGGTTTAAGTAGTTCTAAGTTCTAGGGGCCTGATGGCCTCAGATGTTAAGACCCATAGTGCTCAGAACCTTTTTTTTTTTTTTTTATACAGCCCCATGTGAAGTGAGGAAGATGATAAAATCAGTACCGAGTGTTGCCGCAGCTGCTGACTATAACCGCTGCTACACGAATGGCTCTGAGCACTATGG
Organism: Schistocerca serialis cubense; assembly: GCF_023864345.2. Classification (NCBI taxonomy): domain Eukaryota; kingdom Metazoa; phylum Arthropoda; class Insecta; order Orthoptera; family Acrididae; genus Schistocerca; species Schistocerca serialis. The sequence continues at coordinate 221,630,789 of NC_064640.1, forward strand.
GATTTAACATCTGAGGTCATCAGTCCCCTAGAACTTAGAACTACTTAAACCTAACTAACCTAAGGATATCACACACATCCATGCCCGAGGCAGGATTCGAACCTGAGACCGTAGCAGTCGCGCGGTTCCGGACTGAAGCGCCTAGAACCGCTCCGCCACCGCGGCCGGCGCTGCTACACGCCTCGGCATTGAATCAAAGAGGCTCTGGATGTGTGATCCTTCCACATATTACCTATGCTGATCTGGTGTAGCAGCGGGCGGGGTATCCCGGGCCAGTGGTTCCGCAGTCATCGACCAGACGTTTTCGACAGGCGAGAGATCGGAAGAACAGAGAGGCCAAGGCAGTAATGCGATCCGATAGGTGACGAAGAAGTCTTGAACATTGCGTGCCATGTGTGGTTGCGCATTCTCCTGTTGCAATGTGGCCGTCGGCAAGCTCCGAAGGTAAGGGAGGACAACAGGCTCCAACACTTCTGAGATGTAACGCTGGCTTGTTAGTGTACCAGCAGTGCGTACTAGGGGGTTGCGGCAGTGGAATCCAACACCACCCCAAACCATAGTACCGGGTGCAGGACCAGTATGGCGATGCTTAAGGCAACAGTTCAACAGTCTCTCACCACGGTGTCTCCAGACTCTTATCCGACCATCGTGGTGATGCAGGCAGAATTGGGATTCGTCACTAAGAACAATGGCGTTCAATTCAGTTGTCCATGTCCGTCGTTCATCGCACCATTGCCGACGCAAACGCCTGTGGCATTGACTCACAAGGGGACCCTCCGTACTGTAAATCACAGAGTTTGATGCGCTTCAAATACGTTGTAGAGGCACTTACCCTGAGTACCTGGCTATCCGGTTTTTTAGCGACGGGCTTTGGTTTTTGAGAAAATCGATTTTGAAGTTCATTGCGCTCTTTGTATACCCGTAACGTTACATACAGGGTGTTTCAAAAATGACCGGTATATTTGAAACGGCAATAAAAACTAAACGAGCAGCGATAGAAATACACAGTTTGTTGCAATATGCTTGGGACAACAGTACATTTTCAGGCGGACAAACTTTCGAAATTACAGTAGTTACAATTTTCAACAACAGATGGCGCTGCAAGTGATGTGAAAGATATAGAAGACAACGCAGTCTGTGGGTGCGCCATTCTGTACGTCGTCTTTCTGCTGTAAGCGTGTGCTGTTCACAACGTGCAAGTGTGCTGTAGACAACATGGTTTATTCCTTAGAACAGAGGATTTTTCTGGTGTTGGAATTCCACCGCCTAGAACACAGTGTTGTTGCAACAAGACGAAGTTTTCAACGGAGGTTTAATGTAACCAAAGGACCGAAAAGCGATACAATAAAGGATCTGTTTGAAAAATTTCAACGGACTGGGAACGTGACGGATGAACGTGCTGGAAAGGTAGGGCGACCGCATACGGCAACCACAGAGGGCAACGCGCAGCTAGTGCAGCAGGTGATCCAACAGCAGCCTCGGGTTTCCGTTCGCCGTGTTGCAGCTGCGGTCCAAATGACGCCAACGTCCACGTATCGTCTCATGCGCCAGAGTTTACACCTCTATCCATACAAAATTCAAACGCGGAAACCCCTCAGCGCCGCTACCATTGCTGCACGAGAGACATGCGCTAACGATATAGTGCACAGGATTGATGACGGCGATATGCATGTGGGCAGCCTTTGGTTTACTGACGAAGCTTATTTTTACCTGGACAGCTTCGTCAATAAACAGATCTGGCGCATATGGGGAACCGAAAAGCCCCATGTTGCAGTCCTATCGTCCCTGCATCCTCAAAAAGTACTGGTCTGGGCCGCCATTTCTTCCAAAGGAATGATTGGCCCATTTTTCAGATCCGAAACGATTACTGCATCACGCTATCTGGACATTCTTCGTGAATTTGTGGCGGTACAAACTGCCTTAGACGACACTGCGAACACCTCGTGGTTTATGCAAGATGGTGCCCGGCCACATCGCACGGCCGACGTCTTTAATTTCCTGAATGCGTATTTCGATGATCGTGTGATTGCTTTGGGCTATCCGAAACATACAGGAGGCGGCGTGGATTGGCCTCCCTATTCGCCAGACATGAACCCCTGTGACTTCTTTCTGTGGGGACACTTGAAAGACCAGGTGTACCGCCAGAATCCAGAAACAATTGAACAGTTGAAGCAGTACATCTCATCTGCATGTGAAGCCATTCCGCCAGACACGTTGTCAAAGGTTTCGGGTAATTTCATTCAGAGACTACGCCATATTATTGCTACGCATGGTGGATATGTGGAAAATATCGTACTATAGAGTTTCCCAGACCGCAGCGCCATCTGTTGTTGAAAATTGTAACTACTGTAATTTCGAAAGTTTGTCTGCCTGAAAATGTACTGTTGTCCCAAGCATATTGCAACAAACGGTGTATTTCTATCGCTGCTCGTTTAGTTTTTATTGCCGTTTCAAATATACCGGTCATTTTTGAAACACCCTGTATGTTTCGAGCAAGTCAGCGTAGCGCAGTGGTAAAGTTTCACGGCCACCGGAGGTACCGTCTTCGAATCCTGCTCGCGGGGTAGATTTACAGCGTATTTAATGGCATTTGTGATTTTGCCTTTTGATTCTTCGTTCAACTCCTCTACTTTTGGATCTTCTTTTGGCTGCACTACTGCAGAAACGCTTGGTTGTTCCATTTCACAGAATTTTTCTAACACGCGGCACTAGGGACGCTTTGCGAGCAACTGACGCTGTAGTTAGATGCGAACGTAAAGAAATGCAACTCGCGTCCTTATTGGCCGCAATTAGGAGCTGGGGTTCCCGTTATGACTAAAGGTATTCACGGGAGAGGGGACGATAATGGGGGAAGATTGATTTCAGATAATACTAGAAGCGACAGTTGTACGAACATGGAACTTCAACTGCGAACCACAAACAGAATGAATATTTGAAAAAATTGATAACTGGATGTTGTTGTTGTTGTGGTCCTCAGTCCCGAGACTGGTTTGATGCAGCTCTCCATGCTACTCTATCCTGTGCAAGCTTTTTCATCTCCCAGTACCTACTGCAACCTACATCCTTCTGAATCTGCTTAGTGTATTCATCTCGTGGTCTCCCTCTACGATTTTTACCCTCCACGCTGCCCTCCAATACTAAATTGGTGATCCCTTGATGCCTCAGAACATGCCCTACCAACCGATCCCTTCTTCTGGTCAAGTTGTGCCACAAACTTCTCTTCTCCCCAATCCTATTCAATACTTCCTCATTAGTTACATGATCTACCCATCTAATCTTCAGCATTCTTCTGTAGCACCACATTTCGAAAGCTTCTATTCTCTTCTTGTCTAAACTATTTATCGTCCATGTTTCACTTCCATTCATGGCTACACTCCATACGAATACTTTCAGAAATGACTTCCTGACACTTAAATCAATACTGGATGTTAACAAATTTCTCTTCTTCAGAAACGCTTTCCTTCCCATTGCCAGTCTACATTTTATATCCTCTCTACTTCGACCATCATCAGTTATTTTGCTCCCCAAATAGCTGGATATGTCTTTATAATTTCGCACACCTTACACTGTTGATAAACTTTGAAATAAAAGTGAAAAATTCGGTCGATTTAAAAAAAAAAAAAAAAGAGTACTCTAGCAGGCTCCGAACGCGGTACCTCCAACGCTGTAACAGTGAACCTTTACGCCTGCGCTACTCTGACTTGCTAGGAACATACATCATATTACGCATATACAAAGCACACAATGAACTTCAAAATCGATTTTCTCAAAAACCAAGGCCCGTCGCTAAAAAACCGGATAGCCAGGTACTCTGGGTAAGTGCCTCGACAAAATATTTGAAGCGCATCAAAATCCGTGATTACAGTATAGAGGGTCCCCCCGTCCGTGGTAAATGCAGCAACGGACTCCTTGTGGACAGTGCACTGAACTGCAAACAACATAGAATGGTACGCGCGGACACTGCTTGTTGCATAACAGACAGAATTCGTTGTCATATGGTTCGTGATGTGCTGAGCGATCCATCACTGCCATGCCCACAATGTGCCTGTCATCACGAGGTAGGTGCAATCTGCCCCGTCGGAGCGTCATACCCTCCTGCATCCAGCGACTACAGACCCGCTCCATTGTTACTTGGTTCCGTCCGACACGATCACCGGTTTCTCTTCAGGATAATCCGCAATCTCTGTAGGCTACTATTCTTCTTCGGTCGAACTTCGAAACGTTCTCGAAAGCCGCTCGCTGTCTTCTAGGAAGCATAATGAAGCTGCTTATGCAAAACAACCGCACGAAAGAAGTATTCCAGTACGTCCACATGACCGTTTGTTCCCCCATTATACAGCTCTTGCAGGTGGCGCTACTTCTGGCCGTGACGTGCGCCTGCGTTGATATAAGGCATCTCTCGTCACCGCAAACGCATACTAGAAATTTCATCTGATCTGGATGCTTCCTACAAGTTTTCAGCGGCCAGAAGTGTACAAAGAACGTATAAGAAGGTTGAAATATGAAAACAGCCACTCAACCTTTGCTGATCACCTAATAAAGCATGGACATGAACCATCTAATATACACTAGTGGCCATTAAAATTGCTACACCACGGAGGTTGCTACAGACGCGAAATTTAACCGACAGGAAGAAGATGCTGTGATATGCAAATGATTAGCTTTTCAGAGACTTTACACAAGGTTGGCGCCGGTGGCGACACCTACAACGTGTTGACATGAGGAAAGTTTCCAACCGACTTCTCGTACACAAACAGCAGTTGACCGGCGTTGCCTGGTGAAACGTTGTTGTGATGCCTCGTGTAAGGATGAGAAATGCGTATCATCACGTTTCCGACTTTGATAAAGGTCGGATTGTAGCCTATCGCGACTGCAGTTCATCGTATCGCGACATTGCTGCTCGCGTTGGTCGAGATCCAATGACTGTTAGCAGAATATGGAATCGGTGGGTTCAGGAGGGTAATACGGAACGCCGTGCTGGATCCCAACGGCCTCGTATCACTAGCAGTCGAGATGACAGGCATCTTATCCGCATGGCTGTGAGGGATCGTGCAGCCACGTCTCGATCCTTGAGTCAACAGATGCGGACGTTTGCCAGACAACAACCATCTGCACGAACAGGTCGACTACGTTTGCAGCAGCATGGACTATCAGATCGGAGACCATGGTTGCGGTTACCCTTGACGCTGCATCACAGACAGGAGCGCTTGCGATGGTGTACTCAACGACGAACCTGGGTGCACGAATGGCAAAACGTCATTTTTTCGGATGAATCCAGGTTCTGTTTACAGCATCGTGATGGTCGCATCCGTGTTTGGCGACATCGCGGTGAATGCACATTGGAAGCGTGTATTCGTCATCGCCATACTGGCGTATCACCCGGCGTGATGGTATGGGTTGGTTACGCGTCTCGGTCACCTCTTGTTCGCATTGACGGCACTTTGAACAATGGACGTTACATTTCAGATGTGTTACGACCCGTGGCTCTACCCTTCATTCGATCCCTGCGAAACCCTACATTTCAGCAGGATAATGCAGTTCCGGTACGGACCTTTCTGGATACAGAAAATGTTCGACTGCTGTCCTGGGCAGCACATTCTCCAGATCTCTCACCAACTGAAAATGTCTGGTCAATGGTGGCCGAACAACTGGCTCGTCACAATACGCCAGTCACTACTCTTGATAAACTGTGCTATTGTGTTGAAGCTGCATGAGCAGCTATACCTGTACACGCCATCCAAGCTCTGTTTGACTCAATGCCCAGGCGTATCAAGGCCGTTATCACGGCCAGAGGTGGTTGTTCTGGGTACTGATTTCTCAGGATCTATGCACCCAAATTGCGTGCAAATGTAATCACATGTCAGTTCTAGTATAATATATTTGTCCAATGAATACCCGTTTATCATCTGCATTTCTTCATGGTGTAGCATTTTTAATGGCCAGTGGTGTAGAACAGGATATAAAATTTTTTAGGATGAACAATCACAACAGAAAAACAATCTAATATAGAACAGGATATAAAAAATTTTAGGGTGAACATCAGAAAACTCCTAACATTACAGGAAAGCATTGACATACAAAGCGCTCCTGTAATGAATAACAACCTAATAAATTATCAGTTCAACGTAAGTGACAAAACAGTAACACACAGAAATGTAGAACATAACTAGACTAAATAATAACTCAGTATCCCCCCGCCTCCAAATAAGGGTGCGTGCGCGTGCGCGTGCACACACACACACACACACGCACACACACACACACACACACACACACACACACACAAAAGAACGTTAAACTACTTACAGTCACCAAAACACAAAAAAAGATGAACGACAATCACAGAGCGACGGCTGGCGATATGACATACAGTAAACACACCACTTCAAAACACAGTGAACAGTGGATGTGAGGTGGGAAGTCGAAATGGGACAATAAAATACCGAAAATGGGACAGTACGCAGACCAACTAAGCACAATTCCAGGACGGCAGATATGCACTAATAAGATCACAAATTGTATGTAGAAACAAATAGAAATTTAACCTCATCAAACTTGTATTACAAAAACTTGTTTCTCATCTAACAACACGTGAATAGCAAAAAACTCTAATGTAGTAACAAATCTGCAATTATTATATAACGCAATCATTATATACGAAAACAAACATGTATTAAAGGCCACTGAAGGTGCTTAACAAATAAAAAGAAACGAACGCGTGTGGCACAAAACAAACAGCCTTTCATTTAGTTACATTACACGAACCACATCTCCAAGAATACAGAAGCACATAAGGAGAGGCGGAGAACAAAAAAAAAAATCACGAAAATGTGTGTGTGTGTGTGTGTGTGTGTGTGTGTGTGGGTGGGTGGGTGGGTGGAGGGGGGAGAAAGAGAGAGAGAAAGATAGAGAAAGTGGGGGGGGGGGGGCAGGGAGAGGGAATGGAGGGTTGAAAGTGTTTCATTTTGTAACATCTGTAGAAAATTTTATTAGGGCTTAGGGGCTGAAATTTATCTGGTCGTTTATTATTTGTTTACCCCTGCTCTTGTCGGCTGAAAATGGCAATTATACTGGAATAACAGGAGGCTTAATTTCTCTAATATTTTTTTTTAATCTCTCTCTGTAGTTGCTCGGGAACGGTTGGGCTCTTTCACTTATATATAAACAGATTGTCTCGTTTTACATATCCAGCTTCTAGTATGTTCTTCGTAACTATTCTTTACTTATGTATCGCAGGTCCTATGGAGATATCTACAAAATTTGAGTTCCAGCTGACATTTGACTCCTTGTTAACATTAACCTGTTCTATGTGTTAATTTCTAAGTTCCGTTTATTTTATCTCGGTTGATGTTCTTCCATTCTTGCTACTGTGGACGATTAAGTGAGGGTTAGGAGTTAATCATTCTTCTATCTCAGGGGTGAAGCACATAGTTATTAAGCTTGTTTATGGTTTCAGCTTCATGGTGATGTTTCTGGCTATTTGTTTAATTATATGGATTTCTGCTTCATCATTTTCTTTGTCGTGTGCGATTCTATATTCTGTCCTAAGCGTGCATCACAGTGATGAAAGTTTCCGAGTTTACTGATTTTACTGCGGAACCGATAGCTGTTGGTAATCTAAATGTATTTAGTATTTTGCAGTGTCTGTGTCCTATAATGTACTATGCAGTATCGTTCAGAAATGCACGCAATGCTGAAGGAACAGACACTACTACGATGTACATCTGTATGAAATAAAAGCAATATATTCAAAGTTACGAATACCATTAGACTTCAGCTGCACAATTTATTAGTGACATATGAAAATTTGTGCTGACCGGGAATCGAACCCGGACTTCCCGCTTTACGTGGGCGGTCGCCTCAACCACTTTTTTTTAATCTCATTTTGTTCGGTATTGTTCGTTGTATTTATTCGGGGCAGACGTCCCATGACACCGGTTCAAATTCTTCCGTGATCCATTCACTCAGGTCTTTTTTTTTTTTTTTTTTTTTTAAGAAAAAAGAACAGAGAGCAGCTAACTCTCTGACCGAACACATTGAGCTACAGTGCCTGTGCCAATTTCTTTTTCTTCGTCTTCATTTTGTTCGGCGCTGTTCGTTGCGTTTGGTCTGGGTGGACGTCGTCATGACGTCCGTTCAAGTTAATCGTTGATACCATTACTCAGTTTTTATTATTATTATTATTATTATTATTACAGGAGGCCACCGCCTGTTTTTTTCCATATAGTTCGTTGCGTTTGGCCTGGGCGACCGTCACAAGACACCTGTTCAAGTTGATCGTTGATTCCTTCACTCAGTTATTATTATTATTATTATTATTATTATTACAGAGAGCACGCAGCCCTCTGACCGAACACGCTGAGCTACCGTGCCGGCATTCGGCTATACGTGCATGTCTGTCGAACAGACCCAGACCTCCATATGTCACCATGCGTCTACGTCCTGTACTCGTCTTTCTACAAATGTGTTTAAACTGTGATAGTTTCCACTCTGTTTAATGTGAACCTTAGGAATTTGGCTTTCTTCTGAATTGAGTGTTTCAAAAAATTACTAATACCTCTGTAATTGAAGATTTACGGGTTATTACAAAAGTTATGGATCCAACGAATAGAAACGGCTTGAACTATTAACTGAATCTACTTTTAAGAACAAAGTCCCTCGAAAATGTGTTTGGTGTAAGAGCTAAGGTGACTATAATGGCAAACTTCACTGTGATTCCCTTTTCAGGCATACACATAAAGCAGAACAAGTCAAGTAAACAGACAGGCAAAGCAGAATGTATAAGCTTAAGGCAGTTTTTAATGTTTGAGCAATAGACGTCAATACGAAGTATTCTCAGTTGCTCATTAACTGTATGGCAGAGACTGTCATTTAGACTGCCGCGTTGGTCCCAGAGCACACATAATTCGTTAAACGACTTTCGAGTAGATACTCTCCCTGAGGTGACACACAGCTAAGTTTTTACGCCGCCTCGTGATGGCTGGGTGCTGTGTGCTGTCCTTAGGTTCGTTAGGTTTAAGTAGTTCTAAGTTCTAGGGGACTGATGACCATAGATGTTGAGTACCATAGTCCTCAGAGCCATTTGAACCATTTTTTTTTTACGCCGTCCGTCACGCATTATGAAATGCTCAGAGATTTGTGAGCTCGAGAGATCGTTCCATACGAAAACCGAAGATCTTTACCCGACTACCGGTCAAACACAATTTTTTAAATGTTGTCTAATTCTTAAATTACAATAACGTACCTATTGCACTCGTAATATCTGTGTGAATGTTCAACCGAACTAGCTCTTTACTATTATTATTTTTCAACTTTATTTTAAAATAATGGGGAAGGTAAGCAAATTATAAATTTTTTAAATTAAGAGGGAAGCGTACCGATCGCTACTTGTGCACTACACTCACATCGCCCAGCTGCAGCAAATTCTGCTATATAATTCATGATCTATTCACCGCCCCCCCTCCCTCCCCCCATCCCTTTCACCCATTATGGTGAACGATACAAAGTAACAAAATTCGCTGCGGTTTTATCATAACGATTCGAGCTCGCATGCACGGTTTTGTTATTAGCTACACAGTAAAATGAGGCGGAAGCTGCTCCATCCAACGTCTGCTCTGAACGCCTATATCGCTGTTCTATTGTAAAACATTTCATCACAAATATCATTAAATATTAGGCTTCCGCATACCTGTCCAGTACAGTAACAATAATTTCAATACAAAATTACTAGTTCATATGAAATCACACTACGTCGGTGACAGCTGAAGCTGGTAATTTCGTATTGAAACTACTGTGCTTGAGCCAGAGAATAGTTTATTTTCAGAAATAAACGAGTTAAAAATATAATGGTGTCCTTCGCAGAATGGCAATTTCTTATTGCTTGGAGTTAGTATTGATTTTTTTTTCATTTATCAAAACTAGACCTATTCGTCATCAGGGATTGTCCACGATCATTACTTGTACAAAACTCTCCAAATTTACTCTCCAGATTGCTTTTCTTTATTTCCACATGACCGGTTTCATACCAACTGCCCATCTTCAGATCTATTACAAAAAATTTAAATTAAAAATGGTTCAAATTACAAATGGCTTAAGATTTGTGCTTAGAAAGCTTCGAAATCCTTCAGAAATTAGTTGCATTATAACAGTTGAGCAACATACTATTTGTTCCAGAATAACGGAACTGATAGTTTAATGTCATAACTAACCAACACTAGCCTGCTGCGTCTTTCTAATTTTTTTTTTTTTTTTAAGAAACCTGATTGGTGCAACACATACGGCGCTGAAAAGCGCCCTCCAATTGTGGACTGTTGTAATTCACACAAAATGCTCCTGAGCATAGCACGAAATATTGATACTGAATTTAATAAGATTGAAATATTTTAAGAGAACTTCATAAAACATTAAGAAAATTTTTTTAAAAATTATAAGGATCTTAACTGATGCAAAATTTGTAGTACTCAAAAGTGCTCTCCATGGGCTGATAGAATACATAAAAGATGTTTCTGAATGTAACATATGAAACATAGATGAGGAGGTTATTATTAAAAAGTTTAAGAGAGCTTTAAAACATTCTAAAACTATCTTTTGTTGCCGATCTGTGAATTCTTAGAGGAACACTTTGCCGTTTTATTCACGCATGTGTCAATTTTGCATACTCTCCCTCCCCCTGGGATCATGCCACAGAAGGCCCAAAAAAGGAGGGCTGCAAAAGCATAAATACACTTTGCTGCTTTGGATCACGTTCAAATTTCGTCGAATGCTTTTGGACGGCCCCCAGTGGTTCCGCCCTACATACCACAACAAAAATTGTGACCATGCATCATTACAAAGACCTCAGATCACATCGATGCGGTTGCTGCTCCACGATGTCCTTACAGAAGAGTTGAACCGTCCGGAGGGTGTCAGCAGTGTCGAGCGTTGTCAAGGAGGAGGTCCTATTGCTCATCGCACTGCGAACTGTCATTTTCCACAGCGAAATGTGAGGGAATCAACGCCCCAAGGAAAAGGGTGGTTTCATTGATGCCCTTTATGCCACCCCCTCAGGCCTTTTCGTGTCGATTCTACGCGGCGGTATGTCTGAAATGTTTTCTTCGGACGCCCATAAGAAAACCGCATTATTTCCGTGCTGGGCGTCATGGTTCTGACCTCCTCGCAGAGGCATTAAAAAGGAGGGGTGAAGTGTGGCTAAGAGGGAGTGTGACGACCTTCCAGTGGTGTGATACATCCGCGGTGGCGTTCGGCACAATTTTGTTGAAATCTGTCGCCGATGTGACATAACTAACCCATATTACAACTCACATGAACTTCTGAGCCGTGGCCTTTCTTCGCAGTGTCGACATCTTGCTGTCTGAAGCGTCATCGAGACCGAGGCTGACGTCGCAGCGCCATTACGAAGGAAGGTTGTAGGTACTTCTGAGCCAAATTTGAAATGTCACAATTGGAGACAATTCTGGGGCTTAGAAGAAGTGCTCCTTTAATTGTATTGCAGACAATAGGTTAATTTGGAGTGTGTTCACACTTCGCCTTTATGGCGAGGTGAACTCTGCTCAGGACACTTTCAATGACGTGTCTCAATGTCTGAGGCGAAATGGCAGCGTATTCTTCCTCAAGAGCCGAAATTAGCGAAGACAGCCATGTTGCATGCTGAGGCCTGGAGCGAAGTCGTCATTCTAATCCATCCCAAAGGTGTCCCATAGGTCTCACGTCGGGACTGTGGAGGGCCAGTCTAGTTCGGAAATGTTATTGTCCACAAACCATTGTCTCACAGATGCTACTTCATGACAGGGCATGTTGTCATGCTGATACACAAAATCGCCGTCTTCGATTTTTCCTCTGCTGTGCTCTGTACACAGTGCTGTAAACTGTGTTCATATCCTTCAGCAATCTGTGTTTTATCAAGCGCAATTAGGAGACCTCCACCGACACCACAGAGATCATCCCCATGCAGTAACACTACCTCCTCCGTACTTCACTGTTGGTACTTTACAAAACGGCAGGTAACAAAAAATGGTTCAAATGGCTCTGAGCACTATGGGACTCAACTGCTGAGGTCATTAGTCCCCTAGAACTTTTAACTAGTTAAACCTAACTAACCTAAGGAAATCACAAACATTCATGCCCGAGGCAGGATTCGAACCTGCGACCGTAGCGGTCTTGCGGTTCCAGACTGCAGCGCCTTTAACCGCGCGGCCACTTCGGCCGGCCGGCAGGTAACTCTTCCATCGGATTGCACTGGGAACGGCATGATTCATCATTCAAAATCATTCGTTTTCAGTCATTCCCTCAGTGTCGCTCATTACACCACCTCAACCGTCGCTTATCACTGACTACAGTAAAAAAAAAATCGGAAGTTTGTGGCAAGTTCTATGGGACCAAACTGGTGAGATCATCGGTCCCTAGGCTTACACACTACTTAATCTGACTTGCGCTAAGGACAACACACACATCCATGCCCGAGGGAGGACTCGAACATCCGACGGGGGTGCTGCGCGAATCGTGGTAAGGCATCTAGAACGCACGACTACTCCGCCTGGCTGACAACAGTAATGTGTGGCTTATGAAGAGCTGCTCTACCATTCTACCCCAGTCTTTTTAATTCCCAACGCACAGTCATTATGCTCGCTGGAGTGCTAAAAGCATTTTGCAACAAACAAGTGATTTTTCCAAAGATTTCACGCTATTTTTTACAGCCACCGTGCGAAATGCTCGACGATCCCTCTCCATTAGGACACTGAAGCGCCAAAGAAACTGATGTAGGCATGCGTATTCAAATACAGATACGTAAAAAGTCAGAATACGGCGCTGATGTCGGCCACACCTATATAAGACAACAAGTGTCTGGCACTGTAGTTAGATCGGTTACTGGTGCTACAATGGCACGTTATCAAGGTTTAAGAATTTGAACGCGGTGTTATAGCCGGCACACGTGCGATGGGACACAGCATCTCCGAGATAGCGATGATGTGGGGATTTTCCCGTACGAGCACTTCACGAGTGTTCCGCGAATATCAGGAATCCAGTAAAACATCAGATCTCCGACATCGCTGCCGCCAGAAAAAGATCCTGCAAGAACGGGACCAACGACGAATGAAGAGAATCGTTCAACGAGACAGAAGTGCAACCCTTCCACAAATTGCTGCAGATTTCAATGCTGGGCCACCAAAAGTGTCAGCGTGCGAACCATTCAACAAAACAACATCGATGTGGGCTTTCGGAGCCGAAGGCCCACTCGTGTACCCTTGATGACAGCACGACAGAAAGCTTTACGTTCGCCTGGACCAGTCAACACCGACATTGGACAGTTGATGATTGGAAGCATGTTGCCTAATCGGACGAGTCTCGTTTCAAATTCTATCGAACAGATGGACATGTACGGGTATGGAGACAACCTCATGAATCCATGGACCCTGCATGTCAGCAGGGAACTGTTCAAGGTTGTGGAGGCTCTGTAATGGTGTGGGGCGTGTGCAGTTGTAGTGATATGGGAGTGATAGGTGACACGTACGTAAGCATTCTGTCTGATCACCTGCATCAATTCATGTCCGTTGTGCATTCCGACGGAATTGGGCAATTCCAGCAGGACAATGTGACACCCCAAACGTCCAGAATTGCTACAGAGTGGCTCCAGGAACACCCTTCTGAGTTGAAACACTTCAGCTAGCCACCAAACGCCCCAGACATGAACATTATCGAGAATATCTGGGATGCCTTGCAACGTGCTGTTGAGAAGAGATCTCCACCGCCTGACGATGTTACGGATTTATGGACAGCCCTGCAGGATTTATGGTGTCAGTTCCCTCCAGCACTACAAGTCGAGGCCATGCCACGTCGTGTAGCTGCACTTCTGCGTGCTCGTGGGGGTCCTACACGATATTAGGCAGGTGTACGAGTTTCTTTGGGTCTTCAGTGTAAATGAAATCTGCCTGCTATTGGCTTAGTTGTGGTTCTTCCTTCACATTTCCACGTTACAATAATATCACAAATAGTCGACTTGGGCATCTTTAGAAGGGTTGAAATTTTCCTGGTGGATTCATTACTTTGGTGACATCCTACGGCTAGTACACGTTCGAATTCTCGAGTTCTGACAGACCCACTCTTGTTACTGCTTCTCTAATAAGAACACAATACTCTCCACCTCCTATTATACTGGCGGATCCGCCTCTCGTGACATCTGATGGTCAATTCCGCAGTTCATAGAGGTGTCCGTATTCTTTTGATCAGACAGTGTAATGTGTATGTGAGGTCGGGGAGTTGGTTTGATAATTTTGTTGCTTTTTAAATCTCTAACTCTTTCCCAAATATTACTACAGGGTTATCCAGTGTGGAATATTCGTAACCCAGGTACGGCGTGAGCAATGTGTGCGCATGGCCCAGTGAGCTACAGTCCTTGTGTAGTGACAGCCCTCGTTCAGTCGTTGCAAGGAGGGTGATGACTGTACTCCGTCTTGTGACTCCGTAGAGCAGTCAGCGTAGCTGGAGAGAAAAGGCGCGAACCCTCGCTGCTAGTTTATTTCCCCAGGCCTGCGGGGCGCGCTAATTAAATGCGTGACTCACACATCCTACATTCCCAAGTACACTCGGCTCCCACAGCTGTTTGTTCTCTTCCTGCAAAGTCGTGCGGAACCAAGGGCAGTCTGAGGGCGCGCCACACGCGTTATGAAAGCTGGAGAACACTACTTCAAATTAATCATCTTCGCGAATGAAATTAACGCTGTACAAAAAATTTCTCACTGATGAAGGACATAGCGAAAACACTTAAAAGTTGTATAATTAAGAAACACTTATAATCCCGTTAGACGTCTGCTGGGAACGTCGCGCTTAGAGAAGAAAGGGGGGTAATTTAGAGCTGAACAAGTATACGTCATTACAGACAGAGCACAAGCTCAGTTTGACAAGCACAAAAAAGGAAAGATCCTAGTATTAGTATTCTTCTCGAGTAGGGCTGTAAAAGGAACGACTAAATTTTCTACTGTATGCATTCAGTATATTCGAGACATACTCCCGTTAGAAAGTATTCGTTACTTGTTACTTTCGTTACTGAATGCCATTGCATATAAATGATCGTTTTAAGCCGGCCGGTGTGGCCGAGCGGTTCTAGGCGCTTCAATCTGGAACCACGGGACCGCTCCGGTCGCAGGTTCGAATCCTGCCTCGTGCATGGATGCGTGTGATGTCCTTAGATTAGTTAGGTTTGAGTAGTTCTAAGTTCTACGGGACTGATGACCTCAGATGTTAAGTCCCATAGTGCTCAGGGCCATTTTTGATCGTTTTAAACTTAAATAAGCAAACACCGTCTGGATCACAGCCTTATACTGCCGACTACCAGTTTCAATCTGTGCTAGTAGTCGGTAATAAAATGTTGGGATCCAAGCGGTGTTTGTTTATTTGTTACAAAAATGGTTCAAATGGCTCTGAGCACTATGGGACTTAACTTCTGAGGTCATCAGTCCCCTAGAACTTAGAACTACTTAAACCTAACTAACCTAAGGACATCACACAAATCCAATGCCCGAGGCAGGATTCGAACCTGCGACCGTAGCTGTCACGCGGTTCCAGACTGAAGCACCTAGAACCGCACGGCCATATTTATTACAACAAAAGAGTTCACAGTTCCTATGACATGGCGTCAGTTATACTTTAAACTTGTTGTGAACCCTCCTCTGACAGTATATAATTGTCGACACAACTCGCACTTATCACTCTTTGCTTTATTCCGTACTCTTCTCTGAAAAAGTTATAACACTGCTTGATTATTCGCGGCTAGATGATGACGGAACTACGCTACGAGAAAGTTTACTAAATTATACTTAACTGGCGACCTGCTTCGGTTTCGCATGGGTAGTACTAAGTATCTACGGCTGGCTTAACGGCCTTCTTCCTTTTCTTTTTGCCTTTATCCCGTACCTAAACGATGCTGTAACCCGACTAGGTCGCAACATAGTTACTTTGAATCTCACAATCAGAGTACGAGAAGGAATTTGCCCCCCTTCTTGCAGCGGTGTACCGTAGGTCTCTAGAAGAGCGTAGCGTTCCAAAAGATTGGAAAAGAGCGCAGGTAATCCCCGTTTTCAAGAAGGGACGTCGAACAGATGTGCAAAACTGTAGACCTATATCTCTAACGTCGGTCAGTTGTAGAATTTTGGAACACGTATTACGTTCGAATATAATGACTTTTCTGCAGACCAGAAATCTACTCTTTAGGAATCAATATGGGTTTCGAAAAAGACGATCATGTGAAACCCAGCTCGCGCTATTCGTCCTCGAGACTCGTAGGGCCATAGACACGGGTTCCCAGTTGGATGCCGTGACTTCCGCAAAGCGTTTGATACAGTTCCCCACAGCCGTTTAATGAACAAAGTAAGAGCATATGGACTATCAGACCAATCGTGTGATTGGACTGAAGAGTTCCTAAATAACAGAACGCAGCATGTCATTCTCAATGGAGAGAAGTCTTCAGAAGTAAGAGTGATTTCCGGTGTGCCGCAGAGGAGTGTCGTATTCACAATATATATATATATAAATGACCTTGTGGATAACATCGGAAATTCACTGAGGCTTTTTGCGGATGATACTGTAGTATATCGAGAGGTTGTAACAATGGAAAATTGTACCGAAATGCAGGAGGATCTGCAACGAATTGACGCATGATGCAGGGACTGGCAATTGAATCTCAATATAGACAAGTGTAATGTGCTGCGAATATATAGAAAGAAAGATCCTTTATCATTTAGCTACAATATAGCAGCAACTGGAAGCAGTTAATTCCATAAATTATCTGGGAGTAGGCATTAGGAGTGATCTAAAATGGAATGGCCATATAAAATTAATTGTCGGTGAAGCAGATGCAGTCAGAAAACAAAGGAAGTAGGTTACAGTACACTTGTTCGCCCACTGCTTGAATACTGCTCACCAGTGTGGGATTCGTACCAGATAGGGTCGATAGAAGAGATAGAGAAGATCCAACGGAGAGCAGCGCGCTTCGTTACAGGATCATTCAGTAATCGCGAAAGCGTTACGGGGATGATCGATAAACTCCAGTGCAAGACTCTGCAAGAGAGACGCTCAGTAGCTCGGTACGGGCTTTTGTTGAAGTTTCGAGAACATACCTTCACCGAGGAGTCAAGCAAAATATTGCTCTCTCCTACGTACATCTCGCGAAGAGACCATGAGGATAAAATCAGAGAGATTAGAGCACACACAGAGGCACACCGACAATCTTTCTTTCCACGAACAATACGAGACTGGAATAGAAGGGAGAACAGATAGAGGTACTCAAAGTACCCTCCGCCTCACACCGTCAGGTGGCTTACGGAGTATAGATGTAGATGTAGAATCAGACTGGAGGTGAAGTGGGATTTGAGGTCATCCATCTCAGGCACATGTCATCAGCTCCCGTACAAAGTCCCAATTTTTTTACACAGTTCAATCGAACCATTGTCACGTTTGATGATGGTGATGAAATGATGAGGACAACACAAACACCCAGTCACCGGGCAGAGAAAAATTCCCAGTCTAGCAGGGAGTCGAACCCGGGACCACGTGTTCCAGAGACAGAAATGCTAGCCACTAGACTGCGGAAGGGTCGGGTTGACATTTTTCAGATCTCTAAGGTTTCAGACAGTAAAAAACGAATCGAATGTCAGGCTGAGTAGGTAGACATGGTGTTCATAAGGAAATGAGTCTCTGGGTTGGCTTTTGGTCCGTTTTAATGCTTCTTCACGTGTTTACATGACCATACCGAAGAGCTTATCACTGACTTATCACTTGACTCCTAAGACCCATTTAACGCAAGTATAAAACACAGACGAGGCTTTTAACTGGACTCTATTACTAGTTGCTTAACCAACTGCTATAACAAATACTAGTCACGCGGGCCTAACACTATATTAGGAATATGGAACACACAGAAACGTCAAACGATGGTATTCCAGACCACGAATCATGAAAAAAACCAGTTTCTACTGCCATAATCGAACCCTTAGGTTCAGTTACACGTCAAAATGGAACTGACAAAAATATTCAGGTACATACACGCAAATGTTCAAAAGAAAGCACAAACCACAGTCCAGAGCATACAGGTAAGTAGATATCATCCGAGGCCCTGGTCGAATTCTGCTACTGCCTGGACCTCTGCCCCACTTACCGATTCGCGGCCTCTGTATACTGCGTTTGGCCCTGTTTACTTACAGACGGTGCGTGACTGGGTCGCTTTTTGCGTCCAATTCATAATCCGTGAGCGTGAAATAAGCGGTTTCTTAATGCGTACGACCTTAGACCGGACTGGCGAAAGCGAGTGACACCGAATATCTCCATCTAAGCTATCAACCTTACTGTTAGTGTTTGTACCTAGATGATTTTCCTATCAGGCAACCCTTCGTGATTCGGTCACCACAAAGGGGTCGGCATGGTTATTATCGGATTTGGCATTGTTAATGTTAGAGGGTGGCCAGATACCCTTACTGTTGCCAAGCCCTTTACCCCCGCCCCCAGGATGAAATATGTGCACCCGAACTGTCTGCGGATAGTGCCATCCATGTGAAAGTGTGTGGACCGGCCGGAGTGGCCGTGCGGTTCTAGGCGCTACAGTCTGTAACCGCGAGACCGCTACGGTCGCAGGTTCGAATCCTGCCTCGGGCATCGATGTGTGTGATGTCCTTAGGTTCGTTAGGTTTAGGTAGTTCTAAGTTCTAGCGGACTGATCACCTCTGAAGTTGAGTTCCATAGTGCTCAGAGCCATTTGAACCATTTGAAAGTGTGTGGACGTTTTCTAACTTGCAAATCGTGTAACTGAGGCGGGGCGTGGGCACCAGCCCGATATTCACCTAGTCGGATATGGGAAACCGCCTAAAAACCACATCCAAGCTCGCCGGCACATAGGCCATCGTTGCTAATCCGCCGGGAGGATTCGATTCGAAGCCGGCGCCCCTGCCTGACTCCCAGAAGCGGCGAGCTAACACACGCAGCTGTCTGGGCGGGTTGTCTGCTGCACCGGTAATAAATTATAGACACGTACCTTCCTAGTGAATCAGTCTACCCATTAGTGAAAACTTTATCAAAATCTCTATAGTAGTTCCTGTGATTTCCCTTCACATATAGACAGAAAAACACGACGGGGAACTTGAGGGGGGGGGGGGGGGTTGAGTTGGGTTGGGTTGGGTTGTTTCGGGGAGGAGACCAGACAGCGACGTCATCGGCCTCATCGGATTAGGGAAGGACAGGGAGGGAAGTCGGCCGTGCCCTTTCAAAGGAACCATCCCGGCGTTTGCCTGGAGCGATTTAGGGAAATCACGGAAAACCTAAATCAGGATGGCCGGACGCGGGATTGAGGGGAACTTGAACTTATAATACGTATAGATACACAGGTTTGACAAAAATAATGGAAACACCACAAATAGAATACATTACAATACCTCATGCGGTGCAGGAAGATCGTTGGCATTCAAAACAGCTACTCCGGCCGGCGATAAATACAGGTCCTGTACGTTTTTCAAGGGTATCTTATAGCACTTTTTCTTCAAAATAGTGTCGAGTTCAGTTACGACAATGGAACATAAAGGCTCAATAATATTGAGATCTACGTCGCCGAGTGGCGTCGAGCGTCGCATTGTCACAAGAGAGTACATGGTCTGGGTGGCCGGCCCCTGTGGGCGAGCGGTTCTAGGCGGTTTAGTCTGGAACCGCGCGACCGCTACGATCGCAGGTTCGAATCCTGCCTCGGGCATGGGTGTGTGTGATGTCCTTAGGCTAGTTAGGTTTAAGTAGTTCTAAGTTCTAGGGGACTGATGACCTCAGCTGTTAAGTCCCATAGTGCTCAGAGCCATTTGAACCATTTTGTTCTGGGTGTCCTGCAGACACAGTTCTGTTGCAGTGCGGATCACAGGCAGCTGCATAATAGTGTGTGACTGAAATTGTACGGCAACTGGAAAAATACACCATAGTCGAATTATGCACAACAGTACGATTCTTGTGGGTAAAAGGTCTAAACTGCATACAGATTCACCGTGAACTTCTGGCGATATGTGGATCAAGTGCAATCCCCCGTTCAGCAGTAATGAAATTGCTCCAACAATTTGCCAAGCCCGCACAGACGTGGGTCATGCAGATTGGGAAGTCCAAATATTGCACCATGCGTTTTCCATGTTTCCGGCAAACTGAAAGAACAAGTGGGAGAAAAACAGATTTTCCAAAGACGAGAATGTACACACAGCTGTCCTCGGATAGCTCCATGACCAAGGATCGGATTGCTATTGTCGGGGTACTGAACTATTAGTATTACGTCCCGATCGTTGTTCACAGGGATTTTAATAATGGCTCTTAGCACTATGGGACTTAACATCTATGGTCATCAGTCCCCTAGAACTTAGAACTACTTAAACCTAACTCACCTAAGGACATCACACAACACCCAGTCATCACGAGGCAGAGAAAATCCCTGACCCCGCCGGGAATCGAACCCGGGAAGCCGGGCGTGGGAAGCGAGAACGCTACCGCACGACCACGAGCTGCGGACTACAGGGATTTGGTGACTATGTTGAAAAGTAGTGTTATGTATGTGCGTCACTTTTAAATGTAGTGCAGCAATCAATAAAAGTTACTTTGCCTACCATATGTTATGTTATGTTATGGTATGTTAACCGGGGACCTAGAAACGACGGAGAGGCTCCGTCCCCGCCGCAGCCGCAGTAGTCCGCAACCTCACGACGACTACCGCAGTCCACTTCACCCCTCCACCGCCCCACACCGAACCACTCTTATAAGGGTTATTGTGCGGTTCGGCCCCCGGTGGACCTCCCAGGGAACGTCTCACACCAGACGAGTGTAACCCCTATGTTTGCGTGGTAGAGTAATGGTGGTGTACGCGTACGTAGAGAATTTGTTTGCGCAGCAATCGCCGACATAGCGTAGCTGAGGCGGAATAAGGGGAACCAGCCCGCATTTGCCGAGGTAGATGGGAAACCGCCTGAAAACCATCCACAGACTGGCCGGCTCACCGGACAGCGACACAAATCCGCAGTGGCGATTCGTGCCGGGGACCGGCGCTCCTTCCCACCCGGAAAGCCGTGCGTTAGACCGCACGGCCAACCGGGCGGGCTTGTCTACCATAACTTAGTTTTCGAAGGTCCCTCGTACAAATGTCAAAACTGTTACTTAAGCAACCTTGGCTGTTTTTGTTTCTCCAAGGGAGCAATTGCTCATTCTCTATAGTCTTAATTTTTTCGGAATCCCTTTGCTAATCGTCCGCAATCTGACAAGTCTGTTGGTTAGAATTGGTCATGGGTAGTGAAAAATTTTACGCTTTCATCGTTCGTGTCGCTATGTTTCAGCGCCTGTACACCTGTCTTCACGCTGCAGTTGCCTGCCGCCTGCACGTTGGTCTCGCGGTCGACAACGTGTGTTTCGTGGATCATGTGTCTCCATTTTCTACTGACGTCTTTGCCATTCGTCTGTTAGTCATCATCACTGTACTTTTCATCAGTACTACATCTCCCCACTTTGTTCATCATTTTCATCATGTATCTATAATCGATCTAGTAATTTCCATGTATCTCCCCACCTTCAGAGTTATTTACAGCCGGCCAATGTGGCCGAGCGGTTCCAGGCGCTTCGGTCTGGAACCGCGCGACCGCTACGGTCGCAGGTTCGAATCCTGCCTCGGGCATGGATGTGTGTGATGTCGTTAGGGTAATTACGTTTAAGTAGTTCTAAGTTCTAGGGGACTGATGACCTCAGATGTTAAGTCCCATAGTGCTCAGAGCCATTTGAGTTATTTACACTTCCCCATCTACTCTCCAATTGTAACAACACGGAGCTGATCCTCCCGCTCTCCGCCTTACAACCACCCTCTTCATCCCGGAACCACCTCCCCAACTTCTGCCACGTCTACTCTGCGACTGAATTCCTTCTATCCAGGCAACTAGCTATGTGCAAACCAGCAACCTCGCAGCAGCAATGTGAGTCCTCACCAGCAGCCGTTTCGTTAACAAGCCACCGCTCACCCACCAACTCAAGCCATCCTGAAGCACCTGCGTCACCCAAGAGCAGCATGCCACACATTCGGCCGCTTCCCAACCTCACCAAAACTCCCCTCCATCGCCAAAATCTCTCCTAAACGCCAAAGCTCCGAAATTGCTTCCACCCACACACCGAAAAGGGCTCCAAACCAACCATTCCTTCGTCTCCCCATCTCTGATAGGGTGGCATCGGGATAAGACTCACGCACATCCGCGGGCGGAAGAATAAACCTGATGTAAACATTGCACTATGTATTCTTCCGCGTTTGCTGGAATCTCATTGGATTTCCGTTTCAAGTGGGACTGCAGCCAAACTGTCTCGTGTACTGTGAAGTACGATAATAAAGGTACGTTTTGCGCTGTGCGTTACGCGCACATCGACTTAGCGATAATACGGAACAACAGCTTTACCGGCGCATTTAACTTGGAGTGGCCAGTCAGTTGGTACAGCTAGCCTGCAGTGACTTGGCCAGCTGCAGTGCACACGTAAAAAGAGACGAGCAGAGGAGCAATACAGCTTCGCATGTCATTTAATTTTTAATCGAAATGAAATAATACACTGCAAATCTCCCACAGCACGCTTCTTAGACGTCTACACGAAAACCGCAACACGTTATCGTTTTCATCTAACGTACTATCTTAATTAAAAACAAGAATGATGAAAATTCCTGACAACCACAAGGTAATTTTTCTGCATAAGCTGTGTGTAATGTAAGAGAGTATTGAAAGATTTCACCGCATAATTAAATATTGAAGCCACTGAACGCATTACTTACAGTCAGTCGTCTGGTAATCTCTTAGCTCCTTCCTTATCCGAAACCGAGAAATACATTTGAGTTCTGGAAGTGTCACCTGCGACTGTGTTAACGAGCCTATCAACAACAGAATCCACGAAGCCAACCAGGCGCAGCATTTTCTCTTCTTCTTTCATGATGAGCCATTCTATATCCCGCCAGCGCTCGGTAGCGACGTGTGAAAAAGCTGCGTGCGTTAGTTCCAGTACATCTAGCAGCTTAACGGTCTTGTTACTTCTCGGGCCGTATTCCGCAGCTTGGCTCTAGACCAGTTCTGTTGGGTTCATATTGTAATGGTACAGTAGCAAATGTAAAAATGCGGCATTTGTACGATGGGCTCGCCGGCCGTTGTGGCTGTGCGGTTCTAGGCGCTTCAGTCTGGAGCCGTGTGACCGCTACGGTCACAGGTTCGAATCCTGCCTCGGGCATGGATGTGTGTGTTGTCCTTAGGTTAGTTAGGTTTCAGTAGTTCTAAGTTCTAGGGGACTGATGACCACAGATGTTAAGTCCCATAGTGCTCAGAGCCATTTGAACCATTTTTACGATGGGCTCGATGCTGTGAAAATGATTGTTTTTCATGTTTCTACGATACTTATCTACCTCTGTGGTATAAAACGATGGACGTAGTCCAAATAAAGGGGATTTGGTTTTTCATTTTTCCCTTAAAAAATTAAATTGTTATGGTTTCTTAATTTAAACAACTTGTATGAACAGTCTTTCATAAAATATCGATAATTAAGAATTTACCGGCCGTTGTGACCGAGCGGTTCTAGGCGCTTCAGTCTGAAGCCGCGCGACCGCTACGGTCGCATGTTCGAATCCTGCCTCGGGCTTGGACGTGTGTGATGTCCTTAGGTTAGTTAGGTTTTAGTAGTTCTAAGTTCTAGGGGACTGATGACCTCAGATGTTAAGTCCCATAGTGCTCAGAGCCATTTGAACCAAATAAGATACCTAATACATAAGTAGGACCTACTTCCAAGAACGTAGCAACACCAGTGTGTGAGACCTAACTCGCTTTATTTGTTCATGAGACCCAGAAAATATTAGATACAGGCTCCCAGGTAGATGCTATTTTTCTTGACTTTCGGAAGGCGTTCGATACAGTTCCGCACTGTCGCCTGATAAACAAAGTAAGAGCCTACGGAATATCAGACCAGCTGTGTGGCTGGATTGAAGAGTTTTTAGCAAACAGAACACAGCATGTTGTTATCAATGGAGAGACGTCTACAGACGTTAAAGTAACCTCTGGCGTGCCACAGGGGAGTGTTATGGGACCATTGCTTTTCACAATATATATAAATGACCTAGTAGATAGTGTCGGAAGTTCCATGCGGCTTTTCGCGGATGATGCTGTAGTATACAGAGAAGTTGCAGCATTAGAAAATTGTAGCGAAATGCAGGAAGATCTGCAGCGGATAGGCACTTGGTGCAGGGAGTGGCAACTGACCCTTAACATAGACAAATGTACTGTATTGCGAATACATAGAAAGAAGGATCCTTTATTGTATGATTATATGATAGCGGAACAAACACTGGTAGCAGTTACTTCTGTAAAATATCTGGGAGTATGCGTGCGGAACGATTTGAAGTGGAATGATCATATAAAATTAATTGTTGGTAAGGCGGGTACCAGGTTGAGATTCATTGGGAGAGTGCTTAGAAAATGTAGTCCATCAACAAAGGAGGTGGCTTACAAAACACTCGTTCGACCTATACTTGAGTATTGCTCATCAGTGTGGGATCCGTACCAGATCGGTCTGACGGAGGAGATAGAGAAGATCCAAAGAAGAGCGGCGCGTTTCGTCACAGGGTTATTTGGTAACCGTGATAGCTTTACGGAGATATTTAATAAACTCAAGTGGCAGACTCTGCAAGAGAGGCGCTCTGCATCGCGGTGTAGCTTGCTCGCCAGGTTTCGAGAGGGTGCGTTTCTGGATGAGGTATCGAATATATTGCTTCCCCCTACTTATACCTCCCGAGGAGATCACGAATGTAAAATTAGAGAGATTAGAGCGCGCACGGAGGCTTTCAGACAGTCGTTCTTCCCGCGAACCATACGCGACTGGAACAGGAAAGGGAGGTAATGACAGTGGCACGTAAAGTGCCCTCCGCCACACACCGTTGGGTGGCTTGCGGAGTATCAATGTAGATGTAGATGTAGATGTAGTGTTCGTGTGCTACAGCTTCTGACCAATCTTCGCCTTTGTGTTTGTTTACATATGATTTATTCTTATGATGAACGGATTATAGCAGTCAGTACACTGCCACCAACTGATCCCTTGCGACTTCCGCGAGTAATTCTTACAAAGACAGGAGAGGATAATAGCTCAAAGTTACGTAAATCAAGAGTCACGCCAAAACACCACAAGTTTTCACGGAAGGAAATGAAGTTTATTTGCTGTAACTAAACCTCTACAAGTCTGTCTCTTCCATCATACACCTTCCGTCTAGACTCTAGACAGTTCCTGCACAGTCTAACATGCGAACTAACTATTACGGGCGTACTCAGTAAGCTTACAGAAACCCTAAAAAGTCCGGGTACAAAGTTCAAATACATGCAGGAGGGAATTTGGAGTGAAAAATAATGTTCATTACTCACAGAGTTTGGATCTTTAATAAAACTGAAATTATTCGTTCATTGTAACATTTAACATTGAATAAATTAACGTCTGAGCGAGGGTTTAAATGAAATGGAACAGCATATCACGTTCGAGTAAACTTGCGGAAAAATCACGATTCGCTCAGTGCAAGTTTAAATTTAAAGTTCCACAATTGCAAACTAACTAAATTTCGAGTGCAGACCACTCGCGAAAATAACTACAGTAAAGTTTTAATGTTCAGAGTAGATTCACCTGACGTATAGAAAAGATTTCTACTTTTCACAGTATTCAGAAGCGACACACACAAATATCAAAGTTGATGACTCAACTTTTATAATGATTTCGACACACTAGAGAGGCGACCTACTGCCGCTCATACACACTCCTCGTTCCAGATCTCAGTCCCGACTGCTCCACATCTGATCCAAAAGTAAAGTGCAAAATGTCCTCATACCAAGATGGCTATCCCTATCGAAGCCCTTGCCTCGACGTGAGTCAAGCTCAAACACTTCCGATTTCCACAACATGCCCTTGCCTCAACGTGAGTCAAGCTTAAACACTTCCGATTTCCACAACATGCTTGAAAACTATAAATTTAATGTTATATATATATGTCTCATTCACCGATTAACATGTAAATTTCCTCAGTTTTCTAGTGCTGTTATTAATTCTTCTCTAACATAAACAGTTTGTTAATAAATAGTGATTCTGTCCATGTATACACTACTCCGCCTTGCTCTGTTACTAGTAGACATAAATAATTAAAACTAGGCACAGTCATATTTCCCTGTCTATGACTACTTCGTAATGCTACCGCTACTTTTAACGTTTCATTTATTATCCAAGATGCTACTCCAGGAGGGTGTAAAATGAACGTGCGCAACGGAGAATAATAAGCGCTAAAATGAAGATTTGGCCATGTCTGACTACCCCCTGAAGCAAATCTTAGGATCTCTTAATTCTATAAATTACAATCTAAACATAAATGAATGATGAAGGCAACTAATCCTACTAAATGATAAACATTGTTCCTGCTTATATATTTATTATAGATTTAAAAAACTTTATATTACAAATTTTCATTTCCTAAGTAAAATTACTAATCAATTGCCCAACTCTGCCCCTTATTATTACTGCGCGGTCTAATATCAATAACGCGAAATGACTGACATCATCTGGGTACCAAACACTAGAAGACACTACTTTCAAAGATGATCTACGGTGGTGTGGAACCTCGGTGGAAATAAATTAACGTGATCACAGCTGTTTAGCATTTATAGCCCTAATAAGCCCAAGTAATTTGCGATATCACCGTATGTACTGCGTCCGGTGTGTCGAAGTGATGGTTCTCGTACTCGTCTGTGATGATGGAAGCGCTCCAGCCACAAATAAACTCTTCCAAACACTAGGACGGCAGAAGGCGGTCCTCTGACTAATATATTCTAATATTGTCTTCTCCTCTCTGTGTTCTACAGACGAGAAACGCGAACTCCCAGCCACAAGGACGGAGATCAGATAACGTCTCAACGTAAGTATAGATAGAGGAAGTGCTCTCAATTACTGAACGCTGCGTACTCAACGACGACTTCCAACCCGCGGTGAAGTCCAGAATTGTATAGGTTCGAAACAGTACAGTGCCCAACTGTTCTAACTATAAACTCTCCTGAGAGCAAAGACAGCAAGTCTATCTGTACCAACAAAGCTGATATCGAGTGACCGTCATACACGGGCGCTCACAATGGAAGACCACCTCTCTCCAGCACTGGTTTCCCAGCAAGGCTTGGATCCCCACCATCGTAATTCCGAAAACGAATCATATTCCCGAAACCACGGAATATTCTCCCTCTCTACAGATTCTTCCGAACGCCGACCAACCATATTTTCGTCTTTTGTCGTCCAGCACGGAAAGTTTGCGAGGAAAAACCTATACTCGTACAATGGTACGCTTCTGAGTAAAAATCCTTGGAAATAACCCACCCTGAGTGGTTTCCGAGGTGCCGCTTCTTAGTTCCTCTCACCTGCGTCCAAGATTTTCAGCGTTCGGAAGCATTATCCGGTTATCCTTCCGGCCACTACTACAATAGCGGCCGACCCTCACCCTATTGTGCTTCAGAGCTCAGGTGTCACGACGTCTGTCTAGCTACTTCCTGTGTTTAAGCAAGACCAACACCTGTGTGGGCCTTCCATCCACAGCTTCAGTTCTGCCTGCCGTTCCATCTCCACTAGCGTTCCAACCTCTACTAGTACAGGCGATCATTCATTACGCCGTTTTTATAATAAACTCCGTTACCTTTCATGCAATAAGCGTTAACAATTATTTACAAGACGTACGTGACAATGTCAGTCTTCTTTATATATTCATATATACGATGTACAACCTATCACGTGATACCTAATTATGTTTGTAGATCACGGCAAAATATGTGGATGAGTTCTTGTAATGTGCGAAATTATAGCCACCTTACAATTATTTGTGTAAAAAAATTGGGTTTTTATGCACGTAATCGTTGTCTTAATTTTGTCTTTGTAACCATGTGAGGGCATACTGTCTTCTCTGCAGTGTGCGATTTGTGCTTTTAGCAGTGGGGGGGGGGGGGGGGGGATGTCTTAGGGGGTTAGTATATTTATATATGTTACTTGCTTGGACCGTGGCGTTACCCATGGTTAAACAGTTATTTATAAATAGATGTTAATGCCGAAACTCACTATTCACGCGTATACACTATCAGAAAAGCCATCCCTTGTTATATCTTTAAAAGTACATTACAGGTAAAGCTTATTTACAAAATCATCTACAGACAGGTATACGAGGGGAATTCAAAAAGTAAAGGCACATTTGTGAAAAGCTGTACTTATTCTGATGATAGAAAGCAGAAACATGCGTTATTTTTCTACGCAACCTCCCTGGGCTTCAATGCAGTTTTCCCGACGTTTTACGAGTTTTTTTATTTCATCAGAAAATACGTTTATCGGTTGCATCTGTAACCAATTTTGCACCGCAGAAATGACGTCTTCATCACTTTCAAATCTTCTTCCCTGTAGTGCTTCCGTTAAGGGTCCAAACATGTGAAAATCGCTTGGAGCCAGGTCTGGACTGTATACTGGATATTCCAGCACCTCGAATCTCATCTCCTTTATTCCGTCGGCTGTCCGTATGGCAGAATGTGGGCGAGCGTTATCTTGCTGCAGGACGACACCTCTTCACAGTTTCCCACGACGTTTGGATCTGATTGCAGGTTTTAGTTTCGTACGCAACACATCACATTCAACATACAATACAGATCTGGCTCTAAAGCCACGTTTACGCTGGGGCGACGTCTTGCGACATTGTGGAAATGTGGCGTGCGTCGTCTTGTCATTTAGTTCTAAATGTTTTGAAATGCTTAACTACTGCATAACACTTTTTCAAAATTAATAAGCAAACATATTAATAGTATTAATAGTAAGACTGTATTAAAAACTTTCAGTGTTCGGCTCCACAAATTTAAATTATATGTAAAGTTTTACTCCAGCGCGTGGGAAATAAACATCCCAGGTTGGGATGCATAAACTAAAACCAGAGGAGGGGATGGTCTGATGCAGAGGGGGGGAAATCCCCCTCATCCCCCCCTGCAAATCGCACACTGCTTCTCTGTAAATAGATGCGTTTAATTTTTTGCGTTTAATTCCATTTGGAATTTAATCTGGAAGCTTAAATCAGCCATGGCGGTTACCACTCCATGTTTCACGCCGAAGGCTGGGTTTTCCCGACCATACGGCCAGAGACTACTAGCCGCTGTCCTGTTGTCTTTGTAATTCTCATACTCAGTGTCCGCCAATCACAGAGGCTCAAAGGGTGCCACCATCTATTGATGGCACTGGGAGACCCGTGTGGCTACTAAGCTCTGCCTGGCTCGGTCCCCACAACTCCTCTGTAGTAAAAACATTCGCGATGGCTCGCCCGTGCCTGTGTCTCATCACAAACAGAAGAGGCATACGTGGCCGCGTCTGCTTTGAAAGTTTCTAGTCACAATTACTGAGCTGTGCTCTCTCAAAGTATATTAGAAAACGTTCCACTGCAGGCCATATCAAGCTGATGGCTGTCTTCTGCAAAATGTATGACGTACTATAGCTTGCCTTCAAACAATGTCTCCAAATCTTCGAAATGGACGAAGAGGCTCTATACTTTACTTGCCGAGATACCCAGGTTAGACTTCCTTACATCTTTTTCTCTGAGAAAAGCTAAAAGATACCGTTTAAAAGGATATACCGACTACACCAGATGACATGCTGTCTGCTCTGATACATTTAATGAAAACCTCGAACATTGTATCAGTCTTTAAACGATGTACTACATCTACATTTACATACAGCCTCCGCAAACCACCGTACGGTGCACGCCGTAGTATCACTATTAGTCATTTCCTTTTCTGTTCCATTCGCAAATACAGCAAAGGAAAAACGACCGTCTATATCCCTCTATACGAGCCGTAATTTCTCTTATCTTCGTGGTCTTCACAATCTTTATTGTATTGCATTATATGTTAACCGGGGGCCTAGAAACGACGGAGAGGCTCCCTCCCCGCCGCAGCCGCAGTGGTCCACAACCCCACGACGAGTACCGTAGTCCACTTCACCCTCCACCGCCCCACACCGAACCACTCTTTCAGGGTTATTGTGCGATTCGGCTCCCAGAGGTCCTCCCCCTCCACCCCGCCCCCCGCCAGGGAACGTCTCACACCACACGAGTGTAGCCCCTATGTTTGCATGGTATAGTAATGGTGGTATATGCCTACGTGGAGAACTTATTTCTGCAGCAATCGCTGACATAGTGTAGCCGAGGCGGAATAAGGGGAACCAGCCCACATTCGCGGAGGCAGATGGAAAACCGCCTAAAAACCATCCACAGACTGGCCAGCTTACCAGACCAGGCGGATTCGTGCCGGGGACCAGGCACTCATTCCCAATCGGGAAAGCTGTGTGTTAGACCACACGGCTAACTGGGCTGGCTAAGTTGGCGCATGTAGAATCGTTCTGCAGTTAGCTTCAAACGCCGTTTCTCTAAATTTTCTCAATACTGGTCCTCGATAAGGACGTCGCCTTCTCTCCAGGGATTCCCATTTGAGTTACCAAAGCATCTCCGTAATACTTGCATGCTGAGTGAACCTAATGATGTCTTCACTCAATTGTTTCGATGTCCTCCTTCAATACGATGTGGTAGGGATCCCAGTCACTCGACCAGTACTCAAGAATGGGTCGCACTAGCGTTCTATACACCGTTCGATTATAGATGAACTACACTTTTCCAAAATTCTCCTAATAAACCGAAGTCGACCATTCGTCTTCCCTATTACCAACCGGACCTGCTCATTCCATTTCATATCGCTTTGCAGCGTTATGCCTAGATATTTTAATCGATGTAGCTGTGTCAAGCTGGACGCTACTATTTTTTAATTAGAACGTTATAGTACTGTTTTTCCTATTCATCCGCATTAACTTACATTTTTCAACATTTTACAGCAAGGTGCCATTCATCACACTAACTAGAAATTCTATCTAAGTCATCTTGTATCCACCTACAGTCACTCAACGACGACAGCTTCCCGCACACCACAACATCATCAGCAACCAGCCGTAAATTGCTACTCGCCCTGTCCGTCAGATCACTTATGTATACAGAGAATAAGAGGGGTCCTATCACACTTCCCTGGGGCACTCTTGACGATAACTTTCTCTCTGATGAATATTCGTCGTCGAAGACAACATACTAGTTTCTATTATTTAAAAATTCTACGAGCTATTCACAATCTGGGCACCTGATCTGCGTGCTCGGACATTCGTGAACAGTTTGCAGTGGGGAACCGTGTCAAACGCTCTCTGGAAATCTAGGAACATGGAATCTGCCTGTTGCCCTCCATCCACGCTTTTTCTTATATCATATGAGAAAAGATCAAGCTGAGTTTCGCACGAGCAATACTTTCTAAATCCTTGCTGATTTGTGGACAGAAGCTTTTCTGTCCCAAGGAAAGTTGTTACATTCGAACTCAGAATGTGTTCAACAATTTTGCAGCAAAACGATGTTAAGGACACTGGTCTGCAATTACGGAGAACTGTTCTTTTACCTTTCTTATATACAGTCACCTGCGCCCTTTTCCAGTCGCTTTGGACTTTACGCGATAAATGCTAGCTAAGTACTGGCCAATGCCGTTAAGTAGAAGCTTGAATTGATGCTGATATCAACATTTTGAAAACCACCTTTCAATGCCAATTTTCTTTCTTCTTCAGAACTCAGAGAATTGATTTATTCACTTTTTTCCTGAAGTTTGTGCTGGTACATAGAGCCGACGACTATCAGCGTTTACAGTTCTCAAAATGCGATTGTTCGTGGATTACTTATCCCAGAACCATCCTAGTGTTGTGACATCAATCACCGACCAAACTTCGCAGCCCATCGAGGTGTGCCAGAACACTGCTGACGCAGCACTCTGTAATACAACGGTCTGCCCTATCGGTGTACTGGGTTTCCCCATACCATGGCACAACGTTGCACTTCCGTAGCCACCCATACGACAGAAGGCAACATAGCCTGCCACAGAGACTATAAATGCTCATCGGTCAGCCGTTAGCAGCAATTGTACTAGTACTTCGACAGAGTCCTAGATTTCCGACTCCAGTCGACGCCGTGACTATCCAGCCGTCGGTGCAATGTGGAGCCGAGCAGCTCCCACCCCGCCAAACAACGAAACAAGTTAGCCCCATGTCTACGAGACACCGAGTGCAGGCTACGTCAAAGGTGTCAACATTTGACATTCCAATCCACTTCAAGTTGCACCTGACCGACTGTTAGGAGCTACCTACAGACCAGAGTCAGCTTGCTAGCTACCGGGTGATGCCATCCTTGCGTCAGCGAGGCCACATCCCCGACCGCTGATCTTCCTCTGGGGCAAGCTCGCTGCCTAACTTACCCACACACACTGACGAGGGGCCACACTTAGCACCAGCGAGTTATGTGATGTAGCGCACTGCTACCTGGATGTCCACACGTCGACGGGACGCAGACATATACACTCCTGGAAATTGAAATAAGAACACCGTGAATTCATTGTCCCAGGAAGGGGAAACTTTATTGACACATTCCTGGGGTCAGATACATCACATGATCACACTGACAGAACCACAGGCACATAGACACAGCAACAGACCATGCACAATGTCGGCACTAGTACAGTGTATATCCACCTTTCGCAGCAATGCAGGCTGCTATTCTCCCATGGAGACGATCGTAGAGATGCTGGATGTAGTCCTGTGGAACGGCTTGCCATGCCATTTCCACCTGGCGCCTCAGTTGGACCAGCGTTCGTGCTGGACGTGCAGACCGCGTGAGACGACGCTTCATCTAGTCCCAAACATGCTCAATGGGGGACAGATCCGGAGATCTTGCTGGCCAGGGTAGTTGACTTACACCTTCTAGAGCACGTTGGGTGGCACGGGATACATGCGGACGTGCATTGTCCTGTTGGAACAGCAAGTTCCCTTGCCGGTCTAGGAATGGTAGAACGATGGGTTCGATGACGGTTTGGATGTACCGTGCACTATTCAGTGTCCCCTCGACGATCACCAGTGGTGTACGGCCAGTGTAGGAGATCGCTCCCCACACCATGATGCCGGGTGTTGGCCCTGCGTGCCTCGGTCGTATGCAGTCCTGATTGTGGCGCTCACCTGCACGGCGCCAAACACGCATACGACCATCATTGGCACCAAGGCAGAAGCGACTCTCATCGCTGAAGACGACATGTCTCCATTCGTCCCTCCATTCACGCCTGCGCGACACCACTGGAGGCGGGCTGCAGGATGTTGGGGCGTGAGCGGAAGACGGCCTAACGGTGTGCGGGACCGTAGCCCAGCTTCATGGAGACGGTTGCGAATGGTCCTCGCCGATACCCCGGGAGCAACAGTGTCCCTAATTTGCTGGGAAGTGGCGGTGCGGTCTCCTACGGCACTGCGTAGGATCCTACGGTCTTGGCGTGCATCCGTGCGTCGCTGCGGTCCGGTCCCAGGTCGACGGGCACGTGCACCTTCCGCCGACCACTGGCGACAACATCGATGTACTGTGGAGACCTCACGCCCCACGTGTTGAGCAATTCGGCGGTACGTCCAACCCGCCTCCCGCATGCCCACTATACGCCCTCGCTCAAAGTCCGTCAACTGCACATACGGTTCACGTCCACGCTGTCGCGGCATGCTACCAGTGTTACAGACTGCGATGAAGCTCCGTATGCCACGGCAAACTGGCTGACACTGACGGCGGCGGAGCACAAATGCTGCGCAGCTAGCGCCATTCGACGGCCAACACCGCGGTTCCTGGTGTGTCCGCTGTGCCGTGCGTGTGATCATTGCTTGTACAGCCCTCTCGCAGTGTCCGGAGCAAGTATGGTGGGTCTGACACACCGGTGTCAATGTGTTCTTTTTTCCATTTCCAGGAGTGTATATCTCTTATACGGTTTACTGATTAAAGAATGTTTGTACTGAATGACCTCTCCTGAGTCCGCACTCACCGTGGTACTGGTAGAACGTAACCCACAATTTTCGCACTCATCATTCTGGAGCAGAAGTGTCCGTCCTGACCAATGTAAATGTAAATGTCGTGTGACTAGGGTCTCCCATCGGGTGCAAGTCTTTCGATTTGACGCCACTTCGGCGACTTGCGGGTCGATGGGGATGAAATGATGATGATTAGGACAATACAACACCCAGTCCCTGAGCGGAGAAAATCTCCGATCCAAGCGGGAATCGAACCCGGCCCCTTAGGAGTGACATTTTGTCGCGCTGACCACATTTTTTTGTTCGTTGTTGATTGTTGTGTTTTGTCGTTGTGGACGTCACATGACTTCCGTTCAAGTTCGTTTGTTGATCCTTCCACTCAGTTTTTTATTACAGAGGCCAACCGGCTCTCAGACCGAACACGCTTTTTTTTTCTTTTTTTGTAATCTCATTTTGTTCGTTATAATTCGTTGCAATTGTTCGTAGCGGACGTCCCCTGACGCCCGTTGACGTTCGTTATTAATCCATTCACTCAGTTTTTTTATTACAGATGGCAGCTAACCCTCTGACCGAACACGCTGAGCTACCGTGCCGGCAAACACGCTGAGCCACCGTACCGGCACGCTTTGCTGATACCATTACACTAGTTTCACTTTGTTAATGCCAATGGGCATTCTGTCATTCAAAATCGCGACTTTATAAAATAAACGAGCATTCTAGTGATTATTTCTATATGTGTGTGAGTTACAATTGTGGGCCATTGGATACATCTCATATCTGTGAAAACAGCACATCAGCATAACCTTCCATGTCTGGGCTGCAAGTTTTAGGTGATTCACCTTGTGTATGGACACATTTCCTTCCACTGCCTCGCTCTACCCTGATTTCGAACCTTCGTTGATAACACTGGGCTCTCATCTGAGAGGACGGCGATTCAAATTTCCATACAGTCATCCAGATTTAGGCTTTCAGATGCTTACTAAATCGCTCGAGACAACTGGTGGGATAATTCAGTTTAAAAGGAAACACTCGCTTTATTTCCCCAGTCCAAGCCTTAGCTCCATCTCCAACGACCTCGTCGTTGACGGGACGCTAACTTCTAATATTCCTACCTTCATTCAAAATTTTGATTCTAGTCCACTCAAATCTCAAATTAGTTAAATAGTCGTTTATTCTTCCATAGATCATTTACGAAATATCTGGCACGTCATCTTAATAGAAAAGCAAACATTAAAAAAAAAAAAAATAGCTACGCCATGCATACAGTAATACTATCTTATCAGAATCTACTTTTAAACTGTTCGTTTGTTTCATACTACTCGTCACTGCCCACACTACACACACACACACACACACACACACACACACACACACACACAAACATTTCGGCTGAAATCAGGACTTTGACAACACTTCAACAGTTCTATCGAATTCTTCTTGTTATCCCCTTGAACCATCTGAAGAAACCGAATCAGCACCTCACCACAATGAATGGGATGTTCAGCCCTACAGAATGTAAATATGTTAGAATTTTCCGTCACATGCCCTGGATATACGATTTGACAGTAAGAGTCATTAAGCCACGATAATTTACGGCAGAATGACAGTTATCTGTTATTCAATAATGTCAGTTTCTTACCATTCCCTACTCCATTTTATCTAAATAATCTTCGACTTTGTGGTTTTAATTGTTTAAGAGGTACACCTTAATTGACTCTTCAGATATCTGGATTTTAGTTGTCCTTTTATCGTCCTTGGGAAATTTATTGTACAATTTTATCCCCATGTAGAAAATACCCTTTTTTGTGTGTATTTACTCTTGATAAATGCAAGTTTAGCTTGCCTCTTGTTCCATGATCATGAGCGTTGCTGTTTGTGATATGTTCTTGATGTGCATAAAGGATTGGTATATATACTCACTTGGTGCAGTCAGAGTTCTTTGTTGTTTAAACAGATCTTTACACTGAGCTCAGTTACTATTTTTAGTTATTTTTCGGATAGCTCTTTTCTATAATCTGAGTGTTGAGTCCATGTTTTTTGTATGAGTCCCTCAAAAAATGATTCCATATAAAAGTTTTATGCTTTTAGTTGGTAACTGGGAAATAGTGTTTGAAACTAAACGTCTCTATAGTAATGTGAGAGAAGTTTTCTAAAATTCCGAGTATAGATTTTGATCTAGATTCATTTTTGCTACCCTACTTTTAAACACTAACAGATCTGTGCAAATTGCTTTTTCGGTATGTGATTTTAATTAACCTGAAACGTATCTGACTCTGTAAATTAGACTGAAAATAAAGAATGGTTCACAAGAATATTTAGAATGACTTTATCGTGAAACCATCACACACAATGACTAACAGTTACGTGTTGTAAATGTGCCCTGTTAAAAATGCATTTATTGAACTTATCCGAAATTTTGATGATGAAAACTGATCTTAAAATTCTCTTAAAAGGTTCATTTAGGCCCTACAATTGATTCTTACCTTCGCAGCGGATAACTCGGCTCGACTTTGTGTGCACTGCAAATGAGTTGAATGATGAGCTGTAATAAATCACTGAGCAGCAGTTTGCCTTCTTATCTTATTTATTATCAGGGTGCATCAGCAAATTAAGCCTTTGTTATCTTTTTGAAAATATGATTCACTGTTCACGCAATAGTGCAAGGCGTGATAGTCCAAGTTTTACGAAGTATATCTTTCACTTAACAGAGGAGATACGGTTCAGGAGATTTTAAATCATTAGTAGTGTATTTTGTAATTAGATAATATCCTTTTAGTAACTCAGAAATGACTCTTAATATGAACTATAACTACTTTCTATCACTGCCATACACTATCAATATTACGTTTGGCACATAAGCTTTCTAAACTGCGTAATTTTTACACTTTTATATTCTTAATCAGATATGTTTAACTTAATCTTGGTGGGGGAAACTAATTAGGACACTGAAATCAAGACTGATAATTGTCCCTAGACACCAATACGTAGATATTACAAAACAAAATGACAACTTTACAGTTTACCGTACTCTTCGCCTTCCTAATGAAATATTTTTAACTAACAGTGTAGAGAGTAAGATAATGAGACTACTAAACATGTGGCTGATAATTCATTGTGGATACTAGCACGTAAATACTGTTAAGCACAAATAAAACTTTACGCTACAATAATAATTACTGAGCTAGAACTTCCAGCAATTAAAAACTTATTGCAGATTACCTTTTTCCAAATGAGCCGATCCTCTACAAAATACTTTCTAAAATATTAGCCTTTATTCTTTGCCCTCGATTAAACCATCTCAAACTCTAAATTCATTCTTTGTGCGGTACATCTGTAATCCAATCTCCTCACTTTGTCACGATACAACATTCTCTCGCGCTCTTTGGCCGACTTGACTCCTACTGGTAACAACTGCAACTGGACTGTTACACAATAAAACAACCTTTGGTAACCAAAGAAGATATCACTCAAGTGTTCAGGCACCTAAAGACGCTCGTTGTGGCAATCATTCTTAACAAACCGATATTTCTTATGGTAAATTTTTACAACCATTTCTGTTAATATGTACACCTTTCACATAGCTAAAACTGTAGTGTATATAGGAAGAGTATGTAACTATAACGCATTTCTGTTACACTCTGATGACAAGACTCTAAGGGTATAGTACGCTGATCACATCTTCTTTGCTCGTATATTTGAGTATCATTCCGCTTCACGTGACTATCAAAATTAATTCCAAAAAAGTTTGTATTTGCTGTGCTGTCTATGAAAGTTTCATCCACATTTACTTTTACAGAATTATTCTCCGCTCTTTACGCAGAAATTAGAGTTGTTTGTTTTCTTTATTTTCAGTGTAATATATTACCTGACGATTAATTATAAACAACCGTCAGACTTTGATTTTCTTTCCCTACTAGGGGTGCTGTCTTTTTTTCATCTGGGATTACAATGTTGCTGTCATCATGATTGAAACACTCACAACACTGGTGTGATATCCTACAAAATTTATTATTTGTTACACGAACAGGTTTTCGGCTGTACAAAGATAAGTATGTGGTGCAGTGAAATTTTGTTGGATCAAAGATTTTAAACTAGTGCATCTCCATTGAGAGAGAGGAAAAGTTATGTTAGAATTACGAATAAAACAAGAGGGATTATTTCAGTGTAAATGCGATGTAACATCATTTAACTAGGATAGAATATGTGACAAATTAACTAATGAACTATAGAAAAATTACAACAGTTGTGCATAGAAGAAAATAATTGAACAATAAACTTTGGTGACATATTCTAAATATGTGGCTCAACAAAATAGTCTTGTCTTTCACTGGTCCTAAATTACAAACAGATAAGATACAATAGTGATATTAGGCAGGTGAGTGAAGCAGCTGTGATTATACAAAGTAAAATTGCTTAACACAACGAGATAAATTATAGCAACCGAAATAAAATGGGGCATGTGAATAAGAGGAGTCATTTACAACATGGCTTGGATGGGGTTATGAGTAGTATCTGCAGTTGGAAGTGGCGAATAAGGGAACTGTGTCTGATCATTAAGTATTAAGCTTGGGTTGATGGACATGTGTTTATTAATTTCCAAAATTTCAAGATAGTTCATCTTCCTGCCTTTATGGGTGTGATGTAATACTTCATGTTTCACCTTGTAACTATCGGCTACTTTAAGCAGGTGCTCTGCTGTCATCAGTAAAAAGAATTTTTTTTCCCCACGTCACTTCCTAACTCCCAGATCTTTGGGACTGAAAAGTACACCCAATCCGCACCATACAACGAATTATTCCCAAAAAAAATCACGTTCTAGTAACGTCCTCACACACATATGCCCACACTGACTTTGTGATGGTTCTATATTTACGTGACCATTGCGGCACTCCAACTCCAGTTCTTGATACCAGTAATATCGTACTACTTTTCTGCGAAGTAACAGACATATTGTTGTGACAATATTCACATTTGGTTTTATTAATATATAGGTACTCCGATGTATCGATATATTACAGTGATATGGTTCTTGTGTGTATTCATTTCTGTGAGGCTGTAATAATCTTTGATTTATTTGTAACAGTTTTGGCGCGAATGCGCACAGGGCAGTCTTTGTTTCACTTTGCAGAAGTTAAGTTGTTATTTCGCTTTGTAAAAGAACAGTCAAGTCTTGTGTTTGGTTAAAGTGGAAATTAAATATATGAAGATTGATACAAAACTGTTTTCTTGATGATGTGACAATTAAGAAGAAGTATATTTGAATTTACAAGAAGTTTAATAAAAATGTGGATTGTCAACACCAAGTCAAAAATTATTTGTACCATACCAATGTTCTGATCTGCGATTGTTCGATAATTAAGAATTTCCTGAAACACCCATTTCGTAGGTCTTCAAATATTGCTAAAATACAGATCTGGAACTTCTAGCAGTCAAAGTGGAATCACCCTAGAATGAACAAGACGAGCCATAACAACTTCGACAAAATCTACATGGGAATCCATTCAAGATAAGTGCCAAAATTAATGACTTTTTTTACAGTGTCTTCATTATTTCCATTCTGACGATACGATCCGCAGTCGATAACTTTGTTGTTGCCCAATAAAGCGAACATATGCTGCGTGAGCAATATTATTAATCTGATTTCTAACCTACTTTGCAAGTAGTGGTATTGTTAGAACTTCCTGCACAAAATTCCCCTTGCTACATTCTCTGCCCCGTACATCACTTTAGCTCATTTAACCACCATTCTCCTTGTGGTGTCACCGCCAGACACCACACTTGCTAGGTGGTAGCCTTTAAATCGGCCGCGGTCCGTTAGTATACGTCGGACCCGCGTGTCGCCACTATCAGTGATTGCAGACCGAGCGCCGCCACACGGCAGGTATAGTCTAGAGAGACTCCCTAGCACTCGCCCCAGTTGTACAGCCGACTTTGTTAGCGATGGTTCACTGTCTACATACGGTCTCATTTGTAGATACGACAGTTTAGCATAGCCTTCAGCTACGTCATTTGCTACGACCTAGCAAGGCTCCATATTGAGTTACTATATGTCTTCTGAACAGATAATATTGTGAATCATGTACCATCAAGAGCGAAGTTCATCATTAATTAAAGTTAAGTATCAAACTAGCTATGTCCGCTTTCTGAGTTCTAATTCCTTGTCATGTTCCAGACCTCACGTCAGTATAGTCCTTCCCTCCTCACGCCAGCCTGCGTGAGCTAAAACGCGTGCTTTACGGCCCCCTCTCATAACACGGTGTTGGCTCTTCTGCCAACACAACACTCCTGGCCAAAAATTCCGTTTCTCTGCCGTCTTCTCATCCTCTCTGAAGTGATGGAGGAGGATTGACCTAGCGACCACGACTGAGCAGGTGGAATCCGAATTAAATTCCCGTCCCGAAAAGTTCTCCCTGCCAACAGTGCCCCCACTACAGATGAGCTAACGTGTGCGGGCAGATGCTGGAGCAGATCGGGCTGCAGTGCCCGCTGCTGGTGGAGCTGCAGCTGGTGTCGACGCCGATGACGGACCGCGGGTTGGTGCGGCTGTGCGTGGGGTCGGACGGCACGCGCCTCTGCCAGCGCCTGGCCCGGCTCGCCGTCGCTGACACCAGCGTGACGGTCTGCGGCGCCGCAGTTGCCCTGCAGTCGCTGCCCTGCCTCTCAGAGTTCGACTTCGACAACATCTTCGAAGTGAGTGTAAAGCGGGCCTCTTTCGTACTAGTTATTGCTTGTGGGGGGATGTGATGGTACAGATAAACTGAAGAGCCAAAGAAACTGGTACACATACC
Source organism: Schistocerca serialis cubense (assembly GCF_023864345.2). Taxonomy (NCBI): domain Eukaryota; kingdom Metazoa; phylum Arthropoda; class Insecta; order Orthoptera; family Acrididae; genus Schistocerca; species Schistocerca serialis. The sequence continues at coordinate 221,671,504 of NC_064640.1, forward strand.
TAATATCGTGTAGGGCCCCCGCGAGCAAGGGTGGCATGGACTCGACTAATGTCTGAAGTAGTGTTGCAGGGAACTGACACCAAGAATTGTACAGGGCTGTCCGTAAATCCGTAACAAAACGAGGAGGTGGAGATTTCTTCTGAACAGCATGTTGCAAGGCATCCCAGATATCCTCAATAATGTTCATGTCTAGAGAGTTTCGTAGCCAGCGGAAGTGTTTAAACTCGGAAGAGTGTTCCTGAAGCCTCTCTGTAGCAATTCTGCACTTGTGAGGTGTCGCATTGTCCTACTGGAATTGCCCAACTCCGTCGGAATGCACAATGGACATGAACGGATGCAGGTGATCAGGCACGATGCTTACGTACGTGTCGGCTACCAGAGTCGTATATAGACGTATCAGGGGTCCCATATCACTCCAACTGCACACGCCCCACGCCACTACAGAGCTTCCACCTGTTGACATGCAGGGTCCGTGGATTCATGAGGTGTACACGTCCATCCTCTCGATACAATTTCAAACGAGACTCGTCCGACCAGGCAACATGTTGCCAGTCATCAACAGTCCGACTGGCCAGGTGAGGCGGAAGGCTTTGTGTCGTGAAGTTATCAAGGGTACATGAGTGGGCCTTCGGCTCCGAAAGCTCATATCGATGATGTTTTGTTGAATAGTCTGCACGCTGGCACTTGTTGGTGGCATGGCATTGAAATCTGCATCAATTTACGGAAGGGTCGCATTTCTGTCACGTTGAGCGATTCTCTTCAGTCGTCGTTGGTCCCGTTCTTGCAGGATCTTTTCCCGGCCATAGCGATGTCGAAGATTTGATGTTTGTCATCAAGGGTACACGAGTGGGCCTTCGGCTCCGTAAGCCAACATCGATGATGTTTCATTGAATGGTTCGCATGCTGACACTTGTTGATGGCCCAGCATCGAAATCTGCGCAATTTGCAGAAGGGTTGCACTTCAATGCCTTTGAACGATTCTCTTCAGTCGTCGTTTCTCCCGTTCTTGAAGGATCTTTTTCCAGGCGCAGCGATGTGAAAGATTTCATGTTTTACAGGATTCCTGAGATTCATGGTCCGCTCGTGAAATGGTCGTACAGGAAAATCCCCACTTCATCGCTACCTCGGAGATGCTGTGTCCCATCGCTCGTGACCCGGCTATAATACCACATTGAACCTCACTTAAATTTTGATAGCATGCCGTTGTAGCAGCAGTAATTGGTCTAACAACTGCGCCAGACACTTGTTGTCTTATAAAACCGTTGCAGACCGCAGCGCCGTATTCTGCCTGTTTACATATATCTGTATTTGAATACACATGCCTATATCAGTTTCTTTGGCGCTTCAGTGTATTTGAAACGAGTTTTTCAGTTTCTCTCTCTCTCTCTCTCTCTCTCTCTCTCTCTCTCTCTCTCTCTCTCTCTCTCTCTGTCCCTACATCAAGCCTTATGTCAGCATGACTTTAACTTATGATAAACAGTAACTAGTGTGGTGTAATTTTGCACAAATTACTCACCTCTAATACTTGGTTTAAATATCGGTAATGAGTGTTGCACGTGTGGAAGAAAACTACGGACAGTGTAAGGTTTCGGATTCAGTTTACTCAGATTTCAAACCAGATTGTAAACTGTAAGACATTTACAGGATCAGATGTGGACTCTGGCCATAATTTATTGGTTGTGAACTGCAGACTGAATCTGGAGGAAATGCAAAAAGGTAGGAACTTAAGGAGGCAGGATGTGGATAAATTGAATGAACCAGAGTTGTTGAGAGTTTCGCGGAGAACACTAGACAACTTTGGGGTCAGATGGAGGAAAGGAGTGCAACAGAAGACGAATTGGTAGCTTTTAGAGATGCAATGTGGAAGGCAGCAGTGGATCACAATGATAAAAAGACAGTTTTTAGCAGAAATCTGTGCGTGTCACAGAAGGTACTGTATTTAATTAACGAAAGGAGAGATCATAGAAATGCAGAAAATGAAACTGTCGAAACTGACTACATACGTCTTAAAAATGAGATTGCCAGAAAATGCAAAATGGCTAAATAGGAACGACTAGAGGACAAATGCAAGACTGCATAAAGACGCATGACGAGGGAAAAGATAGCTGCAGCTTAAAAGACAATTTAAAAAGATTTTTGGAGGAAAGAGAAGCAAGTATATGAATACCAAGAGCTCGGATAACAAGCCAGTACGTAGTAGACAGGGGCACTTAACCTTTAAAATGTCTATATTCAGTTTTTCTTTCTATGTTCCTTTAAGTAATTACACTGCATGATCAGAAAACGTGAAGCACCGGGAACGGGAAGAGGAAATAAAATGAAACTTCACGGATCGCGCGCGTAAAATTTACAAAGAACTTATCACTATGATGTTGCAACCTCCCTGGCCTAGATGCATAATCTGATTCGGTTGGAAAGAGTGTCATAAAGCCGTTGTATCCTCTCCTGAAGCAAACTGGTCCTCAACTGTTGTAATTCGTCCTTCATTTCCTGGATACTAGCACTGTGATAGAGCTGACGTCCGAGGTGGTCCCACACACTATCTATGTGGGAGAGCTGTGGGGATCTTGCTCGACGTGGTATTACCTCAAAATCCATAGACAGTTCATAGAGACACGATGGGTCCCTAGATCATATCACCAGGAGTAATACCGCTGTGCTTCTCCAAAACATTGGAGCGATGGGACCAGTCCCCACGTCGCCACCATACTAGATTGCTATACCAAGAAGAAATGCAGATGATAAACGGGTATTCATTGGACAAATATATTATACTAGAACTGACATGTGATTACATTTGCACGCAATTTGGGTGCATAGAACCTGAGAAATCAGTACCCAGAACATCCATCTCTGGCCGTAATAACGGCCTTGATACGCCTGGGCATTAAGTCAAATAGAGCTTGGATGGCGTGTACAGGTACGGCTACCCATGCTGCTTCAATACGATAACACAGTTCATCAAGAGTAGTGACTGGCGTATTGTGACGAGCCATTTGCTCGACCACCATTGACCAGACGTTTTCAATTGGTGGGAGATCTGGAGAACATGCTGGCCAGGGCAGCAGTCGAACATTTTCTGTATCCAGAAAGGCCCGTACAGGACCTGCAACATTCGGTCGTGCATTATCCTGCTGAAATGTAGGGTTTAGCAGGGATCGAATGAAGTACCCTTCATTCGATAACACATCTGAAATGTAACGTCCACTGTTCAAAGTGTCGTCAATGCGAACAAGAGGTGACCGAGACGTGTAACAAATGGCACCCCATATCATGATGCCGGGTGATACGCCAGTATGGTGATGACGAATACACGCTTCCAATGTGCGTTCACCGCGATGTCGCCAAACACGGATGCGACCATAATGATGCTGTAAACAGAACCTGGATTGATCCGAAAAAATGACGTTTTGCCATTCGTGCACCCAGGTTCGTCGTGGAGTACACCATCGCAGGCGCTCCTGTCTGTGATGCAGCGTCAAGGGTAGCCACAGCCATGGTCTCACAGCTGATAGTCCATGCTGCTGCAAGCGCCGTCGAACCGTTCGTGCAGATGGTTGTTGTCTTACAAACGTCCCCATCTGTTGACTCAGGGATCGAGACGTGGCTGCTCGATCCGTTACAGCAATGCGGATTAGATGCCTGTCATCTCGACTGCTAGTGACGAGGCCGTTGGGATCCAGCACGGCGTTCCGTATTACTCTCCTGATCCCACCGATTCCATATTCTGCTAACAGTCATTGGATCTCGACCAACGCGAGCAGCAATGTCGCGATTCGATAACCCGCAATCGCGATAGGCTACAATCCGACCTTTGTCAAATTCGGAAACGTGATGGTACGCATTTCTCCTCCTTACACGAGGCATCACAACAACATTTCACCAGGTAAGTCCGGTCAACTGCTGTCTGTGTGGGAAATCGGTTGGAAACTTTCCTCGTGTCAGCACGTTGTAGGTGTCGCCACCGGCGCCAACCTTGTGTGAATGCTCTGAAAAGCTAATCATTTGCTTATTACAGCATCTTCTTCCTGTCGGTGAAATTTCGCGTCTGTAGCACGTCATCTTCGTGGTGTGCCAATTTTAATGGCCAGTAGTGTAGTTTCCGACCTATGCTGCAGGATAACACAGAGCGTTGTAGGGAGTCAATTTCTTGTTATCGGATGGCTGGTGTATGTGTGAAGGAGTTGCGATGTACCTGTTGCAAAATACGGCAGTCCTCCCTTGCGGTGATCAGACATATGGAACCTTGATGACGAGTATCCTTGTCTTTACGTTCGCATGGAGTCCGACAGTGGTCCATTATCACATCCCAATGCCCCACAAATATGGATAATGCGTGATTCGACCAGCCGGCCAAACGGGAGATTTATAATGAGGCCCCTATCAGACTGTGACAGGCGCTGATAACGCTGTCTTACACGATTACGTAGCACCCCTGTGCCCTTCATAGCGATCACTCAACATCTGACACATTTCACGCCCCACATATACCCTTCCAGACCTGACAGCAACAGTATGCAAGAACAATGTAACGCACTCTGGTGGCTGTTCTACCTGTCAAACAGAATTGCAACTCTAATCATTTACATACCCGCCGATGTATATACTTGTGCGAAATTACATTGACATCGTACCATGTCTTCTCGAAGTTCGGGAAGTTACTTTTTGGGGGAGGGTGTAGACAGAGAGAGGGAGAGAGAGAGAGAGGACCAAAAACAAACTGTTACCCCCTCCCCTTTCCATAGAACAACCATGGACCCACGCCGTCAGGGTCGGCCGTTGTGGCCGAGCGGTTCCAGGCTCTTTCAGTCCGGAACCGCGCTGCTGCTACCGTCGCAGGTTCGAATCCTGCCTCGGGCATGGATGTGTGTAATGTCCTTAGGTTAGTTTAGGTTTTAGTAGTTCTGAGTCTAGGGGACAAATGGCCTCAGATGTTAAGTACCTTAGTATTCAGAGCAATTTTTGAACGCCGTCAGGCGGCATGCAAATTCTACAGTAATTGACATTAAAATTGCTACACCACGAAGATGCCGTGCTACAGACGCGAAATTTAACCGACAGGAAGAAGATGCTGTGATATGCAAATGATTAGCTTTTCAGAGCATTCACAGAAGGTTGGCGCCGGTGGCGATACCTACAACGTGCTGATGTGTGGAGAGTTCCAACCGATTTCTCATACACAAACAGCACTTGACCGGCGTTGCCTGGTGAAACGTTGTTGTGATGCCTCGTGTAAGGAGGAGAAATACGTACCATCACGTTTCCGACTTTGATAAAGCTCGGAACGCCGTGCTGGATTCCAACGGCCTCGTATCATTAGCAGTCGAGCTGACAGGCATCTTATCCGCGTGGCTGTAACGGATCGTGCAGCCACGTCTCGATCCCTGAGTCAACAGATGGGGATGTTTGCAAGACAACAACCATCTGCACGAACAGTTCGACAGCGTTTACAGCAGCATGGACTATCTGCTCGGAGACCACGGCTGCGGTTACCCTTAACGCTGCATCACAGACAGGAGCGCCTGCGATGGAGTACTCAACGACGAACCTGGGTGCACGAATGGCGAAACGTCATTTTTTCGGATCAATCCAGGTTCTGTTTACAGCATCGTGATGGTCGCATCCGTGTTTGGCGACATCTCGGTGAACTTACATCGGAAGCGTGTATTCGTCATCGCCATGCTGGCGTATCACCCGGCGTGATGGTATGGGGTGCCATTGGTTACACGTCTCGGTCACCTCTTGTTCGCATTGACTGCACTTTGAACAGTGGACGTTACATTTCAGATGTGTTACGACCCGTGGCTCTATCCTTAATTCGATCCCTGCGAATCCATACATTTCAGCAGGATAATGCACGACCGCATGTTGCAGGTCTTGTACGGGCCTTTCTGGATATAGAAAATGTTCGAATGCTGCCCTGCCCAGCACATTCTCCAGACCTCTCGCCAGCTGAAAACGTCTGGTCAATGGTGGCCGAGCAAATGGCTCGTCACAATACGCCAGTCACTACTCTTGATGAAATGTGGTATCGTGTTGAAGTTGCATGGGCAGCTGTACCTGTACACGCCATCCAAGCTCTACGTGACTCAATGCCCAGGCGTATCAAGGCCGTTATTACGGCCAGAGGTGGTTGTTCTGGGTACTGATTTCTCAGGTTCTATGCACCCAAATTGCGTGAAAATGTAATCACGTGTCAGTTCTTGTATAATATATTTGTCCAATGAATACCCATGTATCATCTGCATTTCTTCTTGGTGTAGCTATTTTAATGGCTAGTAGTGTAAATGCGTGTTGTTACAGGGTGACAATTATTGAACTACACTCCTGGAAATGGAAAAAAGAACACATTGACACCGGTGTGTCAGACCCACCATACTTGCTCCGGACACTGCGAGAGGGCTGTACAAGCAATGATCACACGCACGGCACAGCAGACACACCAGGAACCGCGATGTTGGACGTCGAATGGCGCTAGCTGCGCAGCATTTGTGCACCGCCGCCGTCAGTGTCAGCCAGTTTGCCGTGGCATACGGAGCTCCATCGCAGTCTTTAACACTGGTAGCATGCCGCGACAGCGTGGACGTGAACCGTATGTGCAGTTGACGGACTTTGAGCGAGGGCGTATAGTGGGCATGCGGGAGGCCGGGTGGACGTACCGCCGAATTGCTCAACACGTGGGGCGTGAGGTCTCCACAGTACATCGATGTTGTCGCCAGTGGTCGGCGGAAGGTGCACGTGCCCGTCGACCTGGGACCGGACCGCAGCGACGCACGGATGCACGCCAAGACCGTAGGATCCTACGCAGTGCCGTAGGGGACCGCACCGCCACTTCCCAGCAAATTAGGGACACTGTTGCTCCTGGGGTATCGGCGAGGACCATTCGCAACCGTCTCCATGAAGCTGGGCTACGGTCCCGCACACCGTTAGGCCGTCTTCCGCTCACGCCCCAACATCGTGCAGCCCGCCTCCAGTGGTGTCGCGACAGGCGTGAATGGAGGGACGAATGGAGACGTGTCGTCTTCAGCGATGAGAGTCGCTTCTGCCTTGGTGCCAATGATGGTCGTATGCGTGTTTGGCGCCGTGCAGGTGAGCGCCACAATCAGGACTGCATACGACCGAGGCACACAGGGCCAACACCCGGCATCATGGTGTGGGGAGCGATCTCCTACACTGGCCGTACACCACTGGTGATCGTCGAGGGGACACTGAATAGTGCACGGTACATCCAAACCGTCATCGAACCCATCGTTCTACCATTCCTAGACCGGCAAGGGAACTTGCTGTTCCAATAGGACAATGCACCTCCGCATGTATCCCGTGCCACCCAACGTGCTCTAGAAGGTGTAAGTCAACTACCCTGGTCAGCAGGATCTCCGGATCTGTCCCCCATTGAGCATGTTTGGGACTGGATGAAGCGTCGTCTCACGCGGTCTGCACGTCCAGCACGAACGCTGGTCCAACTGAGGCGCCAGGTGGAAATGGCATGGCAAGCCGTTCCACAGGACTGCATCCAGCATCTCTACGATCGTCTCCATGGGAGAATAGCAGCCTGCATTGCTGCGAAAGGTGGATATACACTGTACTAGTGCCGACATTGTGCATGCTCTGTTGCCTGTGTCTATGTGCCTGTGGTTCTGTCAGTGTGATCATGTGATGTATCTGACCCCAGGAATGTGTCAATAAAGTTTCCCCTTCCTGGGACAATGAATTCACGGTGTTCTTATTTCAATTTCCAGGAGTGTATATAAAATAAAATCGCATAACTTCTAAACGGTTTGCGTTAGGACGTTCACACTGCACGATTGGCCGCGAGGTACGATGGGAATTCGTATGTGCATTATGGCATTATGGTTTGTTTAGCGATGAAGTCCACTTTCATTTGAAGGAGTTCGTCATTAAGCAAAATTGGCACACTTGGGGGCTGTGAAATCGCAGTTCGCGATCCATAAGTCTCTTCACCCTCATTGGGTGAATGTGTGGTGAGCAGTGTCCAGTCACGAAATAATCGGTGCGATATTCGTTGATGGCACAGTGACTAGCGAAAGGTACATGAAGGTTTTGGAGGATGATTTCATCCCCATTATCCAAAGTGACTGATTTCGACAAGATGTGGTTCATGCAAGACGGAGCTCGAACCCATCTAAGCAGGAGAGGGTCGATGTCCTGGAGGAGCACTTCAGGGACAGCATTCTGGCTCTGAGGTACCCAGAGGTCACTGGCATGAACCTCTATTGGCCGCTATACTCTCCGGATTTGAACACATGCGCCCCTCTTTGCGAGGGCTATATTAAAGGCAAGGTGTACAGCAATAACCTCAAAACCATTGCTGAACTGAAAACAGCTATTCAGGAGCTCATCGACAGCATCGATGTTCCGACACTTCAGCGGGTCATGCAGAATTTCGCTATTCGTCTGCGCCACATCGTCGCTAATGATCGCAGGCATATCGAACATGTCATAACCTCAATCCCAATAACTGTATTGACGTTTACGTGTTGAATGAAGTATGTGCACGCCGTAGTTTGTAACTAACTTACTTTTTTTTTCATGTAGTTCAATAATTGTCTCCCTGAAACAGCGCTAAGCATGCCACAACGTGACTATGTTTCGTGGAGTTTTGAGTAGCACCAGTAATGGCGAAGTGGCTCTTCGCGAGGCTGAAGCACGGTGCTTGGCAGCATGTCGACAGCGGCCATCAGTAAAGGCGACACCGTGCGCATCCTCTCCCCTGAGAGTATCCACCGTGTTTCTGGGTGGGTGAATAATTACGGTGGTCCGTGTTATCACCACCGGATGGCTCGCCGGAGCAGCGCTAGGATTATGAACCACTGTCGTAATTACGGCTGCTGGTCCCACATCTCGCCTGCTACTTTCCTGCTGGTATAATTACAATGGAGCTGGCTGACATGAGGTTATTTCGTTACAGTCATTCACAGGTTGCAAACGTGGTGACACCTATTTCTTCGACCAATGATTCCTAAATGGTTTAACGATTACTTCCTGGCGCAGTCGCTCATGCTCCTGGGGCAGATGTTGCTGCTGTTTGAGTTGCTCTTCTGTTGGTCCTCTTTTTCCGGGCTAGTAAGATAATAAAAGGTAAGCTTTATAGTTGAGCTTTATGCTCGCTCCAATGTCTGATGTTCTGATTTTGAGGCCCCTTTTTCATCATATCCTTTTCCTCATCAGCAGCCTTCGTTATTGTTTTCCTTATATTGCTCCATTCGCGCTTGATATGTTCTGCTGTATAGTCATCTTTGATAAAGGTCTCACACCCCAGCTTCGTTAAGCAAACATACTTTAGAAATTTCATCATCTTTTCGTTCTTTTGGTAACTTCCAGTTCCTCTTCCATTTTGTGAACATGTTTATTTTGCTTATTACTACAAAATGATGGGATCCCACATCGTATCTCCTAAAAACTCTGGAGTCTCTTGCTATTCCTTCTAGTTTGTCGCTGGTTATTACATAATCTATGATAGACATGTACACTATGTGATCAAAATATTCGGACACCTGTCTGAAAATGACTTACTACTTCGTAGCGCCCTCCATCGCTAATGCTGGAATTCAATATGGTGTTGGGTCATCCTTAGCCTTGATGACAGCTTCCACTCTCGCAGGCAGACGTTCAGTCAGGTGCTGGAAGGTTTCTTGGGGAATGGCAGCCCATTTCTCACGGAGTGCTGCACTGAGGATAGGTATCGACGTCGGTCGGTGAGGCCTGGCACGAAGTCAGCTTTCCAAAACATCCCAGAGGTGTTCTATAGGTTTCAGCTCAGGACTCTGTGCAGGCCAGTTCATTACAGGGTTGTTATTGTCGTGTAAAATATCCACCACAGGTCGTGCGTTATGCACAGGTGCTCAATCGCGTTGAAAGAATCAGTCGCCATCTCCGAATTGCTCTTCAACAGTGGGAAGCAAGACGGTGCTTAAAACATTAATGTAGGCCTGTGCTATGATAGTGCCACGCAAAACAACAAGGGTGCAAGTCCTTTCCATGAAAAGCACGGCCACACTATAACACCACCGCCTCCGTGTTTTACTGTTGGCACTACTTACGCTGGCAGATGACGTTCACCGGTCTTTCGCCATACCTGCACCCTGCCATCTGATCGCCACATTGGATACCGTGATTTGTCGCTCTACACAACGTTTTCCACTGTTCAATCGTCCAATGTATACTCTCCTTATACCAAGCGAGGTGTTGTTTGGCATTTACCGGTATCATGGGTGGCTTATGAGCAGCTGCTCGACCATGGAATCCAAATTTTCTCACCTCCCACCTGTCGTATTACTTGCACTGGGTCCTGATGCAGTTTGGGCTTCCTGTCTGATGGTCTGGATAGATGTCCGCCTATTACACATTACGATCCTCTTCAACTGTCGGCGGTCTCTGTCAGTCAACACACGAGGTCAGCCTGTACGCTTTTGTGCTGTCCATGTCCCTTTACGTTTCCACTTCACTGTCACATCGGAAACAGTGGACCTAGGGATGTTTAGGAATGTGAAAATCTCGCGTACAGACGTATGACACTAGTGACACCGAATCACCTGACCACGTTCGAAGTCCATGAATTCCGCGGAGAGTCCCATTCTGCTGTCTCACGATGTATAATGACTGCTGAGGTCGCCGATGTGGAGTATTTGGCAGCACAATGCACCTAATATGAAAAACGTGTGTTTTTGAGGGTTTCCGGATACTTTTGATTACATAGTCTATCTCCTTGCTGTCGCGTTTTGTTTATTACAGTCTTCTCTCCCTTTGTTCGCACTACTACTGAAATGGGGTTATTTCCCACTCTAGCATTAATTATCCCACAGAAGTATTACACGCTCTAGTCACATTAACGCGACCACCGCCTGTGTTCGACGCCAACGAGCAATAATCACTCACAGACGGGAGGTGGCAGCACTAGCAGTGGAGTGTATATAAAGCGTATCGGGGAGGGGGCGGGGGAGCGGAAAACAGTGTAGTCGTTGTCATAATGCAGAAACTGAGCGATTTATGTGATTTCCAAAAGGCCATTATCACTGGCTTTCAGCCAGGGATAGGAGAATTTCCGAAATGGCTAAGTTTCTAAACTAAATAGACAATGCTGTGGAATGTGTTCCTACTCTTCCGCATTTAGCGTTGTCTTAAGGATAACAAGGGGACGACAACCTAACCATGAAAAAAAAAACCATACCATAACACCACCTCCATAGTATCCACCCCCATAGCTGAGTGGTTGCCGGCACGGTAGCTCAGCGTGTTCGGTCAGAGGGTTAGCTGCCCTCTACAATAAAAAAAAAACCGAGTTAATCGATCAACAACGAACATAAACGGATGTCTTACGACGTCCGCCCCGAGCAGATGCAACGAACAAAAGTGAACAAAATAAGATTTTAAAAAAAAAAAAAAAAAAAAGTGTGGTCAGCGTGACGGATTGCCGTCCTACGGGCCCAGGTTCGATTCCCGGCTGGGTCGGATATTTTCTACGCTCAGGGACTGGTTGTTGTGTTGTCTTCATCATCATTTCATCCTCATCCGGCACGCAGCTCTTCTATCATATTGACCCAGAGTATGGCATGATTCACCACTCCCAACCCTCGTTTCCATGCATTCACTGTCCAGTGGCGTCGTTCTTTACATGGCCTCAAGCGTCACTTAGTATTGACTACAGAAATGTGTGGCTTATGGGCATGTGTTCGGCCATTTTAGTCCTTTCTTTTAACTCCCTATGCACAATCGTTTTGCCAACTGGAATGCTAGTAGCACTCTGGAACTCATAAATGTTTCCCACCACTGATTTCACGCCATTTTTTGCAAGTTCTGCCTGATATTGGCTTAACCTATGGTTCATCCCCTGCGTTTCCACTTCACAGTCACATCACCAACTGTCGACTTGGGTACCTTTATAAGGGTCAAAATGTCCCCGATTGATTTGTTACTCGGATGACATCCCGTGACTCATCCGCATTCGAAGTCTCTGAGCTTTCCTGACAGACCCATTCTGCTGTTACTGCTTCTCTACTGACAGCACAATACTTACATTGACGGATTCACATCTCATGACATCTAGTGGCCCAGATACTTTTGAACAGATAGTGTATTTTTGATCGGACAGACTGGAGACCTGAGACGACGAACTGGAGTCATGCTACATTTTTGACTGCACAGGCGCTGGAGCTGCTGGAGACGTGGGACCACGAGCTGGAGCACCGCCTGCTGTCGGGGCTGGGCATCCGCCTGTCGGAGGAGGGCAGCCCGCGGCCGGAGCGGCTTCGCCTCAGCACGCTGCTGTCGGCAACGGAGCGCGCGCAGGAGCACCAGCTGGACTCTGCGACGCGCCTCTGCCCCGACACCAAGACCGTCGCGCTCTCCAACGCCTGGCTGCCCTCCGAGGCCCTCTACAAGTTCATGCTCTTCGAGAACCTGTGCGCCCTCTCACTCACCAACTGTGATGGACTCACGCTCGACTTTGAAGCAGGCGTCCTACCACTGCTGTGTGTCATAGGCGGAAATCTGCAGAATCTTATTCTATCCAATTTCACCTTCATTGATATCCTGGGTAAGTAGGTTTAAAGGTCACGCTGTCATCAACCCGAAGGTCAGTTTGAACACTACAGTGCGTTAGCAGGACCTACCCCACTGGAGGTAGTGCGCCACTGATTTCCTCTGACTTTAGTACTGACATAACCAGTAGCGGCCTACAGTTTAACACTGACTCTGAACTATGCTACAGCTGAACATTTTTTCACACTAACAATAACTACAGGGGGTGAAAGAGATAATAAATCGCTAGGACTGGCTTGAACACCGCACATGTGGGTCTGTAGTCTGGCACTTCACCACTGAAACACAAAGACACACAAGTAGACTTACAGTTCCTCATTATTTGTACTCTCTCAAAAAAGTGCGAGGGGCACCTCCAAACTTACGTCCATTGTCTAGATAATTTTTTTTTTAATTTACATTCTGTTTATGTAGAGATATAATTAATATACTACACACTTCTGTTTTAGATACAGTTAAGAAAGAATAACAATCACAACCAGTTTCAGCTGCACATTGGCCATCTACCGATTCTAAAGGTCAGAGATAATATTTGGTGCCAATTGGCGTAAGAGTGAATTATCAGTGTTCACGTAGTTGTAGTTAGTATCACATTACTTTCTTCACCAAATGTCGCGTATGATGTGAGGGAAATCAAGATTGCCAGCAAGGGCGTACCCAGGATCTGAACTGTGGCGGGGGGGGGGGGGGGGGGGGGCAGGTCATACTAGTCTCTCAGGAAACAAGGACTCGAGACAACATACAGCACTTCTTATTAAATAAAACAGTAAGCCAGTGAAAAACTGCTTTTAATAAACATTTTAAATACAAGAACGCACTTGTACAATCCGAGAAAACATGCAGAATTTCTTATTAAATAAAACAGTAAACTAGTGAAAAAGTGCTACTATCTTCTAGGGTGGGGGCAACTGCCCCCACCCCCCTGCCCCTCGTTGGGTACGCCCATGATTGCCAGTTTACATATGTTTCACAAGCTGCAACATTTTCGAGAATAAAACAGTGATCCGAATATAGAACAAATTTCCTTTACTTTAGGTCTATGTCCACAAAATTTTTGTCAACAGATTACAGGTTTCGGTCTATAATGACCATCTTCAGATCTGCAGCAGAATATTGGAAAACATGAATACATTAGCAGATTCTCTACAGCTTAAAACAATTAAATGGACCATAATGAAAAGTACTACTGACATACATAACATACATATACATTTCTGTGCTTTAAGTATGAAGAAGCCGGCCGGAGTGGCCGTGCGGTTCTAGGCGCTACAGTCTCGAACCGAGCGACCGATGCGGTCGCAGGTTCGAATCCTGCCTCGGGCAAGGATGTGTGTGATGTCCTTAGGTTAGTTAGGTTTAATTAGTTCTAAGTTCTAGGCGACTGATGACCTCAGAAGTTAAGTCGCCTAGTGTTCAGATTTTTTTTTCTTTCTTTATTGTGATTTTAAAACCCGTAGAACAGGTAGGCTGGCAGCAGCACAATACGCCGCTCTTCAGCCAAAGATAGTACAATGACAAAAACAGAGAAGACACATGGTTTGGAACAAAACAGCGGGGAAAAACCAGTAGACAAAGGAACATAAAAAACATGAAGCCGTTCACACTCGATGACAATCCACACTACAAACTGTTGACGCGAAGCACAAACACTGAAGATGTCGATGGCACTGGTGAACGAGGGAGTGTGACAGTGAACACTGAACACTAAACACGACGGCACACACGAGACACTGATGGCGATGATCTCTGGCGCATGAATGTCCACTTAGTGTGTGCGAGTCTGGGGACCTGCCATGAGGGGAATAAGGGTGAGGTGGGGGAGAGGGGAGAACAAGGATGCCAATGGCTGAGGAGATGGGGGGAGGAGGAGAGGGACAGGGGAGGGGAAGCCCGGGGGAGGAGTGGGGAGAAATGGAGGAAGGAGGGAAGAGGGAGAGAAGGGAGGGAGGGTGCCCAAAGGAGCAAACACAGGAAGAGGGTGGGAGGATCAAAGTTGGTAGGAGGGGTAGATGGAGGGGAGGAGGGCATCATCAGGGAGAGGGAGCTGGCAGAAGCCACCTTGGGAGAGGGTAAGGAGGGTGGAGAGATGGAGACCGGATGGGACGTGGGAATACAGGTGCGGCAGTGGGCAGGGGTGGGAGAGGATGGGCGAGACAAGTGGGTGAGGAGGATCGAGTTTGCGGGAGGTGTACACGATCCGTATCCTTTCAAGGAAAAGGAGGAGGTGGGGGAACGGAATGAGATCGTACAGGATCTGCGTGGGGGATGGGAGACGGATGTGATAGGCGAGGCGGAGAGCATGGCGTTCAAGGATTTGAAGCGATTTATAAAAGGTAGGGGGGGCGGTGATCCAGGCGAGATGGGCGTAACAAAAGATAGGGCGGATGAGGGATTTATAGGTGTGGAGTATGGTGGAGGGTTCCAGACCCCACGTACGGCCGGAAAGGAGCTTGAGGAGACGGAGTCGGGAGCGTGCCTCGGCTTGGATTGTCCGGAGATGGGGGGTCCAGGAGAGCCGACGGTCGAGGGTGATGCCAAGGTACTTGAGGGTGGGGTTTTTTTTTGTTGGGGTTTAAGGGCGCTCAACTACTGAGGTCATTAGCGCCCAGTCACAATTGTTAGAGCACATGGAATCTAGTGAAACTCAAGGGGGGGGGGGGGGGGGACACCAGAAAGTTCTGACAAAGATGCAGATAAAATAAGTGAAAGAGTTAGACGTCTTTGGACAGGCCAGTCAAAGTAATGAAACGAAGAACACGAGCAGCTGCTCGAGCGTCATCAGCTAAAATATTCTGTAAAGTAGATGGCAGAGACAGGACAACACGAGATTCACTAAAACGGGGACACGACAATAAAACATGGCGCACTGTTAATGCATGACCACAAGGGCACTGCAGGGCTGGGTCACCGGAGAGCAGGTAGCGCTGGCTAAACCAGCAATGCCCAATCCGCAACCTGGTCAGAAGGACCTCTTCTCGCCGAGATGGTCAGGAGGAGGTTGTCCAAACAGTTTGGAACGGTTTTACTGCCCGGAGCTTGTTTCCTTGAAGTGATGACCAAGTATCCCACCACATCGACACAAGCCTCTTACAAACAACCCCACTAACGTCAGATGACGGGACACAATGGGAGGCTGGCCGAGGCAGGAGGACTGCAGCCTTGGCTGTGGCATCAGGAGCATCATTCCCAGGCACTCCTACATGGCCGGGAACCCACAGAAAGCTGACAGGAGAGCCATCTGCAGCAAAAGAATGGAGGGACCGCTGGATCTGTTGCACCAAGAGATGGACCGGATATGGAGCTCCAAGGCTCTGAAGAGCACTGAGTGAATCAGAGCAGAGTACATACGATGAATGGCGGTGGCGGCGAGCATACTGAACGGCCTGATGTAGAGCAAAAAGCTCGGCCGTAAAGCTGGAACATTGGTCGAGGAGCCGGTATTTAAAGGCGACGGCCCCGACGACAAAGGCACAGCCGACCCCATCGTCAGATTTGGAGCCATCAGTGTAAATAAAGGTGTGACTGGCAAGTCGCGCACGAAGTTCGACAAACCGTGAGCAATACACTGCAGCCGGAGTACCCTCCTTCGGGAGCGAGCTGAGGTCGAGATAAATATGAACCGGAGCCTGGAGCCAAGGTGGTGTCGGGCTCTCACCATCTCTGAAGGTGGTAGGGAGGGCAAAATCCAATTGTCGAAGCAGGCGACGAAAGCGGACTCCAGGGGGCAGCAGGGCAGACACATACAACCCATACTGACGGTCGAGAGAATCGGCGAAGAAGGACTGATAAGAGGGGCGGTCGGGCATTGACAACAACCGGCAGGCATACCGACAAAGCAGTATGTCGCGCCGATAGGTCAATGGTAATTCGGCAGCTTCAGCATAAAGACTCTCGACGGGACTAGTGTAGAATGCTCCGGACGCAAGTCGTAGCCCCCTATGGTGGATAGAGTTGAGACGGCGTAAGAGGGATGGCCGAGCAGACGAATAGACGAGGCTCCCATAATCCAGCTTTGATCGGACTATGGACCGATACAAGCGAAGCAGGACAGTGCGATCCACTCCCCAAGATGAACCACTAAGAACTCTGACGACATTAAAGGAACGTGTACAACGGGCAGCCAAATAAGAGACGTGCGGAGACCAACCAAGTTTCCTGTCCAGCGTGAGCCCTAGAAACTTAGTTGTTTCCACAAAGGGGAGAACAACGGGACCGAGATGTAAGGATGGCGGAAGGAACGCTTTATATCACCAAAAGTTGATGCAAACCGTCTTCTCTTCAGAGAACCGGAAGCCGTTTGCCACACTCCATGAGTATAGGCTGTCTAGACAACGCTGAAGGCAGCGCTCCAGGAGGCATGTTCTCTGGGCACTGCAGTAGATCGCAAAGTCATCAACAAAAAAAGAGCCCGAGACATTAGGTGGAATGCAATCCATAATTGGATTGATCGCTATGGCAAAAAGGGCTACGCTCAGGACGGAGCCCTGAGGCACTCCGTTCTCCTGGAGGAAGACGTCGGACAATACGGAACCCACACGTACGCTAAACTTTCGATCTGTTAAAAAGGAATCAATAAAAAGGGGCAGGCGACCGCGTAGACCCCACCTGTGCATAATGCGGAGGATACCTCCTCTCCAACAGGTATCATAAGCCTTCTCCAAATCGAAGAACACGGCTACCGTTTGGCGCTTTCGCAAAAAGTTCTTCGTGATGAATGTCGACAAGGTCACAAGGTGGTCAACAGCGGAGCGACGGCGACGAAAGCCGCATTGAACAATGGTAAGTAGCCGTCGAGATTCAAGAATCCAAACTAACCGAGCATTAACCATGCACTCCATCACCTTACAGACACAGCTTGTAAGAGAAATGGGGCGGTAAATAGAAGGAAGGTGTCTATCCTTCCCGGGTTTGGGTATAGGAACAACGACCGTGTCACGCCAACGCATGGGGACTTGACCCTCTGTCCAGACGCGATTGTAGGTACGAAGAAGGAAGCTTTTGCCTGCCGGAGAAAGGTGTGCCAGCATCTGAACGTGAATGGCATCTGGCCCCGGAGCAGAGGACCGGGACAGTGCAAGTGCACGTTCGAGTTCCCGCATAGTAAAGGGGGCATTATAATTTTCCAGATTCAGCGAGTGGAAGGAAGGTAGCCGAGCCTCTTCTGCCTCTTTCCTGGGAAGGAAGGCAGGGTGGTAATGGGCGGAGCCTGAAACCTCCGCGAAAAAGCGGCCGAAGGCGTTGGAGACATCCACAGGGTCCACAAGTACCTCATTACCTGAAGTCAGGCCAGGTATCGTGGAGTGGGCCTTAATGCCCGACAGCCGGCGCAGGCCACCCCAGACGACAGAAGAGGGAGTAAAACTGTTAAAGGAGCTGGTGAAAGAGGCCCAACAAGCTTTTTTGCTGTCTTTGATGAGTCTACGGCATTGCGCTCGGAGTCTTTTGTATCCAATACAATTCGCCAACGTAGGATGGCGGCGAAAGGTGCGTAAAGCACGTCGGCGAGCACGGATAGCGTCTCTACAAGCCTCATTCCACCAGGGGACGGAAACGCGACGTGAAGAAGAGGTAGTACGAGGAATGGAACGTTCGGCAGCATTGATGATAACAGCCGTGAGGTATTCGACCTGACTGTCACAACTGAGAAAATCGTGGTCCGGAAAGGTCGCCAGGGAGGAGTAAAGTCCCCAGTCAGCTTTCGGTATGTTCCAGCTCGAAGGACGTGGGGATGGGGTGTGGTGTAGGAGACGAACGACACAGGGGAAGTGGTCGCTCGAATAGGTGTCAGAAAGGACATACCACTCGAACCGACAGGCAAGAGTGGTAGAACAGATCGAGAGGTCCAAGTGGGAGTAGGTATGAGTAGAGTCCGAGAGGAAAGTCGGGGCGCCAGTATTGAGGCAGACACGATTGAGATGGTTGAAGACATCCGCCAAGAGGGAGCCTCTCTGACAGGATGCAGGAGAGCCCCAAAGGGGATGATGGGCATTGAAGTCGCCAAACAATAAAAACGGCGGAGGAAGCTGAACAATCAGGTGCATCATGTCAGCCCGACTAACTGCGGATGACGATGGAGTGTAGACGGTACAAACAGAAAAAGTAAAGGCAGAAAGAGTAATACAGACAGTTATTGCTTGGAGTGGGGTGGTCAATGGGATGGGATGGTAATAGACATCGTCCCGAACGAGCAACATGACCCCACCATGAGCTGGAATACCGTCCGCAGGGGTGAGGTCAGACCGCTCCGAGGTATAGTGGGTAAAAGCAATACGGTCAGTTGGGCGCAACTTGGTTTCCTGGAGACCAAGGACGAGCAGACAGTGCAGGCGGAGGAGCAGTTGTAATTTCTCCCGATTAGATCGAATACCTCTTATGTTCCAATGGAACAAAACCATTGCTAGTCAGAAAAATCGGGGGAACGAAACGGGTGAAGAGTGGGTCACCTCGACGGCCGCGGATGGCCAGGTTCCAAGGGAACAACGCTACAACCGGTGGGAGGCGGATCCTGTTCCATCGAGTCGTCGCCAGCTGCGGCCGCTTTCCCGGGTTGCGTAAGAGGGGCAGCATCCTTCGCCGACGAGAGGCCAGCTGAGCGCCTGGCAGCAGAGCGTCCCGGCGAAACTAAGGACGGCCGGGAGCGGCGACTCGCGGATGGAGCGTCAGACGAAACGCGCCGGGGTGGAGAGGGGGATAAAGATTTCTTCTTGGAGGCCTTCTTGGAAGTCCGATGAGGCACGGGGATGGTGGGCTGGACCTGAAGAAGGTCCTCACGCGCGGGGTCCATTTTGGAACACCGGACCTTGGAAGCCGGGGTCCAGATCGTTTCCCCGATGGGCGCCTGAGAAGAGGATCGCTTCTCAGGTGGCAGAGGGGGAGGAGGAGGAAGGATGGCTCCTGGGGCAGAGGGGGCAGGGGCCGCGAGGGAGGAGGATTTGGAAGGGAGGGATTTGGGAGGCGGAGGCATAGACCTCGGAAGGGGTTGAGGAGGTGGAGGGGGGACAGGATAGGGGTGAGGATACTGTGGAAGGAGTGGACACGACTGAGGCAAACGAAGTTGTCAACGTCATGGGATGGAGGCGGTCATATTTCTTCTTGGCCTCAGAATAAGAGAGACGATCCAAAGTTTTTAATTCTTGATTCTTCTTCTCCATCTGATACGCGGGGCAGTCTAATGATCTAGGTGAGTGGATGCCAGGACAACTGACGCACCGAGGTGGTGGGGTGCATGTATGTTCCTCACGAAGAGGACGTCCACAATCGCCACAAAGGGGCTCAGCCTCACACCATGACGACATGTGCCCAAAAGCGCAAACACCAAAAGCAGTGCATAGTAGGCGGGACGTAAGGTCGCACCAGTAGCACATCACCTTTACCTTCTTTGGGAGAACGTCCCCCTCGAAGGCGAGGATAAAGTGCCTGGTGTCGACACGACGGTCTTTGGGACCGCGCTGGACTCGCCGGACGAGATGCACGCCTCGGCGCTCCAGGTTGGCCCTGAGCTCCTCATCAGTTTGCAGCAGGAGGTCCCGATGAAAAATAACCCCCTGCGTCATATTCAGTGCCAGATGTGGGACAATGGACACTGGGATGTCCCCTAGTCGGTCGCACGCCTGGAGCGCCGCCGACTGTGTGGCGGAGGTGGTCTTTATAAGAACGGACCACGAACGCATTTTACTGAGAGCCTCGATTTCCCCGAAGATATCCCCGATGTGCTGGATAAAGAACATGGGCTTGGAAGTGGCGAACGTCCCCCCATCGATCCGAGAACAGACTAAATAGCGGGGAAAGTACTTCGCCCCAAGCCGGCGGGCCTGTCCTTCCTCCCAGGGAGTGGCCAAGGGGGAAAGGGCAGGAGAACCAGAACCAGAGCCAGTACATTTCTTTTTAAAAGACTCGGCCGCAGAGCAGCCTGATACATGTTAATGTTTCATCTGCGAAACGTCCGCCCCGATACCACCCACTCCGACCAGGGGCTCTCCCCACTGGCGCCACCCAGCCTCAGCAAGGGCCACCTGGCAGGATGACCATTGCCGGGAGTCCTGATGCCCCAAGGAGGCGGGCATCTACTCCTTGGCCGACATGGGGAGGGTACAGCTCAGGTATCGGCAGTACGATCCCTGTGTAGTCAGGGGGCTACAACCTAGAGGGTACATGACGACCCCACCACAACGGGCTGGCTACCGTGCTGGATTTCAGGTGCCATGGAAAGTCCATCATGATCGTAGGTGCAGATGGGGACGCACTATGGGCGTAACTTGTGCAACCCATCAGGCGTTTAGGCCCAATTTGAGGAATAGTGGGTGTGGTTACAACGCCGTTACAATGCTGAGTGCCAAGGTCTTAGTGCACTGAGGACCAGTGATACACCATGTAAGGCGTCCTTCCCCAAAAGGCTTGTACTTCTGTAGAATTTTGAAAAATGGAGGTCAAACCCCAAGGGGGACCATCACATGGAAAGCCGAAACGGTTGAAACTCCTTTTAGTCACCTCTTACGACAGGTAGGAATACCTCGGGCCTATTCTTACCCCAGACCCGCAGGGGGTAGGGTGGGGGTGAGGGCGATAGAACGGCCATAGATGGTGAGAGAGAAATCAAGGAGGCGGAAGGTAGGGGTGGTTTTGCCTACAGTGATCGCCTGGGTTTTGGAGGGATTGACCTTGAGCAACCAAGCAACCAAGCAGTGAACCAGTCAAGATGGGATTGGAGAAGGTGTTGGAAGCGCTGCAGGGTGGGGGCAAGGGCAAGGAAGGTGGTGTCATCAGTCAGCTGGAGAAGGTGGATGGGGGGTGACGGCGGTGGCATGTCCGCCGTATATAAAATGTACAGAAGGGGGGAGAGGACGGAGCCTTGGGGCACACCGGTGGAGGGAAAAAAGGTGTAGGAATCCGTGTTATGGATGGTGATGTAGGAAGGACGGTGGGAGAGAAAGGAGGCGATAAGACGGACATAGTTAATGGGAAGAGCGAAGGTTTGGAGCTTGAAGAGGAGACCGGAATGCCATACACGGTCATAAGCACGTTCGAGGTCTAGGGAGAGGAAGATTGTGGAGCGACGGGAATTAAGCTGTTCGGAAAGGAGATGAGTGAGGTGAAGGAGAAGGTCGTCGGAAGAGAAGGACGGCCGAAAGCCACACTGGGTAATGGGAAGGAGGCGGTGCTGGCGGAGATGCTGGTGGATGCGGCGGGTGAGGATAGATTCCAGGACCTTGCTGAAGACCGAGGTAAGGCTGATGGGACGGTAGGAGGAGACGGCGGACGGTGGTTTACCAGGTTGCAGGAACATCAGGATATGGGAGGTTTTCCACAGGTCAGGGTAGTAACCGATGGACAGGACTACATTGTAGAGCCTGCCCAGCGTGGAGAGGAAAGAGACAGGAGCTTCACGAAGGTGACAGTAGGTGACACGATCGTGACCAGGAGCGGTGTTGCGTTTCGTGCGGAGTGTAGCAATGAGATCCTGTGTAGTGATAGGGGCATTGAGTTCCGTTAGAGCTCATAACCATTTGAACCAGTTAAGTATGAAGAGGCATACTTGTTTTATAAAAACAATGGCGTAACGTACTGCACCCATAGTGGCATCGTCAATGTTAAAAGCAAATTGAGCACCAGCATCGTCAAATATAAATAAATAACAGCATATGCAAGGGTCATCTTGTCAGCAGCACTACTGTTCAAAACAAACTGCCGTACAGTAGCCACGAAAGCGAAATACGTAAAGAAATCGGCATTTTAAAGCAGATTGCGGTAGGTAACGGCTTTTCTGTAAATGACGTCACGCGCCCCTACAGTAGGCTAAAGAAACGTATAACAAACAGGAGGCGCACACACACACACATACAAAATAGAACCAGTATAGAAAGAACAAAACCCTTCCTATGACATTTAATGGGCAAAATGTCCCTGCAAATAGAAAAAAATGTTTTTAAAAATCTGATGTCAGATGTGGCTTTCAAGTTAACAGCACGCTAACATGTCGAATAAAACATAAACTGAAAAGAAAGTACGACAAATTTAATGGCTCTGGAGTATACAGGATTGACTGCAGCAACTGTGACAAATATTATATCGTCCCCGCGGTGGCCGAGCGGTTCTAGGCGCTTCAGTCTGGAACCGCGCGACTGTTACGGTCGCAGGTTCGAATCATGCCTCGGGCATGGATGTGTGTGTTGTCCTGGTTAGTTAGGTTTAAGTAGTTCTAAATTCTAGGGGACTGATGACCTCAGATGTTAAGTCCCACAGTGCTCAGAGCCATTTGAATTTGAAATATTATATTGGTCAGATGGGACGCTCTTTTAACTGAAGTTTTAAAGAACATTCACAGCCACGGAACAAAACTGCTTTGAGACAGCATTTATCTCAAACTGGATATTCTATAGGGAGCATTGAGAATTGTATACTTAACTGGCAGAGCGATTTCGTACCCAATGCCTACTTTGCTTTGATTGACAATGTTTTACTTTAATCACCTTTTTTTTTCCTGTGTGATATGGTAGCATACAGCATCACCGGCCTTTCGCGGTCTAACTGTGTTGTGAGGCAGTAAATTCATCCACAGGGCAGGGACGCTGCGTCACTGCAATACACTGTGGAGGTGTGACAGTGGGACTGGGAGTCCTATACCACCCTCCAACGGTGACAGTATGACATCAGTCAGACAGAAAAACACAGCCAACAGGGGCAGGTAGGGTGGGAAAGTATTGGATGTAGAATGTGGGGCTAGTACCGCTGAAGGATGTAGCTGCAGTGGGCGTGCCAGGTCTGTCGTTAGCCAAGATCAGTATCTGAGTCCTCTAGAATGGTAAGAGGAACTGGATGTTAATGCCAGCGACCTGGAAGTGTGACCCATGGACAGTGTCCCGCAGGGCATCCACTTTCTCATAGAGCCACCGCGCGTTATTGTGTATGGTCCTCTTGAGGGGGACGAGATCCGTTTCCTCATGGAGAGTCACAATTCGCATGAGTGGTAGGGCGTGCAGGCTCCACTTAAGAGCCTTGTTCTGCAGGCGCTGCAACGTCTGCATCCTGGTGACACTAATCGTGGCCCATGCAGCGAAACCATATGTAAGGGCAGGCAGGATAACTGCTTAGTTGATGCGGAGCTTGGTATGTAGGTAAAGTTCCCTACTGCAGAAGAAGGGGTACAAAGCCCTGGTCAGCTTTTGCCCCTTGTTGGCGATACTCTCCATGACAGTGAAATAGTAACTTGTGGTCCATCCGAATCCCTAGATAGGTGGTCGTTGGGGCCTGGGCATCTGGGACTGGGTGCCACTTCGTGAAATTGACTGCCATAGTTTTGTCGGCATTAAGAGCTGCTTTGTTTGTCTGGTACCAGGTGATGGTGGCGTCCACCTGTCGCTGGTGGCGGGCGACGACCGCGTCGTCAGTGATGCGGCCAGTGGTGTATAGTGCTGTGTCATCAGCACATTGTGCCAGGTGGCACTCGAGGATGACCGGCATATCATTCACATAGATATTAAAAAGAATGGGAGACCACACCGATCCTTGTGGAGTGCCCACCGACAATTGGCGAATGCCAGAACGCACTCCCTGTTGAGCCACTAGGAATGTCCTACCACGGAGAAAGTCATCCACAATCTTAACATAGATATCTGGTATAGCGGTCTGTGTCAGCATCTTCATCTTGTGCACTAGGTCGTAGTGCCAGATCTTGTCGTAGGTGTTTTGCAAGTCTAGAAATATGGAAGCTGTCGACTTGGTGGTGTTGAAGCCTTTGCTGACATGTTCAGTGAGTCGAAGGACCTGAAATTCGGCAGAGAGGTGTGAAGTAAACCCAAACTGTTCAGCACGTATCGTCCCAGAAACCGCCAGAAGTTGGGAAAGTCGGTGGGGGATCACAGATTCAAGGAACTTCGCCATGATATTTAAGAGGCTGATGGGCATGTTGTTGGTGGGGAGCATAGGGTCCTTGAACCGCTTGGAGATCACAATCAGCTTGGCTTACTTCCACTGAGGGAGGAAAAAGCCAGATGTGAGACAACCGTTTAAAGTCTTGGTGAACAAAAGGAGAGGCATATCCGGAAGGCTGCAAAGATCTTCATTTAAAATGCCATCCAATCCAGGAGCTGAACGGCCACATTTTTCATCTTTTTTTTCTGTATTGTAATTTCATTATTTCATTCCCCTGCCCAATATGGGCAGAGGAGAGCTGGCAGCGGCACAGTCCACCACTCTTCAGCCAAACGGGTTTACATAATATGGGAATGCTTACAACAAAAGGGGGGACAAAAGGGGGACATAAAAAACGCAGTAAATGGAGATGAGGGAGCTAAGAGATACACTAATATGGGGACATGCCCAAGGGGACAGTTAAAAAGTCGTCATTAAGTTAGAAGAACACAACTGGCAACTCGTTGCGCAATTAAAAATCACTGGAGTCAAACACAAGTTAAAAAGTCGACCACAGTATAAAAAAATCACACGAAAAATCATGGACTATACACAGGTTGAGCGCACAATTAAAACCACAACACTTGATGACACTGTATAATTTCACCAAACACAACACTGACACAGAACACTTGATAATGAACAATAACCTGGGAGGATCTGCCAGGGGTGAGGGACAAGGAAGAAGGGAAAAGGAGGCGAGAAGGAGGGCCGATGAAGGGGGATGAGGTGGGGGGCGCGCCAAAGGAGTTCAGGGATGGAAGGAATGGGAGAAGGAAACAGCTGAGGAGGGGGTACACGGACTCAGAGTGGCAAGGAGAAAAATTCCCTCTGGGAGAAGGAGGAGGGAGAACAAGGTCAGGTAGGAAGGGTAGATACGGCGAAGTTCAACATCCAGGAGAGGGAGATGCTGGAAATTGCCCTAATGAAGGAGATGGAGGGTGTGAAGGTGGAGAGAGGGAGGGATACAGCGATAGAGGTGTGGCAATGGGTGGGGGTGGAGAGGAAGGAGGAAACCAGGAGGACAGTGTAAAGGATGCGGAGATGTTGGAGGAAAAGGAGGTGGGCGAAGGCGAGGCGGTCATACAGGAGTCATGTTGGGGGAAGGAAGGTGGACACAGAAGGCAGAAGGCAAGGCAGAGTGCATTGCGTTCTAGGATTTGGAGGCCCTTATGAAAGCCAGGGGGGAGGGGGCGGAGATCCAGGCAACACTGGCATGATAGAGGATAGGACGGATGAGGAATTTGTAGGTATAGAGGATGGTGGAAGGATGCAATCCCCTTGTCTGGCCAGACAGGAGTTCCAGAAGGCGGAGGTGGGAATGGGCTTTCTGCTGGACGGTCAGGAGACGAGGGATCCAGGTGAGGTGATGGTCCAGGGTGAGGCCAAGGTATCTTGGGGTGGGGGTGAGCAGGATGAGACAACCATAAATGGTGAGGTAGAAATTATGGAGATGGAGGGAGTGGGTGGTGCGACCTATGATGATTGCCTTGGTTTTGGAGGAGTTGACATGAAGGAACCACTGGTTACACCAACTGGTGGACTGGTCAAGGTGGGTTTGAAGAGTGCGCTGGGACAGTTGAAGTGTAGGATAGAGAGCCAGGAAGGCAGTGTCATCAGCTTGGGCATATCGGCAGTGTACAGGAGATAGAGGAAAGGGGAGAAGACAGAGCCCTGGGGGACGCCAGCAGTGGGGTAAAAGAGATGGGAGTTGGTTTTGTGAAGGGTGACAGTTTTTCTTTCTTCTTTAATGTATTTCGATTCCACCCCAGAGAAGGGCAGCGTAAAAGTTAAAAAACATAACGGGGAAATATAACAACAGCCGGCCGAAGTGGTCATGCGGTTCTAGGAGCTGCAGTCTGGAACCGCAAGACCGCTATGGTCACAGGTTCGAATCCTGCCTCGGGCATGGATGTGTGTGATGTCCTTAGGTTAGTTAGGTTTAACTAGTTCTAAGTTCTAGGAGACTAATGACCTGAGAAGTTGAGTCCCATAGTGCTCAGAGCCATTTGAACCATTTTTATAACAACAAAAAGAGGTGATAAAACTGCAGCTGTTTATAACTGGTACATGGCGAACAAGTAGTGAAGAAAACATGAAAAACAAAGAGGTCAGTGATGCTGATTAAAAGTACTTAGGAAACAGACAGACACAATTAAAAAACACAGCAACAGTCTGGTTTCTGTTCGCAGCACTTTAAAAAGGGGAGACACACAACACTGAACACTCATGGAAAACACTGTACTATAGAGTACAAAGACATATGGGTACAGGAGGGGGGGTAGGACCCAAACAGATGAGGGGGAGGAAAAGGGGGGACCCAATGGAGGGAGAGGCCACAGAAAAAGAGGGGAGCAGGGCGGATGCGAGAAAGGGGTGGAGAAGACAGTGGAGGGGAAAGAAAAAGGATTCAGGTGGAGAGAATGGAGTCAAGGAGTGGGTAGGTGCCGATAAAACATGATCGAAGGGAGGAGAGGGAGCCCGGGAAAAGACAGAGGGAGGGAGGGGGAGGCGAGGATCATAGTTGATAGGAGGGATAAATCGAGGGAGAGAGGGCATCATCCAGGAAGAGGAGTTGATGGAAGCCACCTCGGGAAAGGAGATGAAGGGTGTAGAGGTGGAGGGTAGGGGGGACACAACAGTGAAGGTGCATCAGTGGGAAAGGGTTGGAGAATAGAGGAGCAACCAGGGGATGAGGGGGATCAAGTTGGAAGGAGGTGTAGAGGACGCGGACATGTTCAAGGAAAAGGAGCAGATGGGGGAAAGGAATCAGGTCATAGAGGATCCGCATGGGGGACGAGAGGCATATACAGAAGGCAAGGCACAGTGCATGGCACTCGAGGATCTAGAGGGACTTATAGAATTTGGGGTGGGGGTGGATATCCAGGCAGGACTGGCATAACAGAGGATGGGACAGATTAACGATTTGTTGGTGTGGAGAATGGTAGAAGGGTTCAACCTCCATGTCCAGCCAGAGAGGAGTTTGAGACGGAGGCAGTTGTGGGCTTTGGATTGGATAGAGCAGAGGTGAGAGATCCAGGTGACGTGACAGTCAATCCAAGGTAGATGCGGGTGCGAGAGAGGTGGGCAGGACTAGTGCAGATGGTAAAGGAAAAATCAGGGAGCCAGAAGGAGCAAGTGGTATGACCTACAATGATTGCCTGGGTCTTGCCGTTCGAGAGTGGAATGGTAGAGAAACAGCTTGAAGGTAGTCCATCGAACCCTCAGCCAGGCACTTTATTGTGAATAGCAGAGTAATCACGTAGATGTAGATTGATTGAGGAGCCACTGGTTACACCATGTGGCAAAAAGATCAACGTGATTCTGGAGAAGTTGTTGGGACCATTGAAGGGTAGGAGCGAGGGCAAGGAAGGTAGTGTCATTAGCATATTGCAAGAGGTGGACCAGAGGGGGGGGGGGGGGGTTTGGGGCATATCTGCCGTGTACAGGAGGCAGAGGAGAGGGAAGAGGACAGAGCCCTGGGGCACACCCACAAAGAGGTAGAAGGTGTAGGAATTAGCTTTATGGATGGTAACATAGGAGGGGTGGTGGGAGAGGAAGGAGGCAATCACACAGCCATAGTTGATAGGAAGGGTGTAGGTCTGAAGATTAAACAGGAGACCAGGATGCCATACACGATTGTAGGCCTTTTCATGGTCTAGGGAGACAAAAATGGCAGAGCGATGGGAGTTAAGCTGGAGGGAGAGGAGATAAGTGAGGCATAGGAATTGGTCATCGGCAGAAAAGGAAAGTCGAAAGCCACATTGGGTGTTGGGAAGGAGGTGCAGTGGTGGAGGTAGTGATGGATGCGCTGGGTAAGGATGGATTCCAAGAGCTTGCTGAACACTAAGGTGAGACATATAGGGCGATACAAAGAGGCATCAGAGGGAGGCTTGTTGGGTTTGGAGGACATCAGGATACAGGAGGTTTTCCACAGGTTGGGGTAGAAGCCAGTGACAAGGTAGACTGTGGCAAGGACTGCAAGGAAAGAGGAAGGGCAGTTGAAATGGCTCTGAGCACTATGGGACTTAACTGCTGTGGTCATTAGTCCCCTAGAACTTAGAACTACTTAAACCTGACTAACCTAAGGACATCACACACATCCATGCCTGAGGCAGGATTCGAACCTGCGACCGTAGCGGTCGAGCGGTCCCAGACTGTAGCGCCTAGAACCTCTCGGCCACTCCGGCCAGTGGAAGGGCAGTGTTTGAGACGGCGGTAAGTAATGTGGCCGTGGCCGGGAGCGGTGTTGCGTTTAGCGCAGAGTGTGAGGCCGATATCCTGTGTAGTGATGGGAGTTTTAAGTCCTGATGGTGGTGTGTGGCCCAAGTACTGGAAGCTAGGAGCAAGGGGAGGAGTGCAGGTATACATGCATTCGATGACGTTGGGGAAGAGGGAGTAATCAAATTGGGGATCATCTGGAATGGAAAAGACGTAGGATAGATGGAAGGCAAAGTGGTTGGCCTTACTGAGGTTATCAGGAAATGGTTGGTCACCAAGGAAGAGAGGGTAATGTGGGGTAGGGCAATTCCCAGTGAGGTGGTAGAAAACAGACCAATACTTGGAAGAGTTTATTGGCAGCATGGCATTGAGTTGTGTGCATGTCTGTCGCCAGGCATGACATTTCTTTGCAGTAAGCATGTTGGGGATGTGTCATCATAATTGCCGGTGGCGGGTGAGTGTGTCCCGGTCATGAGTGCGGAGGAAGGATTGGTATAGGTGAAGGGATTCACAAAGGAGAAGGACAGCCTGTGGGGGCAGGGCCAGGCAGTGAGTGTGGATAGCTTTGGGAGGGATATGGGTGGCGACAGCATCAGACAAGGTGCCGTGGAGGAAGGCAGCAGTTCGGGAGATGTCAGCAGGAGATTGGAGGTTAGGGTCATGGTGTTCGACCTAGGTGTGTATGGAGTCCTGGTAGGCATTCCAGTTGGCGCAGGAGTGTTGTGAACAAGTTTAGGAGAAATTTCAGGGTGAGGAATGGGGGGGGAGATGGCGACCATCAGAGATAGTGATGACGGGCATGGTCACTGCCAATTAGGTCAAGGACATCTGCACTGACACGCCCAAGGAGGTTGGGAGAGGCTATGATCACTTTGGAAGTGGTGTTGGATTCAGGTTGTATGTGTTGGGGGAGGGGACCAGGTCTCCCTGGAGGGTGGTGATAAACCAATGCCACAACTGGAGATCAGCAGCAGCACAGCTGTGGATATTTAAGTCTGCGACAATTGCATAGGTAAAGAAGGTGTGGTCAATGTGGCCAGAAAATCCTATGGGATGGGGGTACAAGGGCAGATGTAGATGGTGGCACATGAGACAGTAAGGGTGGGGAAGAAGAGGCTGTGGGTTAGATGCTTGGTAGGATTGTTGAGGAGAGGTTGGGGCCGAACAGGTAGGTGCTTGAGGTGCCCAATAACAACCCCGCCATGTGCCAGGGGGTATGGGTTATCGGTGTTGTGGAGGGTGTAAAGAGCTGTGGAGATGGGGATATGGGGTTGTAGGAAGGTTTCATTTAGGATGAAGGCATCCACGCAGTGTCGTTGGAGGGTGTGGAGGAAGAGGAGTTTGTGGGTGGGCAGGGGGCAGATATTATGGTAAAGGATGCTGCAATGTTGGCACGCCATGGTAGAGGAGATTTAGACCAGGATGGTGACGGGGGTGAATGTGAAGTTGGCCTGGTTGTGGCCTGTGGTGGCATAGGTGGTGAGGTGGAAGATGGAATGGGCAGCAAGGGCGATTTGGGAAAGGGTGTGAGGGCATTGGAAAGGGTGGATGTTTTGGATGACTATGGTGACAAAGCGGATGATGTCCTCTGCATTAGGGGGAGGGCGGAGCGAGTTGTTGGGGTGCATGGGGGTCATTGAAGGGGCAGACAGGGATGGTGAGCTCAGGGGTGATTGGAGGAGGTTTTGCTTCACATTTTGAGGAGTAGGTAGGATGGGGTTCATTACAGGTATTACAGGAGGGGGGAGAGGCGAGGTTTGGGCAGTTCTTCAAGAAGTGGGAAGCCTTGCAGTAGGGACAGGTAGTGGGGCTCTTGCAGGCAGCAGTGACATAGTCATTGTACTTTAGGCAGCATTGGCTGTGGTAGGATTGGAGGGGGGAACGGGAGGGGTCCACTTATGAAGTCTATTGTAGATTAGGGCTCTCTCTGTAAGGAGGCAGTCGATGGAGGAGGAGGATTCGGTGAAGAGGCGCATTAGGTAAGTCGGCCCGGCATCATTAAAGATGCGACAGACCAAGCAGATTTCAATGTCGGGATGGGAATTTAGTTCCGCCAACACCCCAGCCAATGTGACCACGGGCCTAAGCTTTGTGATCACCGCAGTGTAGGTCAGTGGACATCAGGGAGGTTGAGGCTGTTGGGGAGTGGACGGGGTGTGGTAGGGGGTAAGGGTGGCTTGTGGGCCAAATTGGATATGTGGGATTTTGGAGAGGAGATCGGTGTGGAAGGAAGCATTGGGGGATTTAATGAGGACCGAGTCCTTTCGAGGAATGAAAAGGGAAATGGGGGCATTGGGGAAGTATTTACAGATGGCAAGGGTGAGGGTATGGGCATTGAGGAATTGAGGATCAGGATTAGAGAGGACGAAGGTGTGGGTATAAGGGGTTGTAGGGGTATGGGCCAAGATCGCGTCCATGGGAGTGGGTGGGTTGCGGGGATCAGGGGTTTTCTTTGTGGAGATGGTTGGGGTTGGCATCAACATTAGAGCATTTAGGAGGGTTCTTGGACAGGGCAGGGTGGGGATGGGGCTGGGGGATGGGTTGCAGGGGGAGAGGGCAAGTGCTCCCTGGGGGGTGGGTTATGCAGCGGGTGGGGGCATGGGTGTCACAGAGACTGTGATGCGGCAGGTGGAAATCCATGCTGGCTGGGAGCCTGTCATAGAAGGTGCAGTAAGGGGTGGGAAGTCTATAGACGGCGATGGGGCGACAGCTAAGGGTGAGGGAGAGTCAGGGAAGTGACAGTGGAAAACGGCACAGGATTGGGGTGGACAGGGGGGAAGGGAGGACAGGGATGGCTCCATGTGATGGTGGTTGGAGCAGCCCAGGGGGAGGTAAAAATGATGGAGGTGGTGGAGTGGGACATGGTGGTGATGTGCAAGTGGGGGGTAGAGACAGTGACGGTGGTGACAGCAGCAGCAGCGAGGACAGTGGCGGTGGTGAATGATGATGGCGGCAGCGGCGGTAAGGGAGTCTTCAGCGAAAGAGGGTGGCAGCCCCTCTGGCAGGCAGTGAAGGTGATCTGGCGAAGCTCTCTGGGCAGAGGCTGGACGATGATAGCAAAAGGAGGTGGCCCAGGAACCTCAACCGGCAGCGGCACCAATGGCAGTAGTGAGCTCTGGGCGCTGCTAACAGGCATTCAGGCAGGCATGTAGGTAGATGGACGACAGCGGATGGCGGACGGATGACAGAGGCGGGCCGGCAGCAAGGCAGGTAGGCAACAGCAACAGGCAGTTCAAAACCGTAGATTACACCCTGAATGTAGCCCAGGCAGTATAATTTGTAGACCTTGAAGGATGTTTAATCACCTGTTTTCTTTACTGTAATTTCATACCCCATATGGGCAGGGGAAGGCTGGCAGCGGCACAGTCCACCACTGTTCAGCCAATTGGCTTTATGAAAATACAGAAGTGTGATTACATAAAAAGGGGGAGATAAAAAACACAGTAAATGGAGATGATGGGAGTTAAAATATACATTAAGATGGGGACATGCACTGGGGGACAGTTAAAAAGTGGACATAAAGTTAAAAGAACACAGCTGGCAAATAAAAGTGCACGTAAAAAGAACACTGGAGTCAAACACAAGTGAAAAGTCGGCCACAGGATAAAAATCACACTGAGCACGACACTTAAAAAACCACTGGAAATGATGGAGCACTCATGAAGAATAAAAAATCGCTGGGAGGGACCTGCAGAGGGATTGGAGGCTAGAGAGGAGGGAAAAGAGGGGTGGAAGGTGTGGTGGGGGAGGGGGGCTGAGGGAGTGAGAGGAAGAGGAAAAAAGGGAGCAGAATGCAAACAAAGAAGCAGGAGACAGGCAGTGCAGGAGATGAAGAGGGAAGACAAGGCAGGAGGGAGTCACAGAGACACTGAAGGGGAACACAGGAGAGGGAGAAGTGTAGGAGGGGGCAAACCGCTCAGTAGAAGGGAGGGGGAGGAGAGGGAGCCCTGAGGAGGAGGCAGAAGGAAGGTGGGGTTAGAGTTGGTAGGAGGGGAGGACGTCAGGGTGAAGGTCATCATGCAGGAGGGGTAGGTGCTGGAAGTTGGGTTGGGAAAGGAGGTGGAGGGAGTGCAGATGGAGAGAGGGCGGTACACAATGGTAAAGGCGTGGCAATGGGAAGGGGGTGGAGAGGAATGGGAACACCACAGGGCAGGGGGATAGATTTGTAGGACAATATACAGATATTACCCGTGGTCTAGGGGTAGTGTCTTTGATTCATAATCAAAACGCCTTCGGTCCCAGGTTCGATCCCCGCCACTGCCTAAATTTTGATAAATAATCAGCATTGGCGGCCGAAGACTTCCGGCATAAGAAGTCAGCCTCATTCTGCCAACGGCCTTGTCAAAGAGGGCGGAGGAGCAGATAGAGGTTCAGGGCACTCTCTTGTCCTAGGGGTGGGAAATTGCCCCTAAAGGCGGAAGAATCAGCAATGATCATCGGCATGAGGATGCAGAAGGCAATGGAAACCACTGCATTAAAGACACATAACGTGTATCCACAGGACATGTGGCCTGTAATTGAAGAAGTGTCATGATGATCTCTCCATTGGCAAAAGATTCCGAAATAGTTCCCCATTCGGATCTCCGGGAGGGGACTGCCAAGGGGGAGGTTACCATGAGAAAAAGATTGAATAATCAACGAAAGGATAACGTTCTACGAGTCAGGGCGTGGAATGTCAGAAGCTTGAACGTGGTAGGGAAACTAGAAAATCTGAAAAGGGAAATGCAAAGGCTCAATCTAGATATAGTAGGGGTCAGTGAAGTGAAGTGGAAGGAAGACAAGGATTTCTGGTCAGATGAGTATCGGGTAATATCAACAGTAGCAGAATATGGTATAACAGGTGTAGGATTCGTTACGAATAGGAAGGTAGGGCAGAGGGTGTGTTACTGTGAACAGTTCAGTGACCGGGTTGTTCTAATCAGAATCGACAGCAGACCAACACCGACAACGATAGTTCAGGTATACATGCCGACGTCGCAAGCTGAAGATGAACAGATAGAGAAAGTGTATGAGGATATTGAATGGGTAATGCAGTATGTAAAGGGGGACGGAAATCTAATAGTCATGGGCGACTGGAATGCAGTTGTAGGGGAAGGAGTAGAAGATAAGGTTAGAGGAGAATATGGGCTTGGGACAAGGAATGAAAGAGGAGAAAGACTAATTGAGTTCTGTAACAAGTTTCAGCTAGTAATAGCGAATACCCTGTTCAAGAATCACAACAGGAGGAGGTATACTTGGAAAAGGCCGGGAGATACGGGAAGATTTCAATTAGATTACATCATGGTCAGACAGAGATTCCGAAATCAGATACTGGATTGTAAGGCGTACCCAGGAGCAGATACAGACTCAGATCACAATATAGTAGTGATGAAGAGTAGGCTGAAGTTCAAGACATTAGTCAGGAAGAATTAATACGCAAAGAAGTGGGATACGGAAGTGCTAAGGAATGACGAGATACGTCTGAAGTTCTCTAACGCTATAGATACAGATATAAGGAATAGCGCAGTAGGCAGTACAGTTGAAGAGGAATGGACATCTCTAAAAAGGGCCATCACAAAAGTTGGGAAGGAAAACATAGGTACAAAGAAGGTAGCTGCGAAGAAACCATGGGTAACAGAAGAAATACTTCAGTTGATTGATGAAAGGAGGAAGTACAAACATGTTCCGTGAAAATCAGGAATACAGAAATACAAGTCGCTGAGGAATGAAATAAATAGGAAGTGCAGGGAAGCTAAGACGAAATGGCTGCAGGAAAAATGTGAAGACATCGAAAAAGATATGATTGTCGGAAGGACAGACTCAGCATACAGGGAAGTCAAAACAACCTTTGGTGACATTGAAAGCAACGGTGGTAACATTAAGAGTGCAACGGGAATTCCACTGTTAAATGCAGAGGAGAGAGCAGATAGGTGGAAAGAATACATTGAAAGCCTCTATGAGGGTGAAGATTTGTCCGATGTGATAGAAGAAGAAACAGGAGTCGATTTAGAAGAGATAGGGGATCCAGTATTAGAATCGGAATTTAAAAGAGCTTTGGAGGACTTACGGTCAAATAAGGCAGAAGGGATAGATAACATTCCATCAGAATTTCTAAAATCATTGGGGGAAGTGACAACAAAACGACTATTCACGTTGGTGTGTAGAATATATGAGTCTGGCGATATACCATCATACTTTCGGAAAAGCATCATCCACACAATTCCGAAGACGGCAAGAGCTGACAAGTGCGAGAATTATCGCACAATCAGCTTAACAGCTCATGCATCGAAGCTGCTTACAAGAATAATATACAGAAGAATGGAAAAGAAAATTGAGAATGCGCTAGGGGACGATCAGTTTGGCTTTAGGAAAAGTAAAGGGACGAGAGAGGCAATTCTGACGTTACGGCTAGTAATGGAAGCAAGGCTAAAGAAAAATCAAGACACTTTCATAGGATTTGTCGACCTGGAAAAAGCGTTCGACAATATAAAATGGTGCAAGCTGTTCGAGATTCTGAAAAAAGTAGGGGTAAGCTATAGGGAGAGACGGGTCATATACAATATGTACAACAACCGAGAGGGAATAATAAGAGTGGACGATCAAGAACGAAGTGCTCGTATTAAGAAGGGTGTAAGACAAGGCTGTAGCCTTTCGCCCTTACTCTTCAATCTGTACATCGAGGAAGCAATGATGGAAATAAAAGAAAGGTTCAGGAGTGGAATTAAAATACAAGGTGAAAGGATATCAATGATACGATTCGCTGATGACATTGCTATCCTGAGTGAAAGTGAAGAAGAATTAAATGATCTGCTGAACGGAATGAACATTCTAATGAGTACACAGTATGGTTTGAGAGTAAATCGGAGAAAGACGAAGGTAATGAGAAGTAGTAGAAATGAGAACAGCGAGAAACTTAACATCAGGATTGATGGTCACGAAGTCAATGAAGTTAAGGAATTCTGCTACCTAGGCAGTAAAATAACCAATGACGGACGGAGCAAGGAGGACATCAAAAGCAGACTCGCTATGGCGAAAAAGGCATTTCTGGCCAAGAGAAGTCTACTAATATCAAATACCGGCCTTAATTTGAGGAAGAAATTTCTGAGGATGTACGTCTGGAGTACAGCATTGTATGGTAGTGAAACATGGACTGTGGGGAAAACCGGAACAGAAGAGAATCGAAGCATTTGAGATGTGGTGCTATAGACGAATGTTGAAAATTAGGTGGACTGATAAGGTAAGGAATGAGGAGGTTCTACGCAGAATCGGAGAGGAAAGGAATATGTGGAAAACACTGATAAGGAGAAGGGACAGGATGATAGGACATCTGCTAAGACATGAGGGAATGACTTCCATGGTACTAGAGGGAGCTGTAGAGGGCAAAAACTGTATAGGAAGACAGAGATTGGAATACATCAAGCAAATGATTGAGGACGTAGGTTGCAAGTGATACTCTGAGATGAAGAGGTTAGCACAGGAAAGGAATCCGTGGCGGGCCGCATCAAACCAGTCAGTAGACTGATGACAAAAAAAGTGTGTAGGATGGTGGGAGGATGCAGCCTCCATGTCCAGCCAGACAGGAGTTTCAGGAGGCGGAGTCTGTTGTGGGCTTTGTGTTGGACTGTAAGGATATGGGGAGTCCAGGTGAGGTGGCGGTCGAGGGTGAGGCCAAGGTATTTGAGGGTAGGCGTGAAGTGGATAGGACGGCCAGGTTAGGTAGAAATCATGGAGACAGAAGGAGCGGGTGGTGCGCTCTATGATGATCGCCTGGGTCTTGGAGGAGTTGATACAAAAGGAACCACTGGTTGCACCAAGTGGTGAACTGGTCTAGTTGGGTTTGGAGGGTACGTTGGGACCGTTGAAGGGTAGGATAAAGCGCTAGGAAGCCGGTGTCATCAGCAATTTGGAGGAGATGAACAAGCGGGGGAGGTTTGGACATATCAGCAGTGTACAGGAGATAGAGGAGAGGGGAAATTTCGGAGCCTTGGAGCACGCTGGCGGAGGGATAAAAGGTATGGGAGTTGGAATTGTGGATAGTGACAAAGGAGGGACGATGGGAGAGGAAGGAAGCAACGAGATGGACTAAATTGATAGGGAGAGCATAGGTCTGGAGTTTGAAGAGGAGCCCGGGATACCAGACATGGTCGTAGGCATTCTGGAGGTCAAGAGAAACAAAGATAACGGGAATTAAGTTGGAGGGAAAGAAGATTGGTAAGGTTAAGGAGCTGGTCGTCGGCTGAAATGAAGGCCAGAAGCCACACTGGCTAAGGGGAAGGAGGTGGTGCTGGTTAAGGTGGCGGTGGATACAGCAGGAGAGGATGGTCTTGAAGACCTTACTGAACATGGAAGTGACGCAGATGGGACGACAGGAAGAGGTATCAGAGGGGGGTTTGTTGGGTTTGGGGAACAGCAGGAGATGGGAAGTTTTCCACAGATCAGTAACAGAGCCACCAGCTACAATTTGTGTGAACAAATACCATATTCACGAAGAGAAATAGAAATCGCTTCTAAGCTTCATTGGTATAATCCTGGTACTCTGTTGTGTAAGTTATTCACAGATACACAATCAACAGCCTTTAATTCTCGACTGCATTATAAAAGGCTTGGTTTCCCTCTACTGTACTGCATCCACATGGTTTTCAAGTGTGATGTGTGCTGCCATCTGTTGACTATACTTGGAATCATTTTCAATGTACGAAAGAGCGTGCATGTAACTTCCCCAAAGAGTGCGTGCGTACTCTTTACGGCACTACTGCAGATTCGTATCATCTTAGGTGTACTTTGGAGCCTGAAGGGTAGGTCTTGTTTCAGAATGACCTCAAATTAAGTACGAAAATCTCGGACGGGAAGCTTATCTTTTCTAAAGAGCTCCAGGCAACGAATCGAAAATGGAGAAAGCCAACGAAGGGTTGCCACTGTTCTTGGAACGAAGGAGTCTGCTTTAAGGAAAAGACTGGAGGCTGTGAGTAGAGAATACATTTTTGACGTTTTCTTGTTAAACGTGCAGTATAAAAAGAAATAGGCTATGACAAAAACATCCTTATTATTGGCTGCGTTTTCTTTTAGGGCACTGTACCAGGGCCAGTGAGATGTTTAAAAAAGATGTTCTCAAATGAGATGGAAAATAAATGAGGAAATCACCCCAGGGAGCTTGATTCTAGGTTCTACGACATCAGCTGGAAGCAGATCATGCAATTGGCATATGAGCACGTAGAGGCTAACGAGTTAAATGTCCGCATCAATGAGGATACAAAGGCCGCTGGACAGCGCTGGGCTCAAGATTTCTGCAAAAGGCACCATCCTACACCCCAAACTCCAGAGAAATGCAGTGTAGGCAGAAGTATTGGATTCAATAAAACCGAAACCAAGAGTTTTTTTTTTTATTTAAAGCAGACAGTAGAAGAGAAACAGCACCTTGCCCATGGCATCTATAACATGGACGAGATAGACATACTTTCTATTCCAGACAAGATCCCAAAGGACATGAGACCTAAAGGAAGGTTGGTCAGCAGAAAGAGGCGAGTCACAGTTGTCTATGCAACGAATCCTGTCGATTTCTTCAAGCCATAGTTTTTCGGTGAAAGAGAATGAAACCTGAGCTCTTCAAAGATGATCCTAAAGCAACTCTCTCCCTGATCTCAGACAGTGCTTTCATAAACTCTGGTCTGTTTATCTACTGGCTATAGCACTTCAGTGACTATGCCAAGCCGACTAAAGATGACCTAGTCCTTTTGACACTCGACAATCGCATGTCACATTGCAGTCTTCAAGCTGTCCTCCATTGTAGAGATCATCACATAACATTGTTATCCCTGCCGTCACACGCGAGTCATAAGCTTCAGCCCATAGACTGTGGCCTCTTTGGACCACTGAAAATTGCAGACACAGCTGAGGCTGAAAAATGAATGCATAACCACCCAGGGACTGGAATTACATAGAATGACATCCGCCTGGTTTTTCCTCATGCCAATGAAGGCGTTACCACTCAGCAGAAGGCGAAACATTCCTTCCATGCAATAGGCTCATACAGGGCCATCTTTAACCTATTGGAGGTCCTGCACACATTAGGATAATGGGGCCCCAATGACCTTGACAGAGCACTATTTTGTTAGAAGAGACAAAGAAAGTAGATAAGTGAGGTTCTAAACATATTTTTACTTCTTTTTTACATTTAGAAATGTGTCTCCAATTTTCTTTGCTTTCAAAAGGTGATTATTTCCAATATACTATTAGTTCCCCCATTCTTAATTTGAACAATTTTCAAGTATTCTGTGAAATGCAGACATTCCGTTTCCAGCTCTTGCTCGTCAACGTCTTCATAATATATTTCAAAAAATTGTTTGCAACTTTTTCTCAGCTCTTCGGAATTCAGTTTTCGAGTGAATAAATAAACTAAAACGTTGATTAATGTTCTCATCCGAACTTAATCGCTGTTTTAGATGAACGCTGAGAGTATCAGTTGTGGGAAGAAAGATTCTACTTTGAATTTCTCTTTTCCATTCAGTTGCACCGACGGTGCAGAGCTATCTAAAGCTCTGGCGCGAGTTTCTACATGTTGTTCTTTGAGATAGAACCTTGTAATCAGATTCCGGATTTCCTTCTTTGGCAGACGATTCGAAGTCATCAATATTATCCTTGAGGTTAACGATAAAATCATCAAGTGAAGTGAGCAAATTATTTGCGACGTGCAGTGTTATTGTTTCTATCTGAAGATAATTACTTGTTTTGTGTATACTTTACAATACAGAGCTCCAAATTTCCGTTAGTATAATAAATTCTAGCTTTCCCATTTTTCCGGACAGACTAAGGACTTCGACTCTAGTTTCTCTTGCCAGTTTTGTATCTTCTACGATGGACATAAAAGTTTCTATAATTTGTTTATGACCTTCATGCAAGGCACTTACTGCATCAGCTCGGGCTGATCCTCTGGTTTGTGAAAGACCTTTAACAACTCTTTCTGAACCTAAATGTTCTATCGATATATTCCATCGGTGGGTAGAGCTCCACAAAACGTTGTACACTTTCTCAACCATTTCAAAAAACTTTGTTGCCTTTGATACACACCCAACAGCTTGGAGACCTACCAAGTTTAGTGAATGTCCCGCACATAGTAAAAAGGTGGCAAATTCACATTTCTCCTTGAGTCTTGCTTGTAGACCAGTATTTTTCCCTGACATATTTGAAGCACTATCGTAGGTTTGTCTTCTGCTATCTTTTATAGGAATATCATGATTCTCTAAAAAATTTAAGATTGTTTCCGCTAAATACTCAGACTTATGGTCTTTGGATTG
This sequence comes from Schistocerca serialis cubense, assembly GCF_023864345.2. Lineage (NCBI taxonomy): Eukaryota > Metazoa > Arthropoda > Insecta > Orthoptera > Acrididae > Schistocerca > Schistocerca serialis. The sequence continues at coordinate 221,711,460 of NC_064640.1, forward strand.
GATTGGATTGATCTGGGGGAAGAGACCAAACAGCGAGGTCATCGGTCTCGTCGGATTAGGGAAGAAAGTCGGCCGTGCCCTGTGAAAGGAACCATCCTGGCATTTGCCTGAAGCGATTTAGGGAAATCATGGAAAACCTAAATCAGGATGGTCGAACGCGGGATTGAACTGTCGTCTTCCCGAATACGAGTCCAGCGTGCTAACCACTGCGCCACCTCGCTCGGTATGGTCTTTAATAGGTATAAATTTCAGGAACACTCTTTTATATACCGAATTATAAAGGTAAGCTGGCCAACATGAGGATGATCGGGCGAACTGTCAACTCTCATTGAAAAATATTTTGCTAATTTCATTTAATTTATAATTTCGGAGGTGTTTTCTCATTACATCAATAAACTCATTACAGATATTCGCTGATAAATAAGAAGTGTTACCTATTCCAAGATTCCCAAATTTTTGTAAGTATTCTGCATGAAATGGATCGAATTCACTCAATTCCACACATTCCATATAATTTCCATTGTTGAGAGATACTAGGCTTTCATTGTCACCGCGAAATGGAAGCCCTCTCGACGCCAAAAATTTTACAGCAGCTACAATCTGGTGAAGTACATTTCTCTAGTAATCCACTTCGTTTTCATATTGTAACATACTAAAGATATATCTAATCTATCAACTGCTTTACTTCTTGTCAGATAAGTCATCAAGGATTGCCTATGTGCTGGGCTATTTTTGTGTGTAAAAATTATGTGATTAATGTGCTTCCAGTCAATACATCCACTCGGAGAGCATAGATTTACATGTTGTTGTCGTTCTCTTCAGTCCAGAGACTGGTTTGATGCAGCTCTCCATGCTACTCTATCCTGTGCAAGCTTCTTCATCTCCCAGTACCTACTGCAACCTACATGCTTCTGAATCTGTTTAGTGTATTAATCTCTTGGTCTCCCTCTACGATTTTTACCCTCCCCGCTGCCCTCCAATACTAAACTGGTGGTCCCTTGATGCCTCAGAATATGTCCTACCAATAGATCCCTTCCTCTAGTCAAGTTGTGACACAAATTTCTCTCCTCCCCAATTCTATTCAGCACCTCCTCATTAGTTATGTGACCTAACCATCTAATCTTCAGCATCCTTCTATAGCACCACATTTCGAAAGCTTCTATTCTCTTCTTGTCTAAACTATTTATCGTCCACGTTTCACTTCCATACATGGCTACACTCCACACAAATACTTTTAGAAAAGACTTCCTGACACTTAAATCTATACTCGATGTTAACAAATTTCTGTTCTTCAGAAATGCTTTCCTTGCCATTGCCTATTTACACTTTATATCCTCTCTACTTCGACCTTCATTAGTTATTTTGCTCCCCAAATAGCAAAACTCATTTACTACTTTAAGCGTCTCATATCCTAATCTAATACCCTCAGCATCATCTGATTTAATTCGACTACATTCCATTATCCTCGTTTTGCTTTTGTTGATGTTCATCTTATATCCACCTTTCAAGACACTGTCCATTCCGTTCAGCGGCTCTTCCAGGTCCTTTGCTGCCTCTGACAGAATTACAATGTCATCGGCGAACCTCAAAGTTTTAATTTCTTCCCCATCGACTTTAATTCCTACTCCGAATTTTTCTTTTGTTTCCTTTACTGCTTGCTCAATATACAGATTGAATAGCATCGGGGATAGGCTAGAACCCTGTCTCACTCCCTTCCCAACCACTGCTTCCCTTTCATGCCCCTCGACTCTTATAACTGCCATCTGGTTTCTGTACAAATTGTAAATGGCCTTTCGCTCCCTGTATTTTACGCCTGCCACCTTCAGAATTTGAAAGAGAGTATTCCAGTCAACATTGTCAAAAGTTTTCTCTTAATGTACAAATGCTAGAAACGTAGGTTTGCCTTTTCTTAATCTAGCTTCTAAGATAAGTCGTAGGGTCAGTATTGCCTCACGTGTTCCAATATTTCTACGGAATCCAAACTGATCTTCCCCGAGGTCGGCTTCTACCAGTTTTTCCATTCGTCTGTAAAGAATTCGTGTTAGTATTTTGCAGCCGTGGCTTATTGAACTAATAGTTCGGTAATTTTCACATCTGTCAACCCCTGCTTTCTTTGGGATTGGAATTATTATATTCTTCTTGAAGTCTGAGGGTTATTCGCCTGTCTCATACATCTTGCTCACAAGATGGTAGAGTTTTGCCAGGGCTGGCTCTCCCAAGGCTATCAGTAGTTCTAATGGAATGTTGTCTACTCCTGGGGCCTTGTTTCGACTTAGGTCTTTCAGTGCTCTGTCAAACTCTTCACACAGTATCATATCTCCCATTTCATCTTCATCTACATCCTCTTCCATCTCCATAATATTGTCCTCAAGAACATCGCCCTTGTATAGACCCTGTATATACTCCTTCTACCTTTCTGCTTTCCCTTCTTTGCTTAGAACTGGGTTTCTATCTGAGCTCTTGATATTCATGCAAGTGGTTCTCTTTCTCCAAAGTTCTCTTTAATTTTCCTGTAGGCAGTATCTATCTTACCCCTAGTGATATATGCCTCTACATCCTTACATTTGTCCTCTAGCCATCCCTGCTTAGCCATTTTGCACTTCCTGTCGATCTCATTTTTGAGACGTTTGTATTCCTTTTTGCCTGCTTCATTTACTGCGTTTTTGTATTTTCTCCTTTCATCAATTAAATTCAGTATCTCTTCTATTACCCAAGGATTTCTATTAGCCCTCGTCTTTTTACCTATTTGATCCTCTGCTGCCTTCACTATTTCATCTCTCGAATTTCCCATTCTGCTTCTACTGTATTTCTTTCCCCCATTCTTGTCAATAGTACCCTAATGCTCTCCCTGAAACTCTCTACAACCTCTGGTTCTGTCAGTTTACCCAGGTTCCATCTCTTTAAATTCCCACCTTTTTGCAGTTTCTTTAGTTTTAATCTACAGTTCATAACCAATAGATAGTGGTCAGAGTCCACATCTGCCCCTGAAAATGTCTTACAATTTAGAATCTGGGTCCTAAATCTCTGTCTTACCACTATGTAATCTATCTGAAACCTGTCAGTATCTCCAGGCTTCTTCCATGTATACAACCTTCTTTTATGATTCTTGAACCAAGTGTTAGCTATTATTAAGTTATGCTCTGTGCAAAATTCTACAAGGCAACTTCCTCTTTCATTCCTTACCCCCCATTCCGTATTCACCTATGTTTCCTTCTATTCCTTTTCCAACTATCGAGTTTCAGTCACCCATGACTATTAAATTTTCGTCTCCCTTCAGTATCTGAATAATTTCTTTTATCTCACCATACATTTCATCAATCTCTTCGTCATCTGCGGAGCTAGTCGACATGTAAACTTGTACTACTGTGGTAGGCGTGGGCTTCGTGTCTATCTTGGCCACAATAATGCGTTCACTATGCTGTTTGTAGTAGCTTATCCACGCTCCTATTTTTTTATTCATTATGAAACCTACTCCTGCATTATCCCTATTTGATTTTGTTTTTATAACCCTGTATTCACCTGACCAGAAGTTTTGTTCCTCCTGCCACCGAACTTCGCTAATTCCCACTATATCTAATCTATCCATTCCCCTTTTTAAATTTTCTAACCTACCTGCCCGATTAAGGGATCTGACATTCCATGCTCCGACCCGTAGATTGCCAGTTTTCTTTCTCCTGATAACGACATCCTCTTGAGTAGTCCCCGCCCGGCGATCTGAATGGGGGACTATTTTACCTCCGGAATATTTTACCCAAGAGGACGCCATCATCATTTAACCATACAATAAAGCTGCATGCCCTCGGGAAAAATTACGGCTGTAGTTTCCCCTTGCTTTCAGCCGTTCGCAGTACCAGCACAGCAAGGCCGTTTTGGTTAGTGTTACAAGGTCAGATCAGTCAATCATCGAGACTGTTGCCCCTGCAACTACTGAAAAGGCTGCTGCCCCTCTTCAGGAACCACACGTTTGTCTGGCCTCTCAACAGATACCCCTCCGTTGTGGTTGCACCTACGGTACGACTATCTGTATCGTTGAGGCACGCAAGCCTCCCCCCACCAACGGCCAGGTCCATGGTTCATCCGAAGGGTTAAATAAGCAGCATGAAAAACAACGTACAAAGTTTTTGAAATACGAGTACAACAACCATTTTCTTTCGGCGCTGTCATTCCTTTTTTATTTTGCGAATAAATAATGCTTCGTTGAAATACCTAGTTACTGATTTATTACCATCGTTGTAGATTCTGTATGCCTCGGAAAAGTCAGAACCTTCATTTTGAAAATATACATGACCCTTACGAAACAAAATTTCGCGATTTCCTTCCCTAAAATTTTCATCAAAATAATCAGCGGAATCGTGTGATATTTCTTATGGGCTGGAAAACTGTTGTTCGACTGACACTGTTCTTGGTGAACTCACTGAAGTTGTTGCACTTTAGTCATAGGGATGCTCGCTGCCTGATTGAGTCTCTTTTCCTAAATCGATAGAAATCTGAAATTCGTGTAAAAGATAAACATTGGGAAATTCCTGCAGCCGCGCTGGGTAGCCGAGCGGGCTTGGGCCTCTTGCCACGGTTCACGCGGCTCCCCCATCCCTCTCCCTCCCCCCCCCCCCCCCCTCCACTACCCGGTCAGAGGTTCGAGTCCTCCCTCGGCCATGGGCATGGGTGTGTGTGTTGTCGTTAGTGTAAGTTACTTTAAGTCAGATTAAGTAGTGTATAAGCCTAGGGGCCGATGACCCCAGCAGTTTGGTTCCATTGGAACTTAAACACAAATTTCCAAAAAAACTACAATTTGTGATCGACACGATTCATTATGTGGAAGATTTATTATCTGATTGCTACTTACAGAAGTTACTCCAGTAGTAGTAGTAGTAGTAGTAGTAGTAGTAGTAAAATATGCTGTTGATTTTGGTAACTTTTCAGTTACTTCCTTCTGATGTACAGCTTTTTTCCTTTTTCAGATCCACTAGGATATGACCGTTTCAACATTTTATATTATAATTCAGTATTTATTTTTTGCGCCGAAAATAGTCGCTAACAAAAAACAAACAGGCAAACGAAGATTTAATCAAAGAATACCTCAGAGCAAAGTAAGTAAGAACTACAAACAAAACAAACGTCACAACACCGCTGACAAATACTGGGGAATTCCCGACCGTCGAGTCGGTTTATTTAAGTCGGTCGTTCACGTTTAATTTTACAGCGCCATTCGCTCCGTGCAGAACTGTGGGCCGCACAAAGCTAATAAGCAAGTAGGTATTGTAGTCAGTCATTATCGTTCGATTTTTTCGAAATAAATTTGTTCTTCGGTAATAAACTTCGGTTATCGTTTGGTGATCTGGCAGGAACTTGGAGGCCCCTATCGATCGCAGGGGTGTGGACACGTGCCCAGTGGGAAAAAGGAGCCTGACTCTGCCCATTCGACCCCGAAGCAGTCTCGGAGGATGTGTTTCTTCCTTATAAAGTAGCTGATCAACGCCAGGAAAATCTAACCCAGAAATATAGAGACACAGAAGAAATTCTACCCGAAGAGGCAGCCTGTAGCAGCACCTCTAATGATGACACAGGTAGAAAATCTCTGTTTGTGGGAAGTGAGAATACAGCAGAAACAGCAGTGTATCCAGCGAAAATCTTGCCTTTACCGAAAGCTAAACAACCTATAAAGAGGAGGCGACAAGCCGGACGATCAGAGGTCATGACAGACTCTCCATATAAAAACTATATTTTGTAGAGAAATATCAACAGAAAGCAAGCACCTACTGGGAACAAGACAAAATCTTCCTATAGGGACGGCATCCTATTCCATAAAGAACATTGCTTATTTGTAGACATCCTGTTCCAGAAGGAATAGGCTTACTGCACCTGAAGAGACAGAGACAGGCTGGATATTTTGTGCCCAGGATGCGATGAGCGGTACAAAGTGCCGATTGTAGACGATTGGATCAAATGCATTAAGTGTGTTAGATGGGGGCACAAACAATGCTCTTCATTTGGGGATGATATTGCGTTCATTTGCGACAGTTGCTGAACGTGTATGAGTGCTTTTTGAACATATTTTGCGTACTCTTAAAGGCTGGAGAAAGAAAGAGGGCCATTTTTTGTGTTTTTGAGAAGTTCAATGAAAATATTACCTCTCTGCTGCTGTTGCTTTCTGAACATGTCGATATTGTGTTAATAAATATAGACCGAAAATGATTTAGTTTTTCTGTTGATCACAGCCAAGACATTTAAGGTTATTCCTTAACTACATACTTTTAAGTACACTATGTGGTCAAATATGCGGACACCCCAAAAAACATACGTTTTCTTATTAGGTGCATTGTGCTGCCACCTACTGCCAGGTACTCCGTATCAGCGACCTAAGTAGTCATTAGACATTGTGCGAGAGTGGAATGGGGCACTCCGCAGAACTAACGGACTTCGAACCTGGTCAGGTGATTGGGCGTCACTTGTGCCATACGTCTCTACACGAGATTTCCACACCCCTACTAGGTACATTGTTTTGTGAAACCAAGTGACAGAAAACTTAAGTCAACTATGCAAGAACTTTGAGAAGGAAGATCAGGCAATTATAGTTGGGGGAGCAGGAAACAGCGTGGCTATGAATCTAAGATATAGTATTAGGAGGGACCTGGATAAAATAGGAGCAGAAACTGGGCACACAAATGTGGGGTTTGTGGAGGTCTTTCAGCACCATGATCAGCCCTGGGTAAACACTGCTGTAGGGCGTGTTAACACTGAGCTGAACGGGATGCTCCAGACACCAGCAAAGTCTCACATGAGTGTTGTTCCAGTTGATGTTATTGGTAGGTGGGGTTACACTACACATGGCCTGCACCTTAATAGGAAAGGGAAAGATAAGTTAGCTTCTCTATTAGCAGATACTGCAAAGGGGGCCACAGTCACACAAGGGGTGATCCCTGTGGCTGTTGGGACCAGGCAGACAGGTTTTTAAGGTTAAAGCCAAATTCCAGACAGACAACAACCATGGAAAATAGAAGAAAAGAAACTTCATGCACAGAAAATAGGGATAAACCTAAGGGTGGTATCAACTTACTTCACCAAAATATCAGGGGAATAAAGAATAAAGTAGATGAGCTGATAATGTGTTTAGATGATCTCAATAATAAGAATGAAATTGATATACTTTGTCTGTCGGAGCACCATGTAACTGTGGGGATGGAAAACGTCAGTATAAATGGGTATAATTTACCATCTTACTCTTGTAGATCTAGTATGGATAAAGGAGGAGTTGCCATTTTCATAAAACAAGAGTATAAATACAGAACTGTTGAAGTAAGCAAATTTTTTGTTGATCAGCACTTCGAGGTTTATGCATGTGAACTTCAGCTAGATAATGTTGTGTTGATATTAGCAACAGTGTACAGGTCTCCACTAGGAGATTGGGAGTTATTCATAAAAAAGTTTGACTCCCTATTATGCTGTCTGTCAGACAAAAAGAAGTTATTAATCTGTGGTGACTTCAGTGTTAACTTTCTAAGCAATTCTGAGAGGAAAAGTGAATTAGAAATGTTGTTAACAACAGTTATCAATTTCTCTACACATATAGCTCAGGACAGTAGTACTCTAATAGATAATGTATTTGTACAGCAAGAGGATGTAGAACAAACACATGCTTTCCCTGTGGTAAATGGATTATCTGACCATGATTCACAACTGATTAACTTACAAAACCTAACAGGGTCTACACTTCAGAAACAATTAAGTAAAAGTGTGAGGGTTCTCAAGCCGGTATCTATAGATCACTTCAGAGACAGTTTAGGAAATGTAAACTGGGAAGATGTATATAATGAGCCAAATGCTAATGATAAATGCAGCATATTTCTTGATAAATTTATATCCATTTTTGAACATTGTTTTCCAAAGAAAATTACTAAATGTAACACCACAACCTTTTCAAAGAAACCTTGGATTACTGTAGGCATTAAAGTGTCTTCAGAAAGAAAAAGAAAACTGTATAAGACAGCAAGAACTAGTAAAGACCCAGAAGTAGATTTACACTATAAAAATTATTGTGACTGTAGTAACACGGTTCACGTTTTCCGTCGCACTTCAGAGTAGACCGAGAACTGTCTCATAGGCATGCCCGATGTGAACTGACTGGGCACGGCCCGTGCTGCCTGAGTTATTGTTGTTGTTCTGCTGGCAGAGGTCACAGCCGAATTCTCGCGTTCCCTCTGGTGGACGGGACTCTATTTGCGGCAACTACCGTCCATGACGCACCGTGCTGATGTGCACCTCCCGCAATCTTTCTGGTGGCTACTGCACTCCTCCTCCTTCAGGGGGTGAAGCCACTGTGATCCACTGCTTCAGAAGGTGGAGCGTCGTGCAGGAGTGATGACCTCCACGTCCATCAGAAGGCTGGCGTCGAGGGGATCTGCCAACCCTCGAGCCGGAACCTTCGAATACGGCTGGAAGTGACCCACACGAAGAGGCCCCCGTCGTCCCATCACCGGAACCCAGGACAGAACGGGAGACAGGCCGTCGAACTCTGGATCCTGGTCCACCCCGGGAGGGGCAAGACCCAGTGGCGGGGACGATGGGGAAGGGACGACCTCAGGTGAACCAGCCTGCTGAGGAACCGGGCCTGCGAGGGGGGCCGGCTCTCGCTGGGACATCGCTAACGATGGCGATGCGAGTGCTGGAGCTACTGGAGGCTGCCAAGGCTGAGAGCCATTGCAGTGCGGCGGAATCACAGGGGGGAGGGGTCGTAGCGTCCCCTCAGAAACCAACACAGGTGCCGGCAATGGGGAAGCTGGTGACGACGTACCTCCCGATCCCCTGTCTGCAGGGTATAGAGCCGGCGGCCATTTCGGCGCAGGACCACCGCCGGTATCCAACATGGATTGCGACCAAACCCATGTGCCCAGACCGACATATCCGGTGGAAAGCCGAGTACTCTGTTTTGCGAAGACTGGCGAGGACCGGGCCGAAGGAGGTGCAGCAGAGTCCTAGGTTGGCGCCCGTGGAGGAGCTCTGCGGGGCTGCGTTCTCCCATAGGTGTGGTCCGGTATACCGTCAGGAAAAACGTCAACGCCTCCTCCGCAGGAAATTCGTGCACATACTTTTTCATCTGTGTCTTAAATGTGTGCACCATGCGCTCAGCTTCCCCATTCGATTGTGGATGAAAGGGGGGAGAGCAAACGTGCCGAATACCGAAGCGCCTACAAAAATCCTGGAAGGTCTGCGACATAAACTGAGGTCCATTGTCCGAGACCAGGGTGACTGGCAGACCTTCCACAGAAAAGATTTTTACTAGTGCCTGGTTTACAACCTCTGAAGTGGTTGAGGAGCAGCAAACCACATATGGAAAGCGGGAATAAGCATCAATGACAATGAGCCAAAAGCCATTGAGAAACGGGCCCGCAAAATCGATGTGAAAACGTTCCCATGCCTGGGTTGCAGGCGGCCATGAAGAGAACGCTGACCTGGGAGATGCCTGTTGGCTCGCACACTGGGAACAGGCGGCCACCAAGTGCTCAATTTCTCTGTCAATACCGGGCCAGTACACGTCTGTGAGCCAAGGTTTTAGCACGGGAAACACCCCAGTGCCCCTCATGTAACAACATGAGGAATTCCCGTTGCAAACTTGCAGGAACAACCACGCGAGGAGCTGTATCATTGATAGCCAGAAGGAGAACTCCTTCCAAAACGGAGAGGCGTTCTCGTAGAACAAAATAATTACATAGAGGGTCTGAGGCCCGGCCTGGAGGTGGGATGACCACCCCTGCTGAATGAGGCGAACTACTAGCTGGAGAGCCAGGTCACAGCTGCCGTTTCCCTGGCGACTCGAGAACTAGTGATTGGGAACCCATCAACCGCTTGGCGGGACGCCACATCCAAATGAAAACACATAATCTCCTCTCGATCGAACTGAGGATCCGGGCCCACCGAAAGACGGGAAAGAGCGTCTGCAATGGCATGCTGTCCAGTAGGGCGAAAATGAATGTCATAATGGTACTTAGAGAGGAACAAGACCCAGCGCTGTAGTCTGTGGGCCACCCTATCCGGAATCTGAGAGGTGGGGCCAAATAACGATATTAACAGCTTATGGTCAGTGATTAACTGAAACTTCGTGCCATACAAGAAAGGGTGGAACTTGGTAACATCGTAGACAATGGCCAAAGCCTCTTTTTTCACCTGGGAGTAATGGGCCTGTGCAGGACTAAGAGTTTTAGACGCAAACGCCAGTGGCTGCTCGGAACCATCTGCGTTGCGATGGACTAGGACCGCCCCCACCCCATACTGCGAAGCATCTGTAACCAGGACCAACGGCTTATGGGGCTCAAAAGTAGCCAAACACGGCGCTGACGTGAGGAGGCCTTTCAACGAGGTGAACGCTCGCTCGCATGCAGGTGACCAATCAAAACGCAGAAGGCAGTACAGGGGACGGGCGATGGTGGAAGCCCTGGGAATGAACCGGTGGTAATAGGCAATCTTGCCTAAAAAAGCTTGTAACTCCTTCAGTGCAGCGGGCCGCCGAAGGTCGACGATACCTTGGACCAAACTTCCTAGCGGCTGGACGCCGTGCCGAGAGATTGTGTAGCCCACATACTCGATGGACGGTTGGAAGGAGTCTGACTTACGGAGGTTGCAATGCAAGCCCACGGACCTGAATTTGAGAAAGAGGGTGCGAAGGTTGTGCAAGTGTTCCTTCGTGCTCCGGCCCGTGACAATTATGTCGTCCAGGTAATTAATACAATGAGGGATTGTCGACGTGACGTGCTCAAGATAACGCTGGAATATCGCCGGGGCACTGCATATTCCGAAGGCCAACCGCTGGTATTGGTAAAGGCCAAACAGGGTGTTGACAACTGCCAGCCGTTTGGAGTCCTCATCAAGAGGTATCTGTTGATAAGCCTCCGAAAGATCGATTTTCGAAAAATATTGGCCTCCCGCTACGGCGGAGAACAATTCATCAGCACGAGGCAAAGGATAGGTGTCCACCACCAATTGGGAATTAATGGTGGTCTTGAAATCGCCACAAAGACGTAATTTTCCCGAGGGTTTCCTGACAATAACGAGGGGCGAAGCCCACTCACTAGAAGAAATGGGAAGAACGACCCCTAGGGCTGTCAGCCGGTCGAGCTCTTCTTTTACCTGAGGGCGGAGAGCCAAGGGGATCTGCCTCGCGCGTAGAAAACGCGGCCGAGCCGACGCCTTCAACGTTAAGTGAGCTTCAAAGTCTGAAACACGCCCCAGGCCCTCAAAGATATCCGGAAAGTCAGAGATCAAAGATTCTAATGATTGATAGGGAACGTCTTCGGAGACCAACTGTATGGTGTCAGCGATAGAAAACCCGAAAGCTTGAAAGGCATCCAAGCCAAAAAGGTTAGCGGAGCTCGCATCACTGACAACAATAAAAGTAATAGGCCGAGTGACTGATTTGTAAGTCACGTCGGTAGTGAATTGACCCAGTAAGGGAATGAACTGTTTACCATAACCGCGTAGACGCCGGTAAACTGGCGCCAACGGGGGCGACCCAAGGTCGGAGTAAGTTTGTGCATTCAACAAAGAAACTGCCGCGCCCGTATCTACTTGCAGTTGTAATCGGCGCGACGGAACCGACACCTCGATAAAGAGTTTGTGGGCCGATGCGTCGGGAGCCTGGCCCGATGAAACTTCCTGAATGTCAACGTCCATGTCCTCTGTAACTGCTTCCTTCGATTCTTTCGAGCTGAGCGGCAAACTTTAGCAATGTGTCCTTTTTTATTACATTTGCGACAAACGGCCCAACGCTGGGGGCACTCCGAACGATCATGATGTATGTAGCACGACGCACAGGACGGTAACAGGGGCCGGCGTCCGGAACTCTGTTTACGCGCCGTGCGGGAGCGGCCGTAACGGCCGGCTTGTACCGCTCGCACGTCGTCCACCCCGGACGCAGTGGACGCGGCCGCGCCGCCCTGAACCGCCGCGACGTCGCACCACGCTTCCAGCTGTTGACCTGCGGCGTGAGAGACTTCATACGATTGAGCAATAGACAGGGCTTCCTCGAGGGAAGGGTCTTCTAACTGCAGGGCCCATTGCCGGACCTCCCTATCAGGGGCCGAACGAACAATGACGTCGCGCACCATGACGTGGGCATACGACTCTCGCGACTGCTCCGTGACAAAATGACACTTGCGACTAATACCGTGCAGGGTAGCGGCCCACGCCCGGTAAGACTGATGGGGCTGCTTCTTGCATTGATAGAACTCGACCCTAGCCGCCACAACATGCGTGCGGCGGCGATAATATGAAGACAGTAATGAACACAATGCGTCAAAAGACAACGACGAGGGTTCCTGCAACGGCGCTAGCTGCCGCAAAACTTGATACAGCGAGGGAGATATCCAAGACAAGAAAAGAGCACGACATACCTCCGCATCGGCAACATGAAACGCCTGGAAATGCTGCCGAAGGCGATGTTCATATGCGTCCCAATCCTCCGCCGTCTCGTCGTACGGGGGAAAGGGAGGGGGGAACGGCGCTGGAGCAGACGGCGTGGAGAGCAACGCCGGAAGCACTTGTTTCATGGTGGCCATGAGCTCCGTCTGCTGCTCAACCAAAACCCGCACTAAATCCTCCATGCCACGGATAAGCTGCGAAACCGGAACAACGAAGCAACACGCGAAAGAACGACCCTACTCGTCGCCAATTGTGTAGTAACACGGTTCACGTTTTCCGTCGCACTTCAGAGTAGACCGGGAACTGTCTCGTAGGCATGCCCGATGTGAACTGAGTGGGCACGGCCCGTACTGCCTGAGTTGTTGTTGTTGTTGTTCCGCTGGCAGAGGTCGCGGCCGAATTCTCGCGTGCCCTCTGGTGGATGGGACTCTATTTGCGGCAACTACCGTCCGTGACGCGCCGTGCCGATGTGCACCTCCCGCAATCTTTCTGGTGGCTACTGCAGTGACATACTGAGAAAAGTTGTAAGGAAATCAAGAAATATGTATGTTAGAGAAGAAATTAACAATTCCAGCAATAAAATCAAATCAATATGGAATGTTGTTAGAAGGGAGACAGGAAAAGTAAACACTGGGGTAGGTAGCATTACTGTTAAAGAGAATGCGACCATCTTAACCAACAGTGCACAGGTAGCCAATGTATTTAACAATCACTTCTTAAGTGTAGGAGAAAAAATTGGTGAGGATAGTTCAAAAGAAAAAGCTATGCAGTACATGGAAGAGTCAGTTTTGAAAAATTTTATTCAGATTAAGTTTCATCTAACAAACTCTTGTAAAATAAGGAAAATTATTAAATCTTTGAAAAATAAATGTTCTGTTGGAGTAGATGACACCTCTGACAAGTTATTAAAACAATGTGGAGCAATTACAGCTGAAGTTTTGAATCACATATGTAATGCATCACTGACTCAGGGTATTTTTCCAGAGAGGTTAAAATATGCCATTGTCAGGCCTCTCTACAAAAAGGGGGAAACCACAGATGTCAATAATTACCGGCCAGTATCCTTGCTTACAGCATTTTCAAACATCTTTGAGAAAGTAATGTACTCAAGAATGGTTATCCATATCAGCAGTAATGGGATACTTAGTAAATCACAGTTTGGATTTCAGAAATGCTGTTCCACTGAGACAGCAATATAGAATTTCACTGTCGACATAATAGAGTCTTTAAATAGTAAAATGTCACCAGTAGGAATATTCTGTGACTTATCCAAAGCATTTGATTGTGTGAACCATGACATTATGTTAGAGAAATTACAATTCTATGGTATAAATGGAACAGCATATGAGTGGTTTATGTCATATCTACAGAACAGGAAGCAAAAAGTCTCTTTATATGCTTCAAGTGATTCAAAGGAGTTTGCTACTTCATCTAACTGGGGTGAAATTACATTAGGTGTTCCACAAGGTTCGATCATGGGTCCCTCCTGTTCTTGATATATGTGAATGACCTCCCTTCGTATAGACTAGATTTACTTTCATTCCAATTGATCCGTAGTGAGGAGGTCCTCCAGGATGTGGAACATGTCAGAAAAACAACAATACATGACAAATATTTACAACTAAAACAAATAAGCTAATGTACCATTCCACAGGTCCAAGTGGAATGATAGTCATTTTTTAATGAACACTATATGAAAGAGTCATTTTTCAAATACTAATGCACTGAATTTAAAATAATTTTTTTTATTTATTTATCAGGTAATAAACATGTAATACAACTACTATAATACTTAATTACAATGGACACATTACTGCACTGAAATAGTTGGTTTTACTGAGAAATTCATCAATGGAGTCGAAGGAGTTGACCACCAATAAATCCTTTAGGCTTTTCTTAAACTGAATTTCATTGGTTGTTAAGCTTTTTATAGCTGCTGGCAAGTTATTGAAAATGTGTGTTCCTGAATAATGCACACCTTTTTGTACAAGACTAAGTGACTTTAAATCCTTGTAAAGATTATTCTTATTTCTAGTATTGATTCCATGAATTGAGCTGTTGGTTTGAAAAGTGATATATTTTTAATGACAAATTTCATTAAGGAATAAATATATTGGGAAGCAGTAGTTAGTATCCCTAGTTCCCTAAACAAGCTTCTGCAGGATGTTCTTGAGTTCACGCCACATATAACTCTTACTGCACGTTTTTGTGCTTGGAAAACTTTAGCTTGGCTTAATGAATTACCCCAAAAAATAATCCCATATGACATTATGAAATGAAAGTAAGCATAGTATGCCAGCTTTTTCATTTTTATATCCCCCATGTCTGACAAAATTCGCATTGCAAACAGAGATTTGTTAAGACGCTTCAGCAGTTCTGTGGTGTGCTCCTCCCAGTTGAATTTATTATCAAGTTGTAATCCCAAGAATTTAACACTGTTCACTTCTTCTATCTTCTTGCCATCATATGTTAGACATATACTCGTGGGACACCCCTTACAAGTTCTGAACTGCATGTAAGTGTTTTTTTCAAAGTTTAGTGACAAAGAATTGGCTAGGAACCAGTGATTAATGTCCACAAATATTTTATTAGCTGATCTTTCTAAGACTACACTTAATTTGAAATTTATTGCAATGTTTGTATCATCGTCAAATAAAATGAACTTGGCATCTGGTAATGTTACTGATGAAAGGTCATTGATATACACAAGAAAAAGTAAGGGCCCCAAATGGAACGTTGTGGGACCCCACATGTAATTAGTTCCCAGTTGGATGATGTCTGATAGCTTGATACATGTCTCTTTCCTAATAACATCCTTTGTCTCCTGCCAGAGATATAAGATTTGAACCATTTTGCAGCATCTCCTGTTACACTATAATATTCTAATTTACTGAAAAGGATATTGTGATTTACACAGTCAAATGCCTTTGACAGATCACAAAATATACCAGTTGCCTGCAATTTTTCGTCTAATGAATTAAGCACATTTTCACTGTAAGTGTAGATAGCCTTCTCAATATCAGAAATCCAAACTGTGACTTTGACAGTATGTTATTTGAGATAAGATGGTTGTAAAGCCGACTGTACATTACTTTTTCTAAAATTTTTGAGAATGCTGGCAACAGTGATATTGGACGGAAATTTGATGCTATTTCTTTATCTCCCTTCTTAAACAGTGGCTTAAACTTCAGCATATTTCAACCATTCAGGAAATATTCCACTGATAAATGACTGGCTACATGGATTGCTTAATATGCCACTTAGCTCAGAATCACATTCTTTAATTAACTTTGTTGTTATTTCATCATATCCACTAGATGTTTCCGATTTTAAAGATTTTATGATGGACATAATTTCTGTTGGGGAAGTGAGGGTCAAATTCATATTATGGAAGTTACTTGAAATGTCTGGTCCGAGGTATTCCATAGCAGCATCTACCGAACCTGACAACCCCATGTTTTCAGTAACCGTTATAAAATGTTTGTTAAAAAGTTCTGCAACACTATACACATCTGTCACCAGTGCATCATTTACTCTTAATGCTATTTGTTCCTCTTCGTGTCTGGTTCTACAGGTCTCCTCCTTCACTATATCCCATACTGTCTTTATTTTGTTATCTGATATGTCTATCTTTTCCTTGTAATATATATGCTTTGGCGTCCGTATTATAGTCTTTAATATTTTGCAGTATTTCTTGTAATGCGCTATAGCATCAACATCGGAACTGTTTCGGATCGACAGACGCAGTTTTCTTTTTGTTTTACAAGATACCCCTATTCCTTGAGTAATCCATGGGTTCTTCGTAGACTTTGCTCTAATCTTGGAAAATTTTGGGGGAAAACAGTGTTCAAATAAGGTAAGCACTTTATTAGCAAGAGTGTTATATTTTTCATTCATGCCATGAGCACTGTAAACATCAGTCCAGTGAATGTCTCTGAGGAGCATCCTAAAATAATCAATTTTTGGCTTATTGATTACCCTCTTGAGCTCAGAGTTAACAGATTTTATATCATGTTCAGTATTAACATTTAACGGAAGGAACTGCATGTCATGGTCTGAGAGGCCATTGACTATTGGTTTTGTAATATAATTTTGTTCACTGGACTTTCAATGGCTGTTTGTGAGCAAGTGGCTACCCTAGTAGGGAACTTTACAGTGGGAATTAAGTTGAATAATAATGTTACTAACTCAAATAAGTTCTTATTGGGAGAGTCTTTAAGGAAATCTACATTGAAATCACCAGCAACCACTATTTCTTTGTTTTTCGTTGTTAAATGGGCCAGTACAGCTTCAAGGTGGTTTACAAACAGATTAAAGTTACCTGCAGGTGCTCGATATACACTTAATATTATGAAGGATTTTTTCTGAAATTCTAATTCTGTTGCACATGCTGCCATATGCTGTTCTAGGCAAAATTTATGAATGTCTATGTTCTTAAATTTATGACAGTTCCTGATGAATATGGCAACTCCTCCTTTCTCCATTTCTGATTCACAAAAGTGAGATGCTAACCTAAACCCTGTAACACTTAAAAGTTCTATATCAGTGGTCACATGATGTTCAGAGAGGCAGATTATGTCAGCTGGGTTTGAAGACTCTAATTCATCTATGCAGATAGTTAATTCATTAATTTTATTTCTCAGTCCTCGAATATTTTGGTGCAATAAAGATAGCTGACATTTCACATTGACTGAGTTAAAATAGGGTAGAGTTAAAATATCTGCTGACTTTTGAAAATTCTTAACAATAGCTGTTTATGCTGATGTAATAAGCTGGAATAATGTTTTTTGATTTCTTTCTCAAACTGAAGGTTTTTCTCAGTTCTAACCTCTCTTAAAATTTGCTTTCTTTCCGTCCCCCCTACCCTAAAAAAGGGTCTTTTCTGAACCCTATAACCACTGGTATTTTACCACTCATGATAGTGCCTCCCCCTTTTAACTTTCCTGCTATTTCCCCAGCCAATTTACCCTTCCCCTTCCTGTTGAGATAAAGGCCGTGCCTAGTATGTGAAACAAGATGCTGAACTGACACTGTTTACTGATGATACAAGCTGATTAATCCAGTAAAAGAAAGTCCGATAGAAAATGATACAAATAAGGTCTTTGCAAAAGTTATTAATTGGTTTTCTGCAAATGGGCTTGCTCTGAACAGTGGACGTTACATTTCAGATGTGTTATGACCCGTGGTTCTACCCTTCATTCGATCCCTGCGAAACCCTACATTTCAGCAGCATAATGCATGACTGCATGTTACAGGTCCTGTATGGGCCTTTCTGAATACAGAAAATGTTCGACTGCTGCCCTGGCCAACACAATCTCCAGATCTCTCACCAATTGAAAACATCTGGTCAATGGTGTCCGAGCAACTGGCTCGTCACAATACGCCAGTCACTACTCTTGATGAACTGTGGTATCGTGTTGAAGCTGCATGGGCAGCTGTACCTGTACACGCCATCCAAGCTCTGTTTCACTCAATGCCCAGGCATATCAAGCCCGTTATTACGGCCAGAGGTGGTTGTTCTGGGTACTGATTTCTCGGGATCTATGCACCAAAATTGCATGAAAATGTAATCACATGTCAATTCTAGTATAATATATTTGTCCAATGAATACCCATTTATCACCTGCATTTCTTCTTGGTGTAGCAATTTTAATGGTCAGTAGTGTAGTTAGAATAACGTGTGGGGTTCATAGTCACACGTCTTGTAAGCATCTGCTTAAAAGGTTAGGAATTCTTTCAACTGCTTCACAGTACATTTACTCAGTAATGAAATTTTTTCTCAACAACATGGGCCAACTTAAAATCAACAGCAACATTCATGATTACAATACCAGAAAAAAGAAAGACCTACACTATCCTTTACTTAACCTATCTTTGGCACAGAAAGGGGTAAAATATGCTGCTATAAAACTTTTTGATAAATTACCAGATGAAATAAAATGTCTGACAGACAGCAGTAATAGTTTCAAAAACAAATTGAAATCATACCTCCGTGACAACTCCTTCTATACCATAGATGAATTCTTGAATATGAGTAAATAAATCTGGAGATATAATATATGCATTTTGTGCCATTTAAGGGAATGGGATAGATAATAGAAATATTTAGGTATAACGCTATAATGTAAAAAAAAACACAAACACACACACAAAAACAAAACAAAAAAAACCTTGTTTCCTGTGCGCATTTCTTGTGCATTGGACACGTTCCACACCACAACGGTTTTCCATGCTATTCATCAATGGAACATGTAACTAACTAACTTACAATTAATTTAGGTTCCTTGACACTATGAATGTGCCTCAGATCACTTTTCACTTTTATTGATAAGTCTCCAGTACATTAAATCAATGATCTCTATGTGTACATAATGAGGTAACAAAATTCTGATTCTTAACCGATAGTCCCACACAATGAATTGTATTGAAAGAGAAGCTCAATATGTACTAGTGTACAAAAAAAGCATAACAAGCAAAAGAGGAAAACGGAAAGTGACAAGAGAGTAATTAGTGTAAACAACTGTCAACATTTTCCCAGAAGCCTTATTGTGTTACTTACACACGAAAGACTCTAGTAGCAATTTAAAACCTAAAAGTATGATGTTATCATTTGGACCATGTTTTGTAGAGGAAAATCATTGGATCCCTTGAAGCAGGTCAAATACAGACTGCAAGTTCAGTCTTATTCAGGGTGTCACTTCAAGGCCTCTTTTTTCCCACTGGTAACTTTATTCACAGTTGGTAATAGCATGTATATGCAAAAAATGCCAATTTGCACCACTGTTCAGAGTCCATGTTAAACTGTAGATCCCCCTAGAATTGGTTGAGTAAATCAGTTCAGAGATCGAAAGAAGACACTGTACTCCAGCTGTAGCGCGTGTGATCATGTATCATACGGTAGTTCTACCATAATTACTTCATTACAACTTCAGTAGGTCAGTTACTTACAGTTACCTTACTTTCCCCTATGTGGTGGTTTCTCAGTCGGATTTGGTATCTTTTAAAACTTTATTTAGTTATACAGCAAATAGTAGGCCTCACTCATTTTTTATGCATAATGTTGCCCACCTAATTGGTGGACTATTGGGACTCTCTACCTCCTGGTAGTTTATGGAGCTATAGAGTGGGTGATATAAATTTCTTACTATAAACTGCAAAATATGTGCTGCTGAAAACTGGCTGCCATCCTGTGCTAGTTTGACATTAATAAATGACATAATTTCCTAAATTAGTGGTGTATTTCAAAAGGGCATATTTCAACATATAAAGTCTGCAGAGCACTATATCTACCAGCCACTTTTTACATTAATGTTATGTTCTGACGGTTTCAGCAATTGGACGAGCATGCCCACAACTCTTAAATCTGGCCCTCTCAAATGTCGCAGAATACGAGGACATTGGAACTCCCAGTCCTGAATGTTTCAATCAGCTGCAGGCTCTTGAGCTCTGGTCAGACCCACAGGCTGACTTGGGACCCAACCTGTTTAGGCAACTCTTGCTCTTCAGCCCTTCATTACGTAACATATTGTTCAAAGGATGTGAGAACCTTACTGACAAATTGCTGAATGAGATTTTACAGGTAAAGAATTTCTTGTATTTATATAAACCAAGAAATATTATGCTACTGATGGTATAATATTTAATGGATTAACAATACTAACTGTAGTTCCTGCATGTGTGGTTTGTGCTTCTCAATCCTTTCTTTGGCAGTTTAATGCTGCAAAGTAGTTCACTCTAGGTATTTTTAGTTGGAAAGACAATAATAACCAGTTCAAGATGGCCATTTCTTAACATTGATATGAAAGTTAATCAATCACAAAAAATTATATGATTTCTTGGGTAAATGATGATCTTATACTCATTCCAAGAATTTTTACCATATAACCATTTCATCAGCATGGTATTTTATTTCAATATACAGAATCTATAAATACAAGGAAAATTGGCAAGTCAGAAAGAAAAACATCCATTAATCGAAAGTAACATTCAGTATCACAGAAAGGCAGGCCTACAAATGTATATATCGAAGAATTGGAACAATGCTTTACAGAAAGATCCTAGGCAACCAATATTTTAACAAGTATCTAAAAATTAAGAGATTGTGTTATCAAAAGAGGACAAGGTTGGGCTGCATCAATAGTCAATAAAGGAGTATATATTCCTCTTTTAAAATCTGCTGCTATGTCAATCACTTTGAAGGTTCTAAAAGAAAGAAGAAAAAGAACTGTCACAGGAAATTCAAACATACGTGCAGCAGTCGAAAAGTTTCTAGCCCAAGATAGTTACCGTAATGTCTCACACAACCACCACCACCCACTATTACCCTTTGTGGGTATGCAAGGCAAATTTCGTGGCTCCAGCTTCATTAGTTTTGCTGGTAGGATGCGTTGTATACTGTAGTGTAAGCAAAATGGTGAATATCAAGGGAATCAAGAACTGTGCTATGATTGAATATCTTCATCTGAAGGGAATAATGCCAACAGAGAAAATGTGAAATACACTTAAAGACAGTTCTTTGTCTTATGCTACAGTGAAAAACTGGGTGTCCGACTTCAAACATGGAATAACGAGTGTGAAATATGCACCAAGAAGTGGGACCTGTGACCATTGCCACTGATGAAACAGTGACTGCAATTCACAATACAATTTTGCAGGATCATCAAACAACATTGCAGCACATTGAAACCACATTTGGAATCTGCTGTGGGCATGCTCATGACATTGTTGTGCGTATTTTGGGAATGCGGAAAGTTTTATCTCAGTGGGTCCCGAAAGACTTGAATGCAGATCAGAGATGGGAGCATGTGCAGTGTTGTGAAGAAATCGTCCATCAATCTGAAGCAGATGAAGACGGCTTTCTTGCAAGGTATGTGACCGTGAACAAAACATGGGTTCACCACCTTGATCCTGAGACAAAACAACAGCCGCATCAATGTAAACATTCACCATCCACTACCCCAAAAAATTCTGGGTGAAAAATTAGCCAGTAAGATGATTGTGTCGGTCTTCTGGGATGTAGAAGGGGTAATTATCATGGATTACTTGCAAAAGGGTGTAACTCTCAATGCATCATTCAATTGCACCCTCCTGCACTGTTTGAGAGAAGAGATAAAGAAAAAAAGGCGCAGAATTCTTTTGCATCAAGACAATGCAACAGCACACAAAGCTCTCACAACACTGGAAACTCTGCAGGACTGCGGGTTTGAATTGTTATGTCACCATCATATTCTCCAGATTTGGCTCCATCAGACTTTTTTCTTTTCCCAAACCTAAAAAAAGACCTCAAAGGATGATGATTTAACACTGATTATATTGAAAAATAAATTATTGTTATGAAATTTCTGTCATTCTTTATTTTTTAGGCTAGAAACTCTTCAATTCCCACTCATATTATTGTTATAACTGTGCATCAGTGACTCTCTGTGGAGATACCCACATATGCTCTTACATTTGACATTCTCCCAGAATGAAATAAGAAGGAAGTTAATAAGAAAATTGCCTGTTGTAATACTCTATGATATTATGAAGGCGTTTGCTTGTGTAGACCATAAAATTCTATGTGGAAAATTAAATTTGTGATATTAATGGCATCAGCCATGTGGACTGAGTCTTACCTTCATGACAGAAAGCAGATGGGTACATTGACAAAATGCGTAACATGAATAAAACTAAACTCAGCACAGGGGAATGTAAAACATGAAGACTCACGTGGTTTTATACTGGACCCATTTCTACTCTCAAAGTAGACAACAGCACATCTTCCAGAGACCTTTTCCAAGATATTGATATTGTTACATTTCCTTCCCAGTATTCCCTCATGAAGCTATTTGCAAAGAGTGAAAATCTGTTGCAGTGCAACTGTAATTTATACAGCTACAATACAAAAAGTAATTTTTATATGCATTTTGTCTTCTTTTGTATGGTTGACACTGGTTCTGTATTACATTGTAATGATCATAATAAAGTTTCCATTATACAGAAAGCGAATAACTGTGAATACTTGCAAATTCAGAAGAAAACCAAAGACAATTGATTAGCCACTGCTTCTACAAATAACTGATTATCTAAGTTCAAGGACTGAAGATTCCTATTAGCTGTATGACAACTAGCAGTGGTGATTGTAAATAGACCACTGTTGTAACAAATTTAGACAACTATTAATCTATGTGACTATTTAAAATGGTTTACTGGATAAGGATTTGAATATAAATCCCTTTTCAGCAAGCAATGTGCTACCAATTATACCAACTAAGCATTCTTCCTCAACCAACTCAAAGATTCAACTTATCATAAGTTCCTCCATTTCTTTTCCACCCTGTGATAAATTTTTGTATGTCCTTGAAGATTCTCCTTTATGATACTGTCTACAGAACACTATGAGTCAATGGGTGAAAGAGGTTATGAAGATGGAGTACTAAATGTATCTTCAGCCAGCTACGTAAGTTTACAGGACAAAATATAAATTGCCCCTTCAGGCAGCCCACTAGACACTTTGGTGCCATGTACATGGTGTACAACTGGTATGAGGCAGTAATGTGACCCTCCACTGGTGACCCAAGTCATAGCAGTGAAGTGGTGCATATGTGCCAGTCAGTTGTATGGAATCAGTGCAGTGTGATTGGTCAACATGAAGATGTGACAGGACCGCAGCAATGAGCTACAGTGCTTGGACATGCCCACGACTATACCATGAATGAAGTTGCCTGATTTGTTGGTGTATCAGATCACAGATAGTACAACATGTCATCAAGGAATGGCTTACCACTCACAGCCGTTTAAGATGGTGTAAACACAGTGGTCGTAGAAAGAGCCTAACTGACAGGGACTGGAGATGAGTGTCACACCTTCTGAATTACAGTCTAGTTTCAAATATGACAGAAATTGCTGCTGTCAGTGAATTCAGGTCCACTCAGACAGTTCCTGAGAAGCCATTGCAAAGGAAACTGCAAGCAATGGACATTTGGATTTGGGTACACCACAAAAGTCTGCTGATTGCAGTCACAGAGAAAGCTACATGTGTAACTACTACTAGGTGGTGTATTACATCACAGCTGTTCAGGAAAAGCATGGTGTCATGCTATTTTTTTTAAAAAAAAGCCTGGACACTCCACTGCATTTTAATAGTGTATGAAGAATATAAGTTTTGACTGAAAGTCAAGTATGTCTGTTTGATAAATTGATAATACTATAAAGTTGAAAACTGGTACACAACTGTTAATGTTCAGCAGTGAAGAATACAAAATAAAGGGGTATTTTGACCCACACAATGGCAACCATTGTGGCACACTATCGTCATTCAGAAAATCTGTGTATGCTGTGGCCCCACTGCAACTAAAATATTGGAACAATCAATTTAGAAAGAACAAAGAAAGGAAGATAATGGTTTAAGGTACCATCAACATCAAGATATTAGGGATTGAGCAAAACCTCATACTAATCAAGAATGGCAAAGGAAATAGTCCATGCAATTTCAGAGGAACCATCCCAGCATTCAATTAAAGGGATTTAGGGAAATCACAGAAAACCTAATGCTGGATGGCCACATGGGCATTTTAACCACTACGCTCCTGAATATGACTCCATTGTCTTACTTAAATGTGAGAAATGAAACTGTAACTAATATTGGGTTGGAAATGACTAGAAATATACAAAGTATTTATGAAACAGGCTTTGAGAGGAGACCAGAAAGACGGTGAATAATAAAAGAGAATCAAGAATAAATATTAAAAGAAAATGAGGACTACAGAATGTAATTGAGTAAAAATGTGGGACTAAGATGCTGGATGAAACAAAAAGCAAATCATAACAATACACAAGAACCTCCAAGTATGAAGCAAAATAAACTGTAAATTTTGCCAAGCTACTTCTGACTGCTTAGTCCTAAACAGTCAAGATTTGCCTACAATGGACAAGCATAACTTTGCATTAGCCTCCCCCAGCAACTGGTGGTCATGGAATTCGACGTAATGGTTGTACAATACATGAATGCCATCCTCCAGCTGGTAGTACAACCATATCAGCAGGCATATTGGCGAGGCATTCATCTTCATGAATGACAATTTGTGCCCCCATCATGCACATATTGTGAATGACTTCCTTCAGGATAATGACATCGCTCGACTAGAGTGGCCAGCATGTTCTCCAGACAGGAACCCTATCAAACATGCCTAGGATAGATTGAAAAGGGCTGTTTATGGATGACATGACCCACCAACCACTCTGAGGGGTCTATGCCGAATTGCCGTTGAAGGGTGGGACAATCTGGATCAACAGTGCCTTGATGAACTTGTGGATAGTATGCCACGACAAATACAGGCATGCATCAGTGCAAGAGGACACGCTACTGGGTATTAGAGGTACCAGTATGTACAGCAATCTGGACTACCACCTCTGAAGGTCTCGCTGTATGGTGGTACAACATGAAATGTGTGGTTTTCATGAGAAATAAAAAGGGCGGAAATGATGTTTATGTTGATCTCTATTCCAATTTTCTGTACTGGTTCCGGAACTCTCAGAACCGAGGTGATGCAAAACTTTTTTTGATGTGTGTAGATATTAGACCATGTAACTAAGAATTAACCCCAATGTTTTATCTGGAAACATATTATGTGGTATCAACACAGTACTTTCTAGTTTAGGATATGATTTCATTAACTTCATCAATAGTAGGCAATGATTTTCCATGTCATGTTTATATTGTGTTTTGAATTTTTGTCATTTCCATTTTTGTACTAATGTTATTACCTACATATAATGTTTCATGCAAATAATGGACCAGTAATAAAAATTTTATAATCAATAGTGAATTCCAACCAAAAATCTAAATATTGTATAAAAAGCATTCTGGTAAATTTTCAAAGCAACAGAAAATTACATTTGAAGACAGAATGTGTACTTTCATACACATATATGCACATGATGTAAATGTAACATCTGTTCTATTAAGAATGGTAGAAATATAGTAAACATTTAACTGCTTTGAAGTACATTTACTTCATAAATAAATACATTGATGGAAAAAAATTGCAACACCAAAAAATAGTTAATGTAGAGTAATTAAATTTCAGGCATACATTTGTCTAGGTAACATTTTTAAGTGATTAACATTGTAAGATCATAGGTTAATGTAAGGGTGAGATAAGCCATTGCAAATGTGAAATGCTGGTACATTAATAACCAGTGTAACTGCCAGTATGATGAATTCAAGTGTGTAAAATGCATGCATTGCATTTTACAGTTGTCAGATATCAGTTTGTGGGATGGAGTTCCATGCTTGTTGCACTTGCTCAGTCAATACAGTGACAGTTAATGCTGGTTGTGGATGATGCTGGAATTGTCATCCAATGATGTCCCAATGTGCTCAATTGGAGATAGATCTGGTGATCAAGCAGGCCAAGGCAACATATCAACACACTATAGAGCATTTTGGGTTACTAGAGTGGTATGTGGATGCACTTTATCCTGTTGGAAAACACTCCCTGACATGCTGTTCATGAATGGCAGCACAACAGGTCAAAATCACCAGACTGATGCAAAAATATGCAGTGACAGTGTGTGGGATGACCACAAGAGTGCTTCTGGTGTCATACAAATTCGTATCCCAGACCATAACTCCAGGTGTAGGTCCAGTGTGTCTAGAATGTATACAGGATGGTTGCAGGCCCTCAACTGACCCCCTCCTAACCAACACATGGCCATCACTGGCACTGAGGTATAACCAGCTTTCATCAGAAAACACAACAGACCTCCACCTTGCCCTCCAGTGAGCTCTCGCTTGACACCACTGAAGTACGCAAATGGCCGTGGTTTGGGCTCAACGGGCTGCATGCTCAAAGGTGTCTGGCTCAGAGCTGTCCTTGAAGTAACCAATTTGTAACAGTTTGATGTGTCACTGTGGTGCCAACTGCTTCTCAAATTGCTGCTGCAGATGCAGTACAATGTGCCACAGTCATAGGCTGATGGTCTTCCCTTGCAGTAGTGTTATGTGGCCATCTGGAGCCCAGTTTTCTTACGATCATACATTCTCATGACCATTGCTGCCAGCAATCATGTACAGTGGCTACATTGTTGACAAGTCTTCCTAGAGTATCGCAGAAGGAACATCCCGCTTCTCATAGTCCTATTACATGTCCTCATTCAAAGTCAGTGTGGTGTTGATAATGGCATCTTTGTTGCCTTAAAAGCATTCTTGACTGTCAACAACCCATTATGTCCAATGTCAAAGGTAACTAGTGCTTGTGGCCATTATAGCATGTGTTTAAAGCAAACCTGATTTGCATCCTCATAGTGGTGCTACTAGGGCCACTCTTCTGCAACTCATGTAAAATTTGAATGAACATTATCTTTCAGATGTAGAAACACATCTTCCAACTTTCGTTTATGTTGCACAACTCCTTCTTGGCTCTGCAATTTTTTTTCCATCAGTGTACATATACAGGGTGAGTCAGTGATGATGTCACAAACTTTTACAGATGATAAAGAAGGGTAGATGTACCTACTTGAGGTAAGGGACCCTGGTCCAGAAAAACCAAGTCAAAAGTTATAAGCAACAACCATTCTAATATCTCTGTCAGTGGAATACTTTTACCAGTACTGTTATTTCTAAGATTGTAGGATAGGCAACTTTCAGAGGTGGTAGATGGACCTAAACAAGGAAAAAGAAGTCTAGTAACCATGCGCTGTAAAATACATACCTCAAAAGCTAGACCGATAACCTTAGCAGTTTGGTCCTATAGGAACTTACCACCATCAAAAGTTATGAGCACTTGTTGATCTTCAATATTGTGAAACACATCACTTCTACTACAGACTATCTGATTTCCAAAGTTTTGGAGGAAACAGTGTGGATCAAAACAAAGAAAAAAGTTCAGTAAATATGGGCTCTAAAATGCATACTTTAAGAGGTATTGGCACTTGCTCAGTAGATGAGATGTTTTTCACAGTAGCTCTTAAGGTATGCATTTTAGAGCTGATGTTTACTAGACTTTTTCTAATTTTGGTCTATACTACCACCTCTGAAAGATGCCTACCCCAGTCTTAACAACAGCAGTACTGGCACATGTATTTGACTGTCAGAGGTAAAGGTATTAGAAAAATTTCCACTTATGACGTTCAACTCAATCATTTCTGGACTAGAGTCCTTTAACTCAAACTGATACATTTACCCTTCTCCATCATCCCTGAAAGTTTGTAACGTCATCATGGAATCATCCTACAGAAATACCAAAATGCTCCCTTGTCCAGCAAATAACTCACACATTACATAATGAAACACCTGTAGGTAATGTGTGATCCAATCATTTTAGAAATGAGGATTCTATCTACTAAAATTTATTATGTAACAGCTTGATTTCCTCCTGTCTTTCTGCCAATTACTTGCTCTTTATATGTAGTGTAATTTTTTAATTCCTGAAGGACAATACTACTTTTTGGGAAGGTGAAATTTCCAACTGTTCACAAAGACTGTTCAAGGCAAGTCCTAGTACAAACAAAAATTCTGCAATAGTAATATAAACAATATTCTCCAGTATACAACTGTGGTGACCTATTTCTGAGACACTGCACTAAATTTCTAACATCTTTACACCCTTTAACTTGCAGTGACATTTTTCCCAGTAAAGATTGTTTACCATTCAGATGTGAGAACAGTTTCTGTGAAAGTTCATTGAATAGTTAAAAACTAACAATAGCAATAACTGGATATTATGCTGCTGATTTTTTTTTCCAGATCAATCCAATGAAGAATATTTCACATGTAACTCTGGACCACTGCCATGGGCTTACAAACCAAAGTCTCCATTATCTTCTTGACTTGGACAATGAACTAGCTGTTATCAGGATATGGTGCTGCCAGGGGATCAACAAACATCATAATAATGAACTCATGCGCAGAATCTGTGATGAAAATATGGATGTGTATCTTGAATGGTTCCAATATGATGAATAAATAGTTCCTATTTAATTTTTAACAAAAATAAGTTAGCTTAAATGCCTGCACATTTTAACAAATGCTTAACTACAAGCAACAAGTTTTAACACTATGTGCCAAGTTATCACAGTCTCTCATACAGTATGAAATTTGATCCAGATGAACAGCGAGTTGGGATGGCACACAAAGAGAAAGAGGAATAAATGTCAGTATTTTCTTTGTTTTGAGCTGTGTAAAAAAATATGCAGTGAAAAAAGATGTATATAATTTGTTTTGATTCACATTTAATCATAAACACAATTTATATTAACCCACTATTAATTTATTCATACTATTGGTGAAACAGTTTGGATTAACAATACTACTGTGGTCAGTTTCAGGGCACTTATTTCATACTGATTAGGTATTCAAACACTTCTACTGACAACAGTAATTCATAAAGGTAGTAATGCTTCATTTTCTTTAGAAAATCTGGGATTTTGAAAAAGAGTCTATTATCTCCCCAAGAATTATTTACAGCATAAAGTACTATGGCTTTTGTTATTTGAATCAATGTTTTCTCAAATTAACACACAATAGCAAATGACAAAAAAAATGAAAATAAGAATATTATGAAGTACAAGCTGACACACTGGCTTCAGCTGCAAAATTGCTAAACTTACGAGGGTTATTCCAAAAGTAAGGTCCGGTTATAAAAAAAATCAAAACTAAAATGTTTTTTCAAAACAATTGTTTTATTTACATTCCTTACATCTTTATCTATTTTTCTACATAACTTCCATACTTATTTAAACATTTGTCACATCGTTCAACAAGCTTTTGAATGCCCATGTTATAGAAATCGGCCGCCTGTGACGATAACCAGTCCTTAACTGCTTCTTTCACTTCATCATCTGTGTCGAAGCGCTTGCCGCCGAGAAACTCCTTTAAGTAACGGAACAGGTGGAAATCACTTGGCGCCAGGTCCGGACTGTAAGGAGGATGGTCCATCTAATCCCATCCAAATTTCTTGATCAGAGCTTGCGTTTCATTTGCAGTGTGGGGTCTGGCATTGTCATGCAACAACAAGATTCCAGACGACAAAAGACCACGTCGCTTATTCTGGATTGCACGTCGAAGTTTAGTCAGGGTAGCGCAGTAGGCGGCTTTATTAATCGTTGTTCCTCTCTCCATAAAGTCGACTAACAATACTCCACGTCTATCCCAGAACACAGTCACCATAACCTTACGTGTTGAGATTGTCTGCTTTGCCTTGACCTTGACTGGCGATGACGTGTGACGCCATTGCATTGACTGACGTTTAGACTCTGGAGTGATGTGAGAAACCCATGTCTCATCCCCTGTGACAACATTGTTTAAAAGACTGTCACCTTCCTTATGATATCGCTCCAAAAAATCAAGAGCAAAAGCCATTCTTTTCATTCGTTGGGGCTCAGTAAGCAGCCTGGGAACCCAACGGGCACACAATTTGTGAAACTGCAAATGTTCAGACACAATTCTGTACAAAGTTGTTCTACTCACATTCGGAAAATGCATGTCTACGTCTGTAATAGTGAATCGGCGATCTTCACGAATTTTTTTGTCAACCGCATTGACCAAATCGTCTGAAATCACTGATGGTCGGCCACACTGTGGTTCATCGTGCACATTATCCCGTCCTTCATTAAAAGCTCGCACCCACTTGCGCACTTTACTGTCGCTCATTATGTTAGGACCGTACACTTCAGTAATCTGCCGATGGATTTCCGCCGCTGAATTGTTTCTTGCAGACAAAAACCGTATCACTGCCCTTACTTCACAATCGGCGGGCTGATCAATTGTCTTAAACATTGTAAAGTGACACTGTGAACTACACTCAGCAACAGTAACAAAGCGAATGGCGGCGTTTGACGCGCAAGGCTTGCCGGGAGTCGGCGCGCATGCGTGTTTTGCCATTGGCGCCAAATTTCAATAGTTACGGCGAATCGGACCTTACTTTTGGAATAACCCTCGTATATTTCCAGCATAGCATTTAAACATACTGAATACTATGGCTCTTAGGGGTATTGCACACTGCTTTAATTATGTGTTCCCTTAAAGTGTAGGTCTGCAGTGTCTTGCTGAAAGTCTGTGAAATTTCATTAGATGTGGATTAGTCCATAAAATGATTTAGGTGTCACATGAGATCTTCTATATTTCAATAAAAGTTTATTGTGTCTAATTGAAGTTCAGCCTAATTACACATTCCTTTGAGACAACAGATCTTGAGTCTTATCAGAGCAGGTGCACCACAAAACTGGCATGAATTATTCCTTTGTAAAACAAAACAAATTCACATATCCACCCAACACAGATTATTCAATGAACAGCTAATAATCCTGCTAGAATTCTGTCACCCAAATTCACTGGTCAAACCAGCTGCAAATCTAAACATAATTCACAATGTCACTGACATTAAATATCTCCATACTTCTATACGGTTCATTAAAGTGGGCAATTTGCCCCTCAGGTCACTGTTCATCATGTGGTAGCTACCATACAAAACACAACTGCCACAACAAACTGCTGACCCTTCTTACCACACAACTGGTCACCACCCCGCTCTCATGCTAACTGCCCCCACTGACCACAACTACCTGCACTCATGGCTTCCTGTCCTCCCATAGACTCTCCCTAGACCCAACATCACATATCAACATCCGCCCCATTAGCTGAATGGTCAACGCATTGGATTGCCATGCTCGGGGCCCCAGGTTTGATTCCTGGCTGGGGAGGGAGATTTTCTCCCCTAAGGGACTGGGTGTTGTGCTGTCCTCATCATCATTTCATCCCCAATGTCAATGCGCAGGTTGCCCAATGTGGTGTCACACCCAATAAGACCTGCACTTGGCACTCGAACTTCCCGCCTGGGAACTCCTGGTCACTGATGCCATACGCTCATTTCCATTTTTTTGCATCTCACAAGTACAGCATAAATTATTTAAATTGTTAATCATTCATTAATATAGTCTACACATGCATACTAATGAAACAAAACAATTAATAGTAAGTGGATGTCTCCAGAATGATTGGTAACCAAGTTACATGCTATTAACTATTTGTTCTGAAATTGCATAATTTATAAAACAAATTAAATGTGCATACAAGACAAAATATTCATAAGTGTTCAGTGTTGTCCTGAAAGGAAATTGTCTTCTATTTCTCATCTTGTATTCGGATGTGAGTTATTCACCATCATTTTCTCCTAATTTGCATATTTAACTGTGTCATAATTAATCAACAACTTATCCACTTAAATATGAATCAGCTGCATCTTCTGATTTTGATTTATATTGTTATTGTGGTCTTAGAATGGCATGTTGCCAAGTGTCAATCTGTACCTTACCCCTAAGTGGCAATAAGATAATTAATTCTATTATTCTACCACCTCACACTATGGTACCTGTGTCAGGTATTGCATGTAAGTGCTGTGCAGCTAAACAGATTGCTCTTAACAGAAGCTAATCACTGACTTCTGGTTTGTCACAATCTGATTAATATTAATAAAGATATAACTTTTAATAGAGTCAGAGCACTTCATATAGTGTAATTTCTAAAGTAATTGTTCCAAAGTAAAGGCGTTACTATCAGCAATTCTGTCCTTTTACCCTCTTTGTGTTGGTATATTTCCCTATTATTTATTTTATCTGCCACATATACTTATATATTCACTCAATACAAATCTGCTCCATCATTCACCAGAGTATGCTGAGCTCAGAATAGAAGCCATCTCCTGCCTCCAGAATACTAGTTTCCAAAGGCTTTTCCCAGACATCATTGTTATTGTGTTTGAGTGTTACCTGCCTCCCACCTACAGCCACTCGCTGTCCAGCTGGGCCCTCCCATGAGTTTATAGCTTACTAGAATTCATCTTCTCTGTACAGAAAGAGCCCATGCCAAAATTTGCCAACTTACAGATGACATGCAAATACCTATTCATTAGAAACAAGAGTTTGTTTACAGAGGATTCACAAACCACACTATTTTTGTAGTTATGGAGAAAGAGAAAAGAAGACAAATATATGGCAAATTGTTACAGTTTTGACATTGTTGCTGTGTCCCTTTTAACCTAAGGACCTACATGTACTTTCTGATATTTTCCAGGGAGCTCCTTTCTCTCCATCTTCCTCTTTGACCTTAAAAGTACAAAACCTTGCATCTGATAGTGCAAATCTATTTTGTGCACTAACTGGCAACAAGTGGTTTATTTCATTCCAGCAAATGAAGAAATTTTAGATTTTTATGGTCTGTATGCATAATGTGTTTTTCGGATACTTTAAAAAATGAACTGAAACTGTTAAGGTACACACACACACACACACACACACACACACACACACACACACACACACACACAGGTTCTCAGGGGAAAAAAAGAGGGAGGCACGAAACTCCTTTCTACTACACACAGGCCGATATGCCGCTATATTGAGACTTCCCCATCTCAACTCCCATGTTCCCGGTTTAAAAATGTCATACATGTGAAACACATGAATGAAAAAGATTCACAAGAATCTGTATTCTTATAGACAAGTTTATATCCCTGTTACATTACATAGGAAGAAAGGTAAGATTACTCATATGTTCATAAAGTATTTCAGAGTTTAATTGC
Source organism: Schistocerca serialis cubense (assembly GCF_023864345.2). Classification (NCBI taxonomy): domain Eukaryota; kingdom Metazoa; phylum Arthropoda; class Insecta; order Orthoptera; family Acrididae; genus Schistocerca; species Schistocerca serialis. The sequence goes on from NC_064640.1 coordinate 221,744,426, forward strand.
CAGAATGTGAAGAAAGCATAAGAAAATCTAATGTTTGGCAAACATGTTGTATTTAAGAATTTATTCCACCAACCTGCAAAGGTTTTCCTCAGCCGAGTACATCACCTGACTTAAAATGTAAAGGTGTGACATCTTCAGTATACATTCATGAGAACTGTGCATATTTTTCTGTAAAAATAATTCATGATGTAAGCAGTTAATATTAAAATTTTGATCTCTTGGATTCCATTGCAGCCTTATGATTAGTACCATAAAGTAACAGTTTCTTAAATTGACATAAATAATAATAATTCTTATTAGTCCAAAATAACTTTACAGCCTTGGTCATCATATTTATTTAATTAACATCACATTAATAAAGTCATACTATAAATATGATGGAACATATGTGAAACAATAGCACATAAAATATTATGGTTTGGATATCATTAAGTAAATTTACTACTGCAAATATACTTGATCTAGTAAAGTAGTAACATAGAAAATGGAGTTCAGAAATCATTGAGTATATACATCTCCTAATTAATAACTGTTTTAACTTGTACTTAAAAAGAATTCCATGGATTTTCTTTATATAAGTTGGCAACCAGTTAAATAAGTGTCTTTTTGCCAGCATATGAACTGTGATCCTTTAAGGAAGGAGATATCCCACAACAAATTGACTTTGGGGGCAGGCAGAGGAACAGCAGAGGTGCCACCAGCACACTTACCTGGGCACAAATTGAAGATATAGCACCATGTTGGCAGGAGGATTGGGGGAGGAGATTCTGGGTACAGATTGTGAAAAGATTGTCTGTGTTTATGGGTTAGGGGTGCTAACTGATGAGATTAGCAGCACCCATATGGAGATTAGTAAATGTATATTAAAAAAATCACACTTTCTCTCAGTCTAACCCATGATCACCCGCACAACATCACTCACTCACACTATGCAAGAGAGCTTTAAAAATGGCACATGCTCTAAAACTGTCAGTTAAAACACAAGGAAGACAACAGGAAAACTAAAATAGATTCACAAGAATATGTGACTGACTGATCACTTACAAGAAATACGTAGGAGCCAGCCACCCTAACAACACCTTAAAACTGTTGTCCTAAAATTTTAGAGAACAAGTCACACATTGTACAAAACTTTAAAAGTATCACATTCCTGTCATTGTCATTTAAAATAAAGGGCAAATCAGTTGGCAAGTGAGCTGCTGCCTTTTGTTTGACTACAAAATACAGTCTACTAAAATATGGTGTATTGTGATGTACATGCCACAAGCAACACACATGAGTGGAGCCCTCAGTTAGAGGAGGAAATTAGTATCGAACATCCTGTTGACAATGTGGTGATTAGAGATGGAGCACAAGCTCAAATTACAAATGATGGAGAAGAAAAGTGGTTGTGCCCTTTCAAAGCAACCATCCTGGCATTTGCCTGAAGCAGTTTAGGGAAATCATGGAAAACCCAAACTGGCATTGCCAGACATGGGTTTGAACCATCGTCCTCCCCAATGTGAGTCCCGAGTGCTAACCACTGTGCTATGAGAAGGGTCCTCTCACTGGAACACCACCCTAAGTATCATAGGGCTGTGTCCCATTCAAAGATGAGTAAGAAGGACCTAATCCTGTCTGCGTGGTTGGAAGGAGGTATGCCATAGCTGTGTTGTGGACTTTACTAGATGCAGCTTGCCTGTTGTTTCCAGCCCTTCTTCCCATTGATGCATAACTCTACCTCAGCATCAAAAGGTGATACTATGTAGGTAGGTAGCACACTGAAGTATCTGAGGATCACAGCATGCCTCCTTGGCTGCTAAATCTGTCATTTCATTCCCATTGAAACCCATGTGCCCTGGCACCCAGTGGAAAGACATCTCCTACCCCAGTCTTTGTAGGTCCTGGGTGTTGCTGACTATATTATCTGCTGGATACCATCATTAGAGAGTGAAGCACATTCAGGGAATTGGAGCAGATGAGGAATTTAGCATTCACAATACATCTCATCTGCTCCACTGCCAGTAAGATTGTGTATAATTCTTCATCAAAGACAGTAAAGTCTTGAGGCAGTCAGGTCTTGATGACACAATCAGAGTAAACAAGAGAGCAAACAATGGAGTCCCAATGTTTAAATCTGTCTGTAAATACACAACATAGTTGTAATGCTTAGTTAAAATGTCATAAAATAATGTATTAAAAAGAAATGCAGAATTATAGCCTCTATATACTGCAGTAAATCTAAAATTACTCTGGGCCTCTGCAGTAACCAAGCTAGCAGTTAGTTAAAGCCATGGTTTCCAGTTGTACTTGGTCCACACCAAGTGACTCCAGCACATGCTTCATGTGGATCACAAACAGCCTTGTTGCTCATGGACAGTTGGAAAAAAGGCAGTACATACACACACAAGCAAACAGTATGATTTGCTGATGAATTGGGAGAAGCAAGGAACTTACATGCCAGCCGCACCAGGAGGAGTTACCACCAGATAGTGAGTGGTGGATCCCCAGTGTCAGCATGGAAACCCAGTGTGGGGCAAGTCCTGTAAGCAACCATGACGAACCTGATCCATTCATAGTGGATAGCAACAATAATCTTCAGGTAAGAAAGTCTAGCCACAATTGTGCTAAAGCACTATAAAACTGGAGCAGACATGCCCTGTCCACTCCCCAAGACCTATGGCTAACACACATTAAGATGTTCACTGCCTACAGCGTCCTGGCTTTCAGGTCCTCCAGTGTGGTAACCTCAACATTCTGGAATAAAAAATGAAGCCCAGAAACCTCACACAGTCTTTAAGATGTAGAATGGTTTCCCTCACATATAAGTCAGGTAAATTAGAAATACAACAAGAATGATTAAAATGAACACACACACTATTCTGCAGAAAACTGAAAACCCAGCTTAGAAGCCCACTCTGCCAACCTCTGCACTGTAAGTTGCAACTGATGAGTCATTGTTGTGGTTTGGAGGAGGAACACAAAACTGCAAAATTGTCCACAAATAATGAGTGTTGTACAGGACTCCTTACCAGAAAGGTTATACTGTTCATGGTTATGGCCAAGAGGGCAACACTTAAAACACTGCCCTGGGGAACACCATTCTCCTGCTCAAAACTATTTGACAGCATTTCACCATTTCAGTACCCAAAGAAGTCTTTAGATAAGAAGAATCAAATGAAGATGGAGAGATGGCTGCAAAAGCCCCATTGCTGCATCTGTCTTAGAATTTTGTGTCTCCAAGTAGTGTCGTACACCTTACTGATGTCAAAGAATGTATCTATACAATGCTGTTTGGATAGGAAAGCCTGCTGGACAGTCACCTCTGGCAGTGTTAGGTTGTCAACAGTGGATCAACATCTCCTGAATCCACACTCAGAGCATCTAAGGAGCGCCTGATCTTTAACATCCAGGCCAGATGACAGTTAACCATTCACTCCAGTGTCTTTGCTGCACAGCTCCGGTGCAACACTCCAGTAACTACTGGGACACATTTGATCCTTTTCTGCTTTCAGGAAAGGTATCAGAATTGCCTCTCTACACAAGTTGGAAAAGTGGTCTGCCTGCTATATCAAATTAAAACAGCCACGGATGATTTCCTTCAACTCAGCTTTCAAATGTCGAAGCATCCTGTAACGGATGGTCACGACCAGGCACTGTATCACGAGCCTCAGACAGTACCATATCCAGCTCAAACATGGAGTAAGGGCGGTTGTAAGACTCAGAATTGTTGGACTTTGGCACTCTCCATGGTCACACGGTAGTGGCACGATGCTGGATCCACGCTGGCAGTAGCAGTAGTCATAGCCAAAGGCTATGTCTTCGCCTGTGCAATGTCCCCAGGCATTATGCAAAACACCTGAATGCATGCCACGACCTTTTCTTGCTCTCCTTCATTATGTGTCATGCTTTTGCCCTCCCAACTGTAAAGGTTGTAAGGTTTTCTACTGTTGGACAGCAGTTAAATCATCACAGAGCCACATGCCTGACCCAGATAGTTGTGTGGCATCCATCATTCCACCAAGGTACAGGTTGCCTTCGAAGATGACTTGACGACTTCAGGATAGGCAGGTCAGCGGCATGGTGGATCACACATGTGATGTGGTCCCCCCATTCCTGGATGCTACCTTGGTGTTCAAACACAGCCAGCTGCTGAATGGCATCCAGTAAGCTTCACTGACCATCCATTTCAGTGGCTTCTTTTCAAGTACAGCTCCATCCAGTAGGTGGATCTGGAGAGGAGAGTGGTACTGGAATGAAGGTCATCAGTTGCTTCCCACTGAGTGGATCTGCTAGAGCTGGAAAGTAGAAAGAGAGCTCGATGGGTGACGACAACCAGTGGCACCATGAAAATGAGTGAGATTTTCTATGTTGAGGATCCACAGCTCCTGAGACACCATGAAGTTCTCCAAAAGGTCCCTAGGACAAGTAGAGTTCAAGCCCCACAATACATTACTTCTCCCAGTGGGAGAAATGGTCGGGGAAGTTCTTCTATATGATGTATGAGAGCCTCAGAAGCTATCGCATGTTGTGGAGGTAAATACAGTGACAGACAGTGATCCTCTGACCCACATTAACCTCTACTGTAACTGCTTGTAGGTCAGTAGCCAAGGAGAGAGCAGAGAAGTGGTGTGTGTTATTGGCAATCGTAGAGACCCCTCCCCTGGCTCTTTCCCCAGTCATGTCATCCTTGCGGTGGTGGGTACAGCCCCATATCACAGGGGCACAAGTAGCTTCTTAAATGTGTTTCTTGTAAACATAAACACAGAGACTGTTTGTGTGCTAGAAGCTGCAGTTCCTCCACACACATCCTGAACCTATTGATATTCCACTGTAGTAGGCAAACATGTACTTTCAACCATTAACCCAGTCTCTCTAATGGGCTGGGGAGCCTGCCACAAGTGGAGGCTGAGTCTTGGGGTGAGATGGTTGCCACAGGCAGAATTCGTATTCCACTGGCTCTGAAGCTGTCAGGTCAAATGATGTCAACATGGTCTGGCAGTTTACTACCTGTTTGTGTATGTTGCTGAAGCTTCCCTTTTTTTGCCTGGGAAGGCCTTTTAGGAGTGACAGTGGCAGTGCTGGTCTGTCTTTGCACGTGCCAGGCTTTTTCTGACATTCTGGGAGTAGCTATACGCTCTGACATAAAAGAACCTTTACAAGTGCTATGATAAAGGCAGGTAGTAGTACTGACACTAGCAACTTTCATTTGATATAGGCATTGGCTTTTGGAATAGGCTTTTAGCTATAGCGAAGGAAGTAGTGACTATTGAAGGCTGCATGACTTTATAGATCTTTTTGGCCTTACAATATGGGAAATGCTTCCTGGTTTTCAGCTCCTGTATCTTCCTCTCTACAAGGTAGATACTACAGTCTCTATGGGTTCTCCTTTCCATGCGAGAGTAGTGTGCTTAAAGCTCTGGCATTTAAAAATGCTCATTGGGGTGAGGGCATAAGGATGCATGTTTACCAAAGGAAATCTGCTTTGACATGCTCTGAAAGTTTCATGGTATTGAAAGTAATGAATACGTAGATAAGTATTTTGTGTTGTGTTTGCATTGTTGTTCTGCGTCTCTCTACTGTAGTCATCTTTTTGAGGTTATCAGGTACTGCTGCTTCTCAGTTATGTAGAAAACCACACACATGCAAATTATCACTCACATTGTTTGTGTAGCATCACAAAAAAATACATACATAAATAGAGAACTTGACAACGAGAATAAATTCTTGAAACATGTTTTGCTCAGCATGAAAAAATTATGTAACCAGCGCTCTGTTTATACTAAAAACATTTGAGCGACGCAAAAGTGGGTAATTTCGAAGAATGTTTGCCTGTCGAAGCCTTGGGCTCCAAACGATAGATATCGAACATGCGATTCTAAATGGATAATGTGACTGTTGTGGCAGGCATTATGATAAATTATTTGTGAGCTGCTAGGCAAACCTACACGATTTATGCCGGAAGTGAGTTGGGATGTCTGCGGTCGTAGACGTTTCTTCGGCCCATTGCCTCACGTGGAAGAATCTAATTCCATGCTTATGTAATGTAGAAAATTGTTTGAATTTTTGTCAGAAATATGGACTGATACCGGATGACGAAAGGAAGGGGTGAAGCTTATAAAAGTTCATTAGAATAACTCTGATAGTAAAATACCTTTACAATTTATTTGTGGAATTTGTGGTAAACAAATGACTATCAGGAAAAATACTTGGTTTGACTATTAAAAATCATCGATCCAGAGCAACATAATTAATGTATTTTGCTGGATTAGGGACTCCACCCTATAAGCAACAGCATCAGAAATTGACTTATCCACCAATACCCTGTGCGACTATTTTGGATTTTGCAGAGAAGCGTTTTATGTAATACTGACGAACAACAGTGTACCGATCGGTGGACAAAATAAAGTTGTTGAAAGAGACCAACTCTACTTGTCAGGCGGTAGTAGCTGACCGCGACAGATGCAGCAACAGATTAGCAAACTGCTTTTGTAACATTTACGAGTTCCTAACCAGGAGCGAGTGTTATTATATCATCTGTTTGCTTTAATAGTTTAGTTTCTTGAGTTTCTGCATGTAAATTTAAAATCTAATAGCCACAGTTCTCACGTTTTCGTTTGCATCAGAAAGTAAACCGATTTTGTGATATACTACAAGTTCCTTATCAGAGGCGAATTATTTAGTTTCACCTGAGTGCTTTGGTAGTTAGATTCTTGAATATCTGCGTATTACTAGATCCAGTTCGTGCGTTTTCGTCAGGGTCTACATTAGAGTTGCGCAGCACATGCCGATAGTCCGTTTATCAGCATAGTTTAGTTTTCCACAGTATTTGGTATTGACAGGGACCGTGATTGTTGTGTGTGGATGCGGATGCGAGCCGAGTTGGTGACACTTCGCTCTCGGCTTCAGGCTGTGATGGCTTCGGTTACACAGCTTGAGGCTACAGTGGATGGGCACCACTGTTGTGGGCCAGCTGTGGGGATCCAGCAGACGTCCAGCGCATCAGAGTCCTCCGATCAGTCCTCACCGGTGGCCAGCCCAGTTACTACTCGCACTGAGGCTGACCCCTAACCTGTGGTCGAGTGGGAGGTCGCCCCAGGGTGAAGCAGACGGCGAAAGACTTCCCAGGCAGCCGCACGTAGGGCCTCCCCGGTTTGTCTGACAAACAGGTTCCAGGTGCTGTCTGTGGCTGAAACTATCAGTGAGCTGGATGCTGTCGCCTGTCCTGTTTCAGAGGAAACCACTCAGCCTGCAAGATCCGGGCAATTGCAGAGGGTGGGACTATTGGTAGTTGGGAGCTCCAACATTAGGCGCGTTATGGGGCCCCTTAGGGACTTGGCTGACAAGGAGGGTAAGAAAACCAATGTGCACTCTGTGTGCATACCAGGTGGAGTCATTCCAGATGTGGAAAGGGTCCTCCCGGATGCCATGAAGAGCACAGGGTGCAGCCAACTGCAGGTGGTTGCTAATGTCAGTACCAATGATGTGTGTCGCATTGGATCAGAAGAGAGTCTCTCTGGTTTTGAGCGGTTAACAGAAGTGGTAAAGACTGCCAGTCTTGCTTGCAAGATGAAAGCAGAGCTGACTATTTGCATAGTCGACAGGACCAATTGGAGACCTCTGGTACAGAGGTACAGAACTGAGTGGAGGGTCTGAAGCAGAGGCTCAGACGGTTCTGTGACCGTGTAGGCTGCAGATTCCTCGACATGCGCCAAAGGGTGGTTGGGTTTCGGGTTCCGCTAAATAGGTCAGGTGTCCACTATACACAGGAATCGGCTACACGGGTAGCAGGGGCTGTGTGGCGCGGACTAGGCGGTTTTTTACGTTAGAGGATCTCAGGAAAACACAAGATGGGCTTCAGTCACAAAGGGTGCAGGATGGACTGGACACAGAAAGAACATAGATTCCTGAGAGACAATCTCCACTCATTCCAAATTAATAATATAAGTGTAGACCAGATGTGGCTTAAATTCAAAGAAATAGTATCGGCAGGAATTGAGAGGTTTATACCAAATAAACTAACAAACGACGGAACTGATCCTCCTTGGTACACAAAACGGGTTTGAACACTGTTGCAGAAACAACGAAACAAAATGCCAAATTTAAACAGACGCAAAATCCCCAAGATTGGCGATCCTTTACAGATGCTCGAAACTTAGTGTGGAGTTCAACGCGAGACGCCTATAACAGTTTCCACAACGAAACTTTGTTTCGAAACCTGGCAGAAAATCCAAACAGATTCTGGTGAAGTATGTTAGCGGCAAGAAACAATCAATGCCCTTCTCTGCGCGATAACAATGGAGATACTATGGAAGACAGTGCTGCCAAAGCAGATTTACTAAACACAGCCTTCCGAAATGCCTTCACAAAAGAAGACGAAGAAAATATTCCAGAATTCGAATCGAGAACAGCTGCCAACATGAGTAACATAGAAGTAAATATCCTCGAAGTAGTGAAGCAACTCAAATCACTTAATAAAAGTAAGTCTTCTGATCCACACTGTATACCAATTAGGTTCCTTTTGGAGTATGCTGATGCATTAGCTCCATACTTAACAATCGTATACAACCGTTCAATCGACGAAAGATCCGTACCCAAAGACTGGAAAGTTGCACAGGTCACACCAATATTCAAGAAAGGTAGGAGGAGTAATCCATTAAATTACAGGCCCATATCGTTAACGTCAATATGCAGCAGGATTTTAGAACATACATTGTGTTCGAACATTATGAATTACCTAGAAGTAAATGGTCTATTGACACACAGTCAACATGGGTTTAGAAATCATTGTTCCTGTGAAACACAACTAGCTCTTTATTCACATGAAGTGTTGAGTGCTATTGACAAAGGATTTCAGATCGATTCCGTATTCCTGGATTTCTGGAAGGCTTTTGACACAGTACCACAAAGCCGCTCATTGTAAAATTGCGTGCTTATGGCATATCGTCTCAGTTATGTGACTGGATTTGTGATTTCCTGTCAGAGAGGTAACAGTTCGTAGTAATTGACGGAAAGTCATCGAGTAAAACAGAAGTGATTTCAGGCGTTCCCCAAGGTAGTGTTATAGGCCCTTTGCTGTTCCTTATCTATATACACGATTTGGGAGACAATCTGAGCAGCCGTATTAGGTTGTTTGCAGATGGGGCAGTCGTTTATCGACTAATAAAGCCATCAGAAGATCAAAACAAACTGCAAAACGATTTAGAAAAAAAGATCTGAACGGTGCAAAAAGTGGCAGTTGACCCTAAATAACGAAAAGTGTGAGGTCATCGACATGAGTGCTAAAAGGAACTCGTTAAACTTTGGTTACACGATAAATTAGTCTAATCTAAAAGCCATACATTCAACTAAATACATAGGTATTACAATTATGAACAACTTAAATTGGAAACAACACACAGAAAATGTTGTGGGGAAGGCTAACCAAAGACTGCGTTTTATTGGCAGGACACTTAGAAAATGTAACAGACCTACTATGAAGGCTGCCACCACTATGCTTGTCTGTCCTCTTTTAGAATACTGCTGCACAGTGTGGTATCCTTACCAGATAGGACTGACGGAGTATATCGAAAAAGTTCAAAGAAAGGCAGCACGTTTTGTATTATCGCGAAATATGGGAGAGAGTGTCACAGAAATGATCAGGATTTGGGCTGGAAATCATTTAAAAAAAAAAAGGCGTTTTTCCTTGGGACGGAATCTTCTCACGAAATTCCAATCACCAACTTTCTCCTCCTAATGCGAAAATATTTTGTTGACACCGATCTACACAGGACGGAACGATCACGACGATAAAATCAGGGAAATCAAGAGCTCGTACGGAAAGATGTAGGTGTTCATTCTTTCCGCGCGCTATACGAGATTGGAATAATAGAGAATTGTGAAGGTGGTTCGATGAACCCTCTGCCAGGCACTTACATGTGATTTGCAGAGTATCCATGTAGATGTAGATGTACATAGATGTTTCAATATCTGTATTTCTATAACTTGCGGTTGCAAGGAAATGTTGACGCGTGTGACACACTACACAAATTTTTGCACGACATAGGCAAAGTCTAACCAAGGTTATGGCAAAAAGGGAAAGAATGCTTCCTGTAGCATACACATCAAATCGACTTTCTCATGACGACGACATCGACGGTGAGTGAGGTAAGTCTTTTTCTTTGTAATTACAAGTATTTTAGTCATCGGTCTTCTTTTGTCGTTGCTGTAGTGACCACTGTAAACACTGCTTATAATGCCTGCCACCGCAGTCACAGGATCAATTTACAAATGCACGTTCGATATCTATCGTTTGGAGCCGGCGGCTCCAATAGGCAAACATTCTTGGAAATTACCCTTCACCCAAAAGTGAATGACGGTATCAACAAGCACTACAAGGGGTCAAACGCCGAAACACACTAAATATGTTTCGATAAAGATGTCATGATCATCTCAACAATCGTGTAACTGCGTTTGTGCAGTAAAGACAGTTTGGAAATCATATTAACAATCTTCCATCAGTTCTTGGTAGAACAACATTATAATAAATGAAAAGCACCAGTTCGCTTTTGTTCTACAATATTAATTTTATTGTTAACCGGTTTTCGGCTTACAAGGCCATCTTCAGACATTTACTGAGTATTATCACCAAAGAAGTTAAATGTTAGCAGACAACATTGGAAGAGAAGTAACACATCTAGACTGAAGTAGAAACATACAGTAACATCTTTGCAATGAAAAATAAAAACAGAACAGTACATAAATAACAATGGAGTAGACAGGAAAACCTTTAGCACAAAATAGGAATAGCATGTCTACATAACAGTTTCTATTAATAAACAAAATTAATAAGTTAAAATAAAATTAGTACTAGACAAGGCTGCATCAGGTGGTGTGAAACATGGAGAGTGATACACAACCAATTAAAAGAAGATACAGTTATCAATGTAAATACAGAATACATAAGGAGCTTAAGCAATATCAATAAGATAAACAGAAATTAGTAAATGCAGGAAAATGGAGGTGTTTGAGGGAACCTACAGTTTGAGTGTGTGGTGGTACTGCATTTTAACATTAACATTATAATGGTGGTGGTTAGTGTTTAACGTCCCGTCGACAACGTGGTCATTAGAGACGGAGCGTAAGCTCGGGTTAAGGAAGGATTGGAAGGAAATCGGCCGTGCCCTTTCAAAGGAACCATCCCGGCATTTGCCTGAAATGATTTAGGGAAATCACAGAAAACCTAAATCAGGATGGCCGGACGCGGGATTGAACCATTGTCCTCCCGAATGCGAGTCCAGTGTTAACATTATAATCATAGCAGTTGCTGTGTACCAGTTTTCATTAAATAAATAAGCAAAGTAAAATATGAACAGTATTTGATGAGACAGCTAAAAGGGGTGTTAAACATGGACAGTAATACAAGTACCAGTTAAAAGGATGCCTTAACTATTGAAACTACAGTCTATGTGGAATACAAAGACAACTTCAACAAACAAAACAACTTAATGAATACAGGAAAATGTGAATATGTATGAAAAGAGAGAGTGGGAAGTAATGAACAACAAAGATGCTTATATGAAGTTTAGGAGAGGGGAAGTGTTGAGCTGCTGTGTCTGGTCATTTAGGATGAGATCTGGACTGTTAGCAAGATGTTTGTTAATTTCCAGGGCTTCCAGCAGGGTGAGTTTATGACCTTTGTTTGCTACGTGAAGTACATGCTCAGTGTGGAAATGGTTGTGACCGGACATAATATCTTTATTCGAACAAACCCAGTTACTCCCATCAGCCATCATGCCAAGTAGAGCTTGGCAGCTGCGGGAGATATAGCACGAATTGTTCCAACTTTTACATGTTTACCAATTCAAATCTGCTGAATATACCACCCTGATAAGAAACTTAACCACATAATATTTGTAAGCAGTACAGGATGACCAACATCATGCTAGCATCAATTTTTTCTCCACGAACAGTTTTTCGTAATGCATAAATCATGGGAAAATTATAAATATGTTGACACAAAATCGGGTGCAGATTAGCATTGTGGACATAGGAAATTTGACGAGAATGTAAAAAAAAATATCGTAAACGGCGGGAAAACATTAATTCCTGGGACTTAAAAGTGGAGCTATACTGTATTGCAATTTTAATAGTTCAGATTTACGCCTCCTGCAGTGCCACAATTGATCGTATGATCTCTTGTAGCATTTTTATTTTAGTCTTTTGGATAATCTCTGACTGATTTAGCAGTAATATTTTTTTCCTGTGACTTTGCCTACTTTTATGTAGCTGGAAGTGGATAGGCACCATGACACTTGTCTGCAATGACCAGGTGAATTGGCTACCGTCCAGAAGCTGTCTTGACCACAGCAGACAGGCTTCAGGCAGCTGCACTAAGCTGCAGTTATGTTGGGGCACTAGTTTCAAAATATGCGACACCTTTGTCGCCACTGGAAATCTTTGGAAAATCCAATGTCACTGCTTCTTCCAATGAGCAGTGTCTGACCAGTTTCTCCTCATTCAAGGATGCATGGGGGGTTCATATATCTGGGCAGAAGTAAATTATGGGAACTGACCAGGCAGCAGTTCCCTTCTACCCTAGTGACATGCACAAGGTGCTTCCCAGTATTGAGAAGACATCTGAATCAGTACAGGATTCCGCAGGTGTTAGGCCAGCACCTGATTTTCCTGCCAAGTACAATGGGTATGCTGATTATTAGGAGTTGTAACATTAGGCAGGTAATGGAGCCCCTCAAGAAACTACATGGTGGTCAGGAAAGGAGGGCAATGTGCTATGTGGATGCTTGCTTGCAGGTCTCATCTGAGATATGGAGAAGGCTCTGTTGGTGACTATTTAATACACTGGGTGCAACCAGCTGAAAATAGTAGCCTGTGTTGGCATGACTGATGCTGTTGGCTGGGTTCTGAGGCTATCCTTTAGATGATTAGCTGAACTGGTGAAGACACTAGCTTCACACGAAGGGTGGAAGCATGGCTTGATATTTGCACCCTTGTTCTTAGAATTAATCTGTGACTTAGATGATTCTGCTTCAATCTCAGATGTGAATTCCTTAACCTCTGCTATCAGATGGAGGATTTTAGGGCCTCCCAATAGGTTGGGTGTGTAACACCCATAGAACGTGATTATCTGATTAGCAGAGTATGTGTGGCTTTCGCCTTTTTGGGGTTCTGTACCTCAGCTGGTAAAACACAACCCATATAGAATCACTTTGTTGTTCATCTGTCTGTCTGTCTGTCTGACTGTTAAGACCCCTTTTTCTCAGGAACGGATAGAGGTACAAAGCTGAAATTTACGTCAAATACTAAGATCTATGGTCCCTTGGCAGTCAAAATGATTTAAGCGTCTATGTCAATGCAATCAAAAGTTACGTCCATGTCTGTCACACATCTTGATATTCTCAGGCTCACTCACGAAACTATGTGTACAAATATCGCCCCTGGTGGTCCAGGGGTAAAGGGTGTGCCTGGAAACGAGGAGGTCATCATATCGAATCTTGGTCAAACCATAGGCTTGATTTAATCAGGCCCTTATCTCTCAATGGTGTGAGGAGTCAACAGAAACAAAATGTGCTTTGAATTCCTCATCATCATCGTCATCATCATCATAATAATAATACATAATTAAGTTTGTACAGAATCCTCAGAGTAAGAGTCCTACTCACTGCCTTTTTATAATAATAAAAATAAAAAAAAAACGTTAGAACCCCTCCGTAGGGTCGGTGTTGGATTACTTACTGTAATTAGAGAAAGATCATGATCTCAGAGGAGAATTGTAAAATTTCTACGAGTAACAGTCCAATGCAAATTGAAGCGGAATGACTATATAAAACTAGTTGTAAGGAAAGTAGATGGCAGACTGATATCCTTTGGAAGAATATTATGAAAATATAATTCACCCACAGAAGAACAGTTAAGCTCTTTAATGGCTTTCAGAATGATTAGTATTGTTCATTAGTCTGGGCTACTTTGCAGAAGAGAATGAAGAGTATGTTTCATTGTGGGATAATTTAGTAAGTGCAAGAGCACTACAGAGATACTCAACAAACTCCAGCAACAGGTGCTACAAGCAAGACATTTTGGACCACCAAGAGGTTTACAGTTGAAATTTTGAGAGTGAAAGTTGTAAGAGGAGTCCAGCAGTACATTACTTCCTCCGAAATATGTCACGCAAAATAGCCACAACAAGAAAATAAGAGAAATCAGAGTTCGTAGAGAGTTTATCAACAGGCAATTTACCCCCACACAATTATCAAACAGAAGTGGGAAATGATAGTGATACATCATGATCGTGAGGTGGCTTGTGGAGTATAGATCTAGATGTAAAACTTTATGAAGTGCTATCACCTTTAAATGTGTGTATCAGCAGTACTGAAATTTCATTTCCTGAAGGTTAATGTTGGCCAGCCAATCTCTCTCTTTGCTTTCATAATATAGCTTGGCATATTGACAACTGTTACAGACATAAGAATTTAATGAAACTAATGCTAGTTCCCTTATAGAAAGTTTCTGGTTTCTGTAAGTGCACAGCTCAATTCAAAGAATTAAAAGTCTTAGACAAATCTCAAAGTCCCAATGACAGTTTACTTTGTCTTGTCTGCTCAACATTTCATGAGGAAAACTTACTACTACCATTATTATGAATCACCTTAATGGGAATCCATATGTATACTATCTAACAGACTGTATTTACAGAAGAAAAATTTGATTTGATCATGAATGGTTCACTAAAGTAACTTACCAAGTGTGTGAGGTCAACAAAATTTTTATGCAACTTTTTTTTATGCTAGTAATTGTTTGCAATTCATATTTTACTAGTTTTTAAAAGGACAGGTTTACACTTTCAACACTGCACATTAGACAAATATTTTTTATTTTAGAATATACAATACAAACAAAGGGTATAACTAGAAGTAAAAACCTATAAGAATCATGAAAAAGAAAAGTTTTACGTGTTCTGTCTGTTGAGTGGCCCAATTACTATTCATTCTATAGTCACAAAAATAGTACAAGATCTAAAAGTAGATATCTGTAACTACGAGTATTTTCTGTTGTTCACATGTAATTAATTTTCGTGTGGTAATCCTGGAAATACTGTGGGACACAAATGCCAACATTGCAGATCTTGCACCACCATTTACTTTCCTTTATGATGCACTTACCAGACTCCCTTTTCCTGCTGTCTGAACAGCCCTTGCAGTATCGAGTTGTATTCATCTTACTTCCACTAGGTGGAGCTTCCTCTGGAAAATGGTGTGCAAATGTCCTTTCAGTTTGTGAGGATAAAGTTGGTTACTGCACAGAAATGTCTCCTCACTTTTCAGCCAGTTTCTTTCTCACTACACTCATAAAGTCTACTACGGATACGTTCTTCCTGGTCTTCTCTCTATATAGGATGAAGCTGTCGACTGTTGACATAATACAAAGGTGGAAAAATATATATATATATTTTTCCCACCATTTCACAGTCTTTTGGGCATATGGATAGTAGCTGAAGAGCTGATCCAATCTGTCAAAACATTTTATTGTCATTGTATTCAGTGATTACGACAGGCTTTATGACTTACACTATTCCTCCCTTGGCTCTCAGTGGAATAGTTTTCACTGGAATGTTTTGTTGATCGACAATAAATGCCTTGTTTTGATTTTCATTTTACTGCCAAGGATGCCCCCCCCCCCCTCCCCCCCCCCCGCTCTTTTTTTTTATTCACCATCTCATTTTTTTTTAGTTTCAGTGTTGAATAGATGTGGTAAACTTTTCCTGTTTTTCATTACTGTTCCCACTGCAAGTGTTTTATTTTGTCACAGCAAGTCCATGAGAGAAGAGCCGGTGTAGTATCTGTCCATATATATACAGTGTCCTTTGCCAAGTACTCTGAACACAACCTGTGTACAAGATTCTGGATACTTTTCTCAACATTCCCTGCAGAGCCTGTACATAGGTTACAGTTTAACATGAATTCACTTGCTGAATTGCAGAGAGCATACAGTTTTATCCCATACTTATTTGGGTTTGTTTTTCATATACACACTAAAGCCAACCCTGCCACGAAAAGGACACATTGCCTCATCTATTGTAAGAGTCATGCCTGGATGAAAACTACTCTTACATTTGCTTTCAAGGGGAGGGGTGAGGGGGGGGGGGGGGGGACCTCCCTTTATGAAGAGGATCAGGCTTTTCTTCGCCTCTACTGATATATGTAGCATTGTCATTCAAATGTAACATGGGCAATATAGTATAAAATCAATCATGGCTCAAAAGTTTGCTCACAAATCCTGGCTGCAAAAACTGGTCTGTTGACCAATAACCACAGATTTTTGGCAATTTGAGGACGCACATATGCAAAATAATACTGAAAAACCAGTGAATTTCATGTAACCTTCTCACAGACCATTTATGCCACACAGAGTTTATTTTTAGACTGCCTTTATGCCTCATTGTTGAATAGTGCTCCCAGCATACTGATTCGTTTCACTTTTGGTGGGTCGAATCGTGCAGTCATCAAAGACATAACTAAAATGCTGAAACTCATCACTGAAATCTTGAAAATGCAAGGCAACACCAACTTCTTCCTGGAATATGGGCAGTTGGGGTTGATCATCTGCTTCCGACCAATCTTGCTCTCTTCCCTTGCTGATAGGCAGACTGATGGTCTGTACCAACATCTACATGAAATAAATGTGTACATCAACAGTCAAATGTCAGAAGTGGAAAAGAAGCAGTTAGCAATGCTTACAATATGAAATGTAGGAATAAATACTCACTTTACAGAAAACTGGAAGAGAGACATTCGTACTCTCTTCTGGAGAGTATGAATCCTCCCTGTCAGTATCTCCAATTTTTGATCCCAGATCCCCATATAAAATATCCAAGATATCAGATTCCATCAGCTTGATATGCGCCATTTTTTAGCTTCGTAAACACGCATGAATGAACTATGAAACACTCTGACCTTGTACTTCTCTCAGTTGCCACTAGGTTGAGATTGTCAGTAAGTGATGCCCTCTGGCACCAGAACAATGAACTAACTCCACACCAAGTGAGGAAATGGCTTTCACGAGACATTACATGACATTCAGGTGGGCGGTAGACGCTCACCTGTATGGCGCACAGGCAACGTGCTCAAAGTGTTAAGTCCCCTGGTCAATGGGCCTGTTAATGCTTTTATTAATTCATTTCTGCATTCTATAAGTAATGCACATGATATTTCCTCCTTCAAATATGCATTGCTCCAATCTGAACAAGATTGTTGCTACAGAAATTAATGCAGTTCAAAAATTGTCTTAATATCTCTATCTCACATGCACACCTGCTTCAAAACCTGATCAGTCAGTCCTGACATTCAATTTTGTTTCAAAACATCATTATATTACAAAATTTCATTTCTAATAGGCAAATATTATGTAAACTGGTGACAGAAAAATGTCTGAATACCTAAACCTAGTAAAACTTTAGCTGATCTGGACAAAAGAATAATAAATTTCTATCAAGAGAACATCGTTCAGCACAACTCTATGATAAGTCCGCCTCGGTAGTTGTGTGGTCAGCATGGTGGATTACTAAACGAAGGGACCCAAACTCTATTCCCAATTGGGTTGGAGATTTTCTCCACTTGGGATTGGGTATTGTGTTGTCCTCACATTTTTATCGTCATAATTGACATTCCACTATTGAGGCAACTATATGGGCACATCCCAAAAGCTAGTAAATTGATAGATAAATAAATAAATAAATACAAATGAAGTAAAAAAACTGTAAATTTAATGTTAGTGATACATTACATGTCACCTGGATACCCAAATATACATTATGGTTGTCAAAATAACCACTTCTTTCAGATGTCAGCAATGTCTATTTCTTACAGTGATCAGTTCTGTATAGTATACTCGAAAGTTAATTTATTCTTCATTTGTCTAAACAGTAATCATATTCCTAATGTGACTCAATTACTTTGCCTTCATGCACAGCACATCACACTGCTGCAAAACTTCAATAGGCAAATAGGAAGAAAAACTCCCCTGCATACGGTTTTTAAAAAAGAACATAGTAAAATAACTTTTCTTCTTTTTTTTAGTGTCTTTCATATGAAATAAAGTATGTTATCAACATACTTGAAGCTTCATCCACATTTCTTTGTGTGAATATAAATCATCTTTTGTTGCTTCTCCAAATCAAAATGGCAGTTCATAATAAATTGTTATGATGGTTTACAACTAAACTGAATCTTATTACTTAATGAGATAGATTTACATCTACATCTACATGATTACTCTGCTATTCACAATAAAGTGCCTGGCAGAGGGTTCAATGAACCACCTTCAAGCTGTCTCTCTACCTTTCCACTCTCAAACGGCACGCAGGAAAAACGAGCACTTAAATTTTTCTGTGCGAGCCCTGATTTTGTGTTTTCGCAATCGCAGGAGAAAACTGGTGATTGAAATTTCATGAGAAGATCCAGTCTTTGTTTTAATGATTGCCACTCCAATTCACATATCATGTCTGTGACACTATCTCTCCTGTTTCGCAATAAAATAAAACAAGCTGCCCTTCTTTGTACTTTTTTGATGTCATCCGTCAGTCTCACCTGATGCGGATCCCTCACTGCACAGCAATACTCCAGAATAGGGCGGACAAGCGTGGTGTAAGCAGTCTCTTTAGTAGACCTGTTGCACCTTCTAAGTGTTCTGCCAATGAATTGCAGTCTTTAGTTTGCTCTACCCACAATATTATCTACGTGATCGTTCCAATTTAGGTTATTTGTAATCGTAATCTCTAAGTACTTAGTTGAATTTACAGCCTTCAGATTTGTGTGACTTATCGTGTAATCTAAATTTAGTTGATTTCTTTTAGTACTTATGTGAATAACATCTCACTTTTCCTTATTCAGGGTCAATTGCCACTTTTCACACCAAACAGATATCTTATCTAAATCATTTTGCAAGTCGTTTTGGTCACCTGATGACTTTACAAGACGGTAAATGACAGCATCATCTGCAAACAATCTAAGACGACTACTCAGATTGTCTATGTTGTTAATATAGATCAGGAACAAGAGAGGGCCTATAACACTTCCTTGGGGAATGCCGGATATTACTTCTGTTTTACTCAATGACTTTCTGTCTATTACTACGAACTGTGACCTTTCTGACAGAAAATCACGAATTCAGTCGCACAACTTAAGTGATACTTTGTAGGCGCACAGTTTGGTTAGAAGACGCTTGTGAGGAGCGGTGTCGAAAGCCTTCGGGAAATCTAAAAATATGTAATCAATTTGACATCCCCTGTCGATAGCACTTATTACTTCATGAGTATAAACAGCTAGTTGTGTTTCACAAGAACGATATTTTCTGAAACCGTGCACACTATGTGTCAGAAAATTGTTTTCTTCGAAGTACTTCATAATGTTCAAATACAGTATATGTTCCAAAACCCTACTGCAAATCGACGTTAGTGATACAGGCCTGTAATTTAGCGCATTACTCCTACTTCCCTTTTCAGGTATTGGTGCGACTTTAGCAATTTTCCAGTCTTTGGGTACGGATATTTCTGTGAGCGAGTGGCTGTATATAGTTGCCAAATATGGAGCTATTTTATCAGCATACTCTGAGAGGAACCTGATTGGTATACAATCTGGACTGGAGGCCTTGCCTTTATTAAGTGATTTAAGCTGCTTCGTTGCTCCAAGGATATCTACTTCTATGTTTCTCATCTTGGCAGTTGTTCTTGACTGGAATTCAGGAATATTTACTTTGTCTTCCTTGGTGAAGGAGTTTCAGAAAACCATGTTTAATAACTCTGCTTTAGTGGCACTGTCATCAGTGACTTCACCATTGTCATAGTGTAGTGATGGTATTGATTGCATCTTGCCACTTGTGTGCTTTATGTATGACCAGAATCCCTTTGGGTTTTCTGCCGGATTCGCGACAAAATTTCATTGTGGAAATTATTAAAAGCATCTCGCACTGAAGTACGTGCCATATTTCAAACTTCTGTAAAACTTTGCCAATCTTGGGGATTTTGCATTCTTTTAAATTTGGCATGCTTTTTTCATTGCTTCTGCAACGATCTAACCCGTTTTGTGTACCATGGGGGATCAGTACCATCACTTATTAATTTATGTGGTATATATCTCTCAATTGTTGTCAATACTATCTCTTTGAAAACATTCCACAACTTTTCTACACTTACATGATCATATCGGAAGGAGTGAAGACTGTCTCTCAAAAAGCGTTAAGAGCATTGTTATCAGCTTTTTTAAATAGATATACTTTGCATTTCTTTTTGATAGTTGTAGGTGTTACGGTATTCAGTGTAGCAGCAACTGCCTTGTGATAGGTAATTCCTATATTCGTCTCAACACTCACTATTTGTCCAGGATTATTTGTTGCTAACAGGTCAAGTATGCTTTCGCAACCATTTACGCTTCGAGTGAGCTCATGAACTAATTGTTCAAAATAATTTTCTGAGAAAGCATTCAGTACAATTTCAGATGATATTTTATGCCTGCCATCGGCTTTAAACGTTTAATTTTTCCAGCATATTGAGGGTAGATTGAAGTCACCACCGACTATAATTGTATGAGTGGGGAACTTATTTGAAATGAGACTCAAGTTTTCTTTGAACTGTTCAGCAACTATATCTTCTGCGTCAGGGGGTCGGTAAAACAATCCAATTAATAGTTTAGTCTGATTGTCAGGTATAACCTCTACACATACTATTTCACACAAACTATCTACTTCAATTTCGCTACAAGGCAAACTACCTCTGACAGCAATAAATACTCCACCACCAACTACATTTAATCTATCCTTTCTTAACCCTGTTAGATCGTTTGAAAAAATTTTGGCTGAACTCATTTCTGGCTTTAGCCAGCTCTCTGTACCTACAATGATTTGAGCTCCAGTGCTTTCTATTATGGCTTGGAGCTCTCGTTCTTTCCCAACACAGCTACGACAATTTACAACTATAATACCAATCATTTCTACAACTACCTTACCGTGTTTTACCTGCCCACTTTTAGACGGACATCCCTTCTGTGGTTCCCTGAGACCCTCTAACCTAAAAAATCGCACAGTCCCTTCCACACAGCCCCCACTACCCCTGTAGCCACCTCCTGTGGGTAGTGGACTCCTGACCTATTAAGCGGAACCCGGAAACCCACCACCCGATGGTGCAAGTCAAGGAATCTGCAGCCCACACGGTCACAGAACCACCTGAGCCTCTGATTCAGACCCTCCACTCAGCTCTGCACCAAAGCACCACAGTCGGTTCTATCGACGATGTTGCAGATGATGAGCTCCGCCTTAATCATGGAAGCAAGACTGGCAGTCTTTACCATTTCCGCTAGCCGCCCGAAAGCAGACAGAATCTGCTCTGATCAAAAGCGACACACGTCATTGGTACCAACATGAGCCACCACCTGCAGCTGGCTGCACCCTGTACTCTTCATGGTATCCAGAAGCACCCTTTCCACATCTGGAATGACTCTGTCCGGAATGCACACGGAGTGCACACTGGCTTCCTTCTCCTCCTTGGCAGCCATATTCCTAAGGGGCCCCATTATGCGCCTAATGTTTGAGCTCCCAACTACCAGCAAACCCACCCTCTGTGAATGCCCAGACCTTGCGGGCCGAGAAGCTTCCTCTGGAACAGGGTGGACAACTGCATCCAGCTCAGAGACATCGTCAGCCACAGATAACACCCGAAACCTGTTCGTCAAATGAACCAGGAAGGCCCTATGATCGGCTCCTCGGAAAGTTTTTCACTACCTGCCAGACTTTGGAATGATCTCTCACTCAACCACGTGTGAGGGGTCAACCTCAGTGCATGCAGTACCTGGGGCGGCCACAGCAGTGAACCGATCGGAGGACACGTGGGACGTGCTCGACGTCCCTCGCATCCCCACGTTCGATCCACCACAGTGACGCCCCTTGGCAGCAGCCTCAAGCTGTGTGACGGAAGCCAAAGCAGCCTGGAGCTGTGAGCAAAGGGTCGCCAACTCAGCTCGCATCTGCACACAACAATCACAGTTCCTATCCATTACTGCATTCGCTCCTGTTTGAAACTCATAAACATATGTAACAAGTGGATCGTGTACTCGCCTTATTAGTAGCAGGAACTAGCGGTGCACTCTCACTGACGGTCTGACCGACACTGAGCTGTTCTAACCAAAGAAACAAAAGCCTGTATGATACAATATAAAGGAAGTCCTTCAAACAGCTGTGCGGAAGCCCTGACAGTAACTTCCTGAACGTCGTTTCAAAGAATTTTGTGACTTTAACTGAGAGGATAATATCCCACAGAACACAAGACAAAATTTATGTATTAAAAACTGAAGACAATTTGATGATATATATATTTATTTTTTTAAATATGTAATGAGCAACAGACATCACCTACACATTAATTCATTACAATCTTGATTTTGGCAACAGGATTTAACTATGACACTATATCTACTAATCAAGCTTCCAATTTGTAAAATGTATCAACACTAGGCAAGAGTTTTAAGAATGCAATGAAAATTTTTTCAATCTAGAAGCATGAAAGACACAATGAATATCACATTTCTAATACAAAAGAAATCACCTACATAGAAACTGAATAAATAAGACATGGCTTGTAAACATTACTTCATTATGTAAGACATGGCTTGTAAACATTACTTCATTATCAAGTAATTTTACAGAAACAGTAGCCTATTAAATGACTATTACATTATATGATGTCACAAAAAAGTACTTATGCATGTATTTTGATGACAAACGACATTACTAGTGGCATGAAGTTTCATTTTTCTCTCTCATTTCCAAACCATTGCATAATGTTAATAATAGAACATGACTTGCATCTAGTAAACACCACAGCTCTGATATAAAACAAAAATATTTTCCCAACCAAATTACTGCTATTATGACAATTCAGTTATCAGAATTCAGTATTATCTTTCACAGTTATTTTGAAATAATTCAGCTTTGTTTTTATTTTTATTCATTACCTTCAAAACATACCATGCACTTCCTCAGTAATTTCTTGAATCTACCACATTTCATCTTGTCTGCTTCTTATTATTTGATCAGACACACAAATATTCGACACATGGCATATGATATTTCTGAACTTATGCCAAAAGTAGATGAAGTGTAGCAATAGTTATTCAAGCACCATTTATGAAATATTCATGTTAAACTGCTTAGGGCTTATTGGAAGACCATGCTCTATATGATGTTGTTCAGTATCAGTTAGACTAAGTACTGTGTTTGTGTTTACATTTCTGTAGAAGTGATCCAAGCAACAACTGTTACACTGTTACTAAGTCTTCACAATATCAGTTATGTAACTAGCAAGAAATGGTGCTGCAGCAGTAATCAGTAACTTGTTTCTTCCAAGTAGTGGAATGGGTGTTACACTGGAGTATTCTGGAGTCTGACTGACACTGCACTTTCTTTTTTGAATGTTATGGCTACACTCATTCTTTCTTTCCTGTTTGTTTGTGAGAGGTCATGAAATGTAATGTCCTTGCTGTCAAGCTTGTATGGTGGGGTAGTGGTGGCAAATAGCTGATGATTGATACATTCAACAAGCAGTACATCACACCACAAGAAGAGTGAGGTCATTGTGCACTACATCCTATAGGTGCTCTTAAGAGAAAAATGGCCTTGGGAATAGCTGCCATCTGAAAGGCACTCTGTAATTCTAGTCAATAATCTGGGTTCTTCTCACTGAAAGTCAGTAACACATAGAAGAAAAAATACACAACTCTGACACATCTTTCTTAATGACTAGAATGTAACTATAATGAGATTAGGAAATTCACAGAGGATACTGCCAATAAGAAAATGTATACAAAGAAACTTGCTGAATTTAAGAAGCACTATATGGACAATTGTTCAGACTAGACTAATGAACTGAAATTAGGAAGCAAACAAAAAGAAGAAACTAATACTAAATAGTACTCACAACTTGAAAAAGAAAATGTCTGACTACAAGAAAAGTTAAATACGAGGCAAATACCAACATAATATGCAAGAATGGCAGTCACCTATACTAAGCAGTAGCCAGTCACCAATATGAGAGTCTAGCAGAAAAAAGAAACAAACAAGCACATTATTTATGTAATGAGACAAATTAAAGATAATTATCATCAGTACACAAAGGAGAGTGCTATCACAGGAACAGAGCAAGATGTAAAATTCAAAATTATAACAAGGAAATACAATGCTACCTATCACACACGAGATGTCAACTTTTTGTCCTCTATGATCAACTAACTGAGATGAAAGATGTTGAGCTAGTGGAATATTCATTTGAGCAAGTTGAAACACATTTATAATGTGAGACAACAGGACAATGTCCACCCACGTCATAAAAATGAATCAAAAAATGAGAAAGCTACTACTGAAGATGAACCACAGCTACACTGACTTTACAGCAATCACTAGAAAACATTTACTCATGATTCAAAAGTCCTCCAACTGCAATAACCTTCATCATATTGCTAAATTCTGTAAACTGAAAACAGTGTTGTATAACTAATGTGGAGAGGAAGGACACCAAAAACTGTCAATGTCAAGCACCCATTAAATGCATCCCCTTTATATAAGAGGTCAAAAGTACTTTTGTGGTTGGAAAACACATCAAATACTGCTTCAAATGGAAATTTAAAGCACAGATTATAGCAAAGGGAGCACCAACCAGCAGAATTAAAAACATTCTATGAAGTAATGAGATAAATAAATAATAGATTACTTGACACTGGCAATAAGAAAAAGAAAACAAATAACATGTTTTCTGGGATTTGGCAATTTCGCATGGAGGGTGTGCAGCCAGTTCCAAGAGACCATCTTCACATTAGATGTCAATGATGGACTGCAGAAAGAGATTGACAGAAGTGGAGCAGATGAAGGCTACACGATGTACCTTTGAAATAACAGATTTTGAAGGCAGCTGCAGAATAATGGATAGATATATTGTGCATTCTGGAGCCATTAATGAAAACTGAGAAATTTGCATGAACACCATCTACAGCTTAGATGATATACTAGGGGGAAAAAAAAACTTAGTAGCAATCACAGTTGTCTCCAATTGCGACAAAAATCATTAATTGTGCAAGGAGCTAGAAATTACTATCAGAGTCATAGCAACAATAGGAAAATATTCAGTAAGAAACATTTACTTTCAATTTTTTCACAAAATTCATCCAGAGCTGTATTTGTTAACTGGTGCTGCAGTATTAAACAGACACCAATACTACATTTTGATGCCTAACACTAATGCCAATCCAATACCTCAGCAGTGTTACAAAAAAGATGAGCGAGGGGTAGAACTTGTTGACAGCATTGCAGAACACACTTTTCAGATGATAAAGTTGTGCAGAAGCAAAGAGACATTCCTTCACCCCACCATTATACTGCAAATAATATTTTGGCCTGGATGCAATAGATGTCAAAGTAACCTCCACAATGTTGAGATAGCAATAACTAGTATTTGTAGAAGCTTACGACTTCAGAGGAGCAAACTGTAAACTATTTAGTCTTAACATTAACATACAAAAGTTCTAAAGATCCGACTGCAATGTCGATGCAAATGTCTTTGGATGGATGTAGTGTCATAACATTAAGAAAGTGTATAAGGGAACTAAGAAAAATTAGGCACCCAGGTCCACAAAATGGGATGATTCACATCCTGGCTGGGACAAAGGTCTTCAAATGAAGTGTGTCTGCCAACAGTCATATTATGTAGGCATTCTCTCTATGACAGTTTTTGCAGAGCAATTTGCTATACCAGGTAAGTAGCAGATACCGTTTCCAGGAATGAATCAGAAAAAATATTTAAATTTTCATGTAGGAAGAGCACATGAAGATAAGCAACATCTACTAGCACTGCAACAAAGCTACAGAATGCAAGAAAATACAGCTGACAGTCCAGCTTTATCTCACTGGTATCAGAACAGGGAGTGGGAAGCAATACATTCCCACGTCGTATCAGGATTTTCGACTTGTTGAGTCCCAAAAAACACAAGTAGTTCTAACTGCGTACTGATTCCAGAATCATAGCTTACACAATATATGACACTAACAGAGGAATGGATAACTGCACAAATAACAGGAGGGCTTTTTTTCATAGTTAAAGAGACAACTGCAATTAATAAGCTTAAAATAAAAAAAACGAATACTACTTTGCACAAAACCTTAATTGCACTGGATGAGCTATGCTCAAAGAACAAATGGATCTCTCTACTTTTATTTCTTACAATATATTACATCTACAGCAATTCACACCACTGGGATGATTCCAATAGCCAGACACTCTAGTAACAAAGTATCAAACACAGTAATGAACTTTTTCAAAGTTCAGCACTGCATACACAAATGAAAGCAACAGCAGTTAAGTAAAAGTTATATGAAAAATACACAGGGTACATGTGATTTTCTCTTCTGATAGTGAATTCCAAAAAATGACCTACATTCAGTGTACACTGAAAACTATTTAATCCTGAAACACTAACATTTAGCAAGTAATGAAACTTGTAATCACAGTCTCAAAGAATAGTTATCTGTTGGAACAGTTGCCACAGAAATATATTGCCAACATTCAATACAATATCTGAGAGTTTCATAATACAATGGGAAGTTTCATTGTCAATGTATATGAAATTTAACTTCATCAAAAGCTAGGGAACATTATCTGTATGTTCTGAAGTCCTCATTAATGGATATATGAGAAGAAATGCAATGTGAATAAATGTGATCACTCATTACTGTGCAAATGTTGACCAGATAGATTATGTCTTTTTGTTGATTACATTCTTTTGGTTTATATTTGTATGTACAAAAAATAGTAACTATATCACAAGCTGACATCAGCTTTCAGTAAGATCATGAAATGTGTAACCAAATAACCTAAAATCCAATTCATAGATATTATAGAGCTTCCAAATACTTTCAGTTGTCAAATTTTTATAATATTTGTGCATATTTACAGTAGTCTTTGATGGTTTAGAAGTATATGGAAATCCTAAGTTTTTCATTCCTATTTTCGTTAAGATATAATCTGAATCTTGATATAATGTTTCATATTTTCCAATAATATCATAGTGTATACTACACGGATGACATAAACTATAAATAGGTTTCCAGTGCTCATTGAATGCTTTGTTCTGAGGATCTGTAACATATGCAACAAATTCCTCAAAAGTGACATCATCACCATGAAGTAATGCATATTCTGATGGGTGTTTACGGTAACGCTTTATAATATACCGACCAAAACGTGCTTGAAAATATTGGGAGCTGAGATAATGCTGTTCCAGTTTATTCCGGTAGGCTGAGAGCAATCGTTCAAATGGATGTCTAACAAAAATGAACTTTGTAAATGTTTTCAGCATATATTCCACTTCAGAATCTGAGAAGCTGTTGAGCCTCAATAGCAAATTCTTATCATGTGCTGCATCTGCTGGTATGCTAAGTATATTTGTTGTATTTGATTTGCCAGAGAGAACCATAAAAATCCTTTTCCAGTTCGTACAGGCTACCTGCAAAAGAAAATTGTTTCGTTAAATTACATGAAACACAGTAGACGAAGGAAAGGATGTGACAATTAGTACATAAAATCAGCAGAAAAATATTTAATACTGAAATATTATTTTGTTAAATGATTTTTATTGAACTTTTTAAACATACTAATATTTCAAATGCAAATGTGATACACTAATCTGTAGCATAACTAATGAATTATAAAGAAAAATACTGTAGGATTAAATATATACATACTTACAATAAATATTGCTTTAAAATGAAAGTAATATCATCTATAGCAACTGAAAGGCAAGTGGAAAAGAAATTTCTTAGAGTACCTGTCAATAGTACTTTTGAAGCTGCTTAAATGTGTTAAAAAAGGTCAATTTCTTACACTGGATGGAAAGAAGATTTAGAGTTTAAGGTCCCATTGACAGCACGGTCATTAGAGACGGAGCAAAAACTTGAATTATGAAAAGATGGAGCACAAGCTCAGACTACAAAAGGATGGGGAAGGAAATCAGTCATGTCCTTTTCAAAAGAACCATCTGGGCATTTGATTGGAGAGACTTAGGGAAATCACAGAAGACCTAAATCTAGATGGTTGGACAGGGATTCAAACAATCATCCTCCCAAATGCAAACCAGTGTGCGAACCACTGCACCACCTTGCTCGGTCATCATGTGTTGGACATCAGCTGCCACTCTTTTCATCAAGTATTCATTACCTAGTCTTCCCATGATCTACAGTAATTATCTACCAATACACCTCTGTACACAAGATCATCATCTGTTAGCATTTCTGCAGAACAATTGCCATCATCTACCTAGTCATTATTGTTCAATGAATAATGGCACATAACTAATACAGTTCTTTGATGGGTACTTAAGGATATATTCGCTTTGAATATCTTTCCATTGACACTGATACACTGAATTCTTTCTGCTTTGAGACACTTTCCAGTTTACATACTTTCTGTGTTTCCATTGTCTACATTGTATTGTTTATTGTCTTTGCAACATTTGTAATGTCATATGAAGGTTTTTCATTTATGAATTTATTGCCTCTTGAGACCTCAAATTACAGTTGAAAGTCATTTGTATTTGAAAAAAAGGTAGTTACTCTCACTCATGAGGTACAGAATTTGGTGAATTTGTTGAAGATTTCAAAATTAAAACAAACAAACAACATTTTAGTAAGTTGAATATTCCCCAATATTATGTACAATTTATTTCCATAATTTTAACAACTGCATTACATTCATTAAATATACCGAACTTTTTACAGTAAAAGCTACACAACTATTTTTTAGTATTTATCTTGTCATCATGTATAGCTTTTAAATCTTTAAATAAGTTGTGAGGCCTGGTGCCATTATCATATTAGATGATTCACCATGATTCACAAGTCCTGGCAGTTGTATGTACAACATATTATTGAATTTTATTGAATCTGGTAATTGGTGGTAATTTTTCATAGAAGGTAATACCTTTACAATACCAACACACAAAGAGCAAGATTATGTCCACGTGAAGTTCTGCCACATATATATGAATTACTTAGATCTAACACTAAAAT
Organism: Schistocerca serialis cubense; assembly: GCF_023864345.2. Classification (NCBI taxonomy): domain Eukaryota; kingdom Metazoa; phylum Arthropoda; class Insecta; order Orthoptera; family Acrididae; genus Schistocerca; species Schistocerca serialis. The sequence goes on from NC_064640.1 coordinate 221,773,496, forward strand.
ACACTGAAAGTTTAAAGAGGTTTTTGAGGTATCCTGCAAACTTGGCTTAGCAACACCAAGAAAAGTAAGTCAGACTGATCCTCTATTGAATAACGAATGAATCAATTTGTTTGACAAAACAATATTTTCATGTCCAACACAAACTTTCTTAAGTATTTACAGTCAGTAAACATACCTTTGGAACATAACAGTATAGAAGTTTATGTACTTTGTCAACTAAAATATGGTCTAGGAGATCCTTCTGCAACTGTGGATGCTGCATAGGGCAGTTTCTCTCTAAATGACTCTTTCTCTTCAAATAGAGATCATCAACTGACACCGGTTTTAAAATATAATGCAAGTACTCATGTTTAACATCTGAAATATTAAAAAAATTACAAGTTACAGTTTCAAAGTCCAAATACACTCATTCATGAAAAAATTTACTTTTACGGAGTCAGATGCCAAATAATAATAATAATAATAATAATAATAATATCTTAACACTTAAACAAGAAAAAGTTCACACAGTGTAACAGATGGAGTTTGAACCCATAATTATAATTAAGGCAAATGTCAAACTGACCTATATCTTTTTCTACAAAACAATTATTTCTTACATATTTCTCTCCAAATATGTTTCTGCAATTTTTGGCACCACAAGTTGGTTTTTATTTAATATATTCAGTGCTACATTCAACTGTGTTTCTTTTCTTCCCATGGCATTTTATTCATGTAACTGAAGTACCTGCTATCATTTTAGAGCCTGCTGAGAAATTCTCAAGATTATTCACGATGAGAATATCTCCTTGAGCAATACCAATCACAGGATTACTAATTAAATGATTCTTACAGTCATAACCTCATCTGCTAATGCCAACAAAAATTACAGTACACAAGCAGACGAGATAGTGTCTTCTGCAACATATAAAAGCATTTACCTCTACTTGGACCAAACGTATTTATCATAATTAGTTAAAACATTAGTTGTGAGTAGAAATATAACTAGAAAGATACCACTGTTCTGAAACACACTTCAAACACAGTGATGAAGTCTTCTGTCTGCTGAATCAAATGGACATTCAACAATGTCCTCAAAATAAGAAGGGTTGACAAAGAAAGTTACCCAAGACATAATGCAGTTACAAAAACTGTTTCATGATGCAAACGACATGTCATGCAAAAGTAGCTGATGCAAAAGTAATTTTTGTTATGCAGAGAATAACTGAAAAGTACGTATGACCAGGATAGCTCATAGACATGAGGGAAGTGGATCCAACTAGTCTAATCATAACAGAAATAGCAATAAATCAGAATAAAAAGGCATGTCAATAGATCTTAACATCATATGTGTTGGTTAGGACGAACACTCACCAACAAATATTCTGCAGATTTTGAAATTAATGAGTAGCTATACAGTAATGCAGAAGTCATACTATATACAAGGGGTCTTTTTTTATATAAGGTACCTCGGTGAACAAGAGTGAGAATGATGTGTCACTACCACAGTGTGCATTCATGTCTGCTCTCAGCATGTTTTGATGCATTTAGATGTCAATTGCAGCATTATTCTCTGTCTGCGGACTGAACTGTACAAGTTCCTAGTATTTAAGTAATTAGATACTTGACTACAAGAAACTTGTTGGCAGCGGCAGAAATTCATTGTCAGATTTGTGAAGTTTATGGTAGTAATGCTATGAGTGACAGTAAAGTTTGAAAGTGGGTGAGAATGTTCAAGGATGGGTGGGTTAATAAGCATGATGAGCCACACACTGAGTGACCAATTTCTGTAGATTTTGTTTGTGATGTGGACAGCAAAATTCAAGATGATTCATGATTTCAAAGTTATCAATTGAATTTCCACAGGTTTCAAGGTCAGTTTTCTACATCATTGTTTTGGAGAAACTGAACTATCGAAAGCTATGTTCTTGGTGGGTTCCAAGACTGCTTTCTGATGACCACGAAAGAAACAGATTTGGTTGCACTTTATTGTATTTGACGTAATAAATCAGGAAAGACATGAATTTTGAGAACACATTGTAACAAGAGAAGACTTGGGTGCCTCACACGACTTCTGAGTCCAAGCAACAGTCAATGAAATGGAGACATTGCCAACAAGACTGAAAGCCAAACAGACAATGTCAGCACGAAAGATCACAGAACTGCCTTTTGAGACAGGAAAGGGAGTTTGTTAGTGCCAAGAGGGACAACAATCAATTCTGATGCATATTGTGTGACCCCAAGGAAACTCTGGCCTGTGGTGCGACTTAATGCCTTCTGACATGAGGATGATCCATTTCAATGCAAGACCACATGTTTCTGCACAAACACAAGATCTGATAACATCTTTCAGATGGGAACTGTGGTGTCACCGCCAGACACCACACTTGCTAGGTGGTAGCCTTTAAATCGGCAGCGGTCCATTAGTATACGCCGGACCCGCGTGTCGCCACTGTCTGTGATTGCAGACCGAGCGCCGCCACACGGCAGGTCTAGAGAGACTTCCTAGCACTCGCCCCAGTTGTACAGCAGACTTTGCTAGCGATGCTACACTGACAAATATGCTCTCATTTGCCGAGACGATAGTTAGCATAGCCTTCAGCTACGTCATTTGCTACGACCTAGCAAGGCGCCATTACCAGTTTATATTGAGATTATGTATACACAAGAGCGATGTACACCACTTATGGATTAAAGTTAAGTATTACATCAACTACGTACTTTATTTACTATTATTAATTCCCTTAACTGTTCCAGACCTCGCGCCAGCCTGCGTGAGCTTAAGCGCGTGCCTTTCGGCTTCCTCTCATAGTGACTTGGCTGTCTTGCCAAGTCACAACAGGAACAACTGGATCATCCACCTTACAGTCCATACCTAGCACCCAGATATTTTCACTTGTTTCCATACTTAAAGTAGTTCCTTCGAAGTCAATGGTTCAGCAATGGTGAAAAAGTGAAACCTGCTGACATAGACTGAGTTTCTTCACAGATGGCAGACTTCTTTGAAATCGGAATTCAAAATTTCTTTTCTTTATACCCTTTGATCTTCTGCGCTCTTGTCTTACAAAAATTTATCACTTGTTTTAGTTCTTTCCTGTAGCCAATTTCATTCCACGTATCATTAGACATCCATTCTTCCCTTTGATGTGTCTTGTATCCTAACTTGTTCTCTTCAACATCTAGATAGCTGTCTTCACAATTTTGCAAACCTGTTTTAATTCCTTCCAGCATGAAGTTTTCATCAGACAGAACTTGGGAGCTGTTTTGTTGTTAAAGGGCAAATCTTTCTTTTATATGTTGGTCTTTTAACCTTACCACATCTATTATTTTGCTATTGTGATTCAACTGTGTTCTATTTGCCACTATTATCAATCTGAACTCAGCCAAAACTAGGTGGTGGTCACTTACAACATCCGCACATCTCTTATTTCTGACATTTAGCACACAGTGATGAAACTTGCAGCTTACGGCTGTGATCTCCCTGATTTTCAGCAACATGATCTGGTGGAATCCATGTTACCTTATGGCAGTTGTGATGTGGAAACAGTGTGCCTCCATTGACTAGGTCATGCTCAGTACACACATCTATCAGCAGTTCACCATTTGCATTTCTATTCCCAATGCTGTGTACACCCAGCAGTTTTGCATCATCATCAAACAACTCCCAATGAAAATCTGTAGGTGTGAAGGGCCATTTAAGAGCAAGGATGGGATGATGATTACAAACCAACAAGCACAGCTACAGAGATGGGAAGATCATTTCAAGGAGCTGTTAAATTTTAAAGATAACCAAGAGGAACAGGTGAGGGATCTTCCAGAGGAACTCAAAGCAGATGAAGATAATCTGCAAAGTCCAACAATGGGCGAAACTAGGAGTCCTTTCAGAAGCCTAAAATGCAGAGACCCCCGGCCTATAAAACATAGCACCAGAGCTGTTAAAAGCCGATATCGAAAGTAGTGTTAAAATGCTTCAGCCCTTGCTGAACAATATTAGGCTGGAAGAGAAATCCCCAAAGGAATGGAAAAGTGGATTGGTGGTAAAGTTCCCAAAAAAGGAAATTTGTTGGCTTGTAACAACTGGCATGGTATTACACTGCTATCAGTACCCATAAAGCCCTCACCACTTATTTTAAATAGAATTAAGGATTCCGTTGAAAACTGACTGCATAAAGAACAGGCTGGTTTTGGGAACAATGCAGTTGTGTTGATCTTATTAGTGCTCTTTGGATCATATTAGAGCAAAGCACAGAATTTAGGGTAACCATGTACATGGAATTCATTGATTTTGAATATGCATTTGATTATGTGAAACATCAAGTGCTGTGGCTGGTGTTGAAGTATGGTACAACACAGAAGATCCTAATAATCAAAGATCTGTAATAACTAGAGTCTGGCAGGACTGTATAATATCACAGCTTATACTCTTCTTACCTGTCCTTGACTCAGTTATGAGAAGAGTCACTGTGGGTAGGAGATGGGGAGTCCATGAATGTATGGAGGATTTGGATTTTACCGATGACATAGTTCAAAGGCTGGCACATGAAAGCTAAATTAAGCTCACTAAAAAAAGAAGAAGAGACTGCTGGGCTCAAGATAAATACAGGTAAAACAAAGGAAATGAGGATACATTCTGGGACTGTAGAAGTATTGCAGCTTGTAGCGGAGCAGCAAATGGAGATTGTGAGTTCATTCCCATGTCTGGATAGCGTGTTGACAAAAGATGGTGGAGCTGGAGAAGTGAAGAGCCATGTAAAGAAGGCCTATCCTACCTTCATGCAACTGTATCCAATATGGAGAAACAGAAACATCACATGCAAACTAACAGTTGAATTTTTACTATAAATGTGAAGGCTGTCCTATATGCCACTGAAGTTGGAAAGTTGATAAAGAGATAACAACACAGTTGCAGAGTTTCACAAATAAGTATCTTCAGCATATAATGAACATCTGGTGGCCAGAAAAAATAAGTAATGAATATCTCTGGAGAAAAACAATCCAGACACCAATAGAAGAACAGATACGTGATGGAAAATGGAGATAGCTGGAGCACACATTGCGAAAACCAGATGGATCAATCTAAAGTACGGCACTGGAATGGAATCCTCAAGAAACAAGGAAGAGAGGCAGGCAGGCCTAAAGGTACATGGAAGAGGAAGCAAGGAGAGTTGGCAAGACCTGGGTGGAATTGAGGGAAATGGCCAGAGACAGAAATAGATGGCAAATTCTCCTAGATGCCCTACGCCCCATAGGGGGCAAAGGAATTAAGTAAGAATTCTTGAGTGGAATGACAAACACCTGAACAACATAGGAATCATGTGGAAGAGTAGATAAATGTATGCAGGTATAAAGACAAAATTCAGATGATGTTTACAGTATTTTTCTTCTTATTAAAATGGACCTCATTTTAAAAATACCCTTCACACAGTGAAGCTAAAACTGCAACCATTTTAAAATCAAATAAGAAAAACCACCAATCCAAAGCACTTTGTTTATATTATTAAGTCACCATTTCAAAAGCTGGGCATATCACTATACTGGCACAGTAGAAACCTGTACTCAAACTTTAAATCTGGTTATGATTAACACATTGTTGACCATGTAATTATTCATCACAAATTACTTGCTCAGTCTGAGCAGCATGTACAAACCATTTGGTTATGACCCATTTAAAGAAAATGTTCTACTAAACTGATTTAGACAAGCTAAGGGAAAACTAAACTAAGATGTCTGAATTATAGTTAGAATGTTTGCCAGATATCTTCAATGGAAAACAGTTTATGCGGTGTGGACTTTAGAAGATCTATCATGGAAATAGGTGAAAGCAAATGAAAGGTGGCAAAGAGTGTCACCTAACCACCTCCAGTAAAGGGCTGGTGTAGTTCAGTGTGAGAATGACTGTTAGCTTATCACTTTGACGGTGAACACTCATGATCGATTGGTTGGTCAGGAGAAAAAATGGTTCAAATGGCTCTGAGCACTATGGGACTCAACTGCTGAGGTCATTAGTCCCCTAGAACTTAGAACTAGTTAAACCTAACTAACCTAAGGACATCACACACATCCATGCCCGAGGCAGGATTCGAACCTGCGACCGTAGCGGTCTTGCGGTTCCAGACTGCAGCGCCTTTAACCGCATGGCCACTTCGGCCGGCGGTTGGTCAGGAGGCACAGCAGGAATACCATAAGAATGAACCAAGATTTGAACAGATTAGGTCCATCACAAATGACAGCTTTCAGAACGGTATGAAGGATTCTGAGGTGGATGGTCACAATTTCAGAACACAATGGAAGATAGATGAAGCACAGATGTAGTGAATGAGAGGTGTACCATGCAATGATGGTCCTTACATTTCATGTCACTTGAGATTTGGACAGATATTGTTTGATGGCAGCAAGGCCACTGACATGGGAGATATTAGTTTACAAGCAGGTAGCATCAACAATGGCAAACAGAGAGGCACAGTAATTGGACAGTAACTTTGTACAGGCAATGGAGGCATTGATATGTATCACTAACATACAGAGGAAGGTTGCAGTCAATGGGATGTATGTGGTGGTCAGTTTAATACAGGATCACAGAAATCAACAATAATGTGGCACCTGCGATGTCTTTAGCACATAGGGTAGTGTGCAAGTCAGAGGGGATGTGGTTCCACAAAAATCTCTGTTCATATGGAACTCAAGATGCACCAAAATATCTCCACATTGGTAACTACCTCTTTGTAAGCTAGAATCCCCCACCCCAAATCAATACACAGATAAAAGATCTGCAGGTACAAGTAATAAGTTCATCACTATGCTGAGGTCCTGCCAAGGCCATCCCAGATACGGCATTACCCCCAGCCCTTCCCCAAATCTGATTCCCCTCACAGTCACCCTCAATACATAGCCTAAAACAGATCTTCCATGTCACATTTTTCCTCCTCCTCATTACACAGTACCATGACAGATTGGGACACTATAACCCCATACTGTGCCCATGGTTTTGACCACCATCCATTGTGCCCTGAAATGAAGAGGATCTCTCCAAAATCCTTCCAAACCACTAATAAAAGGGTATTCCACAAACTATTCAATACATAAAATATTGTGTTGTCTTTATGCTAGCTCTCAAAGCATTACCATGTGGATCACACCCATTTCAAAATGCAGATGTAAGAAAGATAGTACCCAGTGATCGTCACGGCTATTCTCTTCCATTAGAAACAAGGTTATTTGTGTAGCTGTTAGCTTCTTTGAATTGTAGAGATGAAACTGCATATGAGACTCCCTCCATTCCTGCGAACATCCTGTTCTTCAACCATTCACCTCTGCTAATTCTTACCTTCATCCTACTCACCCCTATCCCCTTTGCTCTGGCCCTAAGTTTTGTTAGGCTTATAAGATTATGCACCTCCATCTGCATCACTATTTCAGAAGTCTCCCTCCCATCTTGATTGCATCATTGCAGGCTCTACAATGATTATAAAAATGGTCACTATTTGTTTATTTACAAATCACTTAATTCACACACAGGCCTTTTTTGCATCTCTGAGTGCTTTGAATTTTTTGTTTTATTCTTTTTTAAGGAAATTACTACAGTTAAGTAAGGTTTTATCACTTATGACATGTTCAACATGGCAACGCACATTTTCAAATTACCTGAGTGATGCAATATCACACCAGCAACTCCTAAACCATGATGCCACATGCCTCATCAAAATACTCCTGAAAGATTAAACTATTTGGTGACATCTTTCTCTTACTGGCTCTGAAATTATTCTACACAAAATCCTCTATTTTCTGCATGAAGGAAATAAATTGTGCACCTTATTGCTATGAGGCAGCAGCACTAATTTTTGAAAATACTTTAAACATGCACAAAAATGATGCAAAGGTTAACACAGTAAAAAATTCATGCAATCTACAAATATACATAACTGAGACTAAAAACAATTGGAATACATGTGTACAGCTCCATTGCTCATATGGAATGTATAAATGTTATTTGAAAGGCACTGCAGGTGTTTGAAGTCCAATTTTTTCACTCTAAACATTTGTTAGTAGGGGTGATAAAAAAAAGCATAAAATAAGCACATAAGATAGGTGGCAATGAAAGAATGTGCTAGGCAATCACAAGAGAATATTTTGTAGAGAATTAAATTTGAATGTTGGACATGTCCAATAATGAGCATAAATTACAGCTTTATAAAAACTACAGAAAGATTAAAAGGTGTGACACACTAAAAAGTCAATGGACGAATTAAAATAAATTTAAGGCGTCTGCTACACCTGTTTGTTTATGTCTGTGGCGCCGTTGAGGTCGACACCAGCATCGATCTGAGGATCATCTTCAAACTAAATTAAGATTATCTTTGGGCGAAACGGCCACGTCAGTTCTTTGTAAGCCTTGCTTGTGTAAAGAGGTGAACAAATGAACTATCGCAAAATGGGAGTATTGTTTGGTGTAACCGACCCGAACATCTCCCTCATGTCCTACTGCATTATGAGACAAAATTCATAAAAGGTCAGTTCAGTGTTACTGTACTTCCTTCTAATGATGTTGCAACAGATACATTTAAAGTGTATCAAAATAATATTTTGCAAGGATAAATATCTTATCGTATCTTAAACAATGCAAGGGTCACTTCAGAAAGTATGAAAAAGGAAGGATTCTATTCTACAGTCACATTTTCAAGGAGATAGTGCAACAGCAGTATCTAATCTTTTTTTATCCAGATTTTGTGTGATATTATTTCTGCATCTACAGAAAATTGTGACAGAAAAATAGTTGTGTGTAATGAAGTCAGTATGGTCCTCCAGAATTCGAATGCAATGCAGTTAGTATGGCCTTCCAGAATTACACTTGAGTTTTTTTTTTTTCTTTTTATCATAAATGTTGAGACTGCTTTGATACACCCAGCACAATTTGCCAAGTTACTTTCCTGTAGCAGCCTCATCATCTCAGAGCAGCACTTGCACCCAGTGTCCACAATTATGGGTTGGACATATTCAAACCTCTGTCTTCTCCTACAGCTGTATCTCCGACTGTCGTTGGTGTTACTCCCTAATATCTTAATGCATGTCCTATCCCTCTGTCCCATCTCTGCCAGTGTTTTCCAAAAATTTCTTTTCTTCTCATTTGTTCATAAAATTTTCAACGATTCTTTTATAGAATTGCACCTCAATAATTCCGATTTTCTTGTGTACTGCACCCCCCCCCCCCCCCTTCAATTCAGTTCCATACAATGCTACATTTCAAATTTGTAATCTAAATGTCTTTCTCAAATCAAGGCCAATGTTTGATAATAATAGATCACTTTTGGACAGGAACGTCATCATTTCCTGTGCGAGTCTGCTTTTTATGTCCTCCTTGCTTCATCTGTCTTGCTATTTTGCTTCTACAGTAGAAAAATTCCTTCACTTTGTCTACTTATTAATTGCCATTTTTTCTGTTACGTTTATCGCTAATATCATTTCTGTGACTCGTCATTAGCTTTATCTTTCTTTGATTTTCTCTCAATCCATTTTCTGTGTTCAGTATGCTATTCATTCCATTCAACAGGTTTTGCAATTCTTCCCTGCAGTCACTGAAAATAGCAATGTCATTAGTGAATCTTATCATTGATATACTTTGACCCTGAATTTTGAGCCTACTATGGAACCTATATTTTATTTCAATCGTCGTTTCTTCAATGTACCAATTGAACAATAGGGGAGAAAGTTGGCATCCCTGTTTTACATCCTTTTTAATGCAAGCACTTTGTTCTTGGTCATCCATTCTTATTATTCCCTCTTGGTTTTTGTACATATTGTATATTACCCATATTTGCTTATAGCTTATGCTGTCAAATATATTTTTAGTCAAGGAAGCCTATAAAACCAGGTTAATTTTTCTTAAGCCTTTCCTTCCATTATCACACACAATGTCAAAACTGCTTCTCTGATACCTTTACCTTTCCTAAATCCAAACTGAAAATCATGGTGAGCTTTTTCTTTTCCATTCTTCTGTACATTATTCTTATCAGCAATTTGCTTGCATGAGCTGTTAAGCTGACTGTGTGATAGTTCTTGCACTTATCTGCTATTGCTATCTTTGAGACTGTGAGGATTATATTTTTGCAAAAGTCTGATAGTATGTTTCCAATGTCCACTCTGACCACTACTGGATCACTATGTCAATAAATAAATAAATGTCTTCCAAACTGACTCCCATTTCTGTTTCTATCATGCTATCAGACAGAGGCTTTCAATGTATCTCCTTGCATCTATCCACTCTATTCTGTCGGGGGGGTAGGTGTGCAATGACCGATACAGGCTGGTGGGAGCCACGTTCGTTATTGGTGAGGAGGTGCTTGACTTCCCAGCTGATGGTGAGGGAGACAGAAGACCATAGAGGGTGACTCCAGAATGTAGCATCGTAGGAGTGTGAGGATGACAGGCTGCAGACAGACATGAATGCGAACGTAACAATTCTTTATTATTCCATTGACTTTAGTAATATCATGTGAGTGCCCTCATCCTGGTTGCTGCCTGGTATCATTCCGTGCTATCCTAGAGTAGAAGTGGCAAAAACAGGTGGCAGCCCCAGGTGTACACACACAGCTGGAAGTCAGCATGCACACTCAGTGAATGTAGCCAGACCGGATGCAGAATCAGCAGCAGTGGGCACAGCTCTTGGATCGCCTTGGCACGGCATCCAGGTGACATATTCTAGTGTGGTGGACCAGTGCCTCTGTGATGTGGCAGACGGTGATGAGGCCTTTAACAATTGCTGGAGAGCAACAGCTGATGGACCCCAGTAACACAGAGCTGAGAGGAATCTCAGTCTTGCCTTGGACCATGAGGCAGCAGCGGGATCCCAGCAATGTCATCCCACAGAGGTGGCAGAGCTGCCGAGTTTCTAGGCAGTCAGGCAGCAGTCCACAGTTCGAAGCTCAGTTAGGGCAGTGGTGGCTACATCATCAGTATGGTTTTGACTTCAATGGAGCAAATGGCACAGCCTGGGTGGCCCAACACGATCCAGTTGTCCTGGTAATGACTTGCTGGCCACTAGGGGTATAAATACAGCTGTCTGTCTGTCAGATGACCAGGTGGAAGGCATATCACTGCCATATTTTGCTAAGTTGATGAACACAATGGCTAACACAGGAGTTTCATGAAGGGGTGGTCAATGCCCTGGGCATTGGCCACTGACTTGAAGTAGTATATGGCTAAGTCACATCTCCACAATATCCTTTCTTCCAAGAGTACTAATCCTGCAGTCCAACACACAGATTTAATCTGCTAGGAAGTCTCACACCAGTGTACATACCACTGCACAGTTAAAAAATCGTTCTGGGCACTGAAGTATTTCTTCGTCACCCAAAGTTTCTTTGCAGTTATCTTCCTTGGACCTGTCTCTCTAACTTTTGTTACTGCCCTTTTCTGAGATGTCCATTCCTCTTCAACTGAACTCCATACTGTGGTATTCATTACCTTGGTACCTAAAGCCTCAGTGATCTTTAAACACACATAAACATTTCTCAATATTTCAGTATCCCTCTTCTTTCCACACTGATTTTTCCTGTAATTCTTTCAAGATTTTACCTACTTTTCATCATTACTAATTTGTGATCTGAGTATATACCCACTCTTGGATACATCTTACAATCCAATATCTAATTCTGGAAACTCTGTCTCATCACAATTTAATCCATCTGGTACCCGCTGTCAACTAGGCCTTTCCCAAGTACACATCCTCCTGTTGTGAATTTTGAATAACGTTTTCACTTTTACTAGCTGAAGTTTATTCAGAACTCAACTAGTTTCTTCCTCTATCATTCCTGATACAGAGCTCACATTCTTCTGTAACTCTGTCTCGTATTTCTTACCCATCACAGGGTTCCAGTCCTCCATAATTATTACATTGCCATGTTCCTTTACATACATTGTCCATTCACTGCCTGACATTTTCAATGCGCAAATGCAATAAGAAATCACTGTACACAACAATTTAAACCTTTGGTGGGTGGAATAGGGCTATGATGATGAGGAAACCAAGGTGGCGTATGGAGAACAACAACACACACCATAAACGACTAGCACCACCACACGAGTTGAGATGACCACATTTTTAATTTTCATTGTGTGTTGGCACTAGTTGTTTATGGTGCATGTTGTTTTACTGCAGAGCTACTAGCCCTCTGCAACCTTAAACCAGCCCTGCCCTTACTCACAAGAGTTCTCTCTGTTTCTGTTATTCTGATGTACTATATGGCAACTTTTGAGGAGTACTTGCAAATTTAAATGTAAATATATACTTGAAGAATATGGATTCAACAGGTGAGAGGAGTGGCAGATGAGACTTGCCATGGAAGTGGAAGCTCATGCAAAGTCATCTCTTTCAGGTGTGTGTAAGAGTTACATTCTACCTTGGCAGCTAATTAATTAAGTTTTTATAGCTGCACCTACTGTTACACCCAAGTCACTGTTCAAAATATGAGAAGATATTTTGTACCATTACTAATCATTACCTTTTCTGTTCCAGTCTTGGAGCACAGGAAAATTAGCTGTACACCTGCACCTACACAATTCTATTTCTTTTTATACTGTTGTTGTGGTTCTTATGTGAGGAATGTAATGAGGCAGCAGAATCATCATACAATCTGTTCTGAACATTTGTTCTTTACACTTCTCCAACATCATTTTATGAAATTTCCATTTAATACCTCTGAGCACATCCAAAATAAACTCACACTGATCAAACTGGTTGGTTAAAATGTCAGTGGCACATAGTTAAATTCCTTTGTTTCCTCCTTTTACTTGACTGGGCGAAGATCCCAAACATGAAAAAATAAAAAAACACCTGCATATGAGTCTCACATGCCTTTGTAGAATAACTCAACTTCTCATAATTCTCCTAATAAATCAAGCTGCCTTTTTGCCTCCTGTCCCTCTTCTATGACTGATTTTAATAGTTTGTCCTTCAACACTGTTTTGTAACATCAGACAAATATTTAATTAATGTAGCCAAGTCTATTAGCACACCACTAGTGCTGCACTTGAATAGTATTGGACTTATCTTTGAAAAGAACTGTGAGATATAATATTGGTTTCACAGGTAACAAAAGGATACATAAGCAAAATAATGAATTCACATTGACTGAAGAATACATGGTCTGAAAATTTGACAATGTGTTTCCCTCAATAAACAATAAGATTCAACTTTAGATCAGAGGCCATAAAAACCAATCTCAAACACTACTGATTATGCTTACTACAGTCACATATACACTGTATGTTGGGAGTGGGTTAATGCATTTAGGCAAGAAGCACAGAGTGAATAATCAACCTACAAATGAATACAGTCAGGATGATATAAAGTTTGTGCATGTACTTGAGACTTTCCTCAAATTTTGGAAGACTTATCCTGAACATTAGAAGCTCAGGTAGTACAATCCATACAATCTGCTGGTTCCAAAATGTTCTGCAAGAAGCAACCAAATGTTATTTATTACCACATTGTCTGGTTTGAGGCAAAATGATTTAGAAACATTCTCTCTGGGAGGGAGTAGTGGATAGAGAAAGCTTCACCTGTCAATAGTACTATTTTCTGGCCACATTGTGCTCTAAAGTTAGAGAAAGACAGGAGAATCATAGCTTGGTCCATCAATCTAGATAAAGTGAGCACAGATGCTGGAAAACTAAGACCTAATATTAAATGGGCATCCTGTTCAAGACTTATAATCATGAAAGTATATTTACACAATCAATGCTGTTGCCACAAGGTTACTAAATCCAGGTAGCAAAATTCACCACGCTTCCACTGGAAATTCCATGCTCTGGGAAAAAAGGGCGGCATTGACAGTTTAAAGATGATGCCTTCAAATTATTTAAGTCAACAAAGTTGTTATACAAATTACATCCAAGAGAGAAATTGGTCACTTCTTACATAAGTACTATCAAACCTATATTAAAGGATAGGCAATGCATTTCGAAAGTGAACATATTTATGCCTAATCTGAATATAGCAATGCAGCATAATGATCCTACAGCACCAGAACAACACAGCTGTGTGTTGGTGTGTGTGCTGTCTGCAGGTGTGTGTGCTAAAGAAGATAGCACATTTTTAAAATGAGCTAATGTGTGCACGTTTTTGTTAGTCACTACTCACCCCTCTATGTCTCCAAATACAGGGGGTGGTTTTTTTCACTCATTCCATTGTTGCTATTCTGTCCATAACTTTCCAGCAGCTTATTAATATTCCACATTGGTTAAGTCAACAAGACCAATATAGCAAGACCATTAAATGTAACTGATAATTATAATTTGAATTAACAACACTTGGATATGTAACATTAACTGTTGTACAAGTGGGTCACATCATTCTTCTGTAATATGCATGGCTTCTGACATGACTAGCTAAGTCTTTACTTCATCTTTAATGTATTTAGTACAGTTCCTCAAACAATACTGTGACTTGAAGCTGTCACCAAAGTAGTGCATATCAAATATTACCCAGACCAATTCTGTTGAGGTGGTAAATCACAAAGCACAGAGAAGTGCATTCTCTGAGCCAGAAAACATTCAAACTGACACACCTGGAAATACCTTGGATAGTATAGTCTGTCTGCAAACTGAAGAGAGAGCAGGTGAGTCCCCAATCTGTAACCCACTACATCACAAGAAACATCTACATGCTGTTTTAGAAGGTCCCACAGAGCACCCTTTAAATTAGTGCCAACATAGTGTGCAGACACGCAGAGAAGAATTTATTTTCCACTAAATGCATTAAACCTATACAAAATACAGAATTAGTAACTAATATGTCAAATGGAAGAAACGCACATGAATAGTATCTGTGTAAATCCCCTTATGCTGTACCGCACAGCAGATTGGAAACTGATTCTTGAGTCATCCTGTAGCATTCTTCCTGGAAACGGAACTTCCCCCACCACAAGCTCTGCTAGCACTTCAGTTTACTGACAGACTATATGGAGCAATTACATTTTTATGTTGTAGCATATACAGGTATTTTTGCATGCAGCAAAAGTGATGTTAAGCAAGCATTATGCATCTATTTGGTGAGACGAGGTGTTAAGATATATGTAAAATCCATTCACTCAAATTCGGAGAAATATTCAGTAATATAACAAACAATCTACATAACATTTTAGTCTCATACATGAAAACCAAGACACTCAACCAACAACAGAGAGTTCTAGTTCGCTTGCTAACAGTATTTAGATAGTTAAATATACTACTACACTACAGAGATGTAAAAGTGGTATAATATACATTTGGATAGCAGACAGCAAGAGAAGTGACATACCCTGCTCCTTGTCTTGGTTACAGCTTTTCAACCAGGATTAACTGAAAGAAGAGCTTCAGTTAGCATTGTGTTAAATAGAAGCCAGCATGCAGAGAGAGTTTTCAGTTTTTCTTGTTTTAACTGACTGCCTGGAAAACAAGTAACAAAACACAGTCATTTATTTTGATACACACAAATTATATTCTCAAGTATTTCAAAAAACAACATATCTGTGAAGTGTGATTAAATATCTTTGACAATGCACAACTTTTTAATTTATTTCTCTAAATAATTACAGTCCTACAAAAGGAGCAAAAATGGGACATTTTCATTGACATCTCAATACCAAATCTGCAGTGGAAATCAGAACATCACTCATATCTCACTGCTAACGTAGGAATGGTCTTTTCTTTTCCCTTCTCATTTCTTCTTCACTGCTGCAGATAGTTAAACCATTTAAGTCAAAACAAATGCACTAATCCACATAAAAACAGGTTAAAGTAACTGATACAGTAAATTTCAGTAACATCATTTTACTGTGATTAACTGCAAATCTAAACCCCCATGTTTTGATTTCATTTTGATGTAGTGATTCCTTTAACTACATTTTGTACAACACAATTTTAAAATTGTGGTAGTATTTCTTAAGCACAGAGGGCACGATAACGAAAACGTAAATTTTATTTGCATGCTTTTAACTAGCTGAAACAGGGAAACAGGTGATGTCAATAAAACAATTTGTCCTCTGTCTTAAGTGCAACATTTTGTTTTAATGAAACATCTGTCTAGCACACATGATCTTCAAACTTGATATTTTTATGGCAGATGTAGTGTACACATAATGTAGCTTTATCCATGAAATTTTTATCATTTCAACCATGTTCACAGTGTAAAAGATTCTAAATTGAAAGTGTCATTCTCCCAATCCAACATTCAGCTTTCCCAAGAATCCACATTTTATTTCCCTTGTGCATTTTACCTTCTCATATTTAGGAGATTACTTCTGCTTCACACATCTTACAAGAAGTCTTTAGTATTCTCTTTATGATTATTATTACACTTCACAGAATTTAGTATATGTAAAAGTAATCTTTTTCCTGGTGTTATAACATGGGTTGTCAGATTCCCTTCCTGTTGCACCCCCCTCCCCCCCACCCCCACCCCTCAAAGACAGAATCTGTGCATACCATCTGTTTGCATCTAGTGTTATCCCATTTCAAAATGTGTGAACATTTCCAGAATTTCTGTGATCATGTAAATGAGGCAGGACATGGGTACCAGCTGGTATTCACCTAGTCAGATTGCAAACTGCCTAAAAACTGTATCCAGGCTGGCCAACACCAGCCCTCATCATTAATTTGCAGGGCAGATTCGATCTGGGGCCAGTACGCCTCCCCAACTCCCGGAAGTGATGTGCAAACACATGCAGCTGTCTGCGTAGGTCATTACTATATTTAATATGAAAGAAGTAATCATATTCCTTGTAACGGTTGTGTGAACTATGGAGGTACATTTTCTGCTGATGCAGAATTAGCTCAGATCTTTAAAAATAATCATTTTTCATGCCAGAGTCTCTTGCCATAATCTCTTCTGCTGCAGAAAAACACTATACCCTAAACAGAGTACACATAAAATTAATTCATTAGTCGATCAACTTTCCACACTTTACTAAGGGTCTCAAGGAACATTTTCAAAGTTTATCTTTAACACTTACTTTTTTTTTACCTCATGGTATCATCAATTTTGTTGACATGTGCCTTTTTCAACTGACATACTTGTCTTTATCTCTCAAAAGCACACTTCCTGTCTGAATGTATGGACTCAGGATCATGTCAGAGTTCAAAGCTTAAGTATAATCAAGAAACTGGGGTATTTTTCCTGAAATTAAGGTTGGAGGATTTATGGAACAAGATACAGCTTAATCACTAGGTCCATACTTCAGAGTCCAATCTGTGAAACTGAAGAGGCATGTAAGAATACAAGCCTGTGCTGAAAAGTAGCGCCCCTGAATTTCTTTATTCTATTCTCAACACTGGTTAAGGTATTACGTGTCTCACATATTATTTGGTCAACTTTCCCTCTTCATGGACAAAAATCGCAACCCCATGCTGCTAGAGGATTCCGAATTGTAGAATGTAACATGGGGAGTGTAATGCAACTATGTCAATGTGTAACAGACTCTCAGAAAACTGAGAGCACGAAGTTGAAGAGTTCGTCCACACATGGAGCACCCTCTCCTTCAGCGTGACAATGCCAGACCGCACAAGCACAGCGACACCTGCAACAATCCGACACCTTGGCTTCACTGTCATCATCGATCATCCTCCACACAGTCTGACTTGGTCCCATCTATTTTTCATCTGTTTTCAGAACTTAAAGGTCACCTTCAAGGACTTCACTTTGAGAGTGAAAAAGTGGTGCATGCAGAGGTGAGGTTGTGGCTCCGGCAACAAAGTCAAATATTCTACAGTGACGGCATCAACAAACTGGTCTCTTGTTTGAAGAAATACTTTCATCACCACAGTGACTGAGAGGAAAAAATATGCAGACATGAAGAATACAGATGTGGAATTTTTATAACATTTGTTTTATTTAAAAAGCTTCAAGAGTTTTTATGTACAGATTCAGAACACCCTCATATAAAAGAAAACCACAGGAAAAAGTCTTACACAACAACAAAATTAATGTGCAATATTTTTACTCAGAGTTCTCACATAGGCTTGACAATGATGTGATGTTTTTTATCACATACACTTGACAGTTATCAACTCTATGACATGGTTCAACAGCACTGTTGACAGTAGATGCAATTCCTGTGAAAGACTAGTGCAGAGGACTAGATGAGTGATTGATTGCAGTTGCACATTTATAGTAGGAAAGTTCTGGTATAATATAAATAATTTATGAGTAAAGGCAGCCACTCACTGAAAAGCAGAAGCACCAAGTCACAAGCCGACACAAAAAAAGAAAGAAAACTTGCTAGCTTTTGGTATGACTGCTTTCTCGATCTAGAGTACACAACCAGTGCCCCTCCATAGTTCCAGCTGGATGCACAATGCCCGAATTGCAGTTCAGCAGGTGGACTGAGGAGGGGTAGAGGCTATTTTGTTGGTTGATTAGTTGATTTGGGGGCGGGGACCGAACAGCAAGGTCACTGGTCCCATCAGAAGGAAGTCGGCCATGCCCTTACAAAGGAACCATCCTGGCACTTGCCTGAAGTGATTTATGGAAGTCACAGAAACCCTAAATCAGGATGGCCGGATGTGGATTTGAACTATTGTCCTCCTGAATGTGAGTCCAATGTGCTAACCACTGCACCACTGAGATGGAGGCTGTATGGGGTGGGATGGGTAGAGGGAGAGAGAGGCATGAGGAAGGAGGAGGGGTTGGGTGTAGGTAGCTACCGGCTCTGAAGGCGGTTGCTGGTTTGCTGGCTAGGAATGCAGGAGGGAGGTGCAGCCAGTGCACAGGCTAGGCAAGTGATGCACAAGTTTTGGAGCTGGTGGGGAGCAGCAAGCGATGAAGGTGAAGTATAGATGTGAACTGGGAGGGCTGTTAAACCAGAGGAAGGGAAAACTGTTGGTTGGAGGGTGTAGGGGCAGTGGATTAATGGATATTGCGGCCAACAGGGTTATGGGGGCAAATGTTGCATTGCAAGAATAACTCCCATCTGTGTAGCTCAGAGAATACATTGGTGGAGGGAAGATTCCAGATCGCTCGGGATGAGAAGAAGCCATGGAAACTGAACACGTGCTCAGCTGCATGTTGTGCCACAGGGTGGTCAACTTTGTTCTTGGCCATAATTTGGCAGTGGCCATTCATTTTGGTCCACATTTGGTTGATTTTCATACCAAGATGAAAAGCTGAGCAGTGACTGCAGCTGGGTTGTTTAGGTGGCCCTGCTTCTGATGGGGTAAGATAAGCCTATGGCAGGACTGGAGTAAGAAGTGCCAGGTTGATGGCTTGGGCAGGTCTTGCACCTGGGTCTTCCACAGAGGTGTGAGCCCTGTGGCAAGAGGGAGTGGGTTAGGGATGGACTAGGATATTGTGTAGGTTGGGTGGGTGACAACTCGCATCTTAGAAGGGGTGTGACAACAGATACTGTAATCAAAGTCCTGGCGAAGGATACGGTTTAGTTGTTCCAGTCTAGAGTGATACTGGGTGATGAGAGGGGGGAGTGGAAGGGGTGCTCCTTTGTGGATGATTCTTGGGGGAGGTGGAAGAACTGGGGGCGTGTGAGGATATGGCATGAGAAATATGTTTATTACCTAGGTTTATAGAGTAACACCTGTCTGTGAAAACCCTCATGAGACCTTCAGCATACTGGGCATGGAAGTTCTTGAGGCTGCAGCTACACAGTCCATGGGTAGCTAGACTGTATGAGAGAGATTTTTTGGAGTGGGAGGGATGACAGTTGCTGAAATGTTAGTACTGTTGGTGGTTAGTGGGTTTAATTGGGACAGAGGTGTGGATGGAAGAGGTGAAGGTCAAAATTGGGGAAGGTGGCACATAAGGTTGAGGACCAATGAAGCAGATAGAAGAAAAGAGTTGCAGTAGTGAAGAAGTGAGGATACAGTATCTTGGCCCTGAGTCCAAATTATGAAGATATCATCAATGAACAGAACTGGACTCGTTTCTTTCCATGATGTTTCTGTAATTTTACCAGCTATAACTTTCCTTTCACAGCGACCTGAGACAAGAAACATTCAGAGCACATTAATGCTGCTGGACTTGTAGTCTGCGTCTGACAAACTAAAGGCATAGGAGCGACCTGCCCTATAAAGCACAGTACAAATGGCATTACATTGTAAACTCTACAAAAAGACTGTATTCTGCTCACAACAGCAGTGTACGCACGGCAGATATTATGGATTCAACACACTTCCTCTCATTCCATACGAAGCACCAAGCCAATCTAAATCAGGAAGCACTCCTTTCCATTCCAGTTCCAGGTAGAAACTTGATACAGAGATTGCTTTTCCCGCGTATATTCCACACACCATTAAAAATTGCATACTAGAGGGTACAAAATACCAATATTATCAATTTCATTTCACAATCCATTAGCATATGGACTGTCTATATGCTCCTGTATGCACCCTTTTGAGAACATTAAGAAGTCCTATTATGCTTCCTTGGGGCAATCCACATTTACTTTGGTTTCTGTGGAAGGTTTACCATCCAATGTAGCATAATGGCTTCTTTTAGACTAATATTCATTAAAACAATCACATATTTAGGAACAAAAACTGTAAGATGTGGTACACTGTCAAATGACTTTAGCAAATCCATGACTACAATCTGTCTGTTCACCTGCAGCTACTGTTTGTAAGATGTCATGACTGAATAAAGAAAGATGTGTGTCACATGACTAGTTTTTCCTGAATCCATGTTGGTTCTTTGAGAGACATTTGCTTTCTTCTACGACATCATAATGTTTAAACTTAGAATGTACTCCAGAATTCTGCATGTAATTCTGTGCACCTGATATTTTACCATTTTTTTGTAAACAGGAGTGACCCATGCAAGCTGTTTCCCAGTCATGTGGAAGTATTCGCTGGACAAGAGATTCTTCATAAATATGACCAAGGAAAGGACAAAATTCTGCTGCAAATTCGATGTAAATCATAATCATGCTTAACTTTTTGATACTTGTGAAGGTTATATTACACATCTCACTAAGGAATTCTTTCAGTCTACTGATTTGAATGTGTGACCATCAGATGCATGGCAAATTTACCCAGTCATTAAATTTGTTATTAACAAACCATTTATATTTAACACTAATGAGAATTATTTGCTAACACACTGTTACAAAGAAAAAGACCTGCACTGCACACTAGTGAATTTACCAGTTGTGCTGCAAAGAGTAAAATACAAAACTATAAAACTCTGACAATCCTCCAACAGAAATAAAATGTCTGAACAACATCATGTGTTTTCAAATAAAGATTCAGGATGTTTTGCCTTGACAACTCTACATACACCTTAGACAAATCCTTGAAAAGAAATAAGTAACCTGCTATACACCTGTAAATGTTCAGTGTGTGGTAGTTATATATATGGTGTTTGGAAAGTCCCATTACAAACTTCTACGACTTATAGAAGGGAGTGAGTACATAATATTTTTACTAGGAACCCAAGTCCAGAAATGTACTGTTTCCATTCTATGAAAGTTTAAATTCAGATGTGTAACATGTCCACGTCTGCTGAGGGAAAGAGAAAAGTCTCAGAGGTGCTTTTCCTGATATGCGATACGGTAGACAGGATGATGTGTACTGGATCTGTTCTTGGAGGCTGTGCCACTGAATATCCATCAGGAAATGTGATTTCAGCATGATGGTGCATCACTTCATTTTTCACATGCAGTACGGAGACATCTCAACAGATGATATGGTGAAAAAGGGATAGGTTGAGGTGGTCCAAGTGTGAGGCTGTCATGGTAGCTGGATTTAACTACTATGGACTACTGCTTGTGGGATTGTACGCAAGATTACGAGATTCCTGTAGACACAGAGGAAGCTCTGCTGGCACGAGTTCTGGCAGATGCACAAGAAATTGACGAGGCACCAGGTGGGATGGAGAGTGTGTACCAGAACATGCTTTGTATGTACAACGTTTGTGGTCGCCACATCGAGTTGCTGTGGGAAAGCATCACAACTGTTTTGTACATACAGCATCCCTGGTTATTTAATGATGTTTGGCACAGCATCAGTTTCATTGTGAAAATGATTTAGGGAATTGCTGTCTTATTGATGACTGTACTGCAAATATTACAAAAATGATGTTGCTGACAAAATATAAAACTTGATTTTGAGCTAGCCTATTCGTTTTCTGCTACAGTGTGTGGGCAGGACCAATGTAGGTATGAATTAGCTGACTCCAGGATTATTTATGTCCTTTTTTTCCTGTCTGGGAAAACCCTCCAAGAGCCCTCATACATACCTGCTGTGTTTTCTATACGAGGCAGGCTTCCAAAATAAAACAGCATGCTCGTGCAACTTAATGTTACTAGGCACAGCAGAAGTGTCTTCATCTGTAGATTATGTGCCATCTCATTGTTGATATATAATTTGCTGGGATTCAACAGTAATGTGACCAATGATGTATATCCTCCAAGATTGATTTGCATATCTGAAAGATAAATGCATTTATTAATTTTGTGTACCTGTAGTTTACTCATAAAATAAAACTAATGAACACAATGGCTTTACTTTCTTTCTCCTTTATCTTTCATTGCTACACAGAGAGGTGCATGGGACTTTAGATAAGAGACCAAAAGTTTCCCTCATACATTACTAACGACCTGTCCTGGCTTCGCAAGAGTAGCACGAAGTATCTATGACGAAACAACTTGTCTGGCATAGCAATAATAAATTGCACACACAAACCTTCCCCAAGAATAAGTCTATTTATTAATGAAAAGTGTATCAAAATCCCTACAATTCATAACTTGTATAGATCATTCTACAAATTATTCAAATACAAAAAGAATCTGCATCTTATTTGTCAGCTTGTGGCCTTTGTTGGATGAAAGTAATATGTTTTACCTTTATGTGCAATGCAGAGATAAGGGAAGAGTCCTATAATCCTGTAAACAGGAGTAGGAAACAGTTCAAAAAAGAAATATATGCAAGCAACAGATTTTAGTAAGTACAGATTTGACAGTGTGTTGCTATGTAAAGTTGGAGGCAGTCAATGGGAGGGCAGTCTGAAACCTTCCAGTGTCCCGAGGTCTCTTCCACAGTTACAACCTTCTTTCATAATTCTTAAACCAAGTGTTAGCAATGACTAAATTAAGCTTCCTGCAAAATTCTACCATACGGCTTCCTCTTTCATTTCTTTCCTCCTGTCCATGTTCTCCTCTATTCTTCCCCCTCTTCCTTGACTTACTATTGAAATCCTGTCCCCCATCACAAGTTTTCATCTCCCTTCCTGATCTGAAAAATTTATTTTCTCTCATCACATACTCTTTCAATCTGTTAATTGTCTGTGGAGCTGATAGTCATATAAACGTTTACTACTGTGGTGGCTGTTGACTTTGTGTTTGTCTTAGCTACAATAAGGTGTTCTCTACTCTGTTCATAGTAGTCCACCTGTATTTCTAATGTCTGCCAGTTTTATGGCTTAGGAGCACCTTCAGCTTGGAACCCTCACCTGACTTCAAGTCCTGTTCTTCCTCACTCAGCACCACCACAACCAAAAATTCTTAGTATATCTACCTTCAACCTACCCAGTTATCATTTTACATTCTCTAACCCACCAACCATATTAAGAGGTCTAACATTCCATGCTCTGCCAAAGAAAATAGCAGTTTTCTTTTTTCTGATGATGACATCCACCTGTGTAGTCCCTGTCCATATATATAAATGGGTGGACTATTTTACTCAAGAGGGTGCTATCATCATTAAGCTGTTCCTACAATTTCCAAGCTGAAGTTGCTCCTAAGCCACAAAACTGGCAGCCACAGCCCAATCAGGACAAGACCACAAGACTAGGGCTCAGTAAATATGGAGGAGTGTAATGGGATCCACACCCAAGAGGTGTGGGCAAGGAAGCGAGCACTAAGCTTTCACATGCACATAGTTTAGTTGATGAATATGGAGTAACAATGTCAGCTTTTTATCTAAGAGGAATTCCAAAAAGCAGGACAGTGCAATAATGCCCAAGCACTGGTTACCCGAGTAGACTTCTGAGTCAGAATGGACCGTGATATGACGACAAAAATGCACAACCCACACTTTCACAGGACAGAACTGAAAGCATTTGGAAAGGGTCCAAGCAGAGGCCTTTCGGATGGCACCTTGGAGTTAGCTTCCAGCTCAGGTTACAAATTGCAAGCTGTCAAACACAAAAGTTGTTGATTTACAATGTTGGGGTGACAAGTGGTCCAACAGATGCTACAAGCCCATTAATGGTGCTGAGGAAGACCGTAAACTCAGCACAAAAGCCCTGTGGGACATTGTTCTCTTGGACCCATGGTGAGCTGAGCGATGTACCTAGTCTAACCTGAAACAACCAGTGGAATAAAAACTGACAAATAATAACTGGTTGAGAGCCATGAAAGGCCCAGTCATGAAGATGATGAAAATGCAGTACCACCAAGCAGTGTTGTATGCCCTACCCAAGTCAAAAAAAGACTGAAATGAAGTGTTTGGTGTTTAGAAAAAGCTTGCTGGATTGCTCTTTTCAACCTCATCAGATGGTCAAGCTGTGACTGTCCCACCTGCAAACCACACTGATAGGGGATCAACCAAGGACTTTATGATTCAAGAACCAAACATAATAATTGGGTTGCAACCCTTCAATCTGTTTCCAGAGTATGTTGGTGAGGTTACTGGTCAGTAGCTGTCGACAAAGATTGTGTTTTGCTTGATTTAAGGGTGGGGATTATGATACCATCTCACCATTGGTGAGGGAAAACACCTTCTAGTCAAATGTGGTAGAAGACCCTGAGTAGATGGAGTCTCCTAATAACATTCAGATGTTGAATAATCGAATTATGAAGTGAATCAGGGCCTGGAGCAATATCATATGATGAGTCAAGAACCTGACACAGTTCCCTGTCAGTGGAAGGTTCATTAAGTAATTTGAAGTAATGGGTGATGAAGGATAGGGAGACGTCTTCACCTTGTCGTTTGCGTGTTTGAAAGATAACTGGGTCAGAAGAGGATGCACACACTGCCACAAAATGGGTGGCAAGGTGTCCAGCAAGAACTGACAAGAAGATCCAAGACAGTTGATGATCTTTGGCAGCCGAGAATACTACAGAGCTCGGCCTACACCTGGGATGATGGGCCATACATTTCCAAGGAGGAAATGTAACTCTTTCAGCATTCCTTCTTACTGCATTTAATCAGATAGTGAGGCTTAGCATGAAGCCACTTAAAAGAGAGGAGGATAGTCTGTAAAGGATGTCACAAGGCCATTCCACAATCCTAAATAGATGCTGCAAAGACTTTGACCCACCATGGCACCAGTCAGTAGATGAGACTGCAAGTGGGAAGGACTACAGCAGTTCCAGCAGTGCAGGTGATCACATCAGAGATATCGCCAACAACTTCCTCAGTGCAATCTGACAGAGATGGGCAAAGGTAACAGCACTGGTACGAAACTGCCAGTTGGCTCTTTAACGAGTACATTGTGGTAGCTGGTCTGTTGGGCAATGGCAAGGAAGTGATAAGATCACTGGGAAGTGGTCACTGTTGCAAATATCAACATGGAGCTACCAATGTAGTAAAGGCATGAGATTTGGGGAAAAAGATCTGCAAAGGTCAATGGCTGAAAAAGTACCATGCGTGACACTGAAGTGCATAGGAATACTGTTATTGAGGAGGCACAGATCAAGACTGGAAAGAAGCTGTTCAATCAGAAGACCCCAACAAGACAAAGTGGACTTCCCCACAGTAGGTTGTGCATACTGGAATTGCCAAGAGAAATGACGCGGGAGATAGAGAGAACTGTTGGATTAAGGTGGTCTTCTCAAGGTAAGTAACGCCCTGCCTTGAGGTAAACATTACAAATGGTATTAGTAGGGTTGTTTACTTTCACAGTGCTATTCTTTTCAACGTGCTGTGGAGGGGAATCCTCTCTTTGATGACATTTGTGCGAACCAATGTACAGATCCCTCCAGATGCTCTCTTGGGGACAGTCAGAATACATGGTAACCTCAGATAGTTGGGGAATGGTCATCAGTGAAGCGTGGTTGTTGGAGAGCAGCACAGATTGCAGAATGAGAGGAAATTAGTTGTAGTTTTGGCAGGTGACAGTAATATACAGGATGTTACAAAAAGGTACGGCCAAACTTTCAGGAAACATTCCTCACACACAAATAAAGAAAAGATGTTATGTGGACATGTGTCCGGAAACGCTTAATTTCCATGTTAGAGATCATTTTAGTTTCGTTCCACCTACGCTCAATGGAGCACGTTATCATGATTTCATACAGGATACTCTACCTGTGCTGCTAGAACATGTGCCTTTACAAGTACGACACAACATGTGGTTCATGCACGATGGAGCTCCTGCACATTTCAGTCGAAGTGTTCATACGCTTCTCAACAACAGATTCGGTGACCGATGGATTGGTAGAGGCAGACCAATTCCGTGGCCTCCACACTCTCCTGACCTCAACCCTCTTGACTTTCATTTATGGGGGCATTTGAAAGCTCTTGTCTACGCAACCCCGGTACCAAATGTAGAGACTCTTCGTACTCATATTGTGGACGGCTGTGACACAATACGCCATTCTCCAGGGCTGCATCAGCGCATCAGGGATTCCATGCGACGGAGGGTGGATGCATGTATCCTCACTAACAGAGGACATTTTGAACATTTCCTGTAACAAAATGTTTGAAGTCATGCTGGTACGTTCTGTTGCTGTGTGTTTCCATTCCATGATTAATGTGATTTGAAGAGAAGTAATAAAATGAGCTCTAACATGGAAAGTAAGCATTTCTGGACACATGTCCACATAACATATTTTCTTTCTTTGTGTGTGAGGAACGTTTCCTGAAAGTTTGGCCGTACCTTTTTGTAACACACTGTATATTGCAGTTCCACTGAATTATCACACTGAGGATGACCTGCTTAGGCGGAATGGGGCCAGGAAGACAGGTCATGCCCTAGGATCACTGCCACTGGTGAGGATGGTGTAACACTAACAAACATCAATTCAGAGTCCAATGGGGAGGGGGGATCTGGCACCTTCAGCATCACCAGAGTAGTCTTCTCGGAAGATTTTAACATGTGCATCCCGAAGTTGCCTGAAAGAGGATAACACCCAGGACTGAGTAGGATTTGCTGTCTTAAGATAGAACTACTCCACAGTTTGCTATGGGAAGAGAGTTCATCAAATATGTTTTCAAAATTATCCACAAAAAAATAGGTTTAATAGAGAGAAAGGAGTCTCAGTCTTTTTGGATGCAGACCAGGAACTGTGGGGAATAACTGTCTGCAAGTCACTTGATATTGCCACTTCTCACTCCGTAATACCCGCAAGAACTTGAGAATAAAAGCAGCATTTAAATAAAAGAAACTGATCATGTTTCTATGTAAAAATGTCATCTGCCCTCAATTCAAAAGTCTTCTATACTGTTCCTGGGTGAATTTCCATACAACCAAGTACTGGGGTTGGTGATACAATAGTCCCATAAAATGTTAGGCACATTCAAATCACCTAGGAGAAATGGGGAGAGGGGTTCCATCATAGTAATTTACAGTGCTACTTTACTCAGACGGCATTGTGGTGGCAGGTGTAACAAACATATTGCTTTATTAGAATAATATATATAACAGCATTGTATGCCTCCCTGTAGCATGGGGAACTGGGAAGAAATAATATGCATCACAGGAAGGGAAAAAGAGCCACTTGACTGTTAGCTCTGTCTCCACTAAGGTCATCATTTCTGCACAGGTTTTAGCCCCTTAGTGCAGGAATTCCTGTGTCTTTGAAATGAGTTTCCTGTAAGTGCAAATAAAATAGCATTTAATGTGCCAGGAGCTTTAATTTTTCCCATAAGTCCTGAATCTACTTAATGTTCCATTGTAATTTGGGAGGCTACTAAACATTCCACTGTAATATGGGAGACGTGTTAACAATTTGCTTTTCCATAACTATAGCTTTTTATTTCATCAAGAGGAGTGTGAGAGACTCCCAAATGATTAGATTAGTGGTTTTCAACTACTCACCTTTTTCAGTTCAAAGATACGTGGTAGATTCTTCACTATCAGAGATCTCAGAATATGTAAAATCTAAGGCTCTGCATTCAGTTTTGATAAATTCTGTCTCTCTTTGAGAACAATTTGCAGTTTTTACAATGACTTGTTAGGCAGCAGAAGTAACACAGTTAGCTGGATCATGCTTGCATTAATAAGCATAACAACGGATTTTGAGAAGATGTCAGACTTCATCATAGATGCAACTTGTTTGCTGCACTTAAAAACACACACACACTGCTGCCAACAATATTTTATTTTATTTGTGCTGTAAAATTGACACCAAGTATCGAGTGTTTTCACTGCAAAAGCAAATAAAATTCTGGACAAAGGGGGGTTTCAATGTATTTTTTTTGGGATTTCTTAGTCTCCACTGTTACCTCTATTTCCTGTATCAACATTTACGCAGAAGAGAGAGGTCTTTAGATTATGACTGCGTTAACATCTGAAACTTTTATAGGATAAAAGTGATTTATTCTTCAGCCATCAAAAACTCTTTAACATCTTTGCAAGTTCAAGTTAGCCTTCTTTGAACAGCTAACACAGCTAGTACAGGGGGTCAGTTGAGCGTTGGTGAGGATAATGAATGCACATATGAAATTTTACACGTGGTAATATACTGATCTACAACGCTGGCCAACGTTTATATTAGAATGAAAGGAGACAGGCTGTGAGTGGAGATGAGACAGTATCAAACACTTCAGTTAATACAGTTGCTTAACATGGAGTCCAAATCACTGCATTAAGTGTGATTATTGACATACACAAAGCAAAGGCACAGATAAAAACAGACTGCCTCGGGACTGAACCCGAAGATGGAAATTTGTAGTGTGATGTTCACCAAGTCATGAAAGCAAACCTTTTTCTACCCAAAAACACAACCCCCTCCACCGGCTCTTCCCTCATCTGCAAAAAAAACCCTCATGAATTGTAATTAAACTGTATAGAAGTATACGGAAAACAGACCACCTCATCTCTGTAGCTGAGTGGTTAGTGTTGTTGCCTTTGGTGCAGAAGGACCCACATTTGATTCCCGGTACCACCTATGATTTTTTTTCTGATGTAGGGAGGTCTGGAATGAGGCCCACTCAGCCTTGTGATGCCAGATGAGGGAGCTGCTGGAATAAAGAAGCAGTCACATCATCAGGATTCATCTGCTGGCAACAACAGCCAGAGGGATTGGCGGCACGCTGATCACATGTCCCGCCATCATAGATAGCATATCATACTGCCTAGTAGACAACACCTGTCCAATGCCTAATCATTGAGTGATGTTTATGTTTATATATTGGGTATAGTTCTCTGAAAACACTTCTAGTGGACTATTCAAACAGTTAAATCATTATATTTATTTCTACTATGACATTTTATACATACAAGTAGGAAAAAAGGCAAAATAGTAAATATGGATACTAAGGCACAAGTTTGTTACGTTAGAACATTGCATCAAAATATTCAGTATTCTGGATGGAAAGCAGAAGATATAGACATGCTTGGTGTTTCTAACTCACCCGACATTTTCCTTATCACAGAACCATGGTCTGACAGAAAAGAAAATAAGGGCTTAAAACAACTGGTTTCCAAAGAACTGAATCTTTTAGCAAAATGAAACATACAGGGCATGGTACTGCTATATTCATCAAAAATGATATTATGGAAAGTCTTTCATGGGCAGATGCAAACACTACAGGAACGTTCTTTGAGGAAGCAGCACTGGAATTTAAGTTATAGGGACTTACATGCTTGATTCTTGTGTTATACAGATCACCAGGTACACGGTTTTCCCAAAGAGCTACATGTGTTTTTTGTAAATGCAATAAGGGATGCCCCATATGTTATTGTTGTGGAGTATCAGAGCCGTATATTTGTTAAAAGACAGTTTGAAGTTATCCACTTTGGCTGTAAAAAACAGCCAAGGTGGATAACTTCAAAATATCTTTTAAAAAATGCAAAAACAAAAACCACTGGTATCATAAATTTTACTACACGTGTATGCCTCAAATGAAGCCCTCAATACCAGGAGATCACACACAACTCAAAAAACCGGTATGGTGAATTTAACTTCACAGTTGAAACAAAGCCCTCAATAACAGGAATCCACACACCACTCGAAAACTTGGTACGGCAAAAAAATTCGACAGCCACAACAACAAACACCAAACTAATTAGATCTAACAAAAACACCAAATTCACAAACAAAAGAAAAAAATCATAACAACTCATTGAAAACAAATCAAACACTTCCAAATCCATGTTATGGCACTGAATACCCAGACTCAAACAAACCCACATTACCACAGTGATAACCAAGAGTCAAATGAACCCAATACCACATGTTACACTCAACACATCTACATCCACATCCACCATCAAATGCAACACAACATGTACAAACACAAACCAACTCCAAAACATTGTGCTATAGTGATGTAACACACCACATCATCATTATGTCACAGGTCAAAGCAGATGGAGCCAACGGCCTTGAGGCAGTGGTAACACTTGTTCCCGTCAGATCACCAAAGTTGAGCGTTCTCAGGCAGGGCTAGCACTTGCACGGGTGACCATCCAATCTGCCGAGCACTGTCGAAAAGCGGGATGCACTCAGCCTTTGTGAGGCAAACTGGGGAGCTACATGATTGAGAAATAGTGGCTCCGGTCTAGTAAACTGACATGCAGCTGGGAGGGCAGTGTGATGATCACATGCCCCTCCATACCCACATCCACGACACGGCGACCGGTCAGTACCGTTGGGCTTCCTTAGCCTGTTCGGGTGGAGTTTAGTTTCTTTTCCAATACAGATGGGTGGAATCGGACGCTTCCAATAACCCATACACATTATTACATATGTGCTATGGTCTCATTTATCTATACTTAGCTTGTTGCATCCTGATCACTGATCTGCAGGTAAAAAGATTGTTAAAACTATTGCAAAAATAGCTCCTAGAAATTATTGTAGAGGCAAACTTAAAAAACTCCAGATATTAATTCTGTCCCAGTGTTGTACATATAAGAAGCTATTTTTTTTTTCTTACAGCTTCACTGCTCAGCCAATTTCAATTGACATATGAGAGTAGAACACTATGGCTATCACATAGAAAGTAATGTAAAGGTACAAGCAAAAGGTAGTACTTTTTACAATAATGAACAATACTTCTAATGAACAAAGAATATCAAAGTGTTGTCTGACTTCAAAAATAAATTAAAGCAGCGGCTGAAACCAGTCTGTCCACAATCCTGTATGAAATACCTAAATTTAAATTCATGATGATAAATCCATAGACTGTGCAGCAAACACTAAGTATTTAGGGATGAATATTGTCGCTTAACATGGGGAAAACTTACAAAGATACTGGCAAAAATAATGTCATCATCAAGGTATGCTCCTGGGATGTTAGCAACAGTTTTTAGCTGCCAATGTCTTGCAGGGACTTTCTATGCCTACATGTACTCATTTCTTAGCTACAGGCTTATTCTCTGGTGATCAAAGACAAAAAAACATGGACACAGCTTGTAAACTGCAGAAAAGGAGCTGCATAAGAATAATAATTGGAAGTATTAGTCAGGCTCATTGTAAAGGGCTACTTAAAAAAAAAAAAAAAAAAAAAAAAATGGGGTATCCTTACTGCACCAAGTGAGTACTGTACATCTACTAATCAGTGGTGCCTATCAGGGAAAATACTGCTAAGTAATGTACTAACAGTTCTATGCTTATATGCAATCATGGAACAAGAGCCACTTTGAAGTTCCATTTAAGCAGGAAAAACAAACAAAAACAGTGTTTTACATCATGGGACAAAAGTGTAAAATAAATTGTCAAAGGACGTGAAAAATATTACTGAAACACATTTGTTTACAAAGGCAGCTGAAACATTCTTCACAAGTAATAAATATTATACAATTAAATATTACTTAGAGGACTCAGAGTAGTGAACAGTAATGAAAGGCAATAACTGCAGCATCTTGTCAACACGTGATTATGGTTTACTGCTTTCACAAGGATCATGTTAGAAGAGATATAATGCAGGGCAGTAGTGTCCATTGGCTTCGTTTTTCAGGTGAACAGTGGCACATAATTGAATACGGAGTCTGGGATTGAGGCAAGAGGCACAGGAGCATTTTCTCAGTCCATAAGTCATCAATGGGTGTCTAGTGTGAGCAGCAGCGAACAGTGGAACTATGTTTTAAATTGCAAATTGGAAACAGTCCAGGAGCCCTCAGTGTGTCCAGCAATGAAGAAAAAAAGTACATTTCATACTGCCAGTTACCTGGAGCTAATTGTATGTAAACAAGGAACATTATACAATATAGGGAATTGCCGAATCATGTAGTGCAGCTGATAAGACGCTGACCTCATATTCAGAAGGAAGGAGCTGTTCTGTCCATCCTGATTTGGGTTTTCCTACATCACTGAGACACAATCGCTGGATAAATAAATAACCAGCAAGTCTTCCATAACATAGGTTATATGAATGCTCGCTGCTGCTCTTTTTTGTTTGGTTTTTATTTTCCAGGTACACTGGTAGCTGTACTTGCCCATGACAATGGAAGAAGAAAGGTGGTTCGAGTGTGTCATTCAGTGGTGCTGGGGTGTGTTCCACTTCATTGTTAGCTGCAATGATAGTCTTGCTGTAGTTGCCATCTGCCTAGTCACTGAGAATAATATTTCCTTGTAGAGTGTACTTTGTAATACATGCACATATAATTTTTTTATACGTCTATTTTTCTTAGCATTTATATGTTGTTTTATGTAACGCATTTCTTGACGTCCCTCCTACTGTTGTCAAAGTGGTCCACGACCCAATAATAACAACTGTAAGATTTAGAGAATAAATATTCCGTCAAGCACTGGAGTGTACATACTATCATAAAACTCAATGAAAGATTAAAACGGCAGGACGAACATATAGGCATATAGTTTTAACATATCGAAGTTCCGTCACCCCATATAAAGGCAGCTGTAGTGCAAGACACTGAACACTAATTGTTACGAATTTTGCTTTAATTGTCAATAAAGTGATGGTATCCCACTTTGTTACATTGTGTCGAAGAAATAGAACCAACCAGTACAAATATTTATTTTTTTCTGCAGCGTCAAAACAAAAACTACACACTGCAATTATGCTCGTACTACCTGTGAACAAAGAGATCCAGACGTTTTCAAAGCACAGTGCGCCAGAAAAATTCGTAGAACATTTTTACTGGGTACCAATGCTCCACAATGTATTCTAATTTCAACAATTAACTTCTTGACATATTCTCTGAAGTTAACAGATCCAACAGCTTACGTTCAGCTGTCAGTCTACTATGATCTCTACGTTCAGGCGATCAGTCACTCTATGACGTTCAGTATTTCTCCAAATAGTTGTTAGGATGTAAACAGTTTTGGCAATGTCAGTAGAAAGAGTATATAAAATACTGCAGCTTCAGAAACAAAGTTCTCGCCAATGTCACAAGTCACGACCGACACTATTTCCACTTTCTTTCAGAATTTTATTGTGATATGCTACAATTTTTTCACTGAAAACATACCACCAACATCGCTGATGTGTGGCACAGAACTACCAACTGCATCTAAAATTACGCTCGTGAATTCTCTGTTCCACCTTACCTCATTGATATATATAACATGAGATTCGTGTGACACAATTACTCTGATGTAATGGCAGATTGCTGAATGGGTTAGCTTTGTACAAATGTTTGCTGTAGATTGCAACTTTCTGCTATTTGTTAGATTCAATGTCTAACATTGGTAGCCCTCTGTTTCCGCAGAAGAGCTTTGCAAAAATGTTTTGACACAAGAGCAGAAGGAGGGAGGTTCATGTCGTGATGTTTGCCGACAGATAATGGAGCCGGCAAGTGTGCGATAAAGCTTACATTCGTGAATTGTGGGTGTGTATAGCGACCCAGCTCGGTGGACGTGGCATCATGGGTGACAACGTGTTGTGCGCACAATACCTGAAGATATTTTTCGTTGTTTGTGCTTATTGGTATGATTACAAAGTGTTTATTTCATTTTATCAACAGCGCCAAAATTTCATCATTTAAAAGATCGTTTATGCGGAAGATGATGATAATCTCTTAGGTGTACAATTTTTTCCTTTATTGTTCACACACAATAACAAAATAAATAAATTTACATTATCGGTATATATCTACTGCGTGATTGCAAAGATCTTGTGAACTAATGTGTTCAGTATCTGTTGCACTGTCCAATTTTTGAGTTATGCCATTCATCGTAATAGTAGTCATTTT
This sequence comes from Schistocerca serialis cubense, assembly GCF_023864345.2. NCBI lineage: Eukaryota > Metazoa > Arthropoda > Insecta > Orthoptera > Acrididae > Schistocerca > Schistocerca serialis. Next base: position 221,807,718 of record NC_064640.1, read on the forward strand.
TCACACATGCTGCTTTAACTATAATTCATGCTATTTGCTGGATGCAGCCATAGGTTCTGGCGTATTTCATCTTAAGGTTTTGTATAGCCTGCCTAAATTCTGCCACTGTTCAGTTCTGTAGCACAATGCCATATTATGTGAAATGATTGTGTGGGTCAGTCTCTCAGCCTGTGACACTGTACAGCAAGAATGAACCAGAAGAGTTGTAATGTATTTATGCTGCATTGGCAAATTTTTTGCCATCTCCTGTTCACTATTCTTAGCCTTGTGACCTTATACATTTAAGTCTAGCTTGGTGTCTTTGTTCCACACATTTTTTCTGTCATTTAGGTGTAGCAGAAATGTTTTTCGGCTGCATTCAGCAGATTTACTTTAGAGATTGTTGGTTTTTCACTTCATCAGCCTGCCTGTGGCTCAAAACATGAGTGTGAGTTTCATCATGTTATACTTTTTGAAAAAAAAAAAGAAAAGAAAAAAAACAACGCTTTCCCATCAACAGTGCATAGCTCCAGAGCTAACACTTCACTGATGTATTTTCTCCTTTAATGTTTACTGAGTGGTATGGCTCAATGGACTTGCATTTTAGAGACTGTAAGTTCAAATCCCAGTCTGGCCATTCTGAATTAGGTTTTCCATGGTTTACATAAAATGGTTAAGTCAAATGCGAGGGTGGCATCTTTGAAAGAGAATGGCCAGTCTCCTTCCACATCCATTCCCAACCAAAACTTTTTGCTCCACTTCTGATGGCCTGAATTTCTTCTTTTCATGTACTTTTTCTGATTCTTCATTTTATGCACTCCAGTGCCTAATGTGAATATGCTAAAAGATTTACCTTTTATTTGTATTAGTAATTATTCCTACATAACATATAGAATACTATTGCATTTGACCTAATTTGTTCCATGTCACTTCTGCAACATTAAAAATCTTAAATTCATGGTAGTGGAAAAACATTTTCATGTCTATATCATTTCTCAGATTATCATGCATTTTGACAGAGGAGAGCTTTTCTGTAAAGTGAATACTGTTGCTTGTGAGCCTTTGTTATTCAAGTAAAAAGTTCAAAATTGGATATTTATTGATAATTGGTGTTTCTTACTGATACCTGTTTAAACAGCTAATATTATAATATACTGATGTGCAAAACTTATGGACAAAAGTAACTCTCACATTGTGTGTCATTGCCAAGTGACATAGCTCAATGAAACTATGACCAGACATAGAAAGAACTGGCAAAAAAATTGTACGAAAGGTAATTGAAAGAAATATGCACTCAGACAAACAGAAATAACACTTTTATTAAAAGACAATAATTGCACTGAAGTCACCACAATTTATGATAGTCTCCTGGGTATTATAAAAAGCGGGACATGGTTCTTAATAGGGTGTATGATCACTACAGACGACAATGCGTGCTCTGTAACACATTCTCATGCAGACCAAAATGTTGGTAAGAAGTTCCTGTGGCAGGGAATTCCATTCCTCCACCAGCATGATTGACAGCTGCTTGATTGTCATTGGTGCCTGTGGACATGCTGCAGAATGTCTCCTTGCACACATACTTGATGTGATTCAAGTCATTAGAATGGGCAGACCTGTCTGTTTGTTGAATATCCTCTTGTTCCAAGAGGTGCTCCACCTGAACTGTTCATTGTGGATGTGCATTTCCATTCATAAAAATGAAGTGAGGGCTGAATGCACCTCTGAAAAAAATGCGCATTACGAAGGAGTAAAATGTCACAACAATGTTATCAGTGAGTATGCTGTGTTTAAACTTTTGGAGGTCAGTATGCCCACACAACATTATGCCTCTTGACACCATAACACCTGGACCACCAAAATGACCACATTCAACAATGTTCCCACCTCCTGGTCTTTGGGGGATGCCCAGAATCACTACTCAGACTGAATCTGCTCGCCTGAGAAGAGCACGTGATCCCACTCTTCATTGATCCAGTCTCAGTGGTGTCGTGGTGCTATAGTCGTGCTGACCTCATGCCATATGACATCCAATGTTCTGTGCACAACTGGGAGACCTCTGGCAACACACTGCTGCAGTTTAATACATTTCAACCAAGTAGTTAATATGTCCTGTTACATTGTCTATCTTGTCCTTAAGTTTTGCAGAGTGGTACAATAGGGCCTACTGCTTGCTAAACTAATGTGTGTTGGGTATCTTTATGGCTGTAACAAATACTCCTCTGCCATCCCCTTGCTCTCTTGTTTCTGGAGGGAGATACAGAAGCGTCCAATTTCACCCGTCTGCTTTGACCCATGACGCCACAAATATGGCAGAAATGACCATACACCACGACTCCAATATGGCGCCCATGACATCATTACGTAAACATGATAACAGACACGAAACTACATCAAAAAACCAACACACACACATTTCACAAAAAACCTAATGACTCTAATGGGACAAGTGTGGGAAATTAGGGGTTTTTTGGTGGGGAAAAAGTAAATATAAACAAATTTAGACACACACCCCCATACCAAACCACACAAAACTACGAAAAAAACTGACAACACAAAACTCCCCAAATTCCACTAAACACAATATCCTCTGGAATCGGACACTTCCCTTGACCTATATAGCTCAACAGCAGTTCCTGATCCCACAATTTGGAATTGAACACTTAAAAGACCCAACCAAACCTCCACCCTCACTCCAAAATAAAATACCCATAAACAAAAACCAAATGCAAAATAAAAAATCTCAATCACATACTACAACTCAACAAAAACTGCAACAAAATAGGTAAAATAGATTCTCCACAACTAAATCACAAACCAACACACTCCCCCTCCCCCCCAAACAGTACCAACAACTAAATCCCCCCCTCCCTGAGCTACAGCCATACACACAAACCACCCTAACTAACCACCTTCATCCTGTACATCTTAATAATAGCCCTTTAAAAAACCCGAAAAAAATAATAGCCCTCAGGGACACTCTTCCACCAACAGTACGCATCTAAATGAGACTGAAGGTTGAAAGAGCCCCTGTTCCCCCTCCCAAGAAATGACTTAACAGCCCCCCACATCCCCTCTATAGTATTCGTACGAGCCCCCGTCTCATAATTTTTAAACTCTAAACTATGGTTAACAACTAGATGATTTTACCCCCTCTCACCCAACCCCATATAAGAAGAAAAAGCATCTGAAACTATTGTGGAGCCTGTGTCTATAAACTCCTCAATTAACCCCACTAATTCCACCTAGGACCGTCCCTCCACAACCCTGAAAAACACATTCTGAACCCCCCCCCTCACCCCGCCCCAGTACAACAGCCCCCCCACACCCAGAGACCAGCCACAGACTTACCCCTGCCATACTTCCTTTTTCCAAACTGCGACTCGTCCACCTCCACCACAACTCCAGGCCCACCCAAGTTACCCCTGTACTTAATAAACTCAGAACATACTTCACGGCAAAACGAAAACCAGTCGAGCATACTCCTCTCACTCACACCAGTCTCATGCGCTCAAAAACTTTGAGAGGATCTATAACAAAAGTAATACATCAACAACACAATGTCACGCATGCCCAACCTAGACTTCTTGAACCAGGAACCGCGACGTATGGAGCGCCATAGGTTATCCCTATGGCACCACCACATATAACCGTCCCTGGTCCGAGATGCCAGAACTTTTGCCAGTGTCATTTCCTTCCGACAGACAGCGCACTTGACCACTTCCGCAATCAATCCAAAAAGCTGTAGAAATTTGATCAGCTCCAACTGAGTTGCGTCCATCATAGCACCGAGTTTCACACTATTTATTTTATTGGTCATATCCATACCTAGCAAGACCAACAACAAATTCATTAACTCACATTAACATACGACCTACAGCGAACAGCACTACAATAACTTTCACACAAAACCACTGAACCGTTAACTCACTGAAACTAATTCCGCTCAAAACACAGCCAAAACGTGAACCATCCACTAGAGTCAGTAAGACGAAACTGAACCCATTGAACCACACAACACGAAACCCTTAAACACACCACCAGAGGGCACCATGAACCGCAACATGACAACACCTACAAACATGCCACACTCGCAAACCAAACTCCGCGCCGTCATGACTTTACACACCGCAACAGCCATACGTCACGGGTCAAAGCCGACAGGTGGGATCGGACACTTCAGTCTACCCTCCTGGAGTGATGGTAACACAGGTGTGCATTATTTTCAAACATCATTTGTAGTTCAAATTTCCCTCAGCAAGTTATTTTATCAGTCTGATACAGTACAATAGAATAGTGTTATTCATAATCACTGACCCTTGCCTCCAAAATGTGGGTGTTGATATGCACCCTAAAGAAAGTAGTCCAGGATCAAGTCAGCTAAATCCAGCAGATCCACGGTCAGTTGTGAAATAGAAAATTAATTTCAGGATTTTCAATGCCATCATTACCACCTGAAGACGTACATTCAAACTCTGTCTGAACATGTGTCAGAAGACTCAATACTATCAACAAACCGCCCTATCATCCTCAGTCAGTAGGCATCACTGGATGCGGATATAGATGGATACGTTGTCAGCTCTCCTGGCTGTTGTCAGGTTTCATGACCAGAGCCACTACTTTTCAATCAAGTAGCTCCTCAAATGGCTTCCCAAGGGCTGAGTGCACCCTACTTGCCAACAGTACTCAACAGACCCGGATGGTCACCTATCCATGTGCTAGCCAACCTGACAGAGATTAACTGCGGAAAACTGATGGGGACCAATTTTACCATTGCGGCAAAGCTGTTGACCAAGTATATACACTACCTGATATTAAAAGTGAAGCTTTCAGAAGAGATGATCGGATGTCACTGTAACTTTTTACACATACGTACCATCAGCAGTTTTGTAAATTATTAGAGTAATAATTCTCTCTGATAGTAGCTCAACCGCCAGAGTGTGTTTGTGTTATTGCCAGGCCTGGTAGAGTATATAAGGGGTCGAACAACATCAGGTGTTGAGTAATCACTGTAAACTATATGGAAGTGCCATGTACTCTTTTGAAACTGTGTTATCAGCATCTGACAGTGTTTGAAAGGGGCTTCATGGGTCACCATTTTGGCTGATTGTCAAATTGTGCAATATGCAGATTTATGGAGCATTGAGATTTGACATTTTGCCCAGTGTTGGACTCCATGGGAACATGACAGCAGGCATATTTGTCATCAAGTGTTTGGTCACCCATGCCTCTCCACCACAGTGGAGGAGCACTGTATTGTCACCAGACACATTGTAACCTGTTCACATTTGTGCCTGCCATCCGAGAACAAGTGATGGACTCCCTTCAACATTCTGTGTCATCCCCCACCATAGGTCAGAGACTAGCAGCAGCTGTACTAGGGAATTACCATCCCATGCATTGGCTGCCATTACCACTGCAAGGCAAACGGCTACATTTGGAGTGACCATGAAGTGTGGGCTGCCGATGAATGGCATCACATTGTGTTGGGTGATGAATTGTGGTCCTGCACTACCCTGGGTGACCATTGTCAGCAAGTATGGTGGCAACCTGGGGAGGGGTGACATTCTTCCAATGTTTTGGAGATGTGCAGTGGCATTACTCCTGATGTCATGGTGTGCATAACCATCTGGTATAACTTTTGGTCATGGCTGACAGTGTTAAAGAGATCTTCGAAGGCACAGTGGCATGTCATGGACATCTTGGATTCTCATCTTTTACCTCTCATACAACAGTTTTGTGGTGCCAGTTTCCAGTAGAACAATGCTTATCTACATATGACACATGTGTCCATTAACTGTCTGTGTGATGTTGAGGTATTCCTGTGGCCAGCAAGATCCCCAGATCTGTCCCCAATAAAACATTTTTGGGAGCAGCTCAGACATAAACTCTGTTAGAGTGCCAGTGTCCAGTATATCAAGGAGTAGTTGTATAGTTGTGGGCGAGTTTGCTCAGGAGGGAATACAACGACTTTGACACCCATCAGAACAAACCTGGTCCTGGCCAGAAAGAATGCAACATCATAGTAATAAGTGGGCTTATAAAATTTTCTTGATTTAGTAATCACACCACACCACTCATGAAGTTTCATTTCATTTCCTCCTTCCCTTCTGGGTACTTCACTTTTTTGCCAGGAAGTGTATTTTGAAAGTTATTATGGAGTAGTTAGACAACCTAGAAAAAATTATAATACCCCATATATTTTGTCTACAAATGTACATGGAATTTTCAAATCAGTTGCTAAGGAGGATGGAATGAGCAACCAAATAGATGTTGTAGCATCAGTGGTTTGTTGGTATGAAAAAAATGTTAAGATTGTCAGGTAGTAAATATTTTTGTTAACAATTGTAACAAGAAACTGATTTCTCATTACTTGTTTTGTTAGCCAAAAGGAAACAACCACCTTTGAGTGAAGAGTTCTCAGGTGAATAGCTACATTATAATGGCAGACATCCACTATATTTGAACAGCAGAACTAATTATTTTTATCAGGCACACTGGTGGCATTTCTTCAAAAATAATTTATTTGTTTTATTTACCTCTTAAAACTCACAGCAAGAACAGTCTGAATTAATGTTTACATTTATCAGAAGTTTAACAGGTACTGAAAATGTACCACATCCTGCAGATCGAATGTTTCCCATAATTGTATCGACAGTGTAACAAACAAACTTTTTCTACAAGTTTCACAGACTACAAGTTATACTAAGTCAACATTTGGGCAGTTTCACCTGACACTTAGTTGAAATTTAAAAGGTCAACTTGAATTGGCTCCTCCGGACTGAAATATCTCACAGCACTCAGAACAAGTTTTACGTCACTTCTGTTTGTGCAGTCCATTGTTGTTGTTACATAATTAGTGTTTTCCAACACATTATCAGATATAAATTTTGAAATAACATTAACAATAACTGCCTCAATTTTGTTTCTAACAAATGAAAGTTTTGGGTCATATTACTTTTTAACCAGTCTTGATATGCATTCCGATATTTTGAAACTGAGTTTGTGTCTAGCAGTGTGGTATGAAAATGTAGTCTCTCTAGCAGCACACACCATGTGACTATTATTCCCATCTTTGCTTTAAAAAAAAAAAAAAATTGTGAAACAGTAACATTTAGCACTGCTCTGCTTAGCTGTTTTCACGTAGTTTTTAATATCATCCTTTCCTTTATGTGCAACAGAAAATTTTCCAGTACACAGTGTGCAATAAACAGGTTAATTGTTACTATCATTACACACTTTCAAAAATTTGTACTCCTGTTGCAGATCAACATTAAGCACACATACTTTCTTTTGCCCATTGCTGAAAGATGAGACAGAAAACAGAGAACAAATAATCACAAACATGTAGATGATTTACTTCACACTCTGAAACAACATAAGCACATTGCCCCTGTAATGTTGCCAATTGACTGACTGTGGCTGAACTGGTAGCCAGGCCTCCCCATCGACTTCAAAGTTTGCTCCCAGGCTGGTTGAGGGACAGACAGCTGTAAGAGAATGTTTCAAAATGCTATGTTGAACATGCTAATCCTGGACATATGGTAAGTCTACTGGGGAGTACATCTAGCAGTCTGTTATGCATATCAGGAAAAAGATTGGTATTTCAGTAATAGTTCTAGACATAACCATGGAACAATAGACAGTTTGAACTTACATTTACCAAGGAAAAACAAACAAGGATCTAAAGAGCATTTTCTCCCAGGGAATAAAATTGTGTAATAAATTGTCCAGGGAAATGATAAAAGATTACTAAAGTACACCTCTTCAAAAAGGCTGCTAAAATGTTCTTCATACACTGATGTATTAAAACACTATGACCACCTGCTTAATAGCTTGTTTGTCCATCTTTGGAACAAAATACATCACTGATTCTGTGTTATCAGGGATCTGATGGCTTGTTGGTAGGTTTGTGGAGGTATGTGGTATTAGATGTCTATTTACAAGTCACATAATTTGCATAAATAACAGGCTGCTGATTTGCGTATGTGGTGATGGCACCTGATAATTATCCAGATGGGTTCCAGTGGATTTACATCATGTGAATTTGGTCGCTGAGACACCAACATGATTTCACTATAATGCTCCTCAAATCACTGTAGCTTAGTTCTGGTTCCGAGACACGGACAGTTACACTGCTGAAAGATGACCTCGCCTTTGGGGAGACATCAAGCACGAAGGGGTGCTTTGTGGCTGTCAGTGTGTCTTTGATTACTACCACAGGTCTCATTCAAGCACAGGAGAATGTCTCCCATAACATCAAAATGCTCTGACCAGCCTGCGTCCATGGTGTGGTGCATGTTTCGAGCTGCCATTCACCTCAATGACTGTATTTGCAGAGACGACCGTTGACCTAATGTAGCAAAAACATAATTTGCCCGAAGAGGTGACACATTTCCATTGATCGACGGTCGAATGCTGATGGTCCTGTGCCCACTGCAATCATAATTGGAATTGTTGTTGGGTCAACATGTGAACACATAAGGGAGGGGGGGGGGGGTGTTTGCTGCAGAGCTCCGTGTTCAACAATGTTCGATGAATGGTGTGCCCCAAAACACTTGTGCATGCACCAACATTGCGCTGTTTTGGCAGATATGCCAAGATAACCATCTATCCTACTTTACACAGCAGACAAGCCTCCAAACCTCACATTTTGTGAAGAGTTGTGGAGGTCCAACCATTAGCACCTAGTGGTAGTTTCACTGTCCTACCTCTTTCTGTAAATGCTCATGACAGCAGCATAGGAACATCTGACCAGCTTTGTCGTTTTTTGAGATACTTGAAACTTCCTGGCAGATTAAAACTGTGTGCCGGACCGAGACTCGAACTCGGGACCTTTGCCTTTCGCGGGCAAGTGCTCTACCAACTGAGCTACCCAAGCACGACTCACGCCCCGTCCTCACAGCTTTACTTCTGCCATTACCTCGTCACTCCGCTGCAGAGTGAAAATCTCATTTAGAGATACTTGTTCACAGGCTCTGTGTAATAATAATCTGTCCTTTGTCAAAGTTACTTGTCTCAATGGATTTCCCCATTTGCAGCCCATATCCTTTTCTAGGGTGATCCCCCGTCTGTCTCTGCTATGCTTACATACCTTCGTTACTGTGGCATATCTCCGCAACATCACCATGTAGCATCCAACATTGTGCTGGGCAGTGATCCTAATGTTGGCGTTAGTCAGGCAGCAGTGACTGCCCGAGACAGATGCAGCAACAAGGAAGTAACCGATTTTGCGACTTTTACAAGTTCCTAAGCAGGAGCGAATTGTATAATTTCATCTGTAGTTTTGATAGTTTAGTTTCTTGAGTTTCTGCGTGTTAATTAATATCTAATAGCCACAGTTCTCGCATTTTCATTTGCATTGGAAAGTAAACCAATTTTGTGACATATTAAAAGTTCCTAATCAGGGGCAAATAATGTAGTTTCACCTGAGTGCTTCAGTAGTTAGGTTTTGAATCCCTGCATATTAATCTAATTTATTAAGGACAGTTTCTGCATTTTCGTCAGGGTCTACAGTAGAGTTCTGCAGCACGTGCCGATAGTCTGTTTATCTCGGTAGTATAGTTATCCACGGTATTTAGTATGGATAGGGACTGCGACTGTTGTGTGTGGATGCGAGCCGAGTTGGTGACACTTCGCTCTCAGCTCCAGGCTGTGATGGCTTCAATTACACAGTTTGAAGCTGCAGGGGATGGGCATCACTATTGTGGGCTGACCATGGGAATCCAACGGAAGTTGAGCATGTCTGAGTCCTCCGATTGGTCATCACTGTTGGCCAGCCCAGTTACTACTCACACTGAGGTTGACCCCTGGGTGAGTGGGAGGTCGCCCTGGGGCGTGGCAGGCAGCAAAAGACTTCCCTGGTTAGGTTGCCAAACAAGTTCCAGGTGCTGTCAGTTGCTGACACTGTCACTCAGCCAGATGCAGTCGCCTGTCCTGTTTCAGAGGAAACCTCTCAGCCTGCAAGATCTGGGCAATCACAGTATGTGGCATTGTTGATAGTTGGGAGATCCAACGTTAGGCGTGTAATGGGCCCCCTTAGGGACATTGCTGCTAAGAAAGGGAAGAAAGCCAATGTGCACTCCATGTGCTTGCCAGGTGGAGTCATTCAAGACATGAAACGGGTCATTCCAGATGCCATGAAGAGCATAAGGTGCAGCCTACTGCAGGTGGTGGCTCACATCAGTACCAATGATGTGTGTCACTTTGGATCAGAAAAGATTCTCTCTGGTTTTGAGCAGCGAACAGAAGTGGTAAGTCTTGCTTGCTAGATGAAAGCAGAGCTGACTATTTGCAGCATAGTCGACAGGACTGATTGCGGACCTCTGGTTCAGAGCCGAGTGGAGGGCCTGAATCAGAGGCTCATACGGTTTTGTCACCATGTAGGCTGCAAGTTCCTCAACTTTCACCCTAGGGTGGTTTGGTTTCGGACTCCGCTGAATAGGTCAGGTGTCCACCACACGCAGGAGGCAGCTACAAGGATAGCAGGGGCTGTGTGCCATAGACTGGGCAGTTATTTAGATTAGTGAGTCTCTGGAAAACATGAAAAGGGCCTCAGTCACGAAGAACACAGGATGAACGTAGATACAGGAACCATTGGTATAACAGTTGTAAATTGGTGTAGCTATGTTGGGAAAGTACCAGAGCTGCTAGCGCTAATAGAAAGCACTGATGCTCAAATTGTGATAGGCACTGAAAGCTGGCTAAAGCCAGAGATAAGTGCAGCCAAAATTTTTGTGAAGAACGTAATGGTGTTCTAAAAGGATAGGCTAAACACAGTTCGCAGTGGTGTGTTTGTTGCAGTTAGAAGTAGTTTATCTTGTCACAAAATTGAAATAGGTAGTTCCTGTGAGTTAGTATGGGCAGAGGTCATTCTTGGCAACCACGAATAGTGAATGGTTGTGAAAACACACTTGATCTCTTAGCAACAAATAATCCTGAGTTAATAACTAGCATCAAAATGGATAGAGGGATTAGCGTGCACAGGGGTGTCGTAGCGAGATTGAATATTGTAACCCCCAAATCTGGCCAAAATAAATGAAAAATATACTTATTTTTTTAAAAAAAGAAGGGGTGGGGGGCAGATAAAAATTTACTTTGTACCTTCCAGATAGACGATCTCCACTTCTCCGAGATTAACAATGTAAGTGTAGACCAGGCGTGGCTTGAATTCAAAGAAACTGTACCAGCAGCAATTGAGAGATTTATACCAAATAAATTAACAAACGACAAAGCTGATCCCCCATGGTACACAAAACGGGTCAGAACACTTTTTCAGAAACAACAGAAAAACATGTCAAATTTAAACAGACGCAAAATCACCAAGATTGGCGATCTTTTACAGAAGCTCAAAATTTAGTGCGTACTTCAATGTGAGATGCTTATAACAGTTTCCACAATGAAACTTTGTGTCAAAACCTTGCAGAAAGTCTGAAGAGGTCCTGGTCATATGTGAAGTATGCTAGTGGCAATATACAATCAATGTCTTCTCTGCATAATAGCAATGGAGATACTATTGCAGACAGTGCTACTCAAGCAGAGTTATTAAACACAGCCTCTTGAAATTCCTTCACCAAAGAAGACGAAGTAAATATTCCAGAATTTGAATCAAGAACAGCTGCCAACTTGAGTAACATAGAGGTAGATAACCTCAGAGCAGTGAAGCAACTTAAATCACTTAATAAAAGCAAGCCTTCTGGTCCAGACTGTATACCAGTTAGGTTCCTTTCAGAGTATGCTGAGACAATAGCTCCATACTTAGCTATCATATACAACTGTTGGCTCGACAAAAGATCCATTCCCAAAGACTGGAAAGTTGCACAGGTCACACGAATATTCTAGAAAGATAGTAAGAGTAATCCACTAAATTACAGGCACATATCATTAATGTCGATGTGCAGCAGGATTTTGGAACATATATCATGTTCGATCATTATGAATTACATGGAAGAAAATGGTCTAGTGACACACAGTCAACACAGATATAGAAAACATTTGTGAAATACAACTAGCTCTTTACTTGAACGAAGTGTTGAGAGCTACTGACAAGTAATATCAGATGGATTCCATATTTCTGGATTTCCAGAAGGCTTTTGACACTGTACCACACAAGCAGCATGTAGTGAAATTGCGTACTTATTGAATATCATCTCAGTTATGAGACTGGACTCGTGATTCCCTGCCAGAGAGGTCACAGTTCATAGTAATTGATGGAAAATCACATAGTAAAACAGAAGTGATTTCTGTGTTCCACAGGGTAGTGCTATAGGCCCTTTGCTGTTCCTTACCTATATAAACGATTTGGGAGACAATCTGAGCAGCTGTCTTAGGTTGTTTGCAGATGATGCTGTCGTTTCTCTACTAGTAAAGTCATAAGAAGATCAAACCAAATTGGAAAACAGATTTAGAAAAAAAATCTATATGGTGCGAAAATTGGCAATTGACCCTAAATAACAAAAAGTCTGAGGTCATTCACATGCATGCTAAAACGAATCTGTTAAACTTCGGTTACACGATAAATCAGTCAGATCTAAAGGCCGTAAATTGAACTAAATACCTAGGAATTATAATTACAAATAACTTAAACTGGAAGGAGCACATTAGAAATGTTGTGGGGAAGGCTAACCAGACTGCATTTTATTGGGAGGACACTTAGGAAATGTATCACATCTACTAAAGAGACTGGCTACACTACACTTGTCCATCCTCTTTTAGAATACGGCTGTGTGGCGTGTGATCTTTACCACATAGGACTGACAGAGTACATCGAAAAAGTTCAAAGAAGGGCAGCATGTTTTGTATTATTGCAAAATAGAGGAGAAAGTGTCACTGAAATGATACAGGATTTGGGATGGACATAATTAAAACAAAGGCATTTTTCGTTGTGGAGGAATCTTCTCATGAAATTCCAATCACCAACTTTCTCCTCCAAATGTGAAAATATTTTGTTGACGCTGACCTACATAGGGAGAAACGATCACCATGATAAAGTAAGGAAAATCAGAGCTCGTACGAAAAGATATAGATGTTCATTCTTTCCGAACGCTATACAAGATTTGAATAATAGAGAATTGTGAAGTTGATTCAGTGAACCTTAAATGTTATTTGCAGACTATCCATGTAGGTGTAGATCAATGTAGGTAATGGATACTACATAATCAAATATTACCTAGAGTAGTATTTAATAACAACACACTGTCTCATTACAATGTGTGATCACAGTGTGAAACTTTTACTAAAAAATCATGTGCCAAAGTTTACAGTGCATGGTAGTAATGGTGTGTTATTCTCTTGAGCTCAACATCTCACTCATGATATGGGGATACCGTTTTAAAATTTCAGATGGACTGAGGGGAAGACATGAAAATGTGCATAGGGTATAGTTACATATTTTATGGTCCTAGAATCAGAACTGCTGAGTAATCATGTAAATGCAGATGCTTCAAACAGATTGGAGTTAGGGTAAGGGGCATAGTAGCATGTCCTTTGTCCTGGAGTCATCAGTGGATGACCTTAGTTTCTGCAATGATGAAGTGCGTAATTGTGCTTTGTATTATAAGTTATCTGCAGCAAATTGTTTGTAAATCATAGAACATTGTATAGTAAGAACCAATATAATGATAAATTGCAGTTGTTAACACTCATCTCATGTTTGAGAGGATGGCTCTTTCTCTATCTGGCCAGCCTAACATAGAGTTTTTGTACTTTTCGTAAATCATTTCGTGCAAATGCCAGGAAGGGTCCTTCATCAAGACCATGGCCGACCACCTGTCCTATCCTCATAAAACATACTAATATATTCTGTGTTTTTTGAGCTATTTATTTTCATAGTATTATGATGGCAAATCCTGTATCATTGTGAGATGATCCCTGGATGAATCAATAACCATTACATCATTTTGGCCTATTTTCATTTTCTTGAGCGTTTAAACAGAAGTATGCGAGTTTACAACATGGTGTTCACAGTGTTCCAGTTTTGGCGCTAATGGTTAGACTGGATGTGGTGTCACTTTTTTCAAGGGTGCCAATACGAGATATGCTGGATCTTTTGGCCCAACAGTTCTAACCTCGAACCATCAAGTTGTTCCATCTTGTTCTAACGACAACATACTTCTTGTACTGTGACAAATATTATGAAATAACGGATGGCACAGCAGTGGGCTCACCACTGTCTCCTGTAGTCACGAATTTCTTCATAGAGCACTTTGAGGAGCAGGCTCTGAACTTGGCGGCATTGCTTCTTAAGGTATGTCAATGAGACCTTCCTGATATGGCCTCACAGTGAAAGCACACTGCAGCAGTTTGTGGATCACATGAACGGTGTCCATCCCAACATTAAATTTACCATTGAGATGGAGAAGGATGGCAAGCTACTGTTCTTGGATGTTTTAGTTGAGTGCAAGGCAGGAGGATGGCTTGGTCATTCAGTGTACGGGAAACTGATGCACACTGGTTGATATTTGAATGCCGATAGTTTTCACTATCCTGTACACAAGAAAGTGGTCCTGAATGTGTTAATACAAAGAGCCAATTTTATTTCTGACAATGGCCACATACAGTCTGACTTGCAGCACTTGAGAGACGTGTTCAGAGAGAATGGTTATAGCAAAAGAGGTACTGCAAATGCTTTCAGGTGGCAAAAGAGGTTGCTGAGATTAGAATGAACGGCAACAATTTTAAGAGACACCAAGGGTACACATTGAATAAGGCTTGGGGCAGTCTTTGGATGTCGAAAGGAAGCACCAACGGCTGCTTAATTCTTGTAGAGACGTAGGAGCAGCACTTTGAAACGTGGTGCCGGCCCTCTCGTGCCACCTTACATCACTGGGGTCTCATTGTGGGCTGGAGCTGCCCAACTCACCATCAGTGCCAATGGCAGTAATCATAGGTATATAAGCAGGAAATCGTGCCAGCCATGGCAGTCAGCAGTTTCACTCCTGACAATGATGGCGGAAGTAGCCATTGAAAGCTCAAGAATTTTATTCTTTGATGCGGCTTGAAAACTGCAAAGATTTTATTCAGATATACTGCCATGAACTAGTCGGAGGACACTACTATAAGCTATTTGGCACCTCTGGAAATGCCTGCTAGGACATGAGGCGACGGAATAAAGGGAAACTAGGCAAGGCTGATTCTGAAAGGAATGCACTCCTCTTAGCTATTGCACAGAGGAGCTATGGTTTGATGATCTGTTGTGTGTGATACACTAAGGCATACACGACTAGTGTTGCCTGTAGTTCAACCATGCCTACACGGTCAGTACTGCGGTTCGATCGCATCTGCATTGTTACTTTGTGCCATGAAGGGCTCTCAACAAGGGAAATGTCCAGGTGTCTTGGAGTGAACCAAAGCGATGTTATTTGGTCATGGAGGAGATACAGAGAGACAGGAACTGTCGATGACATGCCTCGCTAAGTCTGCCCATGAGCTACTACTGCAGTAGATGACTGCTACCTACGGATTATGGCTGGGAGGAACCCCGACAGCAATGCCACCATGTTGAATAATGCTTTTTGTGCAGTCACAGGACATCATGTTAAGACTCAATCGTGCGCAGTAGGCTGCATGATGCGCAACTTCACTCTCGATGTGCATGGTGAGGTCCATCTTTGCAACCACGTCACCATGGAGCGCAGTACAGATGGGCCCAACAACATGCCGAATGGACCGCTCAGGATTGACATCACGTTCTCTTCACTGATGAGTGTCGTATATGCATTCAACCAGACAATCATTGGAGATGTGTTTGGAGGCAACCCGGTCAGGCGGAATGCCTTAGACACACTGTCCAGTGAGTGCTGCGAGCTGGATGTTCCCTGATGTTTTGGGGTGGCATTATGTGGAGCCAGTGTACACTGCTGGTGGTCGTGGAAGGCGCCGTAACAGCTGTATGATACGTGATGCCATCCTCTGACCGATAGTGCAACCGTATCGTGAACATAGTGGCGAGGCATTAGTCTTCATCGATGACAATTTACGCCCCCATTGTGCACATCTTCTGAATGACTTCCTTTTGGATAATGACATCACTTGACTAGAGTGGCCAGCATGTTCTCCAGACATGAAACCTATCGAACATGCCTGGTATAGATTGAAACGGGCTGTTTAAGGACAACGAGACCCACCAACTACTCTGAGGGATCTACGCTGAATTGCCATTGAGGAGGGTGGACCAACAGTGCCTTGATGAACTTGTGGATAATATGCCAAGACAAATACACACCTGCATCAGTGCAAGAGGACGTGCTACTAGGTATTGGAGGTACTGGTGTGTACAGCAATCTGGACCACCAGCTCTGAAGGTCTAGCTGTATGGTGGTACAACATGCATTCTGGAACTCTCGGAACCGAGACGATGCAAAACTTTTTTTGATGTATGTATTTGTTCTATTTATGGGTGATATTTTAGTAGCTTGGGATGTACTCTTCACTCTGCATGGGTTTGGCATGTTTTGTAATATTAAATGTAAACATTTTTGAGGTATGCTACTTGCTTATGTTTATACACATATTAGAATATTATTGATTTTGATACTAGTACAAGAACACCGCCAATGAGCGTGTGCAGGATAGGTCCCAAAACAGTCCACCAATCACCATGCGTGCAAACATGTGGTCATCTGCTTAAACTTAATGGATGATCATTGTAAGAACAATGAATGTTTTGTTTTAAAGTGAATAATTAGGAAAGGCACATCACTATGAATCTAAGAGTAAAGGCTAGAGCATGAATGTCATATAACATGCAACTTAAGTCAGCATACTGATATGACACAGAATTTATAACAACAAAGAACTGCAAACTCAAGATATGTCTACACCACTATTATACATAACATCTCACCAGCCAGAAGAAGTAAGGGGGACAGCTGTGGCTGACACCATCCTTTTACCAAAACAATTCTTAGAGCTCACAATGGCTACTGTCGAAATGGAAGCACTTTATAAAGGTTGGCTTTTGGTAGGTCTGACAAACTGACTCAAGGATTCCAAGATTAACTGCATAGGGGGAGCAGCTATAGAGTTCTGGAGGACTGGCTCATTGATCCTAGCAGTGATCATTGATCACATAGGTAACAAGCTGACATTCTAGGACAACCACAAAGTCTTTCTCAATGGATTTTTCGTACTAACTGTTCTCAGTGCACTTTTTGTGTTAGTTCTGTGTAAACTGATACAGTAGTACTGCTCCGACTAAAGATTACATTTGCGCCAACAATTGAACGTCGCTCGCAGCATCTTTGTATCCATCACAATCTATAATACAGGACAGACTCCTATGCAGACTCTAGATATCAAGCACTGCCTTCCGTGCACTGCTCGGTGTGAATCCCATATCTCTATTAAAGTTGTTGACATGTTGTGGGAATCTGTGGTTAATGGTATGTTGAACTTTAAACAGTGACAAAGTTTGCATGCTTTCCACAATATTTATTTATATTCAAGCATGACATTGACTCACGCATGCTGTATAGCTCAGTTACATATATTATTTAGCTGTTTTTCCTTACTGTAAATATCATGTTACATGATAAAATTATCAGTATTCTTAATTTTTAGGATTATTTATTCATTTTTCATAAAAAAGTAAGTAATGAATTGTACACTTCATTAACAGTTCCACTTTGGACCCTAATCAATTTTACCAGCTTTTATTAAGGCGTGCCTTTATTTCTCAAGAAATAAATATGGAGTTCTTAATTACATGGCAGTTGGATTCATCAGTAAGCATCACAGTCACCGACTCAAATGGAACTGAGTAGTAGTTCATATTATAGAACTTCATCTTTCCATGCTGGACCATGTATTTTATTCCATTTATGGAGTCAGGGTAATACCATAATTAAATATGTCATTGAGTGGCTGACTGGTAGATGGTGCTAGCTATTGGTCAGTAAAGTTCATAGTTTTGAAATTTGTCATCATGTTAATTGTTTAAGATCTGTGATGTATTGTTTAAAACTTTAGTAGAACACAATTATAATAGCAGAGATAGTAAATATCAAAACTGCAGTGTTTGCCAAATATTAATAAATATTTGTGTCTCTGATTTTTTTACAGGATTGTGTCCATTTTAACTGTGTTTGTCAACAAGTCTCTCCTAAGTGGTGAAACTGTGAATCTCAATGCACCACTTTTTGTCACCTGGTACCAGTGTGTCGTATCGTCATTTGTCTGTTTTTCCTTGAGTACCCTTAGCAAGTGGTTTCCAAGCATTGTGTCCTTCCCGAATGGGTCCCCCTTTCAAAAAGAAGTATTTTTAAAAGTATGTTGTATTGCTATTTAACTTGTGTATTTGTTATGTATGTATGTATAAAAATGTATGTAACTGTAAAATATTTCAATTTTCAGGTACTCCCTTTGTCAATATTGTTTACTGGAATGATAGCATTCAATAATTTATGCTTGAAATATGTTGATGTATCATTTTATTACATTGGTCGCTCTTTAACTACTGTCTTCAATGTACTTCTGAGCTATATAATCCTTGGTAAGTTAAATGATTTTTGTTTATTATATAAAAACATTTATCATAATTAATTGCATTTTTTGTCCATACAAGGTCAGAAAACATCCTTTAAAGTTGGTGCTTGCTGTGCTTTCATTGTTGGAGGCTTTTGGCTTGGCATTGATCAAGAAAATGGAATAGGTATGTATATGAAGAAGAAAAATTATGCCTAAAACATTTTGGCTCTTTTTTTTTTTTCAGTTAATAACTAACAGCTGCTGTTCTTGCAGTTTTAATACATCATTTATCTGCATTTAAATTTACACATAAAATGCTTTGCCCCTGAATTCATATCATTTATAATTTGATAAAACTTACTACCATCTGCACTGAGAATAAAGTATAGTACCATTTATCCGAGCATAAAAATTACATTACTACATTGATCTAATGTTTTTAACATATCCACCCACACTTAATGTGAAACAGTAGTCCAAACAAATAACAAGCATCCTGAGAGGACAGTCAAGTGAGCACACAAATGAACCAGAACAGAATGAGGAAAATTGACCTCTGCTTTGGAATTATAATAGATAGGTTTCTAGTCCAACTCGCTAGTTGAAACTGTCAGTTGGCTGCAAATGCCAATCTCGATGTGATGCTGCTGTCACTGGTTGATCATGCCACTGCCTGATGGCCAGACCCTTGTTGACAAGTGCAGGGCTGGGAGAATTGAATCTTAACAAGATGAGCCAGCACCTCACATCTTGTTATGTTCACAGCTGGTGAGGCACTGATGTGGTAGATGTGGTAATGTGAGGTACCACAGTTCACTCTCATTGGCGGGGTGACTGTGAGACGGTGCAACTCCAGTGTCCCTCTCCACTGCAACATAGGATGGCATGTGATACCCAGGAAAATGAATGCAACATTGTCAGCAGGTATCAGCCAAAAGTTCCCTGTTTACTGCCACCAGGGAGTAGGATAGTAGGGCTAGAAATGACCGTGGCAGTGATGGCTCTGTCACAGCTGGACACTCACAGGTGTGGCACCAGCTCAGGGGGGTTGGGGGGGGGGTGAGATCATCTGAGGCCTTGGGAACAGGAGCAAGAACTGGCTGGTAAAGTGCCTACTGACCATCTGATGCCACCAGTTGGTGCTGAAACTCATCCACATCCATCTCCTGAAGCATGGGCTATAAAAAAAAAAGAATTGGATGTGGGCGAAGGAGGCAATATTACACCCAATGGAGGAGATGGAGGTGCAGACAGAGAAGCAGGCTCCAAGGATGGATGAGGAGGGGAGGATCCAGACACTTGGAAGGAGGAAGGCCTGGGAGTTGAGTGTGGGACAGTGCAGGCCAGTCCAGTCCCCTGCCCATGGAAGGAGTTAGTTTTTGGTTGCCACAAATGCTGGATCCTGGCGGTCGTCCACAGCCAGCGAGGTCAGAGAATAATTATGCTGCAGACAGGCCACAGGCCGGTAACCATTGTGTGAAGTGAGAAATAAGGATTTGAGTACCAGTCTGGCACAAATTTTCAATCATCATCATTTAAGACTGATTATGCCTTTCAGCGTTCAGTCTGGAGCATAGCCCCCCTTATAAAATTCCTCCATGATCCCCTATTCAGTGCTAACATTGGTGCCTCTTCTGATGTTAAACCTACTACTTCAAAATCATTCTTAACCGAATCCAGGTACCTTCTCCTTGGTCTGCCCCGACTCCTCCTACCCTCTATTGCTGAACCCATGAGTCTCTTGGGTAATCTTGCTTCTCCCATGCATGTAACATGACCCCACCATCTAAGCCTGTTCGCCCTGACTGCTACATCTATAGAGTTCATTCCCAGTTTTTCTTTGATTTCCTCATTGTGGACACCCTCCTGCCATTGTTCCCATCTACTAGTACCTGCAATCATCCTAGCTACTTTTATATCCGTAACCTCAACCTTGTTGATAAGGTAACCTGAATCCACCCAGCTTTCACTCCCATACAACAAAGTTGGTCGAAAGATTGAACGGTGCAAACTTGGTCTTGGTACTGACTTCCTTCTTGCAGAAGAGAGTAGATCGTAGCTGAGCGCTCACTGCATTAGCTTTGCTACACGTCGCTTCCAGTTCTTTCACTATGTTGCCATCCTGTGAGAATATGCATCCTAAGTACTTGAAACCGTCCACCTGTTCTAACTTTGTTCCTCCTATTTGGCACTCAATCCATTTATATTTCTTTCCCACTGACATTACTTTCGTTTTGGAGATGCTAATCTTCATACCATAGTCCTTACATTTCTGATCTAGCTCTGAAATATTACTTAGCAAACTTTCAATCGGATCTACCATCACAACTAAGTCATCCGCATATGCAAGACTGCTTATTTTGTGTTCACATATCTTAATCTCACCCAGCCAGTCTATTGTTTTCAACATATGATCCATAAATAATATGAACAACAGTGGAGACAGGTTGCAGCCTTGTCTTACCCCTGAAACTACTCTGAACCATGAACTCAATTTACCGTCAACTCTAACTGCTGCCTGACTATCCATGTAAAGACATTTAATTGGTTGCAAAAGTTTGCCTCCTGTTCCATAATCTCGTAGAACAGACAATAACTTCCTCCTAGGAACCCGGTAATATGCCTTTTCTAGATCTATAAAGCATAGATACAATTCCCTGTTTCACTCATAACACTTCTCCATTATTTGCCGTAAGCTAAAGATCTGGTCCTGACGACCTCTAAGAGGCCTAAACCCACACTGATTTTCATCCAGTTGGTCCTCAACTAATACTCGCACTTTCCTTTCAACAATACCTGAGAAGATTTTATCCACAGCACTGATTAAAAAGAGATACCTCTGTAGTTGTTACAATCTTTTCTGTTTCTATGTTTAAAGATTGGTGTGATTACTGCTTTTGTCCAGTCTGATGGAACCTGTCCCGACTCCCAGGCCAATTCAATTATCCTGTGTAGCCATTTAAGACCTGACATTCCACTGTATTTGATGAGTTCCGACTTAATTTAATCCACCCCAGCTGCTTTATTGCACTGCAGTCTATTGACAATTTTCTCCACTTCCTCAAATGTGACCCTATTTCCATCATCATTCCTATCCCATTCTACCTCGAAATCTGAAACATTACTGATCATATTTTCACCTACATTGAGCAACTCTTCAAAATATTCGCTCCATCTGCCCAAGGCATCCACAGGATTCACCAGCAGTTTTCCTGAACTGTCCAAAATACTTGTCATTTCCTTCTTACCTCCCTTTCAAAGACTGCTGATTACACTCCAGAATGGTTTTCCAGCAGCTTGACCCATAGTCTCCAACCTGTTTCCAAAGTCTTCCCAAGATTTCTTATTGGATGCTGCAATTATCTGTTTGGCTTTGTTTCTTTCTTCAACATAACTTTCTCTGTCTACCTGAGTTCTAGTATGTAGCCATTTTTGATACGCCTTCTTTTTCCTTTTACAGGCTGCCTTGACTGTGTCATTCCACCAAGCTGTTTGCTTCATCCTACTTTTACACACTACTGTTCCAAGACATTCTTTAGCCACTTCTAGTACTGCGTCCCTGTACCTTGTCCATTCCTTTTCCAATGACTGTAATTGACTACATTCAACTAACTGGTACCTTTCTGAGATCACTGTTATGTACTTGTGCCTGATTTCCTTATCCTGAAGTTTCTCCACTCTTATCCTCCTACATATGGACCTGACCTCCTGCACTTTCGGCCTCACAATCCCAATTTCACTGCAGATTAAATAATGATCAGTGTCATCAAAGAATCCCCTGAATACACGTATGTCCCTCACAGCCTTCCTGAATTCCTGATCTGTTATTATATAGTGAATGACAGATCTGGCTCCCCTGCCTTCCCAAGTATACCGGTGAATGTTCTTATGTTTAAAAAATGAGTTTGTGATTACTAAGCCCATACTGGCACAGAAAAATCCAAGAGTTGTTTCCCGTTCCTGTTGGCCTCCATATCCTCTCCAAATTTACCCATAACCTTTTCATACCCTTCTGTTCGATTTCCAATCCTGGCGTTACAATCACCCATGAGCAGAACACTGTCCTTCTCCTTTACTCTAACAACTACATCACTGAGTGCCTCATAAAAACTATCCATCTTATCTTGATCTGTCCCTTCACAATGTGAATATACTGACACAATCCTAATTTTCTTGCTAGACACTGTCAAATCTATCCACATCAGTCATTCGTTTACATACCTTATTGCAACTACGCTGGGTTCCATTTCTTTCCTGATGTAAAGCCCTACACCCCATTGTGCTATTCCTGCTTTGACTCCTGACAGGTAGACCTTGTATTCTCCCACTCCCTCTTCTTTCTCACCCCCTTACCCGAATGTCACTAACAGCTAAAATGTCCAGTCCCATCTTACTTGCAGCCTCTGCCAGCTCTACCTTCTTCCCAGAGTAGCCCCCATTGATATTAATAGCTCCCCATCTCATTACCATTTGTTTGCCAAGTTGTATCTTAGGAGTCCCTGGTTTGTCAGTTAGAGGTGGGACTCTGTCACCTCCCAAGGTCCAAGGCATTTTGCTCTGATTGTTGCCAGCATCATATTTAAAGTACCCGGGAAGCAGGTTGCTAGCCTTACTTGCCCCGAGTCCCATTGGGTTTTACCCCTAACGGCTGAGGGACTAACCGGTGGATTTGGTAGTCTTTGCCATATGAGCACAAAGGTGACCACGACTCAGAATATGTCCGAGATGCCCAGCATTATTCCAAAGTAACTGGTATCCCGACGGTCGGGACCACTTACTTGGCCACTCATACATTGCCCGTGGCTCATGAACTAGGACATGACTACAGGTACCCACACCATGAACCACAAATTTTCACTTGTCACCATTAAATTTATTTCAATGCCCAATTGCAGACAATTTCAGAATTTATTTCATTTCATCATTTGTATGGCTCAGGGATCAGGAACGATGTTTGTTCTTTCATATCTGTCCGAAAGAACCAACACCACCTACATATAAAAAGTGTATATATAAACTTTGCAAACAGTTACTGCCTTCAGAGTTATGTGGTACATTTCATAAAATTATCAGCATTCACAGATTGCCCAAAGTAAACCTATGATTTACTTAACATCAAATGAAATTTATTGCACCGCAATGTCCACAAGTGTTGATGTTGTCAAGACCAGAGATAAATTTGTGAACTGTGCATAATTTGAGATGATCAGCCATGTATACTGTCATAAACAGTGCATGAAAAGTCGTGCTAGTATAAACTGGCAGTTAGGTCTTAGGGAAGCTGTAGCCTGCAATATTCCCTTTGAAATGGCTGTCCTCTGTAACATAGCTGTATATGGGTGAATATGTGATGTCTAAAGGTGGAATAATTAGAAGCTCAGTTTGTACACTGGCTGCATCTGTTATGAATTTTAGTAATTTACACAATAGGTAGTTTTCTTTCGAACTGTTTGAATTTTACGAGTAGCCCCTAAGTCAGTCAGTGATATATTATTGTCTCTGGATTTTCACTAAGAAACATTCTTCATTCAATAACAACAGCTTTACCAAACATTGTTTTTCACAGCAGCGTGTGATGAGATATACATTCACAAATGTACTTCCTAGGTCAGTGAAATGGGCCGAAGTTTCTAGGTTACTGATAATCACAGCACAAATGTAGAATGTAGAGGGATGCATATGAATGTTGAGGGACCGATGACCGTAGCAGTCTGGTCCCTTTAATCCCCACAAACCAACCAACCATATGAATGTTGAAGTCTATTCCTCATTCAAGTACTATATTACAAGTCCTTAGCTAAGTGCTTTTTCTGTGAATATCCTTCTCAGATCTCTATTGGTCAACACTGAAAATGAATTCCTTTAGTCATGAAAAATCCTTCAAAGTGAATCCTTCATTCTGTTACAGAGTGTGTGCTGTTTGAAATTTCCTGACAAATTAAAACTGTGTGCTGCACCAGGACTACAACCTGGAACCTCTCCTATCGCAGGACATGCTCTTACCAACTGATTTATCCAATAATGACTCAAGATTCACCCTCATAGTGTCTGTTCTCTCTTTACTTCTTCCCCACTCGCCATACTCCACAGAAGCTGTCCTGCATACTTTGCTGGACTAGCATTCCTGGAAAGGATGGATATCAATGTTGGCTTAATCTCAGCCTAAGGATTGTTTCCAGAATTAATTCCTCCCAGGAGTCATACAACTCTTTTTGCAACTATGTGTATGGCAAGCCCGGGACCTCGAGCTATTGCAGGACCTACTTCCTTTCTTGTGCTGCAATTTCCCATCTCCAACCATCCTTGCTTCCCTTTCTTTCTCATGCTGGCAACCTTTGATGTTGACCAAGCTATTTCCTGGGGTTATGCATTCTTTATTTGACACCTACAGTCATTTACCATACATCACTTTTTGGGTGAAATTATTTTGTTCCCCTTTTTGGTTTGTCCTCCACTTTCAAATTTTTTTTCTGCGTTGTGGACCAACTGGGGAAGAACACATTAACTGCTCCCTACTGCCTACAGTGTTGTTGACCCTCTGTGCACAATAACTGTATAGACTCATATATGTGGTCAAAAGCTAACAGTGTGGTGGGGTCATCATGTACCCTTTTGTTAGAGGCCCCTGACAACACAGGGACCACATTTCTGATGCCTGAGCATTAGATTCTTATGCATGCCAAGGAGTAGATGCTCACTGTACAGGGGCATCAGGACTCCTGGCAGTGGCCATTGTGCCAGATGATCTTTGATATGGCTAGGTGGTGCTCTTGGGGAGAGCCATCAATTGGAGTAGGTGGCATCAGTGAGGATATTTTGCATGTGAAACATATAAAATTGAATCAACACAGTGGCTTTTCTGATTCATTCATCCCAACAGACAGGTCTACATGTGTCAATGTGGACAGTTACAGTCCTGGTGTTTTCCCTACCCTGGCTACCCCATGGAAAGAGAGACTAGCCATATGACTGGGAACAAAACAATTTACTCAGTACCTGGTGTGCCCTAGAACAAATGGAGGTACTTCTGTGACAATGAGACCATTGTATTTTGTAGAATACACAAGACAAATTTGGAGAATTTGACTCATTGGGAAAAATTTTGCAATGGATCGGTATTGGTTAAGGCCTCGTCAGCTGCTCAGTCTCAAGCTCTTCAGGCATGTGAATGATTGGATGACATACCAGTGTCTAATACCCCACATAAAACTTTGTATGTGCAAGGAGTTATCTTTCATACAGACCTTACACGCCAAACAGACAAGGGGCTACAGGTTAATCTCAGATGGCAAAGTATACATTTTGTGCAATGCAAACAAAAAGGTCCCAAGGATAATTGAATAGATACGAGTGCTTTCATCTTAGCCTTTGAAGGAAATGTCCTCTCAGAAAAGTTAGTTACGATGTACAGGTGTGATGTGAAACCTTATGTTCAGCTGCCCATGGGATATCTGTGATGTTCCCTTTCGCATGGCAGACTCAAAATGTGGAAACTGTCTATGATCAGTTCACGAAGGTCATCCTTGTGAACAACCACCATTGTGTATCAGTTGTACTGAACACCATCCTCCATGTTAACCAGTTTGCCCTGTATTTAAAAAAAGAGAGAGAGAGAGAGAGAGAGAGAGAGAGAGAGAGAGAGAGAGGAGGAGGAGGAGGAGGAGATACAATGATATAAACCACTTTACCCCCTGTCATATACTGAGGCAAGAAAGAACTGTGAATACCTGCATCCTGTCAACATGATGCCCATTCACACAAAAGTGACTGCTGCCAACCCCCTCCCACCCCATCTCAATTTTTTTCCTTCTAGATCTACCACCACCCTCCACTTCGGGAACCACTTCCCACAACTGGCCAGAGAACCCCTTTTTCCACCTTCGGCATCCCAGTCTTGTGCAGGATTCTCTCTCTCTCTCTCTCTCTCTCTCTCTCTCTCTCTCTCTCTCTCTCTCTCTCTCTCTCTCTCTCTCTCTCTCTGCCCACAGCCTCCAACATGACAACATTTGCCCTAATTTTCACTCCTGACTTTGGCCCACTGTATCTTAACCATGATGGATGCTCCATTGTATCTTAGCCTTGATAGCTCCTCCTAGCTGCTGGAAACCTGCCCACCTTCCCTAGGTATGCCTCTTGTATAGATACATGAAACACAGAATGCATTATACTTATTTAATTCACCTGTTCTCATTTCAAACTACCACTACTACTGGATGCCCACTCCCTCGACCTGTCGTTTTGACACATGCAGTAAGTATTGACAAATGAATTGGGTGTCAAGTTTGCCCTTGACTAGAGTTGTCAGGGGTTGACATTTTGTCTGTGACCATATCTACGAGGAATTTTTATACAGTTGTAACAGTAAAGGTATATCATGTGGCAGTTTGTACTAGGGCCCCCATCTTTAATTGGACAGGGTTTTCTTGGTGACAGGAGTTGAGTAGGAGATAGTGGGTGGATGAAATGAAATGTTGTGTGGCTAGGGATCCTGTCAGGTAGACCAGTCACCTCATGCAAGTCTTTTTAGTTGATGCCCCTTCAGTGACTTGCGTGTCGAACTGGATGGCATGATGATGATGATGAAGACAACACAACACCCAGTCCCCAAGTGGAGAAAATCTCCAAACCAGCCAGGAATCAAACCCAGGGCCCTTGCATGACATTCTGCCCCACTGACCACTCGGCTATCTAGGCGGGCAGTGGGTGGATGTACAGTATGTACTGATCCTAAAGGTAAAGCTGTCATCAACCAGAAGGTTGATTTGAACACCACATTGCTTTACCAGTCGTGACCTTATTGGATGTTGTATGCTCTAACCTTCCCCTGACCTTGAAATAGAGTTACTCAGCCAGTTGTAGTGGAATATAGAGTTTAACGTGGACTCCAAACCGTAGTGCAGTTAGGCATTTTTTACATTAACAGACATTGCCAGAGGTCAAAAGAGTGATAACGGGGTGATCGAAATTGTAGAATTGACTGAGGATTGAACCCAACACCTTTGGATTTATCTGTGTCATAGAGATATGCTATATGGTATGAGGGATTTGAAGTGGAAATGAATAAGGATAGACAATGATCTTGTAGACTGGTGGATTTTGAAAACTCTTTGAGGTTAGGATTAATTTGGAGGAAGATCTCATTCAAGAGGACTACAAAAGGCTTTTGATGCCCTAGCAGAAAATGTGATAAACTAGTTGCAGTTTAGGATGCTTATAGTAAAAGTGCTGGCTAAAGGATATTTCTTAGAGAATGTAATCGGTCACATTTACAGGAAAGGACATAGTAGATTTAGAGCTGGCAGTATATTGGGGAAGGTAATGGCAGTAGAACTATGCACATAGGATATGTATAATGTATAATAAGGAGGCAGCATTAACCGTATCAAACAGGAAGGCTGGTGATACAAGGTATGCTGGCATCTTTAATGTAGGCTATTAGGTTTGTAGGCTGTAAGGTAAAGGTAGTGGTCAACAATGGCAGAAATCCTATCAGTGGCACCACAGTAGCCAGTCACAATGGGCTAGTCGGGATGTTTGAATTTAGGTGGACCACTTTGGGATGGGTGTAAGAATTTAGGTGAGCATTAGAGGTCATTTTGGTCTTCTGCAGTGGAATCTAAGCAGCAAGGCTTGCACGTGAAATATCTGTTGCTCAATAGTTCATTTTAAATGGTCATTTGTTATTTTTCCTCATACCAGGGAAGACAAATTTTTGCTTGGCATTTTGAAAGAGTTAATTTATCTCATCCACAATTGTTCAGGGCATTTCTGTAGTTCAATCTTGGTATTTAAATGGCTGCTCTTTTTTTCTTTTTTTTAATGTAATTACCTTACGTCTTCCAGTTGCACAATATTACTTTAAGTTCTTTGGAACCTGTCATTGCATGTGTGGAAATTACTCCAATGAATGTGAGATAAAATTTGATGCTCATAATGTAGTTTCTCTATTTTACATACTGCAAAAATCATCACAAGTTTTCTTGAACCAACTGAATTTTATATTTCCATAAAGACATGTAATTCCTCTTAATATGTGCATCCTCACATTCACGCTGACTAATGTCAGTCTGTAATTTTCCCCCCTTGTTATTTTTTCAGTATTTGCATGTTGTTTTGGGAGTATTTGTTTGTAGATTTAATTAGTTTACTTTGCCAGTACTACAATTGTTTTTTACATTGCTAGATTGGAGAGTCACTTTGTGTGCCTAATATGAACAGTAAATCATACAGTTAGACACATGTTTCTGTGTGATCTTAACAAGTAAGCACTTTGTCCTCTCATTACGATACCAGTGTGCATTGTCCCTACAGAGGGGATAGTAATACTTTACATTCTGCTGGCTTAATTCCAAAAATATGTGTCTTTAATGTAACACTCTCTCTTTTTTTTAGGAAACTGCATGTGCATTTTCCTGACAACAAATTGCCTTTAACTGGTGCTATTTTAGTGAGAATGCAATATTTAATTTGTTTGTTACTGGCTTTGCTTTGTTTAGCTATCAGCAGAAATTGCCTGTTTAAATTGTTTTATGCTTGCAATCACAAGAATGGTTTGTATATCAATTTATTTCAGCAGTATTAAACACTTGTTTAGTTTCAGTATTACTATTGTTTAGAAGCACCACAACAATAATTTTTTTTTTGTTCACAGGATCATTTTCATTACTGGGCACACTGTTTGGTGTACTGGGCTCACTTTTCCTCTCTCTTTATTCTATATACACCAAGAAAGTTCTTCCAGCTGTAAATCAAGAGATATGGTTGCTGTCTTATTTCAACAATGTTTATTCTTGTATCATATTTTTACCATTCATTGCCCTGACTGGTGAAATTTCAAATATTTTAGCATATGATAAATTGCTTAGTCCATTATTCTGGTTTCTGATGACAATTGGTGGATTTTTTGGACTTGCAATTGGCTTTGTCACAGCTCTTCAGATTAAGGTAGGTGCCTCTGGTTTTTGTATTACTTCAAAAAACAATGTGTGTTGACAGATTTGTGATAAAAGTTTTTCCCCCTATATGCCTGCATTTCTTCAGTGCATTGTGTTATAATGATGTTGTTGTAATTTGTTTTTATATCTACAGCTATACTCTAGAAATAAACCTGATGTGTGTGCCAGTAATTAAATCACTAAAGACCAAGAACTCTCGTGGATATGGCGAGGTATCTAGCAGAATACTGAAGTATTGTTCTGTGTATGTTAGCCCAGTACTTAGCCATATCTGTAACTTTTCCTTTAGGAGTGGTCGGTTTCCTGACCGATTAAAGTACTCTGTAGTGAAGCCACTTTATAAAAAGGGAGATAGGGATAATGTTGACAACTTTAGACCTATTTCCATGCCATCGGTGTTTGCTAAAGTTATCAAGAAGGTTGTATATACAAGGTTACTGGAGCATTTAAAGTCACATAATTTGCTGTCAAATGTACAGTTTGGTTTTAGAAATGGATTGACAACTGAAAATGCTATATTCTCTTTTCTCTGTGAGGTTTTGGACGGATTAAATAAAAGGTTGTGAACGCTAGGTGTTTTCTTTGATTTAACGAAGGCTTTTGACTGTGTTGACCACAAAATATTACTGCAGAAGTTGGACCATTATGGAGTAAGGGGAGTAGCTTACAATTGGTTCACCTCTGACTTTAAGAACAGAAAGCAGAAGGTAATTCTCTGCAATATTGAGAGTGGTAGTGATGTTCAGTCGCAATGGGGCACTGTTAAGTCGGGCGTTCCCCAAGGGTTGGTGCTGGGGCCACTGCTGTTTCTTATTTATATAAATGATATGCCTTCTAGTATTACAGGTGATACAAAAATATTTCTGTTTGCTGATGACACCAGCTTGGTAGTGAAGGATCTTGTGTGTAATATTGAAACAGTATCAAATGATGTGGTTCATGAAATAAGTTCATGGCTTGTGGAAAACAATTTGATGCTAAATCACAGTAAGACTCAGTTTTTACAGTTTCTAACTCACAATTCAACAAGAACCGATATTTTGATCAGACAAAATGGGCATATTATAAGCGAGACGGAACAGTTCAAGTTCCTAGGCGTTCGGATAGATAGTAAGCTGTTGTGGAAAGCCCATGTCCAGGATCTTGTTCAGAAACTAAATGCTGCTTTATTTACCATTAGAACAGTATCTGAAATAAGTGACAGTTCAACATGAAAAGTAGTCTACTTAGCATATTTTCATACGCTTATGTCGTATGGTATTATTTTTTGGGGTAATTCTTCTGATTCAAAAGGGTATTTTTGGCTCAAAAACGGGCTGTTCGAGCTATATGTGGAGTAAGTTCGAGAACCTCTTGTCGACCCCTATTCAATAGTCTTGGAATTCTGACATTGCCCTCACAGTATAAATTTTCTTTAATGTCGTTTGGTGTTAGCAATATTAGCCTATTACCAAGAGTTAGCTGCTTTCACTCAGTTAATACTAGGCAGAAATCAAATCTGTATGTGGAATGCACTTCCTTGTCTCTTGTGCAGAAGCTACCACAAGAACTAAAAAATCTTAGCAGTAGCCCAAAGTCTTTTAAGTCTAAACTGAAGAGTTTCCTCATGGCTCACTCCTTCTATTCTGTCGAGGAGCTCCTGTAAGAGCTAAAAAATTAAGCAAATTCTAGTGTTACATTGTTGATTTTCTTTATTTAAACTTACGACTTGTCTCCTGCATATGTTTTTTTATATTTCATGTTATCTGTTTCTACTATCGTGTTATAATTTCGTGTATTGACTCGTTCCATGACCATGGAGATTTTTCCTTAATTTGGTCCCACGGAACATTAAATAAATAAATAAATAAATAAATAGGGAATTACTAACTTCAATGGGCATTCTTACAGTATAATGTATAGGCAGTGTGTAAGAGGTGGTGTCGTACAGTGACCAGGTGGTTAGAACATCTTTGTGGGTCAGTGTAGTCTAGACTGAATGCAGGGAGCAGGCAAGGTAGATAGTACTGATTATCAGTTGGGAAAAACAGTTACTGTTTGAAACAGAAATGACTGTTAGATAGAACTAGCATGTATCACTAGGCTTGATTGAATGATAGTAAGAAACTGTAGGTGAAAGGAGTCTTGAAAGAAAAGCATTTTCCCATATTTCTTGAGAGGTTGTTGTAAATACTGAGATAGAAAGGGATTTAAAAGACTCAGAAAGAAATTAATTTTATTTTTATGTCAGTTTGATATAGTTCCTTCATATGGAAGACGTATTATAGGAGAGTGTGCGCTTCCTTTCCATTTACTGCTACCACACTTTGTACTTTATCCCATTTACAAAGACAATTGTCTTCCCACTTTCAACCAGTATTTTCACTAAGGTAGTTCTGAATAAATCAATTTGGCAAAATATAAACCCATCAAGAAAGAGACTCTCATTGACCTTTGAGGTAAATTGTCTGCATGTGCATTTGTACTTTGAGCCTCAACACCTCATGAATTCCTTTGCAGTTATCTGAATTTCTCTAATTTTATTGTTGTTGTAATACCTGTGATACACACATTCTCGTTAAAAAAATACTTCACAAATTGTGTGATCTATTTCACCTGTAAATCCTACATGTTAGAAACTCCACACACTTTTTCATTCCATCTTAAGTTATTGTTTAAATTGCAATTAACTATTAAATATTTATTACTGGCCATTGACTTGTTATAAGTGGTGTAGGAAAGTTATACTGAAACTTTTCACCCGGTTATGAACACTTAATATACTTGCTTCTATTGAGGGTTAGGTTGCAACATTGGCACTCAGAACTAATCATCTGCAAGTCCTGTTAATACCATATCTGTATTAAAGAGCCATTCCCCAACAATCTCAGGAAGCCACCAATGTTATCTAATAAGTTATATGTTGGATAGTGACAGTCTTCTTACACAGTATTGTGTGCACCAATATGTTTACATTGATGACCAGTCAACAAATTGTGATTTTTGGATATAGGTCCATGGATCAAGTAGGTGAGAGCATTGTGCACCTAGAACAGTTAGGTTATTGAATACTGGATTTCACACCCCAGCTTCCTCTCTGCTTACTTCCCCTTATCTTCTTTTACAAATGACTCTCTGAAAGGTAGAGCCAGATTTTGTTAGAAATATTCACTATCGGACAGTAGCCCTAGAAAGGAGACTGCCAAAACTAGTTCACCAGATTAGTGTACACATACATCTCACTCCTTGAACATTGAGCATCAGTGATTGGATCTCACTGTTATGGTAGTTCACAAAGACACTGTTACATCCATTCCATTCTTCAAGATTGTTTAAGATGCAGCTTGGACCAATGTGAAATTAGAAATGTGTCATACCTGTAAACAAATGTATCATGATATGGTAATTGAAGTGCCAATTAAATGTAGATGAGCCTGTGGTCCTTTCATCATTGAGCCCAAAACCATTATTAACAATTTTAGAGAGGAAGTGAGAAGTAGTGAATGCTTCTGGACTAAATCAGTTGTTTTCACTACGAATTGTGGTAAAGTGTGTTTGAGACTTCACTTTCAACTATACTGAAACATGACACCTAAATCAGTTGTTCTGGTAAGAAACATGGCAAAGGGTGTTTGTATTTCACTTCCAACTACAGTAAAAGACACAATACTCTTGTCTTCATCCCAAAACTGAATCTGACATTGACCCTCTTTCACCCATCTTGTGTGTGTGTATGGATGTATTGGATTCTGGAAAACACTGTATTTTATCCTATTATTATAATGCAACGGTTGGACGCTTTAGGCCATATTGTAAACTGCAGGCACACAGTTGTTCTAGAATCCCAGAATTTTTTGTGGACATGGGAGAGGGCATTCCATTTTCACTTATCCAATCAGGTGAAGGTGAATGTACAACTGCAATTCTGTGCAGCAAACACCTTTTTAAATCAATGTTTCACATTTCTTGCTACACAGATGATAAATGCTGACATAATTAAAACCATCACAACTGCTACTAAAATTATATTTTTTATTTTCATAGCTAACTGCGATCTTGGATCATTACCATCATTTCTGGCCTCCAGTAGGTCTGTGATACTTGATTGAAAAATTAGTTTCTGACAGTTATGGAAAACATCTTTCCATCTGTATAAGGTCATTCTTTCACCCAAAAGAGTTACGAATTTGATCAACAGTATTGCCATCTCTTGTTTGTGTTTAAAATGTAACACTGTTGATGTCATTATAAGTATAGTATAGTGAGTGAGAAGTCTGGAGTCTCTGTTTCTTGTTTGTGGGCTTTTTTCCATATTTTCTGCTCTCCTCAATCCTTAAAATAGGTTACTATTCACACTGTTTTCAGTTATTTTGTTGTGACTTAAATCAACTCAGATTCCTGAGCAGAGATCCTGTTCATATCTTCTTTGAGCCTCAGGGAATGAAAAGTTTGCTTGTTTATTGCTTCTGAGCACCATATAAACTACATTTCTCAAGACATTAAATGTCTCTGCATTAATCAGGTGACACAGTGCCATACAGTTTTCTGCTCCATTTTGGGAAGGTTGTATTGTGCTGGTAACTTCAGTCTCCACTTGGTTACACAAACGGTATTTTCTTCAGACGGGTACATTAGAGCATCATACCGTAACTTAATATAGTGTCTTAAAAATCCATGATTTCATCAGAGTTCCTTAAAAAAATGTTAATACAGCAAGAAAGGAGGCCATAGGATAACTTGGGTAGTACAAACAGTGACGGTAATCTTTCTTACGGATTGTCAGTGGTTGACTGAAACAAACAGAAAATTGTGGGAAACCTACCTTAATGTCTACAAGTTGTAATGGCATCAGTCATCTCAGAGTAGTACATGGAAAAGGTTTTAGTAAATGAATGAGGCAAGTAATTGTCTATTTGTTTTCGCTGTCATCATAAAAGGCCTGCTCTTTATCTTTCTAAGAGGCCACTGAGGTGGACACCTTGAGTTTACCACTCTACTTTGTTATTAGATTTCTATGCATACTTTGTGATTAAATTTGCTTGCACACTTTTGTAGCCTGTTTATACAAAAGAAGAAGAAGAAACATTTATCCAAGTAGCATGTAATACCTTTTCTATAGTGGAGAATTATCATACAGGAATATAAACTTTCATTCAACGTATGCAAAATATTTTCTCACAAAAATCAGAAAAATTATTTACTGTGAAATATTTTTCACATACTATTAATGATTAATGAAAACCAACTCAGTTGTTTTATTACACATTTATTGTTTTATGACTGGTTATGTTCATTGGACATCGTCAGGTTGCAACCTGAAGATCTTCAATGTATGAAACTGGTTGTAACACAATAAATGTGTAATATTACAGCTGAGGTGGTTTTCATCAATCATTAACATTAGTGTCAGCTGTGGTGCTGAACATGATCAAGATTAGTTTTTCATGTAGTTGTCATATTTTTCTTGTAAACAACACACATGGTATTTTCAAATTTATTAGAAGAAAAGTATCTCGGGGGAAATGTGTGTGTAAATTTACAGTTACTTCATTACAAAATATAACAGTTTGTTATGTGTGCACTCTTTGGTAATTCAGAATTGTGGAGTGAAAATATTCAAATTGGTAATTTGGAATAAAATGCTAATATATCAACATGCATAAGAGCTGCATTAAAGATGATCTCCCAGTGCTCTTCAAAGTGAATTTTCAGCTAGCCTCTCATTTAATCTACACTGCCTGACAAAAAAGTGAAGCACCCAGAAGACATGGTGGGATAAAAATGTATATTCATACACATACACATATGCCTCATGACTGGATATGTGCTGTAATTCTCTCTGACAGATAGAACATTTACCAGAGTGAAATAGTGTTGTTTGTGTTTAGTGTTGTTACCGGGACAGGCAAAATAAACTTGAACACCTGTACTTACTTGGGAATAGTTTATTAATAGGGGTTGGACCCCCATTTGGCCATAATGCAGCTGTGATTCTTCTTGTAATATTGGCATATAATGATTGTATTGTCTCCAGTGGAATGTTATGCCACTCTTCGATCAGAACCTTTTCTAACTCCAGTAGTGACGAGGAAGGCGGAAATCTGCTCTGGAGTCTGTGCTCCAATACCACGCACAAGGGTTTGACAATGTTAATGTCCAGGGACTGTGCTGGCCAGCAAAGACACATGCTCCTCATACCATGATTGTACTGTCCTGGCTGTGTATGGGTGCCTTATTGTCCTGAAATATGGCATCATTGTTGGGGAACAACATTCGAATCATGGGGTGCACCTGATCACCCAAAATGTTCACTTAATTGTTGGCTGTAACACAGCCTTTGAGAGTAATGATGGGACCAGCAGAATACCATGATATGGCTGCCCACACTATCACACTTCCACCCCCATGCTTAACCGTTGGAATTAAGCAATCAGGATTGTGGGCTTCTTTTGGCATTCTCCAGACATAAACGTGACCTGATGTTGGAAATAATGAAAATGTTGACTCATCAGACCATGTGACGTGTTTCCACTGATTGCCATCTAGTATTTCTGCTCCCGACACCATGTTTTATGCATCTTTGTGGTGGTTGTTGTCACTAATGGTATAGCAGCTCGTCCATGAGTATTTGCTTTATGGAGTTTTCGGCAGACGGTGTCAATAGATACGGGGTCTCAAAGATGGGTATTGAGCTCTGCAGTCACTTTAGCTGCCATAGTCTTGTGTTGTTTTGACACAATTTGTGTTAGCATACGACGATCTCTGTCATTTAGTTTTGATTTGCACCCACTTTTACGTTTACACGATGATGTCTTTCCATGCTTTGTGTAAGCTGTCATGACTGTTGAAACAGTTGCTCTTGAAACATTCAATAAGTTGGCTGTCTTGGTTACTGATGCTCCAGCTAATCAGGCCCCCACAATCCGCCCTCTTAGGAACTCTGTTAGGTCTTTCATTGCATGTCGATGTCAGCCTCTGAATGCAAATATGAAGTGTGCACTACTCGTAAACAACCTGTACTGATGCCTACTGAACACACACAGTCCAGCGTGACACGTGCCTTACCTGCATTGTTGACCATCAAACACAACCATCCCATTACTACCGCTGTTCACATTATTGTACCTATCCTCTGTATAAGAGGGCATGGACAGCATGAGATGGAGAATAATCACTGTGGGTGATGTGGTGGTGCCATGTACTCATGTGATACAGCATAATCAGAACCTGACAGAGTTTGTAAGGGGGTTTCATTGTGGGTCTCCATTTGGCCAGCAGGCCAAATTGTGTAATATCCACCTTTGTGGGGCATTTGGTTGTACCAGTGGCCCAATGTTTGACTGCTTGGGAACATGAAGGCAGGCATACTAATTGTCCAGGTTCCAGTCAACTATGTAAGGATGATTGCTGCATTGTGCACAAGCTCATAACAACTCATTCGTATCTGCCCCTGCCATATGAGAACAGATAATGACTTCCTGAAACATTCTTTGTCATCTTGCACCATTGGTCAGAGATCAGTTGCAGCTGGACTGGGAAATTACTGTTCCATGTACAGGCTGCTGTTAACACCACAGCACAAACTGCTGTGATTGAAGGGGTACCATGACTGGGAAGTGCGGACTGCTGATGATGGGTGTCGCTTTGTGTTCAGCAACAAACTGTAGTTTCACATTACCCCAGATAACCATCATTGGCAAGGATTGTGGTGACCTGGGGATATGTCCCATTTTTCAAGTGTTTTGGAGAGGCACAGTGGTATTATTCATGATGTCGTGGTGTGAGTAGCCATTGGCTATGACTTCAGCTCATGACTGGATGACTGGTAATGATTGAGGGGACTCGCATGGCACAACGGTATGTCACGGACATCCTGTGTCCTCATGTGTTATGTCTCATGCTACAATATCCTGGGACCATTTTTCAGTAAGACAGTGCTTGCCCATACATGGCATGTGTGTCTGTTAATAGTCCAAATTATATTGAGAAGCTCCCATGGCCAGCAAAACCCCAGATCTGCCCCCGATAGAACATGTCTGGGTCCAGCTTGGATGTCAACTCTGTCCCAGTATCCATAATATCAAGGACCAGTTATAACAGTTGTGGGTAATCACTGAAATAAGATCACATACCCTCTCAACTTGTGAAGTTTCATTTCCTCTTCTCCTTCTGGGTGCATTACTTTTTTTTGAGCAGTGCTCGTACCTACTGAGTTGTCTAGTCATGACTTGTGACCTGCCCCCACAGGGCACACTCCACTGCAGAGTGAACGATTCATTCTGGTTATATGTATTGTAAGAGAAGTTGTGGATAAAATGCAAACTGAGAAAATGTTTTACCTTCATGTTAGTTAGGTTTGTAATTGTCACTATGTTCTGAAAGCTTTCCTTGAATCACTTAATATGTCTGATGAACTTTGAAGACTAACATTTAGATAAGTTATATCTAAGTTGGTGTAACATCTGCAGGACTGATTTTTGTTAAAAGAAATAATAATAATAATAATAATAATGCACTTATTGATTGAGGATTACTGTTAAAAGAAGTCTTTGTTCCTTTATTGACTGTACTAATTAGGCTTTTGTCTGCACGTGATCATTTGAAAATGGCCATTGTCGCTGAAATCAGCTGGTAGTGTATGATGTGTAGATGTGTGTCTAATTAATACAGCCAATAAAAGAACAAAGGTTTAACTTAATAACATTTTAAAGACTATGGACTCTGGTTTGAATAAAATATTGAGTGTTACTAGTTAGGAGATCGTAAGTAAGTATGACAGGAATATTGACTGAATGCATACCGTTATCAATAAATATATACATAAGAAAGGGATATACCTATTTGGCGCCCCAGGTACTCTCAGTACATCTGTCATTAATTCAAACGGATGACTTTGTATAGGATTTGGCACATTTAATATGTAATCAAAAGAAATTTTAGTTCCTTTTTGTAACCATTACATCCTGAAATGGAAGAATGGTTAAAATAGTTGACAAACAATTTATTACTCACTTTGAATAAATAAAAATTAACAAAATCTGTACAAGATTGTACAATAGAAACAAAGTTTTGAAATTTACATTGTTTGAGAAAATTGTGCCCATTTGAAAATAAGTAAGTGCTGTGGATATTTTGTCATAAGAAGCTCTCTTTGAACATAATGGTCCCTCTGCTTGCAGGATATTTGACAAGATCTGTGGAAGTTTCTGGAACTTTTCATTTTGTAGTATACGCACCAGATTTGTCCTACACGTAATTTCAATTTGCACTCAGATATCAGAAAACAACTCAGAAAATAGGAGAGTTTTGAAGCTTTGCTGATGATGTTGATTGCATTTCATGAAGTTATTGCCTTTTATGTATAAAAATGTGCAGTTAGTTTCTTCCATCTGAACCTGTGTAACAATGTTATAAACTATCAATAATCAAGGCCATAGTTTTCCAAATAACACATTTCACTCACTTGCCTCTATTTTTCCTTAATGCATGTGCACTAGTTTCTATATTATGAATGAAAGCACACACGACACTA
Organism: Schistocerca serialis cubense; assembly: GCF_023864345.2. Lineage (NCBI taxonomy): Eukaryota > Metazoa > Arthropoda > Insecta > Orthoptera > Acrididae > Schistocerca > Schistocerca serialis. Next base: position 221,846,628 of record NC_064640.1, read on the forward strand.
GTGTAATGTTCTACAATATTTATTACTTATTTCACCAACTGGTTTTCAGTTATTAAGCCATCATCAGGTACACAGATAATATATGTGGTGCATTGAAATTTCTGTTAGATCAAAGATTTTAAACTAATGCCTCTGCAAAGTATCTCCCTTTCCAAAGATGAAAATTGTTAATTTTAGATTTAGGAATAAAATGGGAGGAGTTATTTCAGTAAAATTGCGAAAACTTATGGAAAAAAATTACTTCATATAATGAAAGCTGCTTCACTTGCCTGCTTAATCTCTCCAGTATATCCTATCTGTTTGTAATTTAAGACCTGTTAAAGACAAGATTATTTTGTTCAGCCTCTCCTTTGGAACAAGTTTGTTCAATTTATTTTCTTCTAAGAATAGTTGTTGTAATTTGTTATATAGTTCATTAGTTAATGTGTAACTCATTTTATCTTAGTTAGATAATCGTACATCACTTTTTCACTGAAATAATTTCTCTCATTTTATCCTAAATCTAGCAGTAACAATTTTCGGCTTTGGGAATGGAGATACTCAGAGATGCATTAGTTTAAAATCTTTGATCATACAGTAATATTTTTGTACCTGATGATAGCGTAACAGCTGAAAACCAGATTGTGAGATAAATAATAAATATCGCAGAATACTCCACCAGTGATGTCTGTGCTTTCATTCATGCTTTATAAAATATTCTACCAAGAACTGACAGAACAGTCAATCAGTGCAACTAGCTTCCATCTTTACCATGATAGAATTCCTACATTCTGAAATTGTTAATATCTCAGAATTTACAAATATATTTCTTAATACAGAACTACTAACAAAAGCTCCAGAAATGAATTACTGCCATCCACAGATAATCAAGTAACAGTGGCAGAAAACAACAGAGGTGATGAGCAACTGATCAAAATATTTGCAGGAATGTCTCGTATGTGCTGCATTCATGCCAGTACTGTTTGCAAACATATAGCAGTTTGTCTGTGATGATTTTTTACATGCTTCCATTATCAAAGCAGAACAACAGATCACCCAACTGTGTAATAATGTAAGGCCTACTGGTGTAATTATTGTGTTTTTGTGTGTATCATCTGGAGATTGTATGTATTCAATTTTCAGTCATCTATGCCACCTCAGTATAACTAACAAAACAGATTTATGATGAAGAATTTCTCTTCTCTTTGGTTCTCTTGGGATTCCACTCCCCTTTCACTTTACTAGCTCTCATTTGTTATGTTAGATAAAGAAATGCATAGTAACAGCTACACTGATTTCAGATTACACACATGTGTGTACATATGTAGTAATCAGCAGTTTCACCAGATTTTTTGTCTGTAGTTCTGTGTGTGTTAACCTGGTGACATGTTATCAAAATATATCATGTTTAGGTGTGGAATGTAAATCCTATGTGATTTTCTGCAGGTGACATCTCCACTAACACACAACATTTCAGGGACTGCAAAAGCTTGTGCACAAACAGTAATTGCATCATACTGGTATGATGAAAATAGACCATTTTTGTGGTGGATATCTAACTGGATAGTGCTCGTGGCTAGTGCAAGCTACGCGCGAATTAAGCAACATGAAATGGAGCAAGAGCATAAGGCTCAGAAAACTGAACGTCTTTAAGACTTTTTTAATTTAATTTAATTTTTACTGACTAGCACACTTAAAAAGTTATTGTGTTTAAACTGTTTTGTTGAACACACAACTGATACTTAAAGAGAAAATGTGTGTTAGTTTACCTTTATCAGTATTTTATGACTTCTTGTATCAAAAGAAGTAAAATGTATGTACTGTACTGAGTTGTTGAAACTGAGATAAATGTGTTAATCTTTAATTTTTATTTCTGAGTGGTAAGAGTTCCTTATGTGAAAAATATGTACAGTAATGTAGCTTTCATACAAAATAAATTAGCCTTTTTCTTTGTAAAAGGAAATCTGCAATTTAGTCATTATGTCTTTGTTTATGTGTGAGCTACTACTTTTTTCTATTTTATTGCAAAAAAAGATAGAAAGGAGGCCAACTTTTCACACGTCATAAGAAATGTTGATATTTTCAGGGAAAATTGGTGTGTTTCACCCTTTATTCTCAACATTTACCTTGATGACTGACAGCCATGTGCCATATGTAATGGGTCGGGTCAAACATGGTTATGTTTTACTGCATAAATATGATATAAGTAACACTGTGTTTTTTTTCTGAACCAGAATAGTCATTTATGTCATCTGTAGATCTTTCTTATGACCAAAGGGCAGTAGAAAGAGATCTGAAGAGTGACATGTAAGTAGATTAATATAGTGAATGAGAAAGGAGTTTTTACTGCTGGTCACAATGTGTGTACCCAGTTATAGACATTGTAGTATAGCGTAGGAACACGTTGTGATAACTGCATATTTCATTCAGTATAGCAATATGTATGTCTGGTATCCAGCAGCATCACCAGGTAGCACATCATCACATTGTTTAACAGTGCTTGTTCACATAGTCATGCATTACTATTGTTTTTTAAAAAGAATGTGAAATGTGAATGAATGAGATGGCATAATAGTAAAATATCCAACCTGAACAGGCGCCATAAAAGAAGAAACATGCCATCTTTAAACATTTGATTCTACATTGTTGGTATTAACATAAAATTTTAGGTACTGCATGAGCAGAATCTTGTCTCCTCACATAATCTTCACATTCTAGCATTACAATGGACAAATACCACAGCCAACAGGTTGAAAATAATGTGTAATACATTGACCTAGGTTTTGACCCCTGTAAGCATGTCTTCATCAGAATGAAATTTTAACAACCCTAACAATTTTCTTTTTATGTCTTTATATTTTGATATAGCCTTAGATACCTGGAGGGCCAACAGCTTAGCTTCAGTGGTAACACTGGTTCCCGTCAGTTCAGTGAAGTTAAGCACTGTTGGGATTGGCTAGCACTTGGATGGGTGACCACTCGGTGTGCTAAGTGCTGTTGGCAAGCGGGGTGCACTCAACTCAACCCTTGTGAGGCAAATTGAGGAGCTACTTGATTGAGAAGTAGTGGCTCAGGTCACGAAAACTGACAACGGCCGGGTGAGCAGTGTGCTGACCTCACGCCCCTCTAGATCCGCATCCATTGACACCTGTAAGCTGAGGGTGACACGGCAGTCAGCCGTTAAGATCTTCAGAGACGTGTTTGGACAGAGTTTAATTTTTTAGTTTTAGATACCTGGACCAGTAGAAATCTTACAGTTTTGGACAGGGTTGTCTGTTAGCAACTGTACGTATGTTTCAGTGGAGAAATACCACAGCCAATTGGTTGCAAATAATTTTTAATACTGTTGTGTACATAGTTCCACGTAGTCAGAACGTACACATCTTTCTCACTAGAGCACACCCCGCTAAGCACAACAGCGCAGGCCCAGCGCTCGTCCGTCTCCGCACTACGAGATGGCACTGCCATACAGATGGACCAAATTCTGCTTCCGCCGATCCGCGTATTAATATGTAATGCAGCCAATGAGATTGCTGCTAACGTAGAACTTTATCTCCTCGCGGATCACACTCGCGCAGTGATATATGAATGCGCGAGGTATTGTAACGAGTGTACAGACCTCCGATTAGTCAGTCTGCATTTGTCTGCACCAGTCTGTACCAGTCTACATATGCCCATACCAGTCTATAGTCAAGTTTCAGTCTGCGCCTAATAAGATTACCATATTCCTGTACATAGCCATGAAGATAAATGTATAGACACTTTTGTCAAGTATCAAAGATATATGTGAGGGTAAGATTAATGTACCAATACCAAAGGAACTTCAGATTGTCAATTGTAAATAACATCCAGAACCTAGGTAAGTAATTTTTATGCTTAATATTTTAATAAATGTGTGTGAAAATTAATCAAGTTCTGTTTAAAGTTGGTCGCTGTCAATCTGCTACTCTAAGCGTGCAAGTGGCATTTCTATCATCTGACCTAACGGCAGAAGATAAACACGCCACGATAAGACCACGAGACATATTGCTGACACTCGCCTACTTCGTTAGAGTGATAAGTCAAATAATCTGATGGTGTGTGTACTGAAGGTCTTACAGTACACACACCACAAGTACAGGGTTATTACAAATGATTGAAGCGATTTCATGAATTCACTGTAGCTCCATTCATTGACATATTGTCACGACACACTACAGATACGTAGAAAAACTCATAAAGTTTTGTTCGGCTGAAGCCGCACTTCAGGTTTCTGCCGCCAGAGCGCTCGAGAGCGCGGTGAGACAAAATGGCGACAGGAGCCGAGGAAGCGTATGTCGTGCTTGAAATGCACTCACATCAGTCAGTCATAACAGTGCAACGACACTTCAGGATGAAGTTCAACAAAGATCCACCAACTGCTAACTCCATTCGGTGATGGTATGCGCAGTTTAAAGCTTCTGGATGCCTCTGTAAGGGGAAATCAGCGGGTCGGCCTGCAGTGAGCGAAGAAACGGTTGAACGCGTGCGGGCAACTTTCATGCGTAGCCCGCGGAAGTCGGCGAATAAAGCAAGCAGGGAGCTAAATGTACCACAGCCGACGGTTTGGAAAATCTTACGGAAAAGGCTAAAGCAGAAGCATTTCTTAAACAGGAGATTGGAAAACCGATGGATCGGTCGTGGTGGAGATCATGATCAACAATTCATGTCATGGCCTCCACGCTCGCCCGACTTAACCCCATGCGATTTCTTTCTGTGGGGTGATGTGAAAGATTCAGTGTTTAAACCTCCTCCTACCAAGAAATGTGCCAGAACTGCGAGCTCGCATCAACGATGCTTTCGAACTCATTGATGGGGACATGCTGCGCCGAGTGTGGGAGGAACTTGATTATCGGCTTGATGTCTGCCGAATCACTAAAGGGGCACATATCAAACATTTGTGAATGCCTAAAAAAACTTTTTGAGTTTTTGTATGTGTGTGCAAAGCATTGTGAAAATATCTCAAATAATAAAGTTATTGTAGAGCTGTGAAATCGCTTCAATCATTTGTAATAACCCTGTACATTGACCGAGTTTATCTTCTACCAAATTGTAACTATGGTCTATAACCCAGTACATTACAAAATGTGTGCTACTGCATACTAGCCACAGGTTAGCAACTGTATGAAGGCAATCATCATCTTAAAATGTTGTTCTGTGAAATAATTCATTAGGTTTACCTAAGAGCTGTAATGCCCAAGGATTTCTGCTGTCTTCCATATTTTATCTCTCAAAGTTACCCATTAATCTTAAGTTGTATTGCTTTCAATTTACTGTGCAAAATTGCCTAATGCTCTCTCTGAAACTCTCAACAACCTCTGACTCTTTCAGTCTATCAAGGCCCCATCTCCTTAATTTCTACATTTTTGCAATTTCTTCATTTTTAATCTGGAGTTCATTACCTATAAATTATGGTGGGAGTCCCCCTCTAAACCTGGAAGTGTCTTATAGTTTGAAATCTGGTTTTGAAATCTCTGTCTTACCATTATATAATCAATTTTAAACCTTCCAGTGTCTCTTCCATGTGTACAACCTTCTTTCATTTTTCTTCAACCAAGTGTTGATTCTACTTGGCAGCTTCCTCTTTCATTCCTTTCACCCAGTCCATGTTCTCCTACTGTTTTTCATTCTCTTCCTTTCTCTACTATAAAATCGAGTCCGCCATCAGAATTAAATTTCAATCCCCCATAACAATTTAAATAATTTACTTTATATTCTCATACATTCTCTCAATCTCATCATCATCCGTGGAGATAGTTGGCGTAGAAATGTGTACTAGTGTGATGTGTGTTGGCTTCATGTCTGTCTTGGTTGTGATAGCATGATCACTGTGCTGTTCATAGTAGCTTACCCATTTTCCTATTTTCTTATTCATTTTTAGGCCTCCTCCTGCACTGATTTTGTGTTGATATTCCTTGACCTGACTATAAGTTCTGTTCTTCCTGCCACCACACTTTACTGACTACTCTTCAGGAACCATGGTTTAATCTAGCCTCTCCACAAATATCCCTCCATTGTGGTTGCACTTATGGTACGGCTGTGTGTATCATTGAAGAACACAAATCACCCAATCTCAACAAGATCCATGGTTCTTGGGGAGAAGCTGGGGGAGAAGGAACAGGCACTGACTGCCACTTAAGAATTTATTTTCTCAGTCAGTTGTTTGATAGTGAAGTATCTTTCAGTTGTTAGGGCTTGATGCCAGAACTACATACTAGTGACCCGTGGTATCATCACTGGACATGATGCTGTTTAATGTGCAAGTAAGAAAACTTACATGCATCCTCCACCCCCACTCCCTTCCCTGACCACCACCAGTGTGAGCTCCACCAATAGTTGCCTTTGGTGCGTAACGAACCCTTCAGCCATTCATGGGGACCAGTAGCTTTCATCATTATGGCATAATTCTGTTTAGTCACAATTTAGGTTTTCACAGACTCATCAAATGGCAGGAATTTTATTTGGCTCAAAACCAGGGATTGATGGTCACTTCTGGGAGCAACATTTGCAGACTTTAAGGTTCTTCATAATACCACAAAAAATTCATTAGATTTCAATCTTCACTGTGAGTCATCAAGAGGATACAAGTGTTAACTCAGAATTCAGATGACATAAATCTTAGCTACAGTGTGCACGACAATTGTCAGTTGTTTGCATCTTGTGACCTTCATTCCTAGTTGGATGATATTGCATTTTGAATGACCCTCTGGCGTATATACTGAGTGTCCATGGTTTCCCAATTCATCAGTTGCTCATATTTGTCTATTACTACTGTTATTCGTTGTATCAGTAGAACTTGTGTTCCTCTACATTTACTTTAACTTGGCATGGAGTGTTGGAGACTTTCTAACTGGAAAAGTGTACCCGCCAGCTCTGGTCCGCTGTCAATTTCTGACAACACCTTTTAGTTTTAGGTAAGGTTGGTGAGTATAGTACAACGGTATCTCCTGTGATACATCTTCCTGTTTACAGACCATTTAGTGTTGCTAGTGACACAAAAGTCATAGTCAAGTGGATATACAGTTTGCAAGATACACTTTTCTGAAGAAGAAGCCATATCTATGAAAGTGGACAGTACTTAAGGTAGTTTTGGTATCAAAGGTATGTTCTTTTGGATATCCTACTGACACATCTATTTGCAGCAGCTTCCATTTGTTCAACAGCAGTCAAGGCAACTGTGCACAATACTCAGCCAAATCATTTCTCATATGGAAATGGAATTTTATTCCAGTGAACTAAATGAATGATCTTATAACCATAAGTTATACTTAATAAATAAATAAATAAATTTGTGTGGAGATACAAGCCAATGAAATCAAAAGTCTACAACAGTGAATAAACCAAAAATTTATGATGGCACATGTGGTAATATTTGGTAGATAAAATAAGAAATTTTAGTGAAACAAGCAATGTTCACTACGTGAACTTCTGTCATATGTAATACATGGATTAAGAAAACATAAACTTTACATTCATGACTGAATACAAGATGAAAATAAATTACTGAAGTGCTCTGAAATAGTATGCTTGGGAATGGAGTAGAATTTTAGAAGTCGTCCCTTTGTAAGACAGGAGGTGAGCAAATTGGGTCAATATGCAACCACCTGGCAGAATTCAAGCAAGGAAGGACTGCTGGTGTTGCATGTAGTGCAGCCACAAGACAGGAGTTATTGCTACATACCATCAGAACTGAGTGTCCTAAGTGCCAGCACAGCAGAATGACATCATACAGACAGGAGTGTGCAGTCTGTCATTGTGTTGACCACACAGAGTGAAGTAACAAGCCATAAGTTGGACATAAGAATGATTATTCAGAGTACTGATGCTGCAGAGTAGTCCACCACAGCATCTGAAAAGTGAAGTTTAGACACCTTTCAGCTATATCTGAAGCATCAAGAAAGCTGACCGGCCGAGAAAAGCAGAAAACTTAAGTAGTTGTAGCCTCGCAATAGCAATACACACGAGACAGTTTTATGTATATATATAAAAATCCAGTAGCTTGAATTACTTGTACACATTTCACAGTTGACAATCATTGAAGAAGGACCAGTGTCTGTCTATCCTCTGTTAGTGGAGACCGTCTTCAAACTCTGATGGAACAAGGAGTCCTGCCAGGTGGACTTTGCCACTGCAAGCTGTAGTGCTCCAATTTGAGTCAAGACTGATGGGAAGCTGCGGGTGACATTAGCCATTGGGCCTTGTGGAGACCTGATGGATGGGGCCAGGGAGCAGTCCACAATCATCATTGCAGAGGAACGTGCTGCAGCTGCCACGCCTTCCATTCTCGTAGATGTAGTGTGACGCTGTTTGCGTTACTCCTGTTAAAGGACACAGTGGGACCCAGTCTAATGCCGCACACTGTGCAGGGCTAGTGGGTGCTTACCAGAGTGCAGTCTGTGATGTCAATGAGAGCTCTCTGGTAACCCAATGCTCCGCACAGAGTCAGCGCCAACAATACCAACTGAACTGTGGCCGTTGTGCCATGACATTTCAGGGTGCTGTGTATGTGCCTCCACAACTGCAATGGCCGATATAACACGGCACGTGCATGTGTTAGCACATTCCAGGGTGGCTTGCGCCCTTCTGCCGGCCACCACTGGTGGCAGCCATGAATTGAAAACACATTGTATTTTGGAACAGTAAATGGTTGTTTGTTAATGATGTTGTATTACTGCCTTCAGGCACAGAGCAGTCCATCTCCCACCAAGCCATGGCTCACCCAAGCCCGAGGTGTGATGGTCTGGCCTTATTCTGACATTGACAACCTAACATCATCACCTAATGTACTGTCTGGTCTTCGGGCGGTTACAGCAGTAATCACACACAAATATACAGACTGCCCTAAATCAGTTAATTTTTGTGAACTCCGTTCTTTATACTAACTTCTGTTGCTGAACTTCAAAAATGATACATTCTGTGTGAGCTGCAAGGAATTGTTTCTTCTCTGCGTGAAAAATACTTTTATCAGACAACTTATTTAATATTCTCTACAGCAAACGTGTAAAATAGAGGGTTATGCTTAGGAATCAGATTCCTCATAAGAAGAAAACCTTTTAAGATACACAGTAATAAATTTTTTTGCTGAAGGTTATTTTAGTATTATTATTCAAATTTCTTGGTTTATTTTGATTTTGGACGATTTAACTATCTTCACACATATTTACCACTGTGATTCACAGCAATGGTTGGGTGTGGGTAAGAAAGTTTATGATCATATTTGTGATTTGTAAATTAGATAATTATGAGGATATATTGAAAAATATTTCAGTGAAGTTATTTAGAAACATTGTCTTCTAGTAATAGAATCTCATAAAGTTTGTCATGGTTGACACAAAGAAAAACTTTACATTTTGTTCCTGAGAAACATAATTCATTTTCTTTCAAATTATGTGCTTTCCTCTTGTGACATGCCATAGACATTGAATATTGGGACAAGACTATGGTATTTTGTAAATTCCTATCTCATCTTGTGGTCAGGTCTTTTCACTCTGCTCCTGTCAGAGAAGATGACATAGTGAGAGATGTGAGATAATGTCATTTCAGAATAATATACGTGTAGTACCATATCCTTCTGCTTTAATTTACATCTCATCAGAAACTGTGCTCTGGAATAAAGCCACTGTCCATTTATTGCAAATCTATATCGTCCTCAAGATATACTGGAGCAAAAACTCATGCTCTCATTGCACTTCAGAAGAGGAGGTGGTTTATTGACTGATTCAAATATTTGTAACAATTCTATTTGTAATCTTATTAACCATATCACACTGCCCATTAAGCATAGACCTTATTGAAGTGGGGTAGCTTCCATGCCTCAAAGATGCAGACTGCTGCAATGTAAGGATACCTCTTGAGAGCCAAAGTTAACATGTAGTTCTGGAAGAGGGGCAGCTGCCTTGACAGAAGTTTCAGAGGAAAGTTTGGATAATCAACTAATCTGGCATTTTAACATTATGTAGGCATCATCGTGGGTAAAATATTCCAGAATGAAAATAATCCCCCAGTCAAATCTCTGCGTGGGGAATACTTGGGAGGATTTTGTTAACAGAAGAAAAACAGATTTTTTATATTACAGGTTGGAGTATGGAATGTTAGATCCTTTAATCAGGTACATAAATGAGAGAACTTGAAAAGAGAAACAGATAGGCTGAAGCCAGGTATTGTGGCAATGAGTGATGTGTGGTGGCAGGAAAACATGATTTCTGGTCAGATGAGTATATGGTTATCAACACAAAATCAAATACAGGTAATGCACTAGTAGATCTAATAATGAGCAAATAACATAGGAACCCAGGTTAATTTTATGGACAAACCAGTGAACAGACCATCATAGCCAGAAAAATGCAAAACTGCAACATACCACTCTTGCTTACTGTCTCTGCAAATGGTAATATTGAAAAAAGAAGTATGACAAGATACAAGAAATTATTCACCTAAGCTGATCAAAGATGGAGATATTGTAGAAATGTAGGCAATTAAGGAGATGGTACCCAAATAAATCTAAGGACCCAAAGGTAGTTGAGAGTTTCAAAGGGAGCGTTGGGCAACAATTAACTGAAATGGGGGAAAGGAATACAGGTGAAGATGGATGGGTACCATTACGAGATGGGAATATTGAAGACATCAGAGAACCAATGAGACGAAAAAGATATGGCCAGAAAGTAAAGGAGAATATAGATGTCAGAAAAATTAGATAAACAGCAAATATAAAATAGTCAAAGGTAATGGTTACAGGAGGTATACAAAACTCTAAGTACATTAATAACTATACGAGATACAGATGCAATGTGGAGGGAAACAAAATAAACCTTTGGAGAAGATAGAAGCAGCTGTATGAGCATGAAAGTCACAGATGGCAACCTAGTAATAAACAAAGAAGGGGGGCTGAATGGTGGAAGGAACATGCAGAACGGCTAGACTTTGACAGCACTTGGACATATAAGTGGAAGCAAGGCACCTGGAATAGATGACATTCCTCCTGATTTATTATGATCTTTGGAAAAACCAGCCAAGACAAACTGTTTCATTTGGTATGTAGGACGAGGTGCATTCAAGTTCTAAGGCCTCCGATTTTTTTTCTCTGGACTGGAAAGAGATAGAAACATGCGCATTCTTTTAAAATGAGGCCGCATTCATTGTCAATACGTCCCAGAGATGGCAGCACCGTACAGTAGATGGAATTTTACCGCCAGCGGCGAGAACGAGAACTGTTTTAAATACTTAAAATGGCGACGTTTTCCTTACTTGAACAGCGTGCAATCATTCGTTTTCTGAATTTGCGTGGTGTGAAACCAATTGAAATTCATCGACAGTTTAAGGAGACATGTGGTGATGGAGTTATGAATGTGTCGAAAGTGCGTTCATGGGTGCGACAGTTTAATGAAGGCAGAACATCGTGTGACAACAAACCGAAACAACCTCGGGCTCGCACAAGCTGGTCTGACGACATGATCAAGAAAGTGGAGAGAATTGTTTTAGGGGATTGCCGAATGACTGTTGAACAGATCGCCCCCAGAGTTGGCATTTCTGTGGGTTCTGTGCACACAATCCTGCATGACGACCTGAAAATGCAAAAAGTGTCATCCAGGTGGGTGCCACGAATGCTGACGGAAGACCACATGGCTGCCCGTGTGGCATGATGCCAAGCAATGTTGACGCGCCACGACAGCATGAATGGGACTTTCTTTTCATCGGTTGTGACAATGGATGAGACGCGGATGCCATTTTTCAATCCAGAAACAAAGCGCCAGTCAGCTCAATGTAAGCACACAGATTCACCGCCACCAAAAAAAATTTCGGGTAACCGCCAGTGCTGAAAAAATGATGGTGTCCATGTTCTGGGACAGCGAGGGCGTAATCCTTACCCATTGCATTCCAAAGGGCACTACGGTAACAGGTGCATCTTACGAAAATGTTTTGTAGAACAAATTCCTTCCTGCACTGCAACAAAAACATCCGGGAAGGGCTGCGCGTGTGCTGTTTCACCAAGACAGCGCACCCGCACATTGAGCTAATGTTATGCAACAGTTTCTTCGTGATAACAACTTTGAAGTGATTCCTCATGCTCCCTACTCACCTGACCTGGCTCCTAGTGACTTTTGGCCTTTTCCAACAATGAAAGACACACTCCGTGGCCGCACATTCACCAGCCGTGCTGCTATTGCCTCAGCGATTTTCCAGTGGTCAAAACAGACTCCTAAAGCAGCCTTCGCCGCTGCCATGGAATCATGGCGTCAGCGTTGTGAAAAATATGTACATCTGCAGGGTGATTACATCGGGAAGTAACTCCAGTTTCATCTATTTCGGGTGAGTAGTTAATTAGAAAAAAAATCGGAGGCCTTAGAACTTGAATGCATCTCGTATATACATGGTCTCTCTCCTAAGAGTCATCAGGTGCATTTTCTTTGGTTTTTTTTTTTGACAGATATTTGCAATTTCGTTTTTGCATTGTGTAGCTGGATTCAACCCAAACAATTACTGCTTGTTGCATCTTTCATGTGATGCCCTTGTACCAACAGAAAGTGTATGTCTGTTTCTCCTTACAAATAAAATTATTTTTAAATCAGAATTTTGTGTGTCCATTCGTTACACCTCTTCCAAATTAGTGTAGTCCTACATGTGTTTTATTGATATGTATTAACAAGGACAGTACAATTTGAAGAATGAACAGCAATCCAGCAGCGACTCAGTAGTGCTGTGTGCTTGGCGGTAAAGTCATTGCAGGCCAGGGCAGTGTTGTCACTGCTAAAGTACTGGTTATGCTTCATGTGTTGATACATATTGATAAAACGAATGTTGGACTCGACTAATCTGGGACTGTGCTATTGAATTAGCACTTAAAATTCCACTTTAAAAACCATTGTCCTTGTTATGAGGAACAAATCAACACTTTCCATCAATACTGGGTGCCACATGAAAGATGTGATGAACAGTAATTGTTTGGGCTGACTCCAGCTACATAATGCAAAAACAAAATTGCAGGTATCTGTTGAAACATCAGAGAAAATGTGCCTGATGGCCCTGTACAAAGCAGCCTTAATACTCTTGACTTGATGAATGTATTGAGGCAAGGTAGATGCTGTCACATAAAAGCATTACCAAACCATCATGAATTATTTACCCAAGTAAGGAAACAGTGGTAGAAACAGATCTGGATGAGGATCAGTTTATTTTCCATTGACATATAGGAATGCCCAAAGCAAAATTTGACCCTACGTCTTATCATAAAAGACATATTGCAAAGCGGCAAATTTACATTTATGTTATTTGTAGGTTTAGAGAATATTTTTGATAATGTTAGCTGCAATGCAGTCTTGGAAATTCTGAATATAATGGGGATAAAATACTTGTACAGAAACCAGCCTGCACTTATAGGAGCTGAGGGACATAAAAGGAATGCAGTAATTTAGAAGGAAGTGAGACAGGGTTATAGGTTATTGCCAATGTTATTCAAGCTGTATACTGAACAAGCAATAAAATTCAGAGATGGAAAAGGACTTTGAAGAGCAGTTGAACAGAATGTATAGGGTCTTGAGAAGAGTTTATCAAATAAACATAAGAAAACACATGTAGTTGAGTGTAGAGAAATCAGATTAGGCAATGTAAAAGGAATTAGGAAATTCAACACTGAAAGTACACAGCTGGCTATTGAAATGCAACTCTAGGAAGGATAGCAAATAACGAAATTTTATTTAAGTTGTGTATACAGTACAATAGAAAGAATATGTGACTGAGGTTGGAGGTATAATGGGGCGAAATTTAGTACATCTATCTGCTACCTCTGGGAGTATTATGGCTATAAGTCAGCTGGGCATGAGTCAGACTTAGCTTGGATGACAATACGAGCTGTCATTCCGCACTACTTCAGACTCATGTCAGAGATAATCGATTATAGCGGCTTGCAAGTGATGGTCCGCCAGTGTCTCGGAAACTAATGATCTTGATTTTAATATCTGACAGATCTAGAGAATTTACTAGCCAGGGCAGCAGTCAAGCCCCCTATGTATTGAGGTTGGTCAGGACAGCAGAAGTGATGTTGCAGAATGTTGCTGAAAGATGTCACTATGATCTTGAAGATAGAACAAACCACCATCCTTAACGTGTCAGAAATATAGCTGCTAGTATCCTAATTACTGGTTGTGTGATATTGTGTACCCAATGGCATCATATCACATACTATCAAGACAGGAAACCTGCAAAAATAGTCACCATTATGACCTTTTGTGATGTTCCAGATGTTCGTCCACTTTCTTTGTGACTACATGACATAGCTGCATCATCCTACATGGTGCACCAAATGATATCTCAGTCTCCTAAGGAACTAGTCATGTGGAGCCATTGATAATCTGCATGATGTTGAATACGGGCTTCATGAACCCATTGATTCAATGTTCTCATGACAGTCATGGTATCCTGAGCAGTGCAAGTAGGTAGATTCAAGGAATGGTAAACTGCAGCCATGTTAGGCCAAAGTCCTGCCCTGTCAAATTCTGACACATGCTGGTTGATGTTTCTCTTTCCTACATGAGGCAGAACACAGTCTTCTCACTACTAACCACCATTCAAATGTTACTTGTGAGTTGAAAAACCAAGAAGCAGCTTAGCACCTAGCATTGCACAATTATGTACTTCCAATTCCATCTCCTTCCTTCACCTCTCTCTGTCAATCTCTTCCTCCTCCCTCTCTCTGTCCATCTCCCACTCTCAGTCCATCTTCATCTCACCCCTCTCTGTTCATCTCCTCGTTCCTCCTCTCTATCAGTCTCCTCCTTCCATGCTCTGTCTGTCCATCTCTTCCTTCATGCTCCTCTCTCCATGTTATCACCACCACTCCAATAGGTGATTGCTGGTTCTTAATTGCACAATATTTCTTTCCATATGGTAAGTTACATGTGTACCGAGTTTGGTTGAAATCAACCTACAGGTTTAGGAGGAGCTTTTTACCTGCAGCTTTGTGCGAATATGCACGTCACATATAGTTCATATTTATTTAAGATATTTCTCACATATTTTTACGTATATTTCACTTGCATCTCCAACGAATTTCACCCTGCAGCTTCGTTTTCACATGGCTCAATGTTTATGATGCCATATCTCCTTAACTAAGTGTTGTACAATGATATAATTCTGCAGGTACATCCAGTGGTGTATGTGGATACTGTCTGTGAAATGTATTGAAAATAGAGTGAGTATGAACAAGAAAAAGAGTCATAAAGGTTTGAAATTATGTGTAAAATTTGTTGCAAGTCACTAAGTGCTCTCATTCATCAATACTGGATGAATATGCAACTGCTGTGTTCGGATGCAGGCCGAGTTGGCATCCCTTCACTCCCAGCTTCAGGCAGTGTTGGCTTCGGTCGCACAGCTTGAGGCTGTTGCCAATGGGCATCACTGTGGGGGTCCAGATGGGGGTTTGTCGAGGACGGCCAGCTCGTCCCACGCATCCCCCGATCGGACTACGACTGTGGCTGCCCGGGATACTGCCCACATTGAGGCTGACCCCTCACCTGTGGTAGAGTGGGAAGTCGTCTCGAGGTGTGGCAGGGGGCGAAAGACATTCTGGACGGCTGAACGGAAGGCCTCTCCAGTTTGTCTGACGAACCGGTTTCAGGCTCTGTCTCAGGCTGATACTGATCTTCGGCCGGACATGGCTGCTTGTCCTGTTCCAGAGGTTGCCCCTCAGCTTGCAAGATCCGAGCGGTCGCAGAGGGTGGGCTTACTGGTAGTTGGGAGCTCCAACGTCAGGTGCGTAATGGGGCCCCTTAGGGATATGGCAGCAAGAGAGGGGAAGAAAACCAATGTGCACTCCATGTGCGTACCGGAGGGAGTCATTCCAGATGTGGAAAGGGTCCTTCCGGATGCCATGAAGGGTACAGGGTGCACCTATCTGCAGGTGATCGCTCATGTCGGCACCAATGATGTGTGTCGCTATGGATCGGAGGAAATCCTCTCTGGCTTCTGGCGGCTATCTGATTTGGTGAAGACTGCCAGTCTCGCTAGCGGGATGAAAGCAGAGCTCACCATCTGCAGCATCGTCGACAGGACTGACTGCGGACCTTTGGTACAGAGCCGAGTGGAGGGTCTGAATCAGAGGCTGAGACGGTTCTGCGACCGTGTGGGCTGCAGATTCCTCGACTTGCACCATAGGATGGTGGGGTTTCGGGTTCCGCTGGATAGGTCAGGAGTCCACTATACGCAG
The DNA here is from genome assembly GCF_023864345.2 of Schistocerca serialis cubense. Classification (NCBI taxonomy): domain Eukaryota; kingdom Metazoa; phylum Arthropoda; class Insecta; order Orthoptera; family Acrididae; genus Schistocerca; species Schistocerca serialis. Next base: position 221,862,823 of record NC_064640.1, read on the forward strand.
CAAGCGGCTACACGGGTAGCAGGGGTTGTGTGGCGTGGACTGGGCGGTTTTTTAGGTTAGATGGCCTTGGGCAAGTACAGAAAGGGCAACAGCCTCAAAGGGTGCGGGGCAAAGTCAAGACATGCAGGGACCAAGCAGCAATTGGTATTGTAATTGTAAACTGTCGAAGCTGCATTGGTAAAGTACCGGAACTTCAAGCGCTGATAGAAAGCACCGAAGCTGAAATCGTTATAGGTACAGAAAGCTGGCTGAAGCCAGAGATAAATTCTGCCGAAATTTTTACAAAGGCACAGACGGTGTTTAGAAAGGATAGATTGCATGCAACCGGTGGTGGCGTGTTTGTCGCTGTTAGTAGTAGTTTATCCTGTAGTGAAGTAGAAGTGGATAGTTCCTGTGAATTATTATGGGTGGAGGTTACACTCAACAACCGAGCTAGGTTAATAATTGGCTCCTTTTACCGACCTCCCGACTCAGCAGCATTAGTGGCAGAACAACTGAGAAAAAATTTGGAATACATTTCACATAAATTTTCTCAGCATGTTATAGTCTTAGGTGGAGATTTCAATTTACCAGATATAGACTGGGACACTCAGATGTTTAGGACGGGTGGTAGGGACAGAGCATCGAGTGACACTATACTGAGTGCACTATCCGAAAATTACCTCGAGCCATTAAACAGAGAACCGACTTGTGGAGACAACATCTTGGACTTACTAATAACAAACAGACCCGAACTTTTCGACTCTGTAAGTGCAGAACGGGGAATCAGTGATCATAAAGCCGTTGCAGCATCCCTGAATATGGAAGTTAATAGGAATATAAAAAAAGGAGGAAGGTTTATCTGTTTAGCAAGAGTAATAGAAGGCAGATTTCAGACTACCTAACAGATCAAAACGAAAATTTCTGTTCCGACACGGACAATGTTGAGTGTTTATGGAAAAAGTTAAAGGCAATCGTCAAATGCGTTTTAGACAGGTACGTGCCGAGTAAAACTGTGAGGGACGGGAAAAAACCCACCGTGATTCAACAACAAAGTTAGGAAACTATTGCGAAAGCAAAGAGTGCTTCACTGCAAGTTTAAACCCAGCCAAAACCTCTCAGACAAGCAGAAGCTAAACGATGTCAAAGTTAGCGTAAGGAGGGCTATGCGTGAAGCGTTCAGTGAATTCGAAAGTAAAATTCTGTGTACCGACTTGACAGAAAATCCTAGGAAGTTCTGGTCTTACGTTAAATCAGTAAGTGGCTCGAAACAGCATATCCAGACACTCCGGGATGATGATGGCATTGAAACAGAGGATGACACGCGTGAAGCTGAAATACTAAACACCTTTTTCCAAAGCTCTTTCACTGAGGAAGACCGCACTGCAGTTCCTTCTCTAAATCCTCGCACAAACAAAAAAAATGACTGACATCGAAATAAGTGTCCAAGGAATAGAAAAGCAACTGGAATCACTCAACAGAAGAAAGTCCACTGGACCTGACGGGATACCAATTCGATTCTACACAGAGTACGCGAAAGAACTTGCCTCCCTTCTAACAGCCGTGTACCGCAAGTCTCTAGAGGAACGGAAGGTTCCAAATGATTGGAAAAGAGCACAGGTAGTCCCAGTCTTCAAGAAGGGTCGTCGAGCAGATGCGCAAAACTATAGACCTATATCTCTGACGTCGATCTGTTGTAGAATTTTAGAACATGTTTTTTGCTCGCGTATCATGTCGTTTTTGGAAACCCAGAATCTACTCTGTAGGAACCAACATGGATTCCGGAAACAGCGATCGTGTGAGACCCAACTCGCTTTATTTGTTCATGAGACCCTCCGCCACACACCGTTGGGTGGCTTGAGGAGTATAAATGTAGATGTAGATGTAGACCCAGAAAATATTAGATACAGGCTCCCAGGTAGATGATATTTTCCTTGACTTCCGGAAGGCGTTCGATACAGTTCCGCACTGTCGGCTGATAAACAATGTAAGAGCCTACGGAATATCAGACCAGCTGTGTGGCTGGATTGAAGAGTTTTTAGCAAACAGAACACAGCATGTTGTTATCAATGGAGAGACGTCTACAGACGTTAAAGTAACCTCTGGCGAGCCACAGGGGAGTGTTATGGGACCATTGCAAAAATAAACAAAAATCGTAAAATTGACACCATAGCTTACCTATTAATTGAAAAGTAATTAGTATTGCGGATATTCACGGATATACTCACATGTATCCTCACTGGTGCAGGCTTTTATCTGCAAAGTCAATATTATTGTACATATCCGCATACACACAGGCTTCTACATGGGGAACTGTTGCCCAGCACAGTCCAATTCGAATCTCTTCAGGATGCCCCCTCATACATGTCGGCCCTTCCTCATTTTAGTGCCCTCCTCTGTTACCTTCGACCATCCTCCTACTCCTCCTCCGTCTTCTTCGTCTTCTTCCCATCCTATTTGCAACTTCATTTTCCCCCTTTCTTTTGACATCCACGTTCCTTTGGCCTGTCAAAAAACTGCACCACCATGGAAATGGCCCAAGCCCAGAGCACGTGCCCTGGCTGCCAGACCCAAGATAGCTGTCCTCACACAGGACTTAAAATCGTTCGAGGACGAGGGGCTGGTCGAGTTTTGTGACGTCACTACGTGTGATTTCATGTTACCCAGCTTTCTGAAGAGTCGAGGGCTAAGTAAGACAAGCCATATTATTGTTTTGTGAAGGGGGACGTGGCCAGTGCATCTCAAGATGACATGTTCGACAATGTTAGTGGGTGTGTTACGTGTTCCCACCATATGCCGTATGAGGGTATGCCCAGCATTGTCGAACGTGTGCTCCAGGTGCTACGATCTGAGTAGGCATAACCTCGCGTGTACACACTGATCAACACGGTGCACCCACCTGCCAATGTTATTGTGACACCGTAGGCGTACTTCCTTGATTTCATTTTTAGGTTTCCGTACCCCAGTGGGTAAAAACAGAACCCTTATAGTACCAATTTGTTGTCCGTCCATCTGTCTGCTCATCCGTTTGTCTGCCTGTCCAGCTGCAAAGGCTCCTTTTTCTCAGGAACGAGTAGAGGTATCAAGTTAAAATTTATGCCATGCACTAAGGTCTATGGTCACTTGGTGGCGCAAAGATTTAAGCTTCGTAGTCGATGCAATCAAAAGATATGGCAATCTTTTGATATTCACAGATTCACTCATCAAAACCTATAGGGTACTTCTCATTGACCTGGAATCATAAAAAAAAATTGCCATTACGAACTTATATTGCATTCGTAATTCGCCAAAAATCTCAGAAACTACTGTAGTGATTATGATCTGTTTTTAGTAATAGGTAGAGCGGTTCACAACCAAGGTTTGTGTGTATAATTTATAAATATTTCGTTTGCTGTGAAAACTATGCCTTTGGCATGTAGCGGAGCTGTGCATAAGGCCGCCCATTTATCGTGCCAGGCTAGCGCTAGTATCGCAGGTCATTTACGAATTGCTCCTAGATGCCAACTTTCCATGCCAGTCTATGCCTACGACATGTACTGCAACTGTAATGTTTCAAAACAAAGTAATACTAGTAATGAATGCAGGATTTCAGATCATTGTTTTGGATGGGGTTCCGATATCCCCCAAAATATCCGTCAAAGCGTTCGTCAGAACAATTTGACATTTGCGTAATAATAATGACCCAATGGTTGGCTGTGCCGTTATCTTCGCCGGTCACTTCCGTCAAATCTTACCAGAAATCGCAAGAGGGACGAAAGCAGAGGAAGTCAACGTACCTACAATTTCCAGTTAGCATTGCTGTTAATATAACCCCAAAGCTAATAAAATAAATGAAATATTACTATAGCGAATTCGAAATTACACAAAAAAACTTAAAATCAAAACATTCTCGAAAGTCTTGGTGTCCCTGGGACTGATATCTAGCCAGTACCGACATCGATAAGTCAAGAACAGCCGAGATTCTCGTTATGGATGAACGACCTGTACAGGGTGAAAAGTATTTAAACCGACAAACTCTGGGAGGTTGTAGGGGACATCAAAACAAATATTTTTCCCTAATGTCATTTTTTCCTATGAGGAGTATTTAAACCGATAGAGGAAGATTTCTCTGGCGACAAATTAATTAAACCAACAAACACTTTTCTATTTTTTTTATGACCAAGAGACAACACATTAACACAACCCAATTTCAATTACAGTAGATTTTCAAAAATGTCTCCATTGACACGTAAACAAAGGTTACACCGTCGGATCATGTTCTGTCTGATACGGGCAAAAACCCCAGGAGTATCCTGAATTGTTCGTGCTGCTGCTACTATCCGGGCAACCAGATCCTTTTCTGATGCAACAGGAGTTGCGTAAACAAGTCCAGAGGGGACACATTTGGGGATCGAGCAGGCCATGGTACAGGACCACCTCTGCCAATACACGTTTCTGGGAACCGTCGGCCCAGGAATCGACGCACACGACGACTGAAATGTGCCAGCGCCCCGTCATGTTGGAACCACATGCGTTGTCTTCCAGCAATTATGGCAATGATCTGGCGAGAAAATTAGAACCGTACTTGATGAGCACTAGTAACTGTGGCATGTGGGTTACCCTTACTCCAAATATGTGAACTGTATGTTGAAGACTCCATCACGCCCGAACGTTGCTTCGTCAGTAAACAACACAGAGGATGGAAATGCAGGATGCATTTCACACTGTTCCAGCTACCACTGCGAAAACTGTGCTCTGGGTGGATAATCAACTGGTTCCAGGTTGTGGACACGCAGTAAGTGAAATGGACGTAACAAATGCTCTCGAAGGACTGTTCTTACATTCGTCTGATTCGTCCCCATGTTACGTGCAACTGCACGAGTGCGGAGTGAAGGATCCCGCTCCACATGCTGCAAGACAGCTTCCTCAAATTGCAGCGTTCTTACCGTGCGACGGCGTCCCTGTCCAGGTAATCTGCTAAATGACCCGGTCTCACGCAGACGTTGATACACAGCAGTAAAGGTCGTATGATGCGGGATACGGTGATTAGGATATTGTTGTTGATAAACCCGCTGTGCAGCTCGTCCGTTGTGGTGCGCTACGTAGTACGCACCAACCATATCAGTGTACTCACTCCAGATGTATCGCTCCATTAGTCAACAGAGACAATGCACTACTACACTCGTGGACAGCAGTTGCCTACAACTGAAGAGCGTAATAGCCCCTCTAACAACTGAAGAGCGTAATACGGCCTCCACCGGTTTAAATAATCCTCATAGAAAAATAGTACATTAGGGAAAAATATTTGTTTTGATGTCCCCTACAACCTCCCAGAGTTTGTCGGTTTAAATACTTTTCACCCTGTATACATAATTATAACCGTTGGAGCGCAAATCCCACTGGCACTTGTCCCGTTTTCTTATGGATGACAATGCACGACCGCATCGAACAGCGCAGGCTGGGGAGCTCTTGAAACGAGAGGGTATTCGGCGAATGGATTGACTAGCGCATTCCCGCGACTTAAATCCCATCGAATAACTATGGAATGCGTTGGGGAGACGTATTTCTGGACATCTACGTGCACTAATGACCATTCAGCGGTTATCAACCGTGCTGGTGGAGGAATGGAACGCCGTACCATAAGAAATCCCTACCAACCGTATGCCAGCATGGCAGCCCGTTACAGAGCATACACTGCCGTCCGCGGTGATGTCACACTCTATTAAGGATCGTGTTCCGCCTTCTGTAATGTCTAGCGGACCGTAATGAATAGCAGTGACTTCAGTGTTATTATTGTCTTTTAAAAAAATGTCATTTCTGTTAGTCTCATTGCGTATTTCTTTCAGTTATCTTCAGTACTATAATGTAGCAGTTCTTTTCGTGTATGGCCCAAGTTTCATCGAGCCATGTTACTTGGTAGAGTGACAAATTGTGCGAAAATTATACGTTTTACACACCAATATAACTTACGTCGTATGGATATATGCTGTTTCAAAACACCAGTACATCGAGAATCTCTCGGAAACTAGCCGTTTTTTGGTACGATGAACTGCAATAAAGTGACGTGAAACGCTGATGGGGAGAGAGGGTCCTTGTAAGTGTGGCTCACCCGACTGCGTGCAACTGCTCCTCCGTGTAGAACGCAACTGCGTCCGACACGCCTGGCGGATAAACTGTTGTCTCTGACGCAGCTTTCCCGGAATGAGAGTTACGACGCGTCAAAGCAAACTGCCACCATTATATACTGCTGTTTCCATCGGCAACAGCCGAGAACACAGCAGTAATCGGTGCTCTGCAGCGCGATCATCTGAGATGAACTATCAGGTTGAGGTTCAAGAAATGCTACTGGAGAAAGGTCAGAGCACTGTTGTTACAAAGAGGATCCTACTGATGTGAGCATTCAGAAGACCATCGGACTTCCACGTAGATTCTCTGAACGCTTTAATCAATGATGGTTCACATCAGCCAACCTGAACATTATTGTTGATGTCGAAATATATTCTCTTAATCCCCAAATAATAACAAAAGTAGGGAATGGCTGAGTACTAAAAACAAAGCAACAGCCCATATCAAAATATCGGTCCATTCACTGAAGAGGGCTCAGTGTGTCTGGTGGTACAATACTGGCGTCGTGTAGTATGAACTGCTTTCTAAGAATGTGATCTTAACTGACATTTGTTGGCAACACCTCGGACGTCTTAATAGCGCTTCAAAAAAAAAAAAAAAAAAAAAAAAAAAAACCAAAGAGGAGATAGCATCAAGTGCTGTGGCAAGATGGTAATGCAATTAAATGTCGGAAGCTATTATCGAGGAGCTTGGCAGGGAGGTGATTCAGAACCCTCACATTCACTCAGTCTTATGGCCTTACACTGCACATCCATGCCGGGTTCTGCCTAACAGTTACCTACACCTATACTCTGCAAAACCCTGTAAAGTGCGTGGCGTGGGATACTTCCCATAGTAGACGTGTTAAGGTTTCCTCCTGTTTCGTTCGCATATGAAACGCAAGAAAAATCATCGCTAAAATGTCTCTGTGTGCGCTGTAATTAGTCTAATCTTGCCTTTGCGATCCTACAGGTATGGTGCATAGGGCATTGTAGTGTATTCCTAGGTTCCTCACGTAACACTGATTCTTGAAACTTTATATGCGGGCGTTTGCGGGATACTTAGCTTCCATCTTCAAACATCTACCAGTTGAGGCTTTTCGGCATTTCAGTGATGCCCTCTCGTGGGTTAAACAAACTCGTGACTATTCGTGCTGCCCTTCTTCGCATACTTTCAATAACCCAGCTATTCCTACTTGGAATGGGTCCCACACACTGAAGCATTATTTTAGGATGGGGCACACGAGTGTTTTGTAGACCCACTACATTTCCGCAGTGTTTTACACGCTCTAGTCACATTAATGTGACCACTACATATGTTCGACGTTAACGTGCCATGACCGTTCACAGTCCACCCCCGGTAGCTGAGTGGTCAGCGCGACAGAATGTCAATCCTGAGGGCCCGGGTTCGATTCCTGGCTGCGTCGGAGATTTTCTCTGCTCAGGGACTGGGTGCTGTGTTGTCCTAATCATCATCATTTCATCCCCATTGACGCGCCAGTCGCCGAAGTGGTGTCAAATCGAAAGATTTGCACCCGGCGGGAGGCCCTAATCACACGACATTTACAGTTACCACTCACAGACGGCCTATTGGGGTAGGGGGGGGGGGGGCGGAAACAGTGCAGACGTTGGCGTATTGCGGAAACGGAGCGATTTATCTGACGTCCAAAATGACACGACCATTGGCTTTCGGGCCAAGGGTGCAATAATTTCTGAAACGGCTAAGTCTGTAAAATATTTGCGGGTCCCTGTGGTTAAAGTATACCGTGTATGGAAAAATGGTTCTATCCAAAACCAGCGCCGAGGCAACTGTGGTGCAAAAATGGTTCAAATGGCTCTGAGCACTATGCGACTTAACTTCTGAGGTCATCAGTCGCCTAGAACTTAGAACTAATTAAACCTAACTAACCTAAGGACATCACACACATCCATGCCCGAGGCAGGATTCGAACCTGCGACCGCAGCGGTCGCTCGGTTCCAGACTGTAGCGCCTAGAACCGCACGGCCACTCCGGCCGGCAACTGTCGTGCACCTTGGACGATAGATGATTGGGGTGAATGACGGCTGCAGAGATGTGTATGGGCGGTAGACGTGTAACTGTTGATAAACTGACTGCCCAGATGAACCAAGGGGGCCGCGCGGGGTAGCCACGCGGTCTAGGGCCGTCCTGTCACGGGTCGCGCGGCTTCCCCTTCGGAGGGGTGGGGTTGTTTGGGGGAAGAGACCAAACAGCGTGGTCATCGGTCTTATCGGATTAGGGAAGGATGGGGAAGGAAGTCGGCCATTGCCCTTTCAAAGGAACCATCCCGGCATTTGCCTAGAGCGATTTAGGGAAATCACGGAAAACCTAAATCAGGATGGCCGGACGCGGGATTAAACCGTCGTCCTCCCGTCGGAGGTTCGAGTCCTCCCTCGGGCATGGGTTTAAGTGTTGTCCTTAGCGTAAATTAGTTTAAGTTAGATTAAGTAGTGTATGTAAGCTTAGGGACTGATGATCTCAGCAGTTTGGTCCCATAAGATCTCACTACAATTTTTTTAAACCGACGGGCTACCAACAATGTCCCCTCAAAGACTGTTCAGCGAACGTTTCTGCGATGCGCCTCCGCAGCAGGCACCTTGACCGAGCGAGGTGGCGCCGTGGTTAGCACACTGGACTCGCATTCGGGAGGACAACGGTTCAATCCCGCGTCCGGCCATCCTGATTTAGGTGTCCCGTGATTTCCCTAAATCGCTTCAGGCAAATGCTGGGATGGTTCCTTTGAAAGGGCACGGCCTACTTCCTTCCTCATCCTTCCCAAATCCGATGAGACCGATGACCTCGCTGTTTGGTCTCTTCCCACAAAATCCATCCAGCAGGCGCCTTGTTCATGCATCCATGCTGACTGCTGTTCGTCGCTGACGAAAGCTGGAACTCGCGCGCCGGTACCGTACCTGGCGGTCCACTGTGTGGCCTTTCCAGATGAATCACGCCGGCCGGTATGGCCGAGCGGTTCTAGGCGCTACAGTCCGGAACCGCGCGACCACTACGGTCGCAGGTTCGAATCCTGCCTCGGGCATGGATGTGTGTGATGTCCTTAGGTTAGTTAGATTTAAGTAGTTCTAAGTTCTAGGGAACTAATGACCTCAGCAGTTGAGTCCCATAGTGCTCAGAGCCATTTGAACCATTTTTTTGATGAATCACGCATTATGCTCCATCGGACAGATTGCCGTTGTCATGTAGTGCGTGAAACCTCCGAAAGCAAACACGAAGGAAAGAAGAGGGAGCGTTATTATGTGGGGAATGTTTTCGTGGCAATCCCTGTGTGATCTCGTCATTCTGGGAGCTGTCATCGATCGACACAAATGTGCATCTATCCTTGGGGTTCATGTTCACCTCTTCATGTAGTTTTTCCTCGGCACGATGGCATCTACCAGCAGGACAATGCAATGTGTAACACAGCTCTCAGTGTACATGCTTAGTTCAAAGAGCACCATGATGAGTTTAGCATACCCCTATGGCCATCAAATTCTCCGGATTTGAACCCAATCGAGAATCTGTGCGATTACCTCGATCTTGCTGTCTGCGCCGTGGATCCTCAACCGAGAAAATTAGCGCAGATAACCACACCACTGGAGTCGACATGGCTCAACATACCTGTTGGTATCGTCCAGAACCTCATTCACACTCTTCCTGCACGTCTCACGGCGGTCCACACTGCGAAAGGTGGTTAATCAGGCCTTTGACGAGTGGTCTCATATATGCGACTGCACAGTGTACCATGAACCGAAGTGTACAATTTGCTTTACTTCTACATCTACATCATACTCCACAAGCCACCTAATGGCATGTGGCGCAGAGTACTTTTTGTAACACTAACTGAGCCCTCAATCCTGTTCCACTCGCGAATAGTGCGTGGGAAAAATGATTATCGATAAGCCTCTGTATTGGCTCTAATTTCGCGAATTTTCTCTTTGTGGTCATTACCTGAGACGTATGTGTGGGAAGTAATATGCTGTTCGACTCTTCCTGCAAAGTGCTCTCTCGAAATTTCAACAGTAGATATCTCCGTGAGTCACAGAACCTCTCTTGTAACGTCTGCCAATGGAGTTTGTTGAGCATCTCCGTAACGCTCTCGCGCCGGGTAAACGATCCTGTGGCGAAATGCGCCGCTCTTCGTTGTATTTATCTCTTCTATCAGTCCTACCTGGTAGGGATCCCAGGTAGATGAGCAATACTCAAGAATCGGCCAACAAGTGCCTTATAAGCCACTGCCTTCGTGGATGAGTTACATTTCCTTAAGATTCTTCCTAGGAATGTGAGTCCGCCATCTGCTTTTCCCACTATTTTTTTATGTGGTCGTTCCCCTTAATGTTGCTCGGGATACTTACTCCTAGATATTTTACGGTATTTACAGTTTCCAGTAATTTGTCATCAATAGTGTAGCAGTGCAGTAGTGGATTTATTTTCCTGTGTATGCGCAATAGGTTAAATTTACATTGAGGGTCAACTGCCAGAGCCTGCACCATTCATCATTTCTCAGGAGGTCATTCTGCAAATCGTTACAACCTTCTGGCGTTGCTTCTTTGTTATAGACATTCGCGTCATATGCGAACGGCCTTAAAGAGTATCCGACGCTTTCTACTAGATCATTTGTATATACTGTAAACAGTAATAGGCCTGTCACAATTCCATGGTGTACTTTGGAAATTACCTTTACATCTGTCGATTTTGTTCCGTTAAGAGCGACGTGTTGAGTTCTATCTACGAGGAAGTCTTGAATCCAGTCGGAAATCTACTCCGACACTCGATTAGCTCTTCTTTTTTCCTAAACGGTAGTGCGGGACGGTCTCAAATGCCTTCCTGAAGTCAAGGAACATGGCATCAACCTGAGCGCCGTTGTCTAAGGCGCTGTGGATCTTATGGAGCCGGCCGGTGTGGCCGAGCGGTTCTAGTCGCTTCAGTCTGGAACCGCGCAACCGCTACGGTTGCAGGTTCGAATCCTGTCTGGGGCATGGATGTGTGTACTGTCCTTTGGTTAGTTAGGTTTAAGTAGTTCTAAGTTCTAGGGGACTGATGGCCTCAGATGTTAAGTCCCATAGTGCTCAGAGCCATTGGAACCATTGGACTTCATTTACTTTCGGTACGATGGACGTGGAAGAATTATGGGCAAATTTTAAACACATTGTAAATCACGCATTGGACAAGTATGTGCCGAAAAAGTGGGTTACGGACGGAAAAGACCTACCGTGGCTTAACAGCGCAATTCGGAGAATGCTCAGGAAGCAAAGGCAGTTGCACTCGCGGCACAAGGAAGATTGGGAGAATGAGGACAGTCAAAAGTTAGTAGAGATTCGTGCTGCTGTAAAAAGAGCGATGCGCGAAGCATTCAACCACTACCACCGTCATACCTTAGCAAAATATCTCGCTGAAAACCCAAGGAAATTCTGGTCTTACGTAAAATCGGTAAGCGGGTCGAAGGCTTCCATCCAGTCACTCACTGATCAGTCTGGCCTGGCAACGGAAGACAGCAAAACGAAAGCTGAAATTTTAAATTTAGCATTTGAGAAATCTTTCACGCAGGAGGATCCTACAAACATACCGCCGTTTGAGTCTCGTACAGATTCCCGTATGGAGGACATAGTGATAGACATCCCTGGGATTGTGAAGCAGCTGAATGGGTTGAAAATAAATGAATCGCCAGGTCCTGATGGGATTCCAGTTCGGTTTTACAGAGAGTACTCTACTGCATTGGCTCCTTACTTAGCTTGCATTTATCGCGAATCTCTTGCCCAACGTAAAGTCCCGAGCGACTGGCAAAAAGCGCAGGTGACGCCTATATACAGGGTGTTTCAAAAATGACCGGTATATTTGAAACGGCAATAAAAACTAAACGAGCAGCGATAGAAATACACTGTTTGTTGCAATATGCTTGGGACAACAGTACATTTTCAGGCAGACAAACTTTCGAAATTACAGTAGTTACAATTTTCAACAACAGATGGCGCTGCGGTCTGGGAAACTCTATAGTACGATATTTTCCACATATCCACCATGCGTAGCAATAATATGGCGTAGTCTCTGAATGAAATTACCCGAAACCTTTGACAACGTGTCTGGAGGAATGGCTTCACATGCAGATGAGATGTACTGCTTCAGCTATTCAATTGTTTCTGGATTCTGGCGGTACACCTGGTCTTTCAAGTGTCCCCACAGAAAGAAGTCACAGGGGTTCATGTCTGGCGAATAGGGAGGCCAATCCACGCCGCCTCCTGTATGTTTCGGATAGCCCAAAGCAATCACACAATCATCGAAATATTCATTCAGGAAATTAAAGACGTCGGCCGTGCGATGTGGCCGGGCACCATCTTGCATAAACCACGAGGTGTTCGCAGTGTCGTCTAAGGCAGTTTGTACCGCCACAAATTCACGAAGAATGTCCAGATAGCGTGATGCAGTAATCGTTTCGGATCTGAAAAATGGGCCAATGATTCCTTTGGAAGAAATGGCGGCCCAGACCAGTACTTTTTGAGGATGCAGGGACGATGGGACTGCAACATGGGGCTTTTCGGTTCCCCATATGCGCCAGTTCTGTTTATTGACGATGCCGTCCAGGTAAAAATAAGCTTCGTCAGTAAACCAAATGCTGCCCACATGCATATCGCCGTCATCAATCCTGTGCACTATATCGTTAGCGAATGTCTCTCGTGCAGCAATGGTAGCGGCGCTGAGGGGTTGCCGTGTTTGAATTTTGTAAGGATAGAGGTGTAAACTCTGGCGCATGAGACGATACGTGGACGTTGGCGTCATTTGGACCGCAGCTGCAACACGGCGAACGGAAACCCGAGGCCGCTGTTGGATCACCTGCTGCACTAGCTGCGCGTTGCCCTCTGTGGTTGCCGTATGCGGTCGCCCTACCTTTCCAGCACGTTCATCCGTCACGTTCCCAGTCCGTTGAAATTTTTCAAACAGATCCTTTATTGTATCGTTTTTCGGTCCTTTGGTTACATTAAACCTCCGTTGAAAACTTCGTCTTGTTGCAACAACACTGTGTTCTAGGCGGTGGAATTCCAACACCAGAAAAATCCTCTGTTCTAAGGAATAAACCATGTTGTCTACAGCACACTTGCACGTTGTGAACAGCACACGCTTACAGCAGAAAGACGACGTACAGAATGGCGCACCCACAGACTGCGTTGTCTTCTATATCTTTCACATCACTTGCAGCGCCATCTGTTGTTGAAAATTGTAACTACTGTAATTTCGAAAGTTTGTCCGCCTGAAAATGTACTGTTGCCCCAAGCATATTGCAACAAACGGTGTATTTCTATCGCTGCTCGTTTAGTTTTTATTGCCGTTTCAAATATACCGGTCATTTTTGAAACACCCTGTATAAGAAGAGTAGAAGGACGGATCCTCAAAATTACAGACCAATATCCTTAACATCGGTTTGTTGCAGGATTCTCGAACATATTCCCAGTTCGAATATAATGAATTTCTTTGAGACAGAGAAGTTGCTGTCCATGCATCAGCACGGCTTTAGAAAGCATCGCTCCTGCGAAACGCAACTCGCCCTTTTTTCGCATGATATCTTGCGAACCATGGATGAAGGGTATCAGACGGATACCATATTCCTTGACTTCCGGAAAGCGTTTGACACGGTGCCCCACTACAGACTCCTAACTAAGGTACGAGTATATGGGATTGGTTCCCAAGTATGTGAGTGGCTCGAAGACTTCTTAAGTAATAGAACCCAGTACGTTGTCCTCGATGGGTGAATGTTCATCGGAGGTGAGGGTATCATCTGGAGTGCCCCAGGGAAGTGTGGTAGGTCCGCTGTTGTTTTCTATCTACATAAATGATCTTTTGGATAGGGTGGATAGCAATGTGCGGCTGTTTGCTGATGATGCTGTGGTGTACGGGAAGGTGTCGTCGTTGAGTGACTGTAGGAGGATACAAGATGACTTGGACAGGATTTGTGGTTGGTGTAAAGAATGGCAGCTAACTCTAAATATAAATAAATGTAAATTAATGCAGATGAATAGGAAAGAGAATCGTGTAATGTTTGAATACTCCATTAGTAGTGCAGCGCTTGACACAGTCACGTCGATTAAATATTTGGGCGTAACATTGCAGAGCGATATGAAGTGGGACAAGCATGTAATGGCAGTTGTGGGGAAGGCGGATAATCGTCTTCGGCTCACTGGTAGAATTTTGGGAGGACGTGGTTCATCTGTAAAGGAGACCGCTTATAAAACACTAATACGACCTATTCTTGAGTACTGCTCGAGCGTTTTAGATCCCTATCAGGTCGGATTGAGGGAGAACATAGAAGCAATTCAGAGGCGGGCTGCTAGATTTGATACTGGTAGGTTTGATCATCACGCGAGTGTTATGGAAATGCTTCAGGAACTCGGGTGGGAGTCTCTAGAGGAAAGGAGGCGTTCTTTTCGTGAATCGCTACTGAGGAAATTTAGAGAACCAGCATTTGAGGCTGACTGCAGTACAATTTTACTGCCGCCAACTTACATTTCGCGGGAAGACCACAAAGATAAGATAAGAGAGATTAGGGCTCGTACAGAGGTATATAGGCAGTCATTTTTCCCTCGTTCTGTTTGGGAGTGGAATAGGGAGAGAAGATGCTAGTTGTGGTACGAGGTATCCTCCGCCACGCACCGTATGGTGGATTGCGAAGTATGTATGTAGATGTACTAAAAGGGGAACAAGTTCTTTCGCATAATCTGTGTAGAATCTTATAGGTATCTCGTCCGGTCCTGACGCCTTTCCCCTACTAAGCGATTGTAGCAGTTTTTCTATTCTACGATCGATTATCTGAGTATCTGCCATTTCGACGTTCGTACGACGATTGGAAGGAGGGATCGTGTAACGATCTTCCGCCGTGAAACAATTTCGGAAGACCCAATTCAGTATTTCGGCCTTCTCTCTGTTATCTTCCGTTTCGGTTCCAGTATGGTCACTGGGTGAATGAATAGCCGATTTTGACCCACTACTCAGGTAGGTTGACAAAGTTTTAATTTCAAAGCCATTGAACGCCTCTCTCATTGCTCTCCTCTGATTTTCGCTTCGTTCAGCTTTTGTTTGTCAGCTAGGTTTTTACTTCTCTTAAATCAGTTCTCTTTGTTTACGTAGCAGTTTTCTAACACGGCTATTAAACCATGGTGGATCTTTCCCATCCCTTAAGACGTTACTCGGTCTATACTTGTCTAAGCCATGTTCCACGATTTCTTTGAATTTCTTCCATTCGTTTCCCACATCTTCGTCCTCATCACCGAGTATTTGATGATGAGTGCTCAGATACTCTGAAGTTTGTAATCTGTCTCTCTTGCTAAGCAAAAACGTCTTCCTGCCTTTCTTAAAGTTCTTTGTAAGACCCATTGTCGTAAAAGTTATCACAGACTTATGATCACTGGTCTGGTGCCTTCCTGTACGTTAACTGATTCGATAAGTTCAGGTCTGTTTGTCGCCAGGAGGTCTAAGATATTACCATCACGATTTGGTTCTCTAGCTATCTGCTCCAAGTAATTTTCAATCAGCACACCCAGAACAATGTCACCTGAATCCCTTTGTCTGGCACCAGTTTTGATAGCATGACACTCCCAATCTATACCTGGCAAGTTGAAGTCACCCCCTATTACAACGGCCTGATCAGGAAAATCACTAACGATTCTGCAAGTTCTGTCCCAAGGGTTCTACCACTAGAGCTCCTGACCCAGATGGTCTATAAAAGCATTCGACAACCATTTTTTGACCGATCTTTGATACTTAACCTCAACCAGATTAATTCACAATCGGAATCCGTGATAACCTTGCTAGACTTTATCGACTTCTTTACTGCAATAAACACGCGGCCACCATTAGCAACTAACCTATCCTAACGATAAATATTTCAGTCTGAACTTAGGATTTCGTTGTCGTTAATGTCCGGTTCAAACCAACTTTCTGTTCCTAATACTATCGGTGCATTATAAACTGCAGCGAGCGATACTAATTCTGGGACCTTTCTTTGGATGCTCCTGCATTTTACTAAAATCATATTAATCTTTTCCATCTCTGACCTGCGACGACGAACATTCCCTGAGGACATTGTGGCTAATTTATCAGGCAAATCGTCTTTGATCGCAAGGGAGGGTTTCTCCAACCTAAAAAAGTCCCATGTGCCTGCCACGCATATTCTGCTACCCTATTAGCCGCTTCCTGCGTACGCCTGACCTAGTAAGGGGACCCCTACAATTCTGCACCCGATAGTGGAGGTCGAGAAATTCGCTTCCGATACAGTCACACAGTCGTCTGAACCTCTGGTTTAGACCTTCCACTCTGCTCCAAACCAGAGGATCACATCAACACTAGGTACGATGCCGCAAATAGACAGCTTAGCCTGCACACTACGTGTGATGCTACAGGGTGGCGCACGAAATGTGTTACCAATTGTTTCTTTCACAATTTATGACGCATATCAGATATCCTGCTGGGATCTCTACAGCAGTACCAGCAGAGCTTGGAAAGACAAATGAGTTACGAAATGACGTGTAATTCACGATACAGCCGCTAGGAGACTAGTAAGCAGCAATGGCTGACAATGGAAGACTGACGACACAGCAACGATCGGCAATTGTGTTACTTTTTCATGAAACGAAAAGCCTCGTTGTGACTCAGAGGCGTTTTCGACAACAGTTTAACACACGATGGGTCCCTTGCAAGAAGACCATCCACAGGTTGTACGATAAATTTGTACAGGAAGGAACAGTATTGGAAGCGAAGCGACCTCGGCCTAAGCCTGTTTGTTCGCCGGAGAATATTGAAGCGGTACGAGTTGCTGTACAGAGAAATCCTGGGAAATAAAAGTGACGTCCATATGTACCCATACAAGATGATCTGTGCACAGAAGCTCACTGAAGAACACAAGCAGCAGAGACTACTGTTTGCTCAGTGGGCGGAGGATAGGGAAGAAACTCTCAACAACGTTTGGTTTTCAGACGAAACGCATTTTCATTTAGACGGTGTGGTTAAAAAACGAAATGTACGTTTTTGGGCCACTGAAAACCCACAAGTGCTTCATGAACGACAACATTACGCTCCGAGGATTACAGCGTGGGCAGCAGTTTCCAGTCACGAACTTATTGGGCCCTTTTTCTTTGAAGAAACTGTGAACAGCGAGCGTTATACGAGCATGCTTCGCAATAGCTTCATTCCACAGCTTCTTGCTACTGCCTTGCTCTTCAACACGCAGTGGGTCATGCAAGATGGAGCAAGGCCACATACTGCAAATACTGTGTTGGAGTTTTTACACGAGCATTTCGACATGCGGATCGTTTCACTCAGGTTTCCAGGTCCCTTCAATGACGGACAAAATTGGCCCCCAATAGTCCAGACCTCAATCCAAGTGACTTTTTTCAAAATGGTTCAAATGGCTCTGAGCACTATGGGACTTAACTACGGAGGTCATCAGTCCCCTAGAACTTAGAACTACTTAAACCTAACTAACCTAAGGACATCACACACATCCATGCCCGAGGCAGGATTCGAACCTGCGACCGTAGCGGTCACGCGGTTCCAAACTGACGCGCTTAGAACCGCACGGTCACACCGGCCGGCTGTGACTTTTTTCTTTGGGGTACCTAAAGGTAAAAATTTTCCCGAAACGTCCACGTGATTTAATGGAGCTCAGAAGACTTATTCTTCAAGCTTGCAGTGAAATTACGGAAGGCATGTACCGTCGGGTAATCACTAACTTCAGTGTTTGTTTGAAGGAAGTTAGGAAACGAAATGGTGGACATATTGAGCATGTGCTAACTTAGAACAAATCTCCATGGACGGCTCTTCATTGTAGTATATGTTCCTTTCAGAATGTATTGACAATAAAGTTTATATTAAAAAACAAAATGGTAACACATTTCGTGCGCCACCCTGTAGTTTCCTTCACCAAATCAGCCGTCCGCTGAAGGAGCCGAGGATGCCCCCGGAACCGAAGCGACAGGCGTCATTGGTGCCGATATAGCTCTGAGCACTATGGGACTTAACAGCTATGGTCATCAGTCCCCTAGAACTTAGAACTACTTAAACCTAACTAACCTAAGGACAGCACACAACACCCAGCCATCACGAGGCAGAGAAGCCGATATAGCCTATGTCTCTATATGCAGCCGGTTGCACACAGTGCGATCGATAGCTGCCGGCAGGGCCGACTCCACATCACGGATGAGACCCCCCTGTGAACATACCGAGTGCTCTTCCCGCCCTGCCTGCTATTTGGATAAAGTTTGCCTAACGTTAGGCTCCCAAGGACAAGCACACCCACCCTCTGCACATGTCCGGAGTGGGCACGAAAATCGGCCGCAGGGGCATTCCGTGCTGGCTCAGAGTTATCATCAACACTGGGTAGCACCTCGTACCTGCTGCTAACGCGTAGGGAGCCAGCTGCGCGACCTGCTCCTTCTTTCGCCTTCCACCCAGTAATACACGAACTCACCATTGCCTGCCACACACTCTTGAATGAGGGCGGACCGGTCAGATGTTTGCGTATCAGAAGATGCAGCGACACTCGGCTCACTAGGAGGTTCCAACCGCACCTAAGGTGTAGCAGGTCTCGTCGCCAGCGCCCCGATGTCGCCACAACTTTGAGCCTATGTGATAAAAACCTTTCGCATCTACTCCAGTAGCATGTAATTTGCTATGTAATGAGGTACGTACATTCTCGCAGTGAAACTTAATCTCTCAAAATTGGAACACTTCAAGAATTCAAACTGTGATTCAGACAGTATATTTTTGTGGTTACAGTTGAAAAATATCTGTTAACAGAGAATCATTACAATCCTGGTAGGGTGAGGTAAACGAATGTCTATTAATAGGGAATAAATATCCTGGCAGCTTAAATGAAACGTCCCTACTAATAGGTTGGAGGGGGGGGGGGGGGCACTGTATGTATAAGTTAAACATCGTTGCAACGGAAAGTTAATTGAAACACTGTCATTTAGATAAATTTTGCACAACGGAATTCTCAAAGAAGCATGTCTTTCATATATAAGTATAGCTGATGGCCCTGATTAACCTATTATGAAAGAGTGACAGAGGTTACTAACTGCCGAAATGACAGCAAAAGAAATTCAGCTACTGCACATTTATTTCAGAAAAATCTACACACTTGGGGCAAAAATAAAGAAACGTCTTCGTTCAAAATTAACAAAATGAACATGAAGCATTAAATTGTCTCAGTTACACATGAAACACATATCACTGACTCGCAAGCTACTTGGAAATATACAGTAAAAGGGTTATTACTTCCACAGACCGTGACTGAATAGATTTTAAACGATGTGGCAGAAATAACTGCTTTACCAACGGCAAAAGGGTAGGCCGTATTCGGATATGCATAGCAAGTAATACGAGCACTTGACAAATTGCGAATCAATTGAAATAACTGAAATAAGAGTCATCAATGCATCATCTGACGAAAAATGCTATTATTTTAATGAAATATTACTTATTTGTTGCCATTCCTTATTCCCTGCCATGTTAAGAGGAGTATCTAATTATATATAAATGTTAGTGAAATGGGGGCTAGCGGGCTAGCTACTAGGCTGAATGCAATGCTTATGTTTAGGGTAAAACTGGGATAGATAGCCATATGGGGGAAGTAGCCAACGGCTGTGATTCTCCAACTACCCACTTTACAACGCTGCCGGTCAGTTTATAGTGAGTTTTTGTCGCGAGTGGCGCATTGATGCTTCCCTTGGCTCTTTATTTCAACAAAAAGTATTTTTCACGATTTTAATTTTTAATACACCTTCAGAGTATACAAAATGTCAATACCTTTCCATTTTTTCTTAAGTTAGACTGTGATTAGTTACAGAACTTACATTTCAGGGCTGTGTAGGTTTAGCTGCATATCGTCATGTTGCCTCTCCTTGCGTTTCCGTCCACCATTTTCGATGAAGCACTAAGCCCATCTCTCCCTGCTCATTAGGAGAGATTGTCATTTTGCAGACGCCAACTAAGGCCGTTCTACTAAATGCATATGGAGAAGAGACTTAAAATTGCCTTTAATAAAGTAAACAGTGGCAGTTGTTCAGTCAGAAGAGGTTCTATAGAAACTTCCTGGCAGATCAAAACTATGTGCCGGACCAAGACTCGAACTTGGGACCTTGTCCCGAGTTCGAGTCTCGGTCCGGCACACAGTTTTAATCTGACCGGAAGTTTCATATCAGCGCACACTCCGCTGCAGAGTGAAAATCTCATTCAGATTCTATAGAGTTTAATATTCTAAAGAAAACCCAGAGCGAAATTTAAAAACCGGTTGTGATTCAGGGACTAGACTGGGACCAGGTTCCTGTTTGGGCTTAGCCAGTGAGGAACGACTTGTGTGATTTCGTGTAATTTTCTCTATAAAATTTACCTATAACAAGTAGTTCAATAAAAAGGTGTTAAGACCACTGGATAATCTTTTAATACGATTTCCTCTTTGTTTTTAAAGTGTTTTGCCTGCTGGCCATCTATCTCTTGCGTGCCTGTCCATCTAAACCTCATATATGGGTGAGATGTCAAAGTGCTACATAATTTTTAAAAAATCCTAGATATTTTGAAAGTGGTCTACCTTCGTGAACGAAGTCTTATTTCGCTTTTTATGGATATATAAAGTAATATATGTAAATTTCCGCCGGCCGGAGTGGCCGTGCGGTTCTAGGCGCTACAGTCTGGAGTCGAGCGACCGCTACGGTCGCAGGTTCGAATCCTGCCTCGGGCATGGACGTGTGTGATGTCCTTAGGTTGGTTAGGTTTAATTAGTTCTAAGTTCTAGGCGACTGATGACCTCAGAAGTTAAGTCGCATAGTGCTCAGAGCCATTTGAACCATTTGTAAATTCCCAGTGTTCTTTGTGCATCAGTTGTTTATATTGGCATTTGAAAAATCATGGTCGATCCCTGTTTCACCTTACATGGAAATACATGGCGGAAATCAATCTTAAACGACTCTTCGTCACAAGAGGGGGAAATCTCACTCAATGTGAAAATAGTGAGATACACACCAGGTTCTTCCTATGTTCGCATTAATAATTTCTCTCTTTGTTATCCACTGTTGGACTTAATTCACATATTAGCTGGTTTGGGAGCAGAGTAAGGAGTGTGGCCCATTTCATTATTTATTTATTATGTAAACTTTAAGAATACGATGACACTCTTCTGTCCGAGAGACTGATACTCTCCCAAGCAAGTAGCAAAAGCAAATGAACAGTCAAGAAAGCTAGAAAGATATGAGATGGATCTTACAGAGTCCTCACACATGGTTAAAAATTGGCTTATACCTAATATTTTTAAAACTGTATGGGGATACTGGGAAAAGTGAAATATAACAAAAGTAATTCTTGTAAATGTACAGAGGGTTAACTTCAGCAAATATTAGTCAATTGAAAAATGTTCTAATGATAAATAACTGGTTACATAACTGGTGTAAACGCTGCTAAACTCACAAGAACAACTATTTTTACTAACTTTCTTTATATTTTATGAAAAATTATAAAGTGTCCTGAAGTGTGTATCAGATCTATACTATTTGTAAAGACTGGTTTCAAGTATTTTATCTGCAACAGAAATAAAGTACTTGGTAAAGGAATTTGCATTCATTACTAATCTACAGTGGTATGTAGAGTCTAGATGTTGACGTAAGTTAACTCCTAAAGTTCTCTTATTTCCCTCCTTTTTGATTCTACCAGTCTGTTTCTTCACTGTGTCTCGTAGTGTTTTTATTTTGTTCTCTGATTTTAACGTCTTCTACTCGTAATACTTAGATGTCGGCATAGCTTTCAGAACTCTCAAGTATTCCTTGTAATGAGCTTCAATATAACAGCCAGTTCTGATCGGCATATAGCGTCTTCTTTGTGTCCGACCTGTTATCTGTCTTCCTAGAGGGATTCAGATTCCTTTGTGTATTTCTGTTTAATCTGTGATACTTTTGAGGAAAATGAATCCGTGATGAACCTCCATAAAGGTTTGTGCGCAGTGTATGGTACTGATACAGTTGATAGGAGTACTGTTGGACGATTGGAAAAGAAATTTAAAGTGACAAGAAGCGTCGAAACCGAGCTCTATTATCAGCACTGTCCGGGACTTTCTGACCCAGCCTCTGCAGCTCGCATTGTCATTCATGCGGATGCTATTATTCATACAGACCAGCGCATCGCAACCCTACAATTGGCTCTTCAGCTATCGGTAAGCATTGGAAGTGCGTGTGCAATGACTGAGGCGTTTAGGTATTCAAGAATGTGCTCAAGATGGGTTCCACGAAAGCTCACAACAACCCAAAGATTCATTTGAACTGTTGGAAACAGTTTGATGCCAATGAAGAAACCTTTCTGCCAAAAGTGTCATGTGACGAAACCTGGATGTGTCGCCTTTGAGCCGGAAACAGAAAGGCATTCACTGTAGTGGCATTATCTGCGATCACCGAAAAAGAAGAAATTCAAGGCAGCGCCCTTGCTGGAAAAGTCATGATGATAGTATTATTGGGATAGTGATGGTGTCATTCTTGTGGATGTGCTGCCAAGAGGGTCAATCATTAATTCAGACTCTGAAAAAACACAAGAACTGTTTTCGATGTGTTCAGTCTGATAAGAATCCAAAAGAAATCTTGCTCCAACACGACAATTAACACCAACATTCGAGTCTCAGAATCCAGGAACACATCGCCAAACTGGATTGTACATCACTGGCTCATCCACTCTACATGCCACATTGGCGCCTTCGGACTTCCATCTCCTCTGGCCGCTTAAGAATTTTCTGCTGGGACACACTTTTGAAGATCACGAGAGCGTAATTCATGCGGCGAAAACACAGCTATGATGACAGAAAAAGCTCTTATACCAGTAGAGAATATATGTTCCTACACGTGGTAGGGACTATGTAGAAAAATAGCTCATGTTAAAGAAATGTTGACTAATAGTGTCACCAAATTGTTATTCTTAAGAAAGTTTATTGAACGTCTGTCGTATTCTTATAATGTAGGGGAGAGTATTGTACCTTGGTACAGTTTTCAAACTTTCGCTCCTGTAATATAAGTTTAATATATTTTCTTATCCAATCTTTAGTGATGGCATTCACTTTTTTGTGCTGCAGTCGTTTTACGAAATTACAAAAATTATTTCAGAAAATTAAGGTTTTCCAGATGTGAAAACAAGTTCCAAGGTACAATATGGTCATGTACCTAGGAACGAGTATTTGATTGAAATTTAAAAGTGTTTCAATACGAAAAAATCTTGTCAACATTTTATTTAGTAGCCTGTTACATTATTACGCTATTATAGACCAATAATGAGTAAATGAAATCAAATAAAGCAGAACTGTTATAACAAACCAGTTGCAAGTGAAATATATTTTGAAATAGAAGCTGCTGGAAACTAACACAAATTTCCATTTTCTAGACAGATAGAACTGTTAGACATTAAAAAAACTCAATTCATTTGCAAGTAACACATGTTCCATGGTTAAAGCCCTTCTTCTGTTTCAAGGTACAAGATGGTACACAACCGACGAAGTGTGATCTAACTGTCCAAATGTTATACACTGCCCACTCACATTAGTGTATCCACCGAGTACGTTCGACGACAACGTGGAATAACCGCTCACAGAATCAGCTTAATTCTTCAAGGAAGTGGTACTTCGACACGAAAATTAGTCTACTTTGCTTATTTTCATTCGCTTATGTCGTATGGTATTATATTTTGGGATAACTCTTCCCTTTCTGCAAGGATATTTTTGGGTCAGAAACGGGCGGTTCGGGCAATAAGTGGTGTGAGTTCACGAACCTCTTGTCGACCTCTGTTCACGAGTCTGGGTATTTTGACATTGGCCTCTCAATATGTATATTCCTTATTGTCGTTTCTTGTTACCAATATTAGTTTATTCCCAAGAATAAGCAGCTTTCACTCGGTTAACACTTGGCAGAAATCAAACCTGCATTTGGATCGGACTTCCTTAACTCTTGTGCAGAAAGGTGTGCAGTATACTGCTGTATCCATTTTCAATAAGCTGCCATTCGAATTCAAAAATCTTAGTAGTAATCCACCCGCTTTCAAATCGAAACTGAAGAGTTTTCTCATGGGTCACTCTTTCAATTCTGTCGATGAGTTCCTTGAAAAATTGAGCTGATTCTTATTGTATTGCTGATAGCGTTTACTTAAACTTATGGACTGACTTTTTTCAGGTTCATGAACATTTATTTTTATCTGTTATTACTTTTATGTTGTAATTTCATGTACTGACACGTTCCATGACCTTGGAGATTTGCTCCTCAATTTGGTCCTACGGAACTTGACATGTAAATAAAATAAAAATAGACAGAAGGCGGCGGCACTAGCAGAGGAGGGTATTTAAAGCTCGTCGGGGAAACGCCGAAAACAGTGCGGTCGTTGTCGTAAAACAGTAACGGAGCGATTTATATGACGTTCAAAAAGGAATGGTGACTTGCTTTCGGGCCAAGGGTTTAAGGATTTCCGAAACGGCTAAGCTTATTAATTGCTCGCTTGCCGCTGTAGTTGAAGTATACTGTGCATGGCAAAATGGCGCTATCGAAAACCGACGCAAAGGAAATTGTGGTGCACCATGCTCCATAGATGAGAAAGGTGGACGTGCAGCTGTTGAGCAACTGATCGCCCAAATGAACCAAGGAACTACTAACAGTGTCGTCTCAACGACCGCTCAGCGAACGTTGCTGCATATGGGTCACCACAGCAGGTGTCTTGTTCATGGACCCACGCTGGCTGCTGTTCTGGAACTTACACGCATACCGCAACTGGCCGACCGCTGGATGTCGACAGGTAGCCGTTTCAGATGAATCACGTTTTATGCTCTGTCGGACAGGTGGCTGTTGGCGTATACGGCGTGAAACTTCTGAAAACAAACACTCTCCAACAGGTATGGTCTGGGGAATGTTTTCGTGTCGTACCCTGGCTGATCCCGTCATTCTGAAGGACACAATGGACCAACACAAGTATGCAACTATACTTGCGGACGATGTCCACTCCCGCCGGCACGATGTCATCTACGAGCAGGACAATGCAACGTGTCACACAGCTCGCTTTGTATGGGCATTGTCAGAAGAGCATCAGGTTGAGTTTACGGTACTCTCCTGACTACCAAACTCTCCGGATTTAAAACCAATACCAATCGAGAATCTGTGGGACCACCTCGATCGGGCTCTCCACGCCATGGATCCTCAACCGAGAAGCCTAGCGAAGCTACGACACTGGAGCTGGTGCGGCTCCACGTCCGTCTCGGCACCTTCCAGAACATCACCGACTCCCTTCCTGCCCGTCTCGCAGCGGTCAGCGCTGTAAAGCGTGGTTATTTAGGTTTCTGAGAGGTGGTCACAGTAATGTGACTGGACAGTGTAAAATAGTTCAAAAAATATATAGCATTTTACTCATCATCAAATTCTGTACCTGAAGAATGAACAATATATTCCAAATAACGTTAATGTACGAGGGGCGTTTGAAAAGTCCGTGCAAAAAATAAAAACTACTTATGTGTTTGGGGTAAACCTTTTTTATTTCCGACATAGGCTCCTTTTAGACTTATACACTTCGTCCAACGCTGTTCAAATTTGTTGATCCCTTCTGAATAATAGAAATTTCCCAAGTCTGCAAAATAGCTATTAGTTGCTGCAGTCACCTCTTCGTTTGAATAAAATCTTTGTCCCACCAGCGATTTCTTCAAATTGGGGAACAAACAGTAGCCAGAGGGAGACAAGTCTGGAGAATAGGGGGGATGTGAAACGAGTTGGAATCCTATTTCCACTAATTTTGCGACCACAACTGCTGAGGTGTGTGCTGGTGCATTGTCGTGATGGAAAAGGACTTTTTTGCGGTCCAATCGCCGGCGTTTTTCTTGCAGCTCGGTTTTCAAACGGTCCAATAACGATTAGTAATATGCACCTGTAATAGTTTTACCCTTTTCCAGATAGTCGATGAGGATTATCCCTGGCGAATCTCAAAAGACATTTTCCATAACCTTTCTGACCGAAGGAATGGTCTTCGTCTTTTTTCGCGCAGATTCTCCCTTGGTAACCCACTGTTTAGATTGTTTTCTTGGTCTCAGGAATATAGTAATGTATCCATGTTTCATCCACAGTGACGAAACAATGCTTAAAGCCCTGCAGATTCTTCCTGAACAGCTGCAAACCATCCCTGCAACACTTTACACGGTTCCGTTTTTGGTCAAGTGTGAGCAATCGCGGAACCCATCTTGCGGATAGCTTTCTCGTGTCCAAACGTTTATGCAAAATATTATGTACTCATTCATTTGGGATGCCCACAGCACTAGCAATCTCATGTACCTTAACTCTTCTGTCATCCATCACCATATCATGGATTTTATCAATGATTTCTGGAGTCGTATCCCCTAAAGGGCGTCCAGAACGTCCAGCATCACTTGTGCCCATATGGCCACTCCAAAAATTTTGAAACCACTTTTAAGCTGTTCTAATAGAAGGCGCAGAGTCACCGTAATGTTTATCAAGCTTCTCTTTACTCTCCTGAGGCGTTTTACCTTTCATAAAGTAACGTTTAACCACCACACGAAATTCTTCTTCGTCCATTTTTTGACAGTCACTCGACTTCCTTGATTCACACGAATGCCAAACACAAAGAAATAGACCAATATGGCTGAAACTTGGTGTGCATTCTTTCCAAAGATGCTCCTAACTAACCGTGATCTCGATATGCGCTGGTGGTGCCATCTCTCGGACTTTCCACGGACTTTTCAAACGCACTCGTATTATACAACACTTAAATGTGTACAACGCGAAGTAATTACAAATGCTTCACGAAACTCAACCATGTGTCTCAGAAAGAAAACTCTAGATAACAGTAGTAACTACTCATGGCGGTCTGTAGTGCGCATTCCTCCACTTGATTCTAAAATCAGTCACTAGACTGAAGTACCGACCAAAAAATATCATTGAGTTCCTGGGTGTACTATCCTCTAGGTGCAACACTCTCCCCTACACATATAGATATTCTATGACTTGGTATTCTTAGCAATGGTTTCCTTCTGACGAAGTGGCGCCACACCACCCCTCCTTCAAAGAAAAAGTTCAAAACCACACCCTCAGCTCGTAAAGTCATGGCGACAGTCTTGTGGGTCTCTGAATGGATTATTCTGTGTGACGTCTCCCTCACGGTGCACCGGTCAACTCTGAAGTGTATTCTGCTACCCCCAAAAAACTGAACATACGACTTCAGCGTATTGGTCGCCAAAAAACGCAAACGAACTTTTTTCTTATCCATGAAAACGCAAAGCCTTACACAAGTATGTGCACCATAGAGGAACTCACTAACGTTCATTGGGCTGTTCTCCCTCATCCACCCTACAACCCGGATACCCCACCTTCTGACTTAAAGGGGTGGGAGAGGGGTTATAAATCAGTCAAGTTTGCCCCTTAATGTATGCTACCTGCACGAACAAAACGCGCTTATACCTGCATTGCCCTACTACTTACACACTCCACAAGACACCATACAGTGCATAGCGGAGTGTTCCTTGCATCACTGCCAGTCATTTCCTTTCCTGTTCCACTCGAAAACTGAGGGAATAAAAACCAAGTCTCTATATGCCTCCCAAGAGGCTTGATTCATCCTATCTTGTCTTAGTGGTCTTCATGCAAAATGTATGTTGGTAGCAGTACAATAGTTCTGCAGACTGTCGCAAACACCAATTTTCTAAATTTTCACGAGAGTGTTTCGGTAGAAAAACGTCTTCTTCCCTCCAGGGATTCAGTTTCAGTTCACAGAGAATTTTTGTAAGACTCATGAGTTGGCTGAAACTACCAGTAACAAATCTAGCAGCACGCCTCTCAATTGTTTCGATGTCTTCCTTTAAGCAGACGGGGTGGAGATCCCAAATACTCGAGTAGTACTCAAGATTGGGTTCTATTCATGATCTCCCTTATAGAAGAGCTATACTTTCCTACAATTCTCCCAATTATCAAAAATCGACTATTCACCTTCCTTACAATCGACCATACGTGCTCATTCGATTTCATGACGTGTTGCAGGGTTACGCCTATTTACACTGACAAAAAAAGTCGCTACACAAAGAAGGAGTTGTGCGACATAAACGAAAGTTGGTATTCGTATTTCTACATCTGAACGATGACGTCAGTTCTAATTTCTCGACAATCACTTAATAGTGGCGCTAGTAGCACCACTATGAGGATGAAAATCAGGTTTGTTTTTTATACACTCTATAACGATCATGAGCGTTACTTACCTTTGAGAATGGAGGTGGTGAGTTGATGTTAGTCAAGAATGTCTTTAAGGTGACAAAGATGCCATTATCAGTACCTCATTGAGTTCGAACGAGATCGTATAATAAGGCTACGAGAATCTGGATGTTTCTTCTGCTGTAATGCAGAAAGACTTAGCAGCAATGTAGGCACTGTGCATGGTTGGTGGCAGCGGTAGTCACGGGAATGTACGGTCGCGAGAAGACCGGGCTCCGGACGGGCACGTGGTGCTGTCGAGAGGGAAGACCATCGTGTTCGCCGTACGGCTCTGGCGCATCGTATTGCATCTGCAGCAGCAATTTATGCAACAGTGACTCAACGATCTGTTACAAATTAGTTACTTCAAGGGCAGCTCCGAGACAGACGCTTTGTAGCGTGCATTCCACCGACAACAGACCGCTGCCATTTCCGCCTTCAGTGGTGACTGGGGAGAACTCATTGGAGGCCAGGGTGCAGTTCTGTTGTGTTTTCTGATGAAAGCTGGTTCTGCCTAGGTGCCAGTGATGGCCGTGTGTTGGTTAGGAGGCTTCTAACCAACCTGTCTGCGTGCTAGACACATTGGACCTGCACATGGAGTTATGGTCTGGGGTGCGATTTCGTAATGACAGCAGGGGCAGTCTCGTAGTTATCCCACGCACCCTGGCTGCAAATGTGTACGTCAAGCTGGTGATTCGACCTGTTGTGCTGCCATTCATAAGCAGCATTCCAGGGGATGTTTTCTAACAGGGCAACACTCGCTCATATACCGCTGTTGTTACCCAACAACCTCTACAGAGTGTCGACATGTTGCCTGGGCCTGCTCGATCACCAGATCTGTCTCCAGTCGAGCAAATAATGGACATCATCGGACGACAACTCCAGCGCATCCACAAACAGCATTGACCGTCCCTGTATTGACCGACCAAGTGCAACAAGCATGTAACTCCATCCTAAAAACTGATATTTGGCTCCTGTACAACATAATGCATACTCTTTTCCATGCTTGCATTAAATATGCTGACGGTTACACCGGTTATTAATGTACCAGCACATCACATTTGCAATAGCTTATGACGCACTCACACTAACCTGTGATCTTGCAGTGTTAATCATTTAAATACGTAGCCTAGACAAATAGTAACCTAGGCAATCGCAAAATGCGTTTTAGAGAGGTACGTGTCGAGTAAAACTGTGAGGGACGGGAAAAAACCCACCGTGGTTCAACAACAAAGTTAGGAAACTATTGCGAAAGCAAAGAGTGCTTCACTGCAAGTTTAAACCCAGCCAAAATCTCTCAGAGAAACAGAAGCTAAACGATGTCAAAGTTAGCGTAAGGAGGGCTATGCGTGAAGCGTTCAGTGAATTCGAAAGTAAAATTCTATGTACCGACTTGACAGAAAATCCTAGGAAGTTCTGGTCTTACGTTAAGTCAGTAAGTGGCTCGAAACAGCATATCCAGACACTCCGAGATGATGATGGCATTGAAACAGAGGATGACACGCGTAAAGCAGAAATACTAAACACCTTTGTCCAAAGCTCTTTCACAGAGGAAGACCGCACTGCAGTTCCTTCTCTAAATCCTCGCACAAACGAAAAAATGGCTAACATCGAAATAAGTGTCCAAGGAATAGAAAAGCAACTGGAATCACTCAACAGAGGAAAGTCCACCTTACCTGACGGGATACCAACTCGATTCTACACAGTGGACGCGAAAGAACTTGCCCCCCTTCTAACAGCCGTGTACCGCAAGTCTCTAGAGGAACGGAAGGTTCTAAATGATTGGAAAAGAGCACAGGTAGTCCCAGTCTTCAAGAAGGGTCGTCGAGCAGATGCGCAAAACTATAGACCTATATGTCTGACGTCGATCTGTTGTAGAATTTTAGAACATGTTTTTTGCTCGCGTATCATGTCGTTTCTGGAAACCCAGAATCTACTCTGTAGGAATCAACATGGGTTCCGGAAACAGCGATCGTGTGAGACCCAACTCGCTTTATTTGTTCATGAGACCCAGAAAATATTAGATACAGGCTCCCAGGTAGATACCATTTTCCTTGACTTCCGGAAGGCGTTCGATACAGTTCCGCACTGTCGCCTGATAAACAAAGTAAGAGCCTACGGGATATCAGACCAGCTGTGTGGCTGGATTGAAGAGTTTTTAGCGAACAGAACACAGCATGTTGTTCTCAATGGAGAGACGTCCACAGACGTTAAAGTAACCTCTGGCGTACCACAGGGGAGTGTTATGGGACCATTCCTTTTCATATTATATATAAATGACCTAGTAGATAGTGTCGAAAGTTCCATGCGGCTTTTCGCGGCTCATGCTGTAGTATACGGAGAAGTTGCAGCATTAGAAAATTGTAGCCAAATGCAGGAAGATCTGCAGCGAATAGGCACTTGATGCAGGGAGTGGCAACTGACCCTTAACATAGACAAATGTAATGTATTGCGAATACATAGAAAGAAGGATCCTTTATTGTATGATAATATTATAGCGGAACAAACACTGGTAGCAGTTTCTTCCGTAAAATATCTGGGAGTGTGCGTGCGGAACGATTTGAAGTGGAATGATCATATAAAATTAATTGTTGGTAAGGCGAGTACCAGGTTGAGATTCATTGGGCGAGTCCTTGGAAAATGTAGTCCATCAACAAAGGAGGCGGCTTACAAAACACTCGCTCGACCTATACTTGAGTATTGCTCATCAGTGTGGGATCCGTACCAGGACGGGTTGACGGAGGAGATATAGAAGATCCAAAGAAGAGCGGCGCGTTTCGTCACAGGGTTATTTGGTAAGCGTTATAGCCTTACGGAGATGTTTAGTAGACTCAAGTGGCAGACTCTGCAAGAGAGGCGCTCTGCATCGTGGTGTATCTTGCTGTCCAGGTTTCGAGAGGGTGCGTTTCTGGATGAGGTATCGAATATATTGCTTCCCCCTACTTATACCTCCCGAGGAGATCACGAATGTAAAATTAGAGAGATTCGAGCGCGCACGGAGGCTTTACAGCAGTCGTTCTTCCCGCGAACCATACGCGACTGGGACAGGAAAGAGAGGTAATGACAGTGGCACGTAAAGTGCCCCCTGCCACACACCGTTGGGTGGCTTTCGGAGTATAAATGTAGATGTAGATGTATTCCCGAAATTTCATTATTCTACATTAATTATTTTTTGGCGTTGCGATTTTTTCCGTCAGTTTATTTTATCGACTTGACTGTGTCAAGCAGAACACCACTAATATTTATCCGACGTTACAGGACTCTTCTTCCTTCTCATCTGCATTAACTTACACTTTCCCACATTTAGAGCAAGCTGTCATTCATCAAGCCCTACAGAAATCACGTGCAAGTAATCCTGTACCTCTTACATCACTCAACGACGTCAGTTTCCTGTACACTACAGCGTAATCAGCAAACAGGAACAGACTGCTGATCACCCTATCTATCAGATCTTTTGTGTAGGTAGAGAACAAGTGCGATCCTAGACATTGCCCTGGGGTACTCCTGACGATACTCTTTGTCTCTGTTGAACACTCACCGGCTAGGACAACGTACTGTGTCCATTCCAAAAAGGGGCGTTCAAAAAGAAATGAGCCGGAGGCATAATTACAGAAACCAATACCTGTATGTTAGAAGTATTGACCCTGGCTGTTGAGACAATTGTCCCACTGTGACACAAGGCGGTGAATGATGGTCTCATAAAATTTTCGGGGCTGCGATTTCAACCAGTTCCGCACGTACAGCTGGACGGCGTCGTTCACACGAGTGCAGGAAAGGTTATCCTAACATTCTTCTTTGACCAAGGTGGCCCCCTTCTGATTCACTTCCTGCAGCACGGGACAACAGTGAAGGTCCAGCGTTACTCGCAAACCTTGACCACCCTTCGCCAAGCGATCAAATCAAAACTACCACGCAATCTCACCCTTGGGGTCATTCTGCTCCACGACAATGCAATGCCTCGTACGGCCAACAAAGTCGCGGCATTCCTGCAGAAATTCAAATGGGAGGTTCTCGGCCACCCTCCATACAGTCCGTACCTCTCTCCCTTTGATTACGCCAATTTTGGTCTCCTTAAAAAGGCTCTGAGGGGCAAACGATTTATCTCGTACGACGATGTCCAGCTGTTCGTGCGGAACTGGTTAACATCGCATCCCCGGGAATTTTGTGAAAAACCATCCACCGCCTTGAGTCACAGTGGGACAAGGGTCTCAACAGCCAGGGCAATACTTCCAACATACAGGTACTGGTTTCTGTGAGTATGCCTCCAGCTCGTTTCTTTTTGAACGCCCCTTATACATCATATGCAATATCCATTGATGACTGTAAAAAGATAATTTCTTTTATTTTTCAGAAAAGTGATCATTTCGTCTCGATAGGGTGAAGTTATTATACACATAATTTGTCTGACGGCACACCAGAAAGGAAAATAAGTTAGACAAGGAAAGAAGCCTTGCCGCAAAGGAATGTTTCACCTTGAAGGGAACTCGCGGCGGAGAGAAACCATAACTGCCGCACAAGCGCGCAGCGAATATTGCGTCAACGATGACATCATTATAAACACAAGCATGTGTATTCTCTTTGTAAATTGTTTACAGCGGTGCAGTCACATGTTTCTCAAATTGTGAGCTCTGAATAATGTTCTAGGTCAACTCTAACAGTTCGCTTGTCCTCCGGAGGGAAGTGATGACGGAAGT